>NC_072791.1:138401155-139089488 GCF_028583425.1 Eublepharis macularius
TATCCTTATCACAAGAGCAGCTTATGAATATGAAATATAAGCCCCTTCCTCATGTGCCTTAAGCACAGAAACACTACCTAGCTAGGCAGACAGTTGCCAACCCCCAGCTGGAGTTGGAAAATTACCAGAAGGTGAGTCAGCCTGACGCGGTCCCTCCATACCCTAGGGAAGCACTTAAGTAAAACAAAAGAGGTCTTCCAGGAGTTCCTGCTAATCTCATCCGCACCCTTCCATCCTTCCCTCACCCATCTTCCTAATCAGCACTATTTGGGGACCTGATAAGCCCTCTCATCTGGCAATCACAGATCATCAAGCAGTTTTCATACCTATAGTCCTTCTTAGAAAGCCTTTCCCAACTCCATTGTCCATCTCAGGAGAAAGCCATCTGTGGGATCAAGATGTCAGTTTTGCCCCAGGATACGTTTTGCTCTATAATTGGGCTGTCCAGCCTTGTGCTCTGTGTGTGTGTGCTGGATCTACCTACACACCCTCAGATTACATCCGAGCCCTCACTTCTCTTCTGTGAAGTGCTAATCCATAACCTCTTCTCCTTCTTCAAGGCTAGTAGCTATAGCCCTCCCTGAAACTTCTTTCCCATTTCCTCAGTTTTCCTAGTTAGCCCTGTGTGTATGCTGTGTGTGATTTTCTGTGTGATTGCTTTTATTGCACCCTTAATTTAAAAAATGTCCCTGATGAACACCTGCCTGTTTACTTGAGAGTTCTCTAAGGGAATGATCCTGATATGTATTGGTAGAGATCCTGCAGTTACCCCTTATCTCTGTGTCTCCTTGAATGCTACTTTTCCCAACTCACAAGGAGATGCCCAATTTAAGATAACACAAGGCATCTAAAAGGTGACTTAGAATTTAAAAGTTGTTGTTGTTGTTGTTGTTGTTTCAGACTAAAATATGTTTCTATGATGAACATCAGTGCTGATATGTGACAGGAAGTTGATGTTTCCATGTTCAAGGTTCAAGGGCCCCACTTCTAGAGGGCTAAGGTTTCCGCTCACACACACTCTGTGCAGTGTTTCATTTTATAGACAATTATTCTTGAAGAACACCTATCTTTCCAGCCAATTTACCAGAGTGGCTGTTGTTTTAAATGATTTGATGTGCTCATGTTCTTGGTTTGCATGCCAAAGGCACAAATCTCTTTGTTTAAGAAAAGCGGGGAGGTTTATGGGCAAATGTGACTGGTATTGATAAACTGCTATCATTATTTGGAGGAATGTCAAAAGGATAATAATTTTAAAATGTCAAATTTCTTAATCCTCACAGGTCACAAAGTAGCAGACCTCTAAACCTGCAAATCCCCCTTCAAATCTCTTTCCCCCCCCCCTCAAATCTTGAACCAATACTCCTGGCAAATATGCTGTGTTTTGGAAAGGAGGCGAATTCAATCCAGCAAGTTAGGTTCTTTTAAATCGGGGATGTATAATATAAGCACTTCCTGCCCCTGATCCCATTGTCCCAAAGCACTTGGGGAGGGGTTAGGAGGGAGACAATATGGCTTCAGGTGGTTTTCTGTATTGTCTGTTTTGTAGGACTGGCCCTGAGAAGGCTCTCACTCTGCTACTCAATCATAAAAAAAGAAGTGAGCTGTGGCTCATGAAAGCTCATACCCTACTACAAATTTTGTTAGTCTTATAGGTGATACTGGACTCTTGCTCTTTTCTACTGCATAAAACAACAATTTTCCTTTGCTCATTTCAATAGTTGTATCCAGGATAGAAGCACCTGAAGAGAAAAGCCTTCATATATTGGAAGTGAACTCAGCACTAGAACATCTGGATTGCTCCACTATGCTCTCCCTCCTAGCGGGTGAGTAACAGTCCTTTCTCCCTCTGTGCTAGAAGAAAAATATGCTGTCCTCACTGAGCCAGTCAATTTCATTCACTTGTAGTAAACCAGTGTTTCCAAGCCCTCCTCATGTAGTATGAGGATCAATGTGTCAGCCCTTATGAAAGAGCAACATGGTGAGTGATAAGCAACTTGGGTTCATAAAGAATAAATTGTGCCAGACAGACTCACTAGCCTACCCTGACAAAACTGCAGATTTGGCTGACAAAGGGAATTTAATATCGCTAGATACAAAAAGGCTTTAGGCAGGGTCCCTCACAAAACATCCTTTTCTAATCAGAAAGGATCTGTTTTCCTTATCAAAGTGTTGCAGAGATAAATATTAATACCACACACAAGCCAAGGGTCTTAAAGAGCTCTGAATGCACAAGGCTTGCAGTTTTATACAAGCAGATGATGCTGAAAGACCAGTGAAAGGACTGCAACACTCCTCAAGAAACAACTGGATGGTAGCAAAGTTGCTATAGTTCCCCTCCCTTTTTTTTTTTAGAAATTGCTATTTCTGCACCACTACAGCGGGATCAGAGCCCAGCGCCTCATTTTCCAAAGTCAGAATCTTATCCCCACCAGCACCAACATTTCTCCATGTTGCTGGCTCCTTCTTCCTTGAGATCTGGCTTATCTCTCTCCTCTCAAAGAATTCCGAGATCTTATCCATCTGACAACACACTCCTGAACAAAAGATGGATATTCTCCTGTATAGCTCATAAGACCTTACGCTGCTTGCTATCTAGGAGAAAATTACCGTCCAGATGCCATAACCTAGATCAACAGGAAGGGAGGAAGGAAAAACATATCCAATAATGAAAAAAGGTGATGAAAAGTGATACAACTCATGAATTTTCAAGCTCTCTTACTTCTAGTGATAGCTGGTGGGTTGTGCGTGTGAAGCTATGTAGAAGCGAAGCAGGCAGTAACTTAAAAAAATAAACTGGCGTTTTGTGCTACCTTAAAGTCTAACAAGTTTTTATCCTAGAATAAGCTTTTGTGGATTTGAGTCTACTTCATCAGATGTTTGTATGTGTTGCCAAGTGAAAACTCACTTCATGCATCTAAGTGAAGTGAACTCTAGTCCACTGCTACTCAAAGTGGTGGTCCACAGATCAGTACTGGTCCACAAGCCCTCAGCTGCTGGTCTATGACAAGTTCAGGAAAGAAAGAAATAATCATATAAATTTTTAAATGCACCAGAATTACACCAGGAATGATGATCAGTTAATAAAGTGGTCAATATTAAATAAATCAATGCACCTTTTCCTTCCCACCCAGCATCATGGCATGACCAATGAAATCTGGCTGGGCAGCCCAGTGGCAAAGTGTGGCAAGCTGTCCTGAAACTGCTCAGTGCAGCAGCCCAGTGAAGCAAGCCACCCTGGATCCAGGCAGCACTGAAGTGAAGCAACCCTCTGCGGGGCTGCCCAGCACTGCACCTCGGCAAGGCAACCCACCCCAAGGCCACCCAGCGCTGAGATGTAGCCCAGACAGCACAAGCCACGACAGGATCACTCAGGGAAAAGATAAAAAATGGGGGGAGATGTTTGAGAAGGAAGGAAAAGGGTAGGAAAGTGTAAGGGTCTTTGGGAAGTAAAAGTAGCAAGGAAGGGTACCTGGGAGGGAGGGGGCAAGAAAAAAGGAGGGATAGTAACAGGGAAAGGTGGCTGGGACAACTGTGGAGACAACAGTCTCCACAATCCGCAACCTTTTGTTGTGGGACCCCACTTGTATGAATCTGTTGTTTCATACTATCGGTACAGATGCACAGCCTTTCAGACAATCTTCAGTGTATTTAAATGGGAGCATCCTGAGAGCACTCTACACTTGGTATGCATACTCCCATTCCAGTTAACACAGTGAAGAATGTTAGTTTTGTCCGGGGACAGCAGCCCAGCCCCCAGACTAGCTGACAGACAGCAGCAGGGGGCAGCCGGGAGACAGCAGTTCAACCGCTCTGTCTGGCAAACAGAGCCAGAACCTGCCTACTCCAGGGGGAAGGGGCAAAAGGCCAAAGCCTCAGAAGGCGGGAGGGAGCAGGGAGAAGCCAGCTAGTCCCACCCCCCATGGGGAAGAGAGAGGGCTAAGCAGGCTGGAGGAAAAGGGCCAAGGCAAGGGGAATAGGGACACAGCAACAGCCCAAGCAGAGCCCTTACCTTCCGAGGAGGAGAAGCAGCCACTACAGCCCAGAGCCACACCCTGGCTAGAGGACAGCAGCCTGGCTCAGGAGGTGCTAGGAGCCAAGCCCCTCCAGGTGGAGCTGCCACAGGCATTCTGGGGGAGGAGATGGGTAGCCCCGCCCGGCATCAATGAACAGGCAGCACAGAAGCTGGCCAGGGCTGCTCCTCGCGAGCAAGGCCAGGCAGGCTCAGCAGCACAGAAGCCGGCTGGGGCAGCTCCTCGTGAGCAAGGCCAGGCAGGCTCAGCAGCACAGAAGCCGGCTGGGGCAGCTCCTCGTGAGCAAGGCCAAGGAGACCTCAGCTGGGGATGGCTCGCATTCAATCCCACCCTGCCAGCAAGGCAAGGAAGCCAAGAAGGGATTAGTGGTAGGAGGGAAACACCTGAGGGAAGACACAGCTGGGCCAAGTCAGGAGAGGGCACAAGCCTAGAAGGAGGGCGGGGCGGGGAAAGGAAGCCCTATATAAGGTGGCTAGGAAGAGCTCTGAGGTGGTGGGTGTGAGTGATGATGTGGAGTGAGAGCAGTAGGATGCAAGGGTGGAGGCTTGGAGGAGAGTTCTGGAAGGAGGAGATGAAGGAGGACGCAGAGGGGAAGCAGGCCAGGTTGAGCAGGCCAGCGAGTGGACTGAGAGGGAGTCTGGGTGAGGTATACCGCCCCTCCTTCCACAGAGCAGGGTCCTGCAGAGTCCCTGGCCCCCCTGTGATGTCAGGAGCAGACCGCCCAGTGCCACGCCCAGTGGCAGCTGCGGCAAGCCCTGACAAGTTTTTCTGATCTGATGTGCTATGTGCCTAGGCAAATACAATAATAATGTGGTACAAATATGATACTAGTCTCTGGCACATTGGGGAAAAATGCTAATCTGCTATGTCAGGTATTTATTCAGTAAAAACTTATGCTAGAATAAAAACTTCTTAGTTTTTAAGGTGCCACAAGACTCCTGTTATTTTTTTTCCCTGAAAACAGTTACCATTCTGAAGTTGTTGGCTTTAAAAAAAAAAAAGCTTCATTTTGTTTGGCCCAAGATTGCGCAGCTCTTGAAATTGTAACAAATTACTAAAACTTTCTCTTTGAGAATGGTACTGTGTGACCAGAGAGCTAACTGAAGGTCCATCAACAAATCAATTATGCACACTACCTCTGCAACCAGGCACCAATATATTAGGAGCAGGAAGCACTGGGTCACTTTCAAGCTGTAGCTGCTCTCTAAAATCTTCATTAATGGCTTTGGAGGTGAAAATACATTGCAATATTGATCACGTTTGTGGATCAAACAAGGAGGGTTTGCAAAAACAGCGGATAAATGGAATCACTTAGTGATGGAGAGACCTTAGCTAGTTCAAATGGGATGAGATTTAATTTAGATACAGTAAATGTAAAGTACTTTATAATAGTGCCCAGCATGGGGATGCATAATGGAAAAGCGATGCTTTCTCTTTAGGCAGCAAGGAGAAGGATTGGCTGAGGGAAGACAACATGCAGATAACTGCAAAGGACAAGACCTGACAATATGATAGAGCTTCCAAGTTGGATAAACCCAAATGGAATGTCAAAGAAAAGGGATCTGAAAATGTACCATGTCTGATTACATCCTTAATATTCAACAGGAGGGCACACATCCTTCTGATGCACCATTCTGTTCTAGAAATATTTGGGTTTCTATAAGAACAAGATTCAAATCCAATTGCACCCTAGAGACCAACTATATTTCCAGGATATGAGCTTTCAAGAGTCAAAGCTCCCTAATATCCATTGCTTATACTCTTCTGAATTGTTTGTACAATGTTCTTAGCATAAGCTTTAAGTGGACACATATACCATCACCTGCTTGTCAGGACTACTGTGAATATCACTTTTGCTGTATCCTGTAGCGCAAATTAAACAAAAGGGTTTTGTGTAGATAGAGTGTTTTGGGGTCTGGAACCAGAAATTGCAGGGAATATAAAATAATTCTGTTTCTTCAGTGTATGCAACTTTACTGTCTAACACAAGATAAAGAAATATTTGCCAATGAGAAAAAGGTGAATTGAGAACTCTTAATAAGTACAAGCACAGAGTGAGCTCACCTGTCTTGGTTAGTGGTTGGGATAATTGGTTCTACTAAGAAGAGAGATTGGCTATCAATCTGGGCTGAGCTACATGGTGAAACTGTTCTTTAGGCTTAATTGTCACAAACAGCAGATGACATGGTAAATCTGCCTGGACTTCATTTCAGACTGGAGAAACTCAAGTGACTGAATGCTTTTTCATAGAAAAAGAATCTCTATGTAGAAAACTGGATGTCAGGGAGATGCATTCTAATTTAGTCTGCTCTGTGACAAACTAGCTTTCTATGTGCAGGGAATTTTTATGTGTAGAGGCACTGAATAATGTGATCCCCGCCTGCAGTTTGGAATGTTATAGCCCAGAGGGCACACCTTACCTGCTGTCTGCTCAAACCTCGCCTAGTTTTAAGACCAAGAAAGAAACCAGAGTTTTCCACAAAGAGATAGCTTGTGATTTCTCTGTTACTACTGTGTGTCAGGCTATGGATGACAGGATATGGTAGATAGATCCCTGGACCATTGCAGCAAGACATAGGTTCTTGGTTAAATGGTTTTTTATTCAGAAATCAGATCATTTCCATATATATGTCCATAGGACTACTCAGAAGCAAGGTAAGCATCTAAGCAGCAAGAGTAAAAGTTGATAGGAATGACATCATGTGAGAGAGACTTCTCTTTTAACATTCAAGTCTGCTGTTTTCCCCCCTCCCAATCATAAACAAGATTTTGGCGCTTTTCTTGTGTGAGAACGTTTCCAATATTTGTAATATCAAGTTGAGTCACTAGAAAGCAAGACATAGCAAAGTCTGAGAGGGAGTAGCATACAAGGGCCGATTCCAGATGGCCAGAAATTGTGGTTTTTCTGCGGAAATAATCGCTTACCAGCCACGCGTTCACTTTCGTCTCCATCCACTTTGTCTCGCAGCGTGCCGTGCCGTCCCGCTTCCAGATGTTCGCACGGCCAACTGAGGTACCCGGGATTGGTTGTTTCCTCCCCATCACATTTGACGTCGGGGGCCTTCATTGGTTCGCATTTTTTTTAAAAAAAAATTTTTTTTACGTGTTTTGCACAAATGCGCAAACACGCAGGTATGTGAATATGCAGCGTCGACTTTTGTGCACTTTTGTGCGTTTGTGCATTTGTGCGCATTTGCGCAGTTCGATGTGTGCAAACGTGCAACTGTGCAAATGGCGCCCGGTTTTTAAAAAAAATTAAGGGAATATTGTTGCCGGCCAGCCGGCAAAGAAAGGAGGGAAAGGGGAGGGCCTCTCTGCGGCGACGAAGCGTCCAGAAGTGTGCAAACTCGCAATACCGCGTTCACACCGTCCGCTTATAGAGCACAACTGAGCGCCATGGACCGCAGGTAAGCCGGGACGGGAAATTGCGGGTTTTTACGAGTGAGGTCGCTGAAAAAGCGAAAGCACTCGCTCTATTTGTGCCCATCTGGAATCGGCCAAGGTCAGAAACACTGGAAGCTGTTGCAGTTCATTAGATAAACACCTGTGATAGCCTGTGAAAGAAATAGTTATGATATTGGTAAAATGACATGGAGTTACAGCTGGATACATTGGTTCAGAACAAAAGGATCATTAAAATTGGCATGGATGGGAGCCACATGACACTGTGCCTGCCAGTTCAGTGTAGCAGCAATGGAACTACGTTTTCCATGGACCAGCCTCTTGTGGCCATCATTTCCCACTCACAGGACTTTTTAAAAATAGGTATTACTAGATTTCTGTAGCATTATAACATAATGATCTAGTACAGCAATGCATTAAATCCCAGCTTTCATTTTTTTAAAATTCTTCTGCAGCTATTTTATTTGTGGAGTTATAAGGGGAAAGGTGCAGGTTTTTCCTTATAGCTCTGGAACAGAAAGGGCTAGATACTTTTAAAAAATGAAATCTATGAATTTTTTGAAAGATTATTAGAATGTTATAACAATCCCCAATAAAAAATTCTCAAGCGTGAAGAGGGTAATAGCGGCTGTGGGTTCTGGGACAGGGAAAATGGCACTGATGTGGGTGGGACTAGGAAGGATTGTGATGGTTCCAAACGATTAGAGTGAAGCATGTTTTGGAAAGAATGCTGAAAAGCTGTAGAAAAACTAGGAGGTGCACAAAAATGTCACAACGCTGTGGGGTAAGTTGCGGGGAGGGGGGGGGACTTGCTTCCCAACAAGATCGTAGCCATGGCAAACAATCAGGGTGTAGGATTGCATAGTGCTAGAAGGAAGGATGAGATATGTGTGAGTGAAGACAGTATAGTAGATAGAGTCCATTGGGTTGGTAACTGTGAAGGTTGGGTAGATCTCTAAGCAGGCAAATGCTTTGTGAAAGAAAGATTGTCCGTAATTGTTGCTTAGGAGCATCCTGTTTCCCTGAGAGTTTTGTGAACTCTGGAAAAATGGGTCAGAAAATAAAAGATTCAAAACTAATAGATGCTAATGAAGGAGGTCTATGTTCTATATTCAGTACATAAGCCCAAGGCAGGCGGTTGAGATGAAGCATTTGAATTTATATCTTATTTTCAAGCTGAAACTTGGGCCCCCAGACTTCCCTGGGCAGCCCGCATTGTGGCCTGCGGGGTGGGGGAGGGGCACAGGGCATGGGAGCCACCATGTTTGTGGGCCCGGTGTCAGGTGTTCACCTGCCATACTCAGCAGGACCCTGTGTAATGTTTTGTTGTTGTGTTCTGATGCTATAGGTATGACTATGATGTGAAAGCATGCAAGGGGGGCTGTCTCTACTGTTATCTGTCTGTTCTCCTACACTCCTCTAGCCTGAGCCTGAGAAGAAGTACTGGCGTGGGCACTCACGATCTTGAGACCTTTCCTACATCAACTCTGCTCTTTTCCACCAAGAGGCTTCCTCTTGAACTGAGCTAACCGTTACCTAAAGGGGGTGGGGAATTCGCCTCTTTTCACTCTGGTCTGGCCTCTCCTCACTTCACTCTACTGGCAAAGGGATGAGAAGCGCTTTCGGCAGTGGCAGCAGTTTAAGACAAGTGCAGCTGAGACGGCTTTGGAGACTGTGCTGGCAGCAGCATTGAGGGCCTCAGCAGCACGGGAGGCTCCAGTAGTGACAGCAACAGCATAGGCGCCTGGCAGCGGAATGGAGCAAGCGCCAGCCCAGTGTTTGGGAGCAGCAGCCATCGGCTGCCTGAGTGCTTCAGCCTGCGGTGGTGTGGCAGCGAGGTTTGCAGGGCTTCCCTCCTACCCTTCAAGGCTTGTAAGGGGCTTCTTCCTTTCGTCCTCTGAGACTTGCTGGGGCTTCCCCCCTTCATTCCGTTTGCCTTTAACTCGGTGCAGCTGCTAATGGCAACAGCCAACGGCAGGAGAGCAGCCCAGGCCAGGGTGGCATGCAAAGCATGGCCTGCATCCAGGGCATCTGGCCTCCCTGGTAGGGCCAAGGGGCAATCCTGACCAGGGCCCTCAGCCAAGGCAGCCGGTCTTCCTGTTGGGGCTGCACGTGCCTGCCCCTCACCCAGGGTGCAGCCTGCTTGCTAGGCTGCCAGGCCAGGCCGCAAAGGCTGAAGCAAGGCTCAAGGCTTCCACTGGGCCTGCTCGGCCCCGGGTGGCTCCCTCCAAAGCTTGCTCCATTCCTGGGCGGAGGCAAGATGACCATGCTGTTCCTCTGCAGGGTCCCTGGGCGGTGGGGTGGGGGGGTCCAAAGAGGCCAGCGCTGCCAGCCAGAGGCCTACCCCCAGCACCCTCCAGGGCATCAGCAGGGCATTGGGGCTCCTCACTGCCAGAGTGGAGCAATGGGGGATCTCTGGGCCCAGGCTGCCCTGGAGCCTGTTGAGGTACCCTCCCAGGAGGCATACACAGTGGCCAGGGGGAGGATGCCAGCCCAGGGCCTGAGCTCTTCCTGTAAACAATCAGCTGGAGCACTATTTCAGGACAGAAAAGTTTCATGCACATTTTTGTGTATCCTATTCTTGTTCCAGATGAGGGCAGATCCCATTGTATCCTCACAACAAACCTATGGCTGGTTGGGAATATAAGCCTGTCATGTCCTAGTTAAAGGACCAGTTTTCACAGTCAGAAAAATGGTAACACTTTCTCTGGACTGCCTTTTTAGACTGTGGGAAGAGAGGCTTGTGTATTTGAATGCTCCCCATGAAAAGGTTCCCTGCACGTGGAAAACTAGCTTGTCAGAGAGAAAGGTTTAGCTTTGCTTTCCCTCAAAATGCTAATCCACGTATGCAAGGTTCCTGCTCTCTTTTGGTTTCGTGGTGAGGAAAACATTTCAACATGTGATTCTCTTTCCCAGTCTGAAGTCTGGAATGGTACAGTCCGGGAAAAGCTTCCCCATGATTGTGTAAACTATCTGTAAATTGGCCATAATCCTGAACCGTACTAGCTCAAAGTGAATTTCACACTGTTGTTGGACAGCCTTCCAGAACAGGTTCTTCAGAGTACATCTCTCCTGGTTTTCAGGGTATGTACAATATATTCTTTGGGATAGCATTTGGTCAGTAAAGGGGTGTTTTGCCTGGCTGACAGGGCTGTCTCAAGAGAGGCAGTTATTTCAGGGAAGGGGTGTCGGGTGTGTGTCACAGGAAGCCACTTGTGCCCTGTAGCGCTTCACAAACTCTGAGTTTCCTTTCCTATCACAAGAGTTCATTCATTGGTGGGGGAGGGGCAGCTGGCTTAGACAGCAAAATGCCTTGAGCTGCCACAGCTTGATGATATATTCTACTGGACAGATGGTTTATAATGTGGTTATTTATATTGCTTGTTATTATAGTTTACACTGTTGTTAGCTTCCTTGAGCAGGTGGCAAGGTGAGATACAAATATTTTAAATGAGTAAGGAAACAAAATGAGGATTGGAAAGCAGCTGATCATGGGTACATCAACTGCTAACTATTGGTGAAATGAAGTGGTACTAATAAAATTGAGACCCAAGACCCAGTTTATTGTAGGGGATCTGGAGGACTACTGTGTAAATATGCTTTGGGGGAGGGGAGCTTTTCATTTTAAATACCCCTTTAATAACCCATCATAGAAGGGGTTGAAGGAGGAGGTACACATGCTTTATTTTTCCTGAAAAGACAGGCTTGGAATATCAGGGATTTTCCCTCCAAGTCAAAGAGAAAATGCTGTCCTATGGTGCACTGGCAGAATGGCAGTAGCAGGTTGCAGGGGGAGACTGTTTAAATTGGAGAGATCATTATCTCAGCTATGCAGGAATCTTTCATTGCACAGAATGCGCTCCTTGCTGCTCAAAAGTGCCCTGCTCTTGAAAAGCCTTTTTGTCTGCAAGAGGAGTGATTAGAAAAGCCAGCGAGTGAGAGCTGCTGGTTCTAATGGCGACAATGTTAAGGGAATGTGCTTCCCTTACAGCAAATCAAGGAGCCATTAAAATTCCCTGGTAGTGAAACTGTGTGACTGAATGATTCACTGAATCTATGCATCGGGGACCTGCCATCTCTGCTGTTTGTATGATTTTAGCCCATTTGGGAAATAACCTCCTCCCTCCCAATCCCAAATTGACCTCTCCATTGGACGCTGTGGACATATCGTATTCCCCCTCCCCCCACTCCCATTGCACAATAAGTCACAAAATGACACTAACTTATCCTGGGCTTCACTCAGATGGCATGGTTTTTAAAAAGCTAAAGCAATGCTTCTTGGCTGCTTCCCAAGAAGGAGATGAATATAATCCAATTCATGGTACTGCGTTACAAAAGTGCAGCTGACATCAGGCCAGCAACAAGGGATGTCAAGGAATGCTGCCCAAAGCGTGGTGGTGTTAGGGCTCTTTCATAAAGAGCCTGCACTTCACCCCTCAAGAGTAAGGTCACACATGGTGGTTCTGGGTCATGCAAATATACTCTCTGTCTCTGTGTGTGTGTGTGTGTGTGTGTGTGTATAATTTGTGCCATTGTGGTATAACGCTTAGAAGGGTAAACTAGAACAAGGGAGATCATTGTTTAAGGCCCCACTCTGCCATGAAACTTACTAGGTTGGGTCAGTCACTCTCTCCCAGCCTAATCACTCCGAGGGTTTTCTGAGGATAAAAGAGGGAAGAGGAGAAACTTGCACAGTCTACAGCCCTGAGCTCCTTGGGAAAGGGATGGGATCATGAAAACATACAGAACACAGTAATACTAATTTAGCACAGTGACTAAGGGTATTTTTTCATTTAAAAACAGCTGTTAAATGAACAATTTAAAGATGGAAACTAGGTGCAGAGAAGGGCTATTTAACTCTTTAGTCTCAGGCAGCTTTCCTACCATCTCTCAGCTGCCTTTACATACACAGAAGGGAGAAAGAACCCTGTAAATTGCCTCTGCATTGAATGTACTAGGTGGCCTCAGGGAAGCCATTTTCTCTCTGCCTCAGTATCCCAACTAGAAATCTGGGGTAATAATATTGACCTATAGTATTTGTATTGTGAATCACTTCGAATGCTCTAAAGCAGGCCCCTTGCAACAAATATTTGTGGTGAGGGGGCTTAAGGATACATTAAGGGTTGCCAGGTCTTCACTATCAAACCTGAGACTTATTGGATGGGGATTGATGACACAGGTAATATCACAGCTGATGTCATAGGGGAAATAGGAGAGATAATGGCATAACGTAAGGTACAAGATACTATATGTGTATGTGTGTATTAGAGCTGCCAAAAAATCCTGGAGATTTGGGGGTGATGCTTGAGGAAAGCAGAGTTTGGGGAAGGCAGGATGCACAGCAAGGATGTGATGCCATACAGTCCACCCTCCAAAGTTGCCATTTCCTCCAGGAGAACTGTTCTCTATAGTCTGGAGATCACTTGTCATTCTGGGAGAACTCCAGGCAGTACTTGAAAATTGGTAAACCTAGCGTACGGTTACAATCGTGTGGTCTTGAAGAGATGGACTATTCAGCACACACACAAATAAAGCAAAATAAAGCAAAACATATGCTAAATGTAAAATGTAGTACTTGAGATGTTAGTGCCATATTATCACATCCTGTATTCAATTTACTTGTGCACTAATTACTACAAGCAGGCCTGCTATTCTTTTTTTTTTATATAAAAATTTTTTATTGGTGAGTACATGAAATTATTAATTATACAAATTCCCCATCTTATCAAAATTATATCAACCCCCACCCTTTCCCCCCCTCCTTATTGACTTCCAACAGCTTTCCAACCCCTAACCCATCTTATTACTTAAATTACTCTTAACTATAATTTCCTAAATCTTATACATATTATATCACTTATTATAAGCATATTCAAATTATTCTATATCTCCAATTTTCTAATATATCAATCTACATTTCACTGTTTAAACTGTCTTATTTTTAATAGAATCTTAATACTATTTTTAATACAATCCCCTTATTACTAATATTAGCTTAGATTAATTAATAACTAAATTTCCCCATTAGTGGTAAAGTTACTTCTCTCTCCCCTTAATAAAATCACATATTAATAATTCTCAAACTGCCACAGTTCTCCTTTCACATCCCATTTTTTTCTAAGTATTGTTTCAACTTCTCCCAGTCTGCAATGTATTCTCCTGGGTCAAGTTCTTTCAGTTTTCTTGTCATTTTGTCCATTTCTGCCATGTACAACAATTTGTAAATCCAATCTTCTACAGTTGGTATTTCTTGTACTTTCCATTTCTGCGCATACAACAGTCTTGCTGCTGTAATCATGTAAAATAGCAACATCCTATACTGCTTTGGAACATCTTCCATTCCCAAATTCAGTAGCAGCAATTCTGGGTTCTTATTTATTTGAATTTGCAACACTTCATTGATTATTTTAATTATATCTCCCCAGTATTGCTTAGCTACCTCACAAGTCCACCACATATGATACAATGATCCTTCATGCTTTTTACATTTCCAGCATTTGTCTGACATATTTGTATTTCCAAGCGCAATCTTCTTAGGCGTTAAATACCACCTGTACATCATTTTATATACATTCTCTTTAATATTGGTACAAGTTGAAATCTTCATAGTGTTTTTCCACAAGTGTTCCCATGATTCCATTGTTATTTCTTTATGAAAGTTTATTGCCCATTTCACCATCTGGACTTTGACTGTCTCGTCTTCCATATACCATTTTAAAAGTATTTTATATATTTTCGAAATGTCTTTTTTACCATCTTGTAAAATCACTTCTTCTAACTCCGAGTTTTTCAATCTTATTCCTCCCTTTAAACAGTCCGAGTTGTAAAGATCCCTGATTTGCCCATATTGAAACCATCCATAGTGAGGAGATAACTCTTCTTGTGTCTTTATTTTTAGTATTCTATGTTCCATCGACATTATCTCTTTATAAGTTAAACATTGTTGTTCATTATAGACAGCTCTTGGATCTATTACTTCGTATGGTACCACCCATGAGGGGATGCCAATTTCCATGTAATTCTTATATTTCTTCCAGATTGTGAAAAGGCTTCTTCTGATATAGTGATGCAAAAACATAGAGTCCGCTTTAACTTTATCATACCACAAATAGGCATGCCACCTAAACAACTTATGTCCCTCCAAAGTCAGCAGTTTACGGTCTTTTAGTGTTATCCAATCTTTTAACCATGTCAGACAAATTGCTTCATAATATAATCTTATATTTGGCAGTTGTAGCCCCCCTCTTTCTTTCGAATCTTGTAATACTTTCATTTTCACTCGGGGTTTCCTGCCTGCCCACACAAAGTCTGAAATTTTTCTCTGCTATTTATCAAATTGTTTGAAGTCTCGGATAATTGGAATAGTTTGAAGCAGGAACATCACACGTGGTAACACATTCATCTTCACTGCTGCTATTCTTCCCAACCATTACAGATTTAATTTATTCCATTTTACCAAGTCTTTTTCTATCTGTTGCCACAGTTTCTCATAATTATTTTTAAATAAATCTATATTTTTTGCAGTCAGCTCAATTCCTAAGTATTTCACTTTGTTAGTTACCTCACAATCTGTAATGTCCATTAATTCTTGCTGTTTTTGCTTCGTCATATTCTTACACAATATCTTCGACTTCTTTTTATTCACATAAAATCCTGCCAGATCACCAGATTCCTTTATTTTATCCATTATTTTTGGCATATTGTCTATTGGATCTTCCACTATCAACATTACGTCGTCCGCAAATGCCCTGACTTTGTAGGAAAATTCCTTTATTTTTATGCCACGAATTGTATCGTCCTCTCGAATTTGAATCAACAAAATTTCCAAAATCAAAATGAACAACAATGGAGACAATGGGCAACCTTGTCTTGTACCTTTACTTATTTTCAATTTTTTAGTCAAGTCATCATTAACTACAATCGCTGCACATTGGTCTTTATAGATTTCTTTAACTGCTTGTATGAACTTTTCTCCCATTTGCAGCTTTTCCATAGTGGCAAACATAAAATCCCAATTCAAATTGTCAAATGCTTTTTCCGCATCTACAAAGAAGAAACCAACTTCCCTATCACAGTGCTTGTCGTAGTATTCAATAGCGTTTATTACTGTCCTTAAATTGTCCTTGATTTGCCTGTTAGGTAAAAATCCAGCTTGTTCTTCTGCAATAAATTCTGACATCCATCCCTTTAATCTTTCCGCCATAATTTTCGCAAATATTTTATAATCGTTATTCAGCAACAAAATTGGCCGATAATTCTTAACATTGGTCAAATCCTGTCCATCTTTCGGAATCAATGATATATTAGCTTCATTCCATGAATCAGGAATCTTTTGGCCTTGTAATATTCCATTAATTACCTCACTTAGAAACGGTGTCAGCTCATTAGCCATCATTCTGTAAAATTTGGCTGTTATTCCATCTGGTCCCGGTGCTTTCCCTAGTTTTGTTGTTTGTATAGCTTCTTTTTATTTCTTCCTCTGTTACTTCCCTATTTAACTTCTCTTTCCATTCCTCTGAGATTACTGGAAGCTTCACTTTTTCCAAATATTCCGCTATTGAATCTCTGTTCACCTCTTTCTTTTGGTACAACTTTGCATAACATTTAAAAAAGGCTCTACTAATGGCTGATTGGTCTGCCAATATTTTGTCGTCATCTCGGATCTTAGTTATAATTTTCTTCTCCCTTTTTTTTTTAAATTGCCACGCTAAATATTTCCCAGGCTTGTTTGCACCTTCAAACGACTTCTGTTTCATTTTTTTAAAATTCCACTCCAATTCTCTATTATTCATTGCCGTCAACTGTTCCTGCAGGATTTTCATATCCTGGAATATTTTCTTTTTCCCTGGTCTTTTTTTTAATTGTATCTCAATTTCAAGTCTCTTTTCTTCCCTACTCCTCCTAGCCCTTGCATTCAGATCCATTAGCACCCCTCTAATAACAGCTTTATATGTGTCCCATACTTTGTTAGTTGATACATCCTTGTTCAAGTTGCACTGTATAAAAAACTTGGTCTCTCTTCGCAACAACGCCAAATTTTCTTCCATTTGCAGCAAGTCTTCATTTATCCTCCATCCTCTTTTCTTTTTATTTTTCCCAAATCTCCACATAACTGGATTATGATCTGAGCCTACCTTAGGCATTATCTACACATCTCTAGTCCATACCACCAATTCTTTGGAGGCCCAGATCATGTCAATTCTTGATAGCGTAAAATGTCTTGCAGAGTAAAATGTATATTGTCTGTCTTTCGGGTTTTGTCTCCTCCACACATCTTCCAGACTTTCTTGTTCCTTAACCGCAAAAAACGATTAAGGAACAAGCAAGGCCTGCTATTCTGAGGTCCTGAGAATGATTGCCAAAGCATGATTCCCGGCAATCCAGGGGAAGGCTATTGGAAGTCAGCTTGAAAAACAAACACTTAAATCAACCTGTTACTTAAAGATAAATTAATAATTTAAATGGAACAGGATTTAAGATCCAGATGTCCACATGTTCAGGACCAATATTCTAGGTTGATTGCTGATGACTATTTTATTCACCTCACACTGTCCAATAGATCTTTTCCTGACTAAATAATGTCTGTACTGTGCAAACTTAAAGTCACAACCTCATTAGAGGCAGTAATAAAGTTTCATCCAGTGATATGAGAAGTCTCTAAACAGTTGGAGAAGCACAATAATGTAGAAGTAGAAATATCTAATCCTGCATTCCTTTCCAAAACAAGCCATTGGAGAAGAGATTGGGTTTCAAATAAAGGGGGAGTGGGAAGTGAAGGAAGGTGGCATAGCCAGAGATCAGTGAGGCATTCGCTAGTATCATCCAGCTGTACCTTATTCATTGTGTAAAATGTTGTATACTTTCTTTGGGAACTTTATTTCATGATTGGCTAATTCTTAAAAATTCTTGATTCTTAAAATTTAAATTCTTAAAAACGGTCAATACTTCATAGCAGGAATTAGTCTTGACTCAGTTTTATTTAGACTTTCCCACAGAACTTGTTTTTCTGCAAGAAGAGGTGGTGGGGCTTAAAACTGCCTGGATACTATGCCACCTCAGTCCTTTTGCCTTCTGCAATGAAGTAGTTCTTTTTCTGTAGTGAGAGGTTCTGGAGTTTAAGCCTTCCCAAGCATTATATCTCCTTTCACTCTAATGTGAGAATTTGAGTGCAAGGGGAGGAAAGAAATGTGACAGTAATTTGTTAGTCAGTAAAGGGCATTCTGCACATGCTCAGAGGCACACATTATTTTATTTATTTTATTTATTTTTTTATATTTATTTTATTTATATCTTATTTGTATTCCGCCCTCCCCACGAGCTGGCTCAGGGTGGATAACAACATTAAATCAATTAAAATAGTCCATATTAAACATTAAAAACATCATACAAAATTATCATACAAAAACAGCAGCACTCTTTTTCCTGGTGGCAGTATTACAATTAAGACAAATAATACAACAGTAAAGCTTAAAAACCAGTGGTGGGCAGCTCTTACAGAGAGGGGGGTAGATGTATCCTCTAGCCAGCGGGGGCCTAACAGCCATAAGCCTGGTGCAACAGCTCTGTCTTACAGGCCCGGCGAATAGTAGATCCTGCCGGGCCCTGGTCTTGGTAGACAGAGCGTTCCACCAGGTAGGAGCCAGGACTGAGACAGCTCTGGCTCTGTTCGAGGCCAGGCGGGCCTCCTTGGAGTCAGGGACTGATAATAGTTGTTTTCCTCCCAATTGGAGGGTCCTTGAGGAATATACGGGGAGACACAGCCCCTCAGATATGCCTTATAGGTCAATACCAAGACCTTGAACCTGATCCGATACTCCACTGGCAACCAATGCAGCTCGCACAATATAGGTGTAATATGCGCCCTATTTGGTGCTTTCATAATGATGCGCGCTGCTGCATTTTGCACCAGCTGTAATCTTTGGGTCAGGCTCAAGGGTAGGCCCATGTAGAGCAAGTTACAGTAATCTAACCTAGAGATGACTGTTGCCTGGATCACTGTAGTTAAGTCACAGGTAGACAGGTTGCCTGGTCTGCTGCAGGTGGAAAAAAGAAGACCTGACAACCGCTGCGACCTGTGCCTCCATTTTCAGGGAGGCATCCAGGATCACCCCCAGGCTCTTAACCCTTGGAACAGGCACAAGCTGTGCCCCATCGAGGGCCGGGAGCTGGAGTCCCGAATCCAGTCCTCCGTGGCTCAAGTACAGGACCTCCGTCTTTGTTGGGTTCAGTTTCAGTTGACTCTGTTTCAACCAATCAGTCATGGCTGCAAACGCATGTTCCAGGACATCTGGGGCTGAGCCGGGCCAGCCGTCCATCATCAGATACAGCTGGGTGTCATCTGCATATTGATGACACCCAAGCCCAAAACTTCGCACCAACTGGGCAAGGGGGCGCATGTAGATGTTAAACAGTAAAGGGGAGAGTATTGCTCCCTGCGGGACCCCACACACCAATGGGTGACAGGGTGACAATTTCTCCCCAAGCGCCACCCTCTGTCCCCATCTGTGGAGAAAAGAGACAAGCCACTGTAAGGCAGTCCCTCATATCCCCACATCAGTGAGGTGGTGAGTCAGAAGATCGTAATCGACTGTATCAAATGCTGCTGACAAATCCAGTAATATCAGCAGCGCTGAACCACTTCGGTCCAGATGTCTGCGAAGGTTGTCCATGAGGGCGACCAGCAGCGTCTCCGGACTGAAAGGGATCTAGGGCCGAGACATCATTCAGAAAACCCTGTATCTGTTCCACCGCCATCTGCTCAATCACCTTTCCCAGAAATGGGAGGTTCGAGACTGGGCGATAATTGACCAGGTCAGTGGGGTCCAGTGATGGTTTCTTCAAGAGAGGTCTCACCACGGCTTCCTTTAATGGCCCGGGAAAAACCCCGGTGCTCAAGGACGTGTTAACAATGGCCTCCAACGAGGACCGTAGACCATCGGCACCGACCTTTACCAGCCACGATGGTCATGGGTCCAGGGGGCACATGGTGGGCCTAACTGATTGCAGGGTCCTGTCAATCTCCTCCCCAGAGAGTGGACTGAACTGATCAAATATTGACCCTAAAAACGGCCAAGGGGTCTCTAGTTCCTTCACTGTATCAACTGTGGCTGGCAAGTCACGGCGGAGAGACAAAATTTTATCAGCAAAAAAGCTCCCAAAAGCCTCACAGCTGATGTCTGAATTCTGAATTTGGCAGCCTCCCCCTGGGTGGGAGACTAGTGACTGAACCACATTAAACAATTTTGCTGGGTGTGAGCTAGCTGATGCGATGGAGGCTGTATAAAACTCCTTCACAGCCTTCACCACCATCTCATAGGCCTTCATAAACATCCTATAAGATTATCTTGCCTTTACACAGGCAATGTGCAGCAAGAGGGTTTGCGATTGATGTTTTAGGAAGATATATCAGACTGAGTGAAACTGAGCATTCATTTTTTTTGCTCATGCCCCACATACCCCTGAGGCAAATTCTCCACTGAAAATAGAGAACACAATCCCAAAGCAGTATGACTCTCACTCCAGTTTTCTGATGAAGGGAGCTCTGACTCTCAAAAGTTCTTACCGTGGAATTCTAGTTGGTCTTTAAGGTGCTACTGGACCTGAAGCTTGCTCTTCTACTACAGACCAACACAGCAACCCGCCTGAAACTACTTTCTGTTCTCACTTGTCACTATGGAAATTCAAATGGAGGAAAGCAAATAAGAAAAGAGTAGAGAGCCCCACAGAGAAAAGGCAATGAAACAGAGCAAATTCAAAATAATTCAGACAGTAAAGGGTTAACTGTCTCAGCTCCAGCCAACTTGCATCTTCCCCTTTCTCATTTCTTCACCAGCAATGTGAATAAAAAAAACTTGCACATTTTCCATTCTATCTCTGCAAGAGAAAAGGCTAGATAGATACGTTTTAAAAAATCAAGCTGAGAATTTGGAAAGGAGACATGGCACATTTTGAAGGGGACATTGTTCCCATATGTCCTCTGTAGCTATGGGCTTGTTAAAAAGTGCCAGAACAGGGTGACTACAAATTTGTGAGCATCAATATGGTTTGAGCCAGTTGCTTAGCCTTCCTTAATTTTAATATCTGTATAATCCCTTTTTCTAATTGGTGATATAGCATGTCCGTGGTTTTGCAACAACCTCTGTAAGATAGGGTAACAAGTTTATTCCCATAATAAAGAGGGTGTGTGTGTGAGTGGCTGAGATGTGCAGCTTTGCCAGAGAGCATATAGCTTGCCAGAGAATTTAACTGGGTTTTCCACATCATATTACTTGCTTGTAACAACTACATCCAGTTTGTAATTAGGGATCTGCACAGAGATGTTAGGTTAATTTTTCATTCATTTTGTTCTTCACCATTTTGTATTTGCTTTCCTTATTATAGTTATTACATCTGTGCAGGGGTCATTTCGTAGAAAAAGAGCTGGAGGAACTCATTAACATAACTCATTAACATATGCCACACCCCCTGACATCACCTATCCTGGCTGTTTTGGACCCAATCCTGGCCATTCAGGGCCGAAATTGGGCCCAAAATGGCAAAAAGGGGCTGAAAATGGCCAAAAAGGGGCCCAAAATGGTCAGGATCGGGCCACTGCTGAGTGGGAGTGTGATCCACCACCCATCAGAGGCCGATCCGGGCCATTCAGGGCCGAAATTGGGCCCAAAATGGCAAAAAGGGGCTGAAAATGGCCAAAAAGGGGCCCAAAATGGTCAGGATCGGGCCACTGCTGAGTGGGAGTGTGATCCACCACCCGTCAGAGGCCGATCCGGGCCGTTTCAGCCCCAATCCAGGCAGAAATGGGCCCAAAATCATCAAGAGTCAGGTGGGCATGGCCACCTGACATGTGACCTCCTTGGGGAACTGCTGGAACTGCATTCCTGCGCGTTCCCCCTCGAAAGGAGCCCTGCATCTGTGTAGATTCTTTGTTTTGATTGGTTTCAAGGAAAAGCGTATTTCTACCTGTAAGTGATTTGCTTGACACTCAGTTGGACTCAAATGCTCAAGGTCTGTGCCCCAGCCAAGGGATCCTTTCCACTGTTCAGACAAGAAAGAGCCCCCTTATTGATGTAATTAGAATTCTCATGTATAGCAGGCGCGGGGAGGCATGAAGTGTTCCTCCTTTCCCTGATGTTTTACTAGCTGATACAAACAGAGTTTTCATCCTGCCTCACTGGTGCAGCTCCGGATGAGAAAATAATGCATGCAACCAGGACCCATGTTTAGAGAGAGCCAGGAAGCTTTCCCAATGCTACTTAGATAGTACCATGATGATCAGAAAATGGAAATGCTGTGTCCAGCACTGCCAACTGGAATGATGCTTTTCTACAGGAACGTAGGCCAGTTGTTCTGGCTGAACAATGTGACATCCCTCCCTGTCATATGGTAACCCACTCCCTCCCCCTTGTCGCCTCTCCCATTGCCAGAGAACATGAAACCAAAGAGTGAGGTGCCAGAATAATGGTCACATTTGAACCTTTCCAAAAGTCACCAAACACCAGAAATTATTGCAGTTAGTTCCTGTGTATTAAAGAATGGATGTGATTTAGGTTAAACCTTGATTTGTTGTCTCTATACACATCCCTTACAGGACTTTTCTGTGTTTGTGGAATCCGTGCAACAAGTATATTCTCACTTGATGCTGTGAATCCCTAAATACCATTATTTAACATGGCACAGCAGCCATAATTTCATCCTATATCTCTGTAGAAAATAACATCTCCAGAGCGTACCCCGTTTAACTGTAAAACATATTAGGATGCAAGTCCAGGACTGGGAAGCTTCTTGGTGAGGGATTGCCAGTTCTCTTGACATCAGTTAAGTTCTCTTAACTGATGAGTATTAAAGAAGTTAGAGAATGCCATTTGGGGCACCCTACCAATTTGTGCAGGGTCCAACCCTACTCCGTATGCACTTGGTCTTCCCAGCATTCTCTCATGATGTACCTGTGTTCAGGGCATTATTCACATTGAAACAGCCCCCAGGAGGTTTATGTGCATCACCAAGCAGGATAATTGCCTGTCGTGGTACTGTAGAAAACATGCACTGTCAGAGAGGGGGAAGGGCACAGTCATATTTATTTAGCACTGAACAGCTGCTGTTGGCTTAGCAGCAGAATTAGTTCACACATCAGCCAGTTTTGTTAACTACAGTTGGAAGGGCACAAGGGATAATTATGCAATGGGAAGAGCCAGCATTTCATAGTGGCTAGTGTGTCAGACTAGAATCTGGGAGACCCAGGTTCAAATCCCCAATCTGCCAGGCAAGCTTGTTGCGTTATCTTCGGCCAACCACAAGCCCTCAGCCAGGGCCGGTGCATCCATGGAGGCTGGTCTGACAGCTGTCTCAAGCACTGAGGCACCAGAGGGGGCACTGGGGGCAGGGGCGCGCACCATGGAGCTGGCAGCGGCAGCACTGGCGGCTGAGTGGGATGGCTGGGAAGCCGCTCCCACGCTGCCCCAGCTACCTGCCACGCCTGGCCCGCAGCTGCTGTGCCCGGCCGTTCTTTGATATGCGGCGTCCCTCAGGGGGCGATTCTTTCCCCGATGCTATTTAACATCTATATGCACCCCCTCGCCCAGTTAGCTCGTAGCTTTGGGCTGGGTTGTCACCAGTATGCAGATGACACCCAGCTCTATCTGCTGATGGATGGCCAGTCTGATCTCACTCCGGATTCCTTGGCCAAGAGTCTTGAAGCTGTGATGGTATGGTTACATCAGATTAACCTGAAATTGAATCCCCTGAAGACGGAGGTTCTGTGTCTGGGTCATGGGGCGATTGAGCTGGGGACCCAGCTCCCAACCCTTGACGGGGTACAATTGAAACCTTTGCTGACGGTGAGGAGCCTAGGTGTGACCTTGGATGCCACACTTTCAATGGAGGCCCAGGTCGCGACCGTTGCCAGGTCTGCCTTTTTTCATCTTCCACAGGTCAGGCAACTGGTGCCATCTTTCGCCCCGGGACCTGGCCACAGTAATCCATGCAACGGTCACCTCCAGGCTAGACTACTGCAATTCACTCTACGCTGGGCTGCCCTTGGGCCTGACCCGGAAGTTACTGCTGGTCCAGACTGCAGTGGCACGCATCCTTACTGGAACGCCAATCCAAGCACATATCCATCCTGTGCTGTGCCAGCTGCACTGGCTCCCAGTGGAGTTCTGGATATGGTTCAAAGTGTTAACCTTGGTGTTTAAAGCCCTTCACGGACTGGGACCTGCATACCTGCGGGACCACCTCTTCCATTACGTCCCCTGCAGGGCATTGCGCTCTGCAGACAAGCAACTCCTGGTGGTCCCCGGCCCAAAGGACATCTGTCTGGCCTCAACCAGGGCCAGGGCTTTTTCTGCCCTGGCCCCGGCCCGGTGGAATGCTCTGCTGCTGGAGATCCAGGCCCTGCAGGACCTGTTACAGTTCCACCGGGCCTTTAGCTGAGTGCCAGCGGGTGTCCCCCTTCATCCACTTAAGACCACCACTTTTTCTGGGACTGCCCTCGACCATCTGCTATGCCCATATATGGACTCCCAAATGCTTATTTAAATAGCCTGCACCTGGACAATTCTAATGACTCTTTTAAGATTATTATTGATTTTATGGTTTTGTGATTGATTCACTGTGTTTTATTAATGTTGTTAGCCACCCTGAGCCCATTTGTGGGGAGGGTGGGGTATAAATCAAATAAATAAAAATAATAAATACTGCTGTGTGTCAGTGTGGCCCTGATCTGAATAGCCCAGGAAGCCCAATCTCACAAGCTAAGCAGGGTCAGCCTGGGTTAGTAACTGAATACGATACCTCCAAAGAAGACCAGTGTTGCTATGCAGAATCAGGCAATGGCAAACCACCTCTGTTAGTCTCTTGCCTTGAAAATCCCAGCAGGGATTATCATAAATTGGCTACAACTTCATGGCACTTTCTATCACCAAAGACAGTGTGAACCTGTGGATGTATTTTTTCACCTAGGGAAACTTGGGTTCAAATTCTACTTTCTCAGATGTGGCCGATTTTTATCGTTCAGGTTCAGTTTCCAAATATGTTAAAAGAAAATAATTTTGATCTAGTTCATAGGGGCAGCACAAATTAGGATTGCAAAGCATTCGTTTGCCATGTTATTCACTGACCTCTTGTGGTCAGAGATGCCTCTTCACCAAATCCAGAGGCTGTAAACAGGGGTTAACAGTAAGCCCAGTCGGCTAAACTGAAACTGCTGCTCTGATTCAGCTTAACAAAGATGCTAAACAGTGCCACCAGGTGGTCCAACACATTGATGACAACTGGATTCAACTAGGTGTTGACAAACAACAAATGATTATTAAAGGGGTTGACCATTTAATACCGTTTAATGCAGGACTAGCCAGAACAAACACACACATGCACTTTTTGGGGGCATGAGCAGATCAAGACAAGGCCAACTAATTTGTTTTCTACTGTAAGATGTGGGTCATTAAATTCGTGTCATGTTGTTACAATGATGGACCAATACCACAGACTCATGCAAGTTTGCTGTAAAGACAAAAGTAAATCTCTTTGCTGGTGCTCTGCTGTTTAGTATTTCAATTTTAAATATATAAGACCAACTAGTGGACTCCATGTATCTGATGAAAAGAGCTTTGATTCTTGAAAGCTCATACCCTGGAAATCTAGTTGGTCTTTTAAGGTGCTACTGGACCCAAATCTTGTTTTTCTACTACAGACAAACATGGTTACCCACGTGAAACTATCTTAAATATACAGTGAGGGACCTGAAAGGGCATCTTATTTTTCACTTCTCCCACAATTTCCTGTTCTCTTTCCAGAGGCCCCCATAGTCTCTTTCCCCTTTCCTGCTTCCTTCCCTCCTTCCTACTCACCAGCCAACCTAACTTTATCTGTCCCCCTATCTTCAGCTTTCCCTCATTTCCTCCTCTTTCTTCCCCATGGTAATTCTCCCCAGGAAAACTCTGGCTGACTTTTGTGGTGCCAGTCACCAGGCCAAACTGGGTCCAGTTTTGTGCTAACTGAGCTTGACCAAGATGTGGTGTTGGCTGGGCAGACCCAGTAGCATGGTGGGGAACCTGTTGCCCCTCCCCACACAATTTCCTCTTTGTCTCCTTCTGGCAGCCCCCATACCCTTAACTTCCCCGGCTTCTTTCTGATCTTCCCACTCACTAACTTACCAACCTTTTATCTGCTCATCTTCAGCCATATTGACAATTTATTTACTTCATCTATAATCCAATCTTCTCCACAATGGGAACCTACAGCAGCTTACATCATTCTCCTCTCCTCCGTTTTATCCTAACAACCCTATGAAGTAGGTTAGGTTGTGTGTGCATGGTCCAAAGTTACCCAGTGAGCCTCTATGGCAGAGTGGATTCCAACCTGGGTCTCCCATATCCTGTCTGAAATTCTAACCACTGCATCCTATTGGCTCTTGCGAGGTGGCTGTTCTTGGAACAAAAGCAATCAGCCAGGTCTGGGTAATTCATGCAAGTCACCTGGTGGTTGCTGCCAGAACTGGCTCCGATGTGTTCTTCCTCAAAAGACAAAACAGCCCTGGCAAGGGCCCTGCCCCTGCCCCATGCCTTTTAGTAACAGGAACCAAGGCCTGAGGGCTGGCAATATTGCTTTGACTTAGCAATGGCCAGTAACGGCATCTAATTGTTAAAGCTACAGGTCCCCTTTTATTTTAAGCCACTGGGGAGTTAACCCCTTCTTTTTATATTTCAGATTTTTCTGTCAATCTGGAGCATTTCTCAGGTTTGTGGAACGCTCTGTCCATGGCCCCAATATCCCAATTTAAGTACCCACCGAGAAAATTAGATACACAAATCAATGTATGTTCAGGTACCACCTAGTGTTCAGACTGCACATTAGAATTTACTACAAAAGCACTTTTTAATCATCTTATATTTTGATTGCAGAAGTATAATTGTCCTTGGTACTAAATACATTTTTTTGCTTTCCTTTCTGTAGAGAGTACCATCTTGCTATGTGGAATGTGACTATTTGATTCTGCCAAGCTCTGATTGGACAGTGTCTATAGCACGAGTGAGCAGGTAACAAGAACCTTGTATGCTTCCTTTGGCATTGTTTCTATCCAAACATGTTTTGAAGGGAAGTTGAATGTCAGGTCAGCTTGGTCCTTTCTGCTTCTATTGTTTTTTTCTTCAATCGTATTATATTTGAATACATCCCACTGTAGGGGCCCTTGGACAAAAGGATCCTTGGAGCTGTTTGCCTCAATTGCCAAAATAATTGCATTGCAGCACTGGAAATTTCAAGTTGTTCAGCTGTAGAGAATTGGCAGAAGTTGCACTAAAGATTTTTTTTAACGGCATAGATGTGGGACTCTATACTCTAATGAACTGGCTTGGTAAGCTTCCAGACATTTTTCAGTAAATGGAATTCAAAGTACCCTAACACAATAGATTGTACTGTACCCATACTATCATACATTTCCCACCTAACCACCTGACCCATTCTTCTATTCCTTTCTGCCCCTCCCTTTTTCTGTGACTTTCTCTCCTTTTAAGACGTAGGGTGCAGAATGGATAGTTTGCCATATCACTATGAGGTTTTTAAAAATAATTGAAAAGTCTTTGTCCTTCCCTGCTTGATTGCTCCAACAGTATTTTTTAAAATTAAAAATGTTTTTAAGCAGAGATGGATTATAGTTATACCCTCAAACAGCCAACTAATCCAGGGTTGGAGGCAAGGCTTAGTTATTGAGCTAAATTTCTGAAATGCAAAAACTTCTGAAGCTCAGATGCTGATACCAGTTGTATCCAAGTTTTCCAAAGTCTAGTTTCCATTTTTCACTCACAGATGACAGCATGGGACATGAAGTAACATGATAGTCATATGTTATCAGCCACATTACAGGAAGAGGGGGTGCCCAGTCTGTTGTAAAAAAGAAAAAAAGAAAAGAGTTCTCAATGAGACTCCTTATCTTGCTGATCTTCTTAGAGGCAGGAGATTTTGTGCCCATACATTATGCACAGGCATACCAGCAGATCTTTCCCAACAGCAGCCCCTCCCCCAACAAACAAACAATTTCAGATTGCTGGTCTGAATGGTTCTATGATGGAATGGTTTAGACCATGACCTACTCACCACAGAAACAGAAACATTTGCAGATGGGGTAAGAAAAATCTGGGAAGCATGAAACTTTGGAAGAGGAGTGACAACTTCTCCCACTATGACCTTGTTGACAAAGATGGGGCTTTTAACTTCTCTGCTGCCTATGTTACTTCTTCAAAATTACGTAAGACAAAATAGACACACATTAGCTTTATTAGCCAGCAACATAAATTGAGATTAAAACACTGTTATTTGAGGAAAACTGAAGAGCAGACAGAAATTGCTGACTAGCATACCTGCGTCTCTCTTACCATGGCACAATACTGCTTCCAGGAAGAGAAAGCAAACCATACATATGTATACTTTGGTAGACTGAAGTAGTATTTCAAGCAACTGTGATCAATAATTTCTTTTTGGTTAATAGTTTTCCAGGGAATAAAGTTAACTATATGACACAAGAGCTTAGTAACTTGTCCTTGTCGTAGTTTAGATATTTTTCCACGTGTACTTAGAACAGTGCAAAATCTTTCTGCTGCATGAACATTTTCACATATTGATGGTACAGGCACCACCCGTCCCCGTCCCCCACACACACACTTCAACCTCTTCAGCTGCTGTCTGGAAATAGCAGCACCCTGGAACTTCCTGGCTGAAGCCAAGGAGACGTTTCATCCTGCCATCTCTCAGGAACTAGCTAGGTGGAAATTTTAGGAAAGTGAGGATTGTTAATTTTTTTCAGAATCCGCAAATGGCTGGATATGGCTATAATTCAAGAAGGATTTTTTAAACAAACAAGACACATGTTCTTCAATCTCTACTTTAGCTGGGAAACCTCAATATTAACCACTTTGAAAGTTATTTGGGAATTTGTTATTCGGGAATACATGACCATCTTTGAAGTTATGGTGGGAATTGTATGGGGGTAGCCATCAGAGACAAAACCAAATGCCTTAAGCAGTATGATCTCTTGTGGCACCAGAACTGCGAAAGGAAGACAGCAAAAAAACATTTTAAGTCTAGGCAAATGCACTGCAAAAGCTTTATCAGAAGCTATGTGCCAGTACAGAAACTGGATGTGTGAAACTGATTTATACAGAATCAAACCATTGGTCCATCTAACTTGGTACTGTCTGTGCTGCCTGGAACTAACTCTTCAGTGTCTTAGGCAAAGATCTTTCTTATCACTTGATTCTTTTAACTGGAGATTGAACTTAGGACCTAATGCATGAAGGGCATGTGGTCTACCAGTGAGATATAGCCCTTGCCCTTTATTCTGCCATGACTATAGGGCAGATGCTGCACTGACACATTAGATATATGAAAGAGTAATGAGGGAAAGTGTAAACTGAAGATGACCATGATTGAAATCCATCACAGGAGACACACTACTATAGACTAACGTGTGAAATGAGAAAGGCATACTCAGGCTTAGGCCATAAACAGAGAAGCTAAAGAAACCTTAGAAGGGGATGTGGCCCGTTACAAACTTTTGATGAACCCCTCTATAAATGTTGGGCAGGCTAGCAAAGCCAGAACTGGAAAACACAGCTAGGACAACCACCATTCTCTAAGACGATGGAGTAGCTGCAGATACAAAGAGATACCAGGCTCTTCAATTCACTTACTGCCTCCCTGCCAATTTTCTTAATCCAACTTTTTTATTGAGCATACTTGGAAATCAATGAGAGCATGCAAGTGATGGGCTCTGGATTTCATCCAGCTGGACAGTGTCCAATGGTTAAGGAAACTGTGAGGATTGATACAAAACTAGTAATGCATTTCCTCTCCCACGAAATGAAGGGTAATTCAGAGACAGAAGCTAATTCATATGAAAGGGGCCTGCTCCTTTCCAGAGATGAAGTTATTTTGACAGCATTCTGGCTACTGGAACCCATTTTAACTGAAAGCCCTGAAAAGAGCCCATGGCTTCAAATTAGGAAACATAATGTCCTCCAACACCTGGTTTTAAAGGCACAAGGCTTCTCTCTTCTTCAGAAGGGCCTCCTGCCTAGGGAGAGAGGCGCTAGGGAAGAAGCAGCAGATTAATATTGGTAACCTAGTCCATCCATAAGGCAAACAAGAGGAGAGAGTACCCAGACAGTGATCCTCTTGGATGAGATACAGCTGCCGTCAGAACCTCTGCATGTCCAGAGAGCCCATTCTTCTGGGGTACAGGAGGAGGGAATTTAGCTCCTGATCTGCACACACATCATGCATTGTTGTGGCTAGTTGTTATCCCCTCAGAGAGAACCATCTTGGTGATTAAAAGAGCTGAGAGGAAACTATTGGAGCACTGGGCCCCCAACAGCTTTGATGAACTCTCTTTCAGATTGCATAGCAGACCTGGTTGTTAACAAGTTGAGATTTTTTGCAGAAGAAAAATCTGCAACTACATTACTTTGGACCACAAAAAGGGACTGAGATATTCCTGGGTTTTCTCAGCTGCATCACAGAGAACTACCAGAGGCACCAAGAATAATTTCATTAAGCAGCAGAAATCCTTGCCAAGTTGATGTTTTTATGCTGCTAGGCAGAGGGTAAGTGGTGAGCTGGAGGGTGGTGGGAGTTGAGCAGGTAGATGGTTCCTAGTAAGGTTCTGATTTCAAGCTTCTGTACAAGCAGCAAGTGAAGATCATCCCAAATATCTAGAAAGCAAAACAGAATAAAAATAAGACGACAGACAGACATGGATGGATTAGGTTGTATTTCAAGCCAACACACTCAAGCCAGTGCAGAAACTGGATATATGAAGTTGATTTACACATAATCAAAGCTTTGGTCCATCTTGTTTAGTACTGTCTACACTGCTTGGAAGTAACTCTTCAGTGTCTTAGACAGAGATCTTTCCTATCACTTGATTCTTTTAACTGGAGATTGACCTTAGGATCAGTGCAAATCATGCACTGCAAACCTTTTGTTCTGTACTTTGTTGCACTTTTTTTGTGCAAGGTCCACACTGGATGCTCATAATCCCTGCCTGAAAGAGCAGAGTCCCTGTAGGCATACACCTGCAATGGAGGGAAAGGAGAACCTGAGCAGATGAGGCAATTAGCCTGTAACAAGACAACAGAGATATCAGAAGTGGGGCATTCCTTCCTACAACAGTTAACAGGCATTGTCTGAACTGGGTCCTGAGATGCTCTGGTAAAAGGCAGGTAGATAATTGTTTTAAATCAGTCAAATAAATAAAAGGGGGAAATAATAGATTCAACCCCACTGTACATACCCCAGGCCTAAGTAAATTGCATTCTGCAATTTCTAAAAACACAGAAATGGGAGGACTACACAGCTCCTGGGCTTATTTCTGTGGTGTTATTACGGCACCTTTCATTTAAAAAAGGAAGAGGAATGATTTACAAATGGGGAAGGGAGACACAGGCATTGAGCTTCTTCCTTGATATTATTATTAGCCACTGTGATGAGATCTAGTGTTGCTCAGAAGTAAACTTAATAAAATCTCTCAAGTGATGTCACAGTGTGTTCCATCCGAGTTGCTGTTGCAATACTTCACCAGCAGAGGTTGCATTCTGACTATACCACACACCACCAGTGTATTTGCAAAGAGAACAGACATCATTTTACTGAGTCATCTGTATCCAGGGCAAGCAACAACAAACATTCAGAATTGCCCTCCCCTACATCATAAAATAGCACTTCACTTATTAGGACTTTGGTTTAAACCCTTTTAAGGAAATTCCATGAGCTTAAAATAATGAACAAAAACTTCTCATTTTTACAGTGAAATTTAGAATCAAGAACTACCTACCCACATCTAAAGAGAGATTTCTTCATCAGGCTTAATGACAAGAGACACAGAGGATGCATCCCCTTTCTCTCTCAAGGTTTATAAACAGCCTTATGTCTAACAGCCTATTTTCCTGTTTTTGGAAACAGGAAAAGAGCAGCCTCTCCTTCCAGACTGCCAGCATGCCACAAGCCAAGGCCCCAGAACTCACCAGGGGCTGTCATTTGTGAGCCACAGCAGTGGGATGTGGGGCAAGGGCTGCTGCCATGCCTGGACTGGCCAGCTCCCAGCAGCCCCTGCGGGCCACGTGGGAGCCAAAGGTTTGAACTGCTCCAGCCGAGGGAGTAAGAAAGGAAGGGCACAGATCCTCTCCCAGCAGCGGTGCTGGGAGCCACGGCAGGAGGGGAAGCAGAGCCACAAGACGCGCAAGGCCCAGAGATCTTCTCACTGTGAAGACAGCTCAGACACCAGGGAATTGTCAAGCGAGTTCTCCGAGGAAGGGGAGGATTTGGAGGAGGATTCCTAGGGAGAGGCGGCCAATGTTCCTGGACTCCCAGCCTGGGCTTCCTGACAGAGGGCCAGCAGTTGGGCAGGTTTTTCAGGCCTCGAAGCTGTCTGGCCTCAGGAGGGGCAGGGGGCCATCCCTTCACTCCCCGATTCCTATGCGGATGATGACCCTCCCCAGGGATTCATTTGCCCCACAAAGTGTGGAACAGGATCTTTGATGGGCACTATGTCAATGTTTTTACCCTCTTGTCTCCAGATGTGGAGAATGGGAAGTCTCATCCCCCCTTCCAAAAAGGACAAATCATGGGAAAAGGTGAGGAGGCTGAGCGGACATTCACCAACTAGATGGGGGGATACATTGTCTTTATGGGAGTGGTCCAGGCTGCCTACCCAGAGCAGTGCTGGCACCTATCCAACTACCTGATCAACATCTTGTGGGCACGGGCCCTCATGAAGCAGGGGGCAGCCATCAAATACAATGAAGGGTTCTGTAAGCATCCTTTGCACAGTGCTAGGACTCACTGGGATCTTATTAACCAGAACCTCTACTTGTGGCTGGTGGGGCAGGTCCCCTCCTAAGGTAAGGAGGCGGGGCAGCTGGCAGGAGTGCAGCCAGGGCACCTATTGGGAGTACAACCAAGGCAGGTGCCAACACCCCAGGTGCAGGTTCAATGACACCTGTGATGGCTGTCCCCCTCATGCCCCAGGAACAATGGGGGCCAGTAGCCCTTTCAGGTGTCTTGACCCTCCGCTAATGGCACCTGTAAGGAGGGAGAGTCCACCAGAGTCGTGGCCCAGCCCCTCGCCCAGGGAAAATATCCATTTGGAGGGAGTTCCTCCGCCCCATCCTGGATCCCTGTCCCAACAAACAAGCAGCTGACTACCTATGGGAAGAGTTCAGTAGCAGCTTCCGCAACCCCTTCACGATCCACTATCTCAGGGGACCTCAAGATTGCCATGGAATTGCCAGAGGTCGTGACCATGAAAATCTCCAAGGAACCGGTGGGTGGGCAAATAGCGGGCCCCTTTCTCTCCCCCACCTCTCCCAAACCTGCAGGTTTCCCCCGGGGATGGCCCATAGGAAGGCCCCAAGGGAATACTGCCTTATCTACCACATCTCCTATCTCTGTGGCTCATCCATTAATGATTCCATTCCCCCAGCATTCTGCTCCAGGCAGTATGCATCCTTTGATCATGCCATGCGCCTGGTCAGGGTTTGCGGTGCAGGGCCCTTATGGTGAAATGTGATGTGCAGTTGGCCCAGCTGCTGCCAATACACCCCAGCAACTTCTGCCTGTGAGGCTTACTGCTGGTATGTTGACAAGGCCATGCCCATGGGATGCTCTGTAGTCTGTGCAGCCTTCAAGGCTTTCAGCCCATTCCTAGAATGGGCCACCCTCCAGCCGTATATAGGATTTGTGCATGTTGGACAGCCATGGAGCCCTGCATAGACATGTCCCTGAGCTCCAGGGTGTGCCTGGACATATCCTCCTCTTATTAATCCACCTCCTTTTCAGTTCCTCCAGGGCAGCGCAGACAGGTATGGATCTTCTGGCACAGCATCGTGCATTAGGTGGCATGCTACATGGAGGATTTTGGTTGGGGCCTGGACCTGGGACTTCTAGATGCTGTTTTCTTGCAGTGGTTTGGCATGAGGGGGATGCATTAGGACTCATTTCTTCCTTCCTTTCTCCAGCTTGCAGATTGGTGGGGGACTCCAGATGCAGTCGTGATTCATTTTGGGGAGAATTGGGCTGGACCTGCTGTGATCAATTCTGGCAGACTTTGGGACATGGTTGGGACAGTTTCCTGGACTGAGCATTCTATGGTCAGACATTTTTTGAGTGCCGGTTGTGGTGCAGGGCCTCGTCCCCTGGGAGGGTCGATTTATTGAGGCAGCTGGCAGCTTGATTATTCATCACACACATCTTTTTTTCAGCTGGAGGCCTTGTTCCATCCCAACCAGATTCACCTGTCCAGCTGGAGATAGGAAATTTGGCTGCAGAACATCCGGGATGAATTGAATGGTTAGCTGCAGCTCTAACCATTCCCAGGAGCTGTTTGGGGGCTCTTGTGGTGGTTTTGGCATTGGGCACAGACCCTTTGGGGGGAAACACTGCTTGCATGCTCTGTTTCTCCCATAAAGGGGGTTCACCGGAAGGGACCCTCAGGGAAGGCCTGGTAAGGACAAGCCCAGCTCAGGGGCTGTCAGGGCATGCCTGCTCCCAGGTAACAGAGGAACCATGCTTAGGTTTATACCTATGTGGAATCTCACCTTCGATCATTCCATGGTGCCTCCCCCCAGCTGGTGGGATGAGAGGTAAAGGAGTCATCGGCTAGCAGGAGGGCCAGCCAATGCTTGGATCTGCACCCTATGCTACACCAATTCTCCCTTCTGCTCTAACCCATAAAGTTGTGACCTTCTTTCTCCAGCTTTGCCACTGTGTTTTTGCCTTGCCCCCACCCCTCACTCTTGAACTGGCCCTGTGCTTTTTTTTTTTTTAAAGGTATAGGTTTAGATTTTAGTTTTTTATGCTGTTGCCTCTAGGAATATATGATGACCACTAGCTATATTCTCCTTTATCCACATGATGTAGATATTCACATTATTTCAGAAAAATTTGTGCATGAATTGGAACATTCCCAGATGATCATACCGTAATGTGAGAAGACAGCTTAACCTATTACAGCATTACAATAAACTAAGGTCAGAGCTGGTACCTTGTTTAACCATGTGCTTTCTACAACCAAAGGACTGTCTGTAGAGCACACAGGTGGACTACAGTCCTAAGTAGCCTCTAGAACTCTGTGGTACTCATTGCCTAAGCAGCACAGTTAACCAATGCAGTATTTTTTCTTATTTTCTCTTCAGTACTGCAAAGCTGTAATTTGTAGGCAAAGGAAAGGAAACTGACTGGCTTCCTTCCTATTTCATTCCAGAGTAGTTGGCAGCTCAAACAGTCTGACAGTTTATCTGGGGACAACAGGCTGTCCTCTACCTCCAATCCCTTTTCCCTAGCCTCTGCTTCTTTCAAAGTATGAATCTTTCAAGGTGACTGACTGGTAGAGGGATGAAGAGGTGCCTCTTCACTTTCTGTGGCTTACTGCCCATATGTTTTGGTCTTTAGAAGTTTTCAGTAATGGGCATACATTGACCAGATTTTGCTTAGAGGCTGTCAGTTGCTGACTATCACCATATAGAGGAATGGAGGAAATGGAGCCTGGTTTCCCAAGCCTATACTTACACAATTCAATCTTCCATAATACCAGTGCATACCTGTACACAAGCAATGCCAATTCCTACTGCTCCAATAATTTTCAGATGTTCCTGGATGAAGTTTTCCAGTTTAGTGATGCAGCCGCCCTGGGGGGGGGGGAAAAGGACTGAATTTCTAACACATTGTCTTGTGCTGTTTTATATTAAGATCATCCAAGACACACACACACACACACACGAACAAAGCCTTTGCAAGAATTTCATCAACCTCAACATGAATCTTAAACAGAGACCTTCTGTGCAATCCAACCAAAGTGAGCGGCTCAAGGCTTTGTTGTATCAGTAAACTCCTTTTAACCCAGAATAGATCAAGTGGAGTACCAAGTCTGAAAAGGCAAGTCATGGCCTGTCTTCATCGTGGAAAAGCCCATGGGGCTTGTTTGTGATCCAAGCATTTTTAAATGAATGGTTTGATACCACAAGACTCAATTTCCAGATTATTACATATGTATGCTGACCTTCCTCCAAGGAGCTTAAGGCTGCATATCATTGGATATTGTGCTATTGTTGTATTATGGTGTCGTGGACAAGTCAATCCATTTGCAAATGACTGCTATCCAACAATGTGTGGATGCAGTGTAGGATGGCCTACCTGGTCCCTTTCCTCCCCCTCCCCCCATTTTAAACTCACAATAACCCACTGAGGTAGGTGAGGTTGAGACACAGTAACTGGCCCAAGAACACCCAGTGAACTTCAGGTCTCCTCCCTCAGAGTCCAACACTAGTCACTACATCATTAGAAATCTCTCTCTTCATACTAGGGCTGTACTCCAAGGAAGGGGGCATGTGTATGGATGGCTCATGGTTTTAAAGTTCAAGCCATGTGTCAGTGATGTGTATTTTATTTTTAAAAATTATGTTATTTATAGTCCATCTTTCTCACTGAGATTTATGGCAGATTATATATATTGTGAGTCAGCACAGTCGGTTTCAAAGACATTTCAATTAACATTGTAATGGAGTCCATACATGCATATTTACAAAGATTTAAAACTAGCAGGAATAAAAAACAGAGTTGAAGAAATGATGAAACAGGGCATAATTAATTCTAAGACTGACATATTAAACAATGTAGGACCATAGTTACAGCAATAGTAGTAAAATCTATAATCCCTCCCTATACCTTTACAGATGCATCTCTTTGACACCACTTTCTAGCAGTACAGCCCTTCTATCTGAGTAAAAAGCCCTCTTGAATGACCTCCTCAGGCAGGCCATTCCATAAGGTGGGGGCCACCACATAGAAAGCCTGTGTATGGGCAGCTGTTGATTTTACCCATGTGCAAGATGGCACCTGCAGCAGGCCCTGTTCAGATGAGCGCAGCTGCCACAGCTGAACACGAGGAGGAAGGTGTCATTTGAGAATAGTTTGGCACTTACCTTATTTTCCTTTAAGTACCAGGCCAAAACATTTCTCTTTACTGAAGCTTTTAACGAAGGAATTTCCATCTTTTAAAAGCTGTTTTATAGCCTGCTCCTTGCCTGCAGACTATTATATCAATATCTTTTTAAATTGCTCTGTTTGTATTATCTGCTTTTATGCCTTGGTTTGTTTTTACTTAAGTTGCACAAACACACACACAAATGGAGAGAGTGTAATGAACAAAGAGCTGGGGAGACCAAGTTGAAATCCCAGTTTAGCTATGAAACTTACTCTATAACCCGTGCCTAGTTTTCATGGCAGTTGTGGAGTTGGGGTGAAGAGCGAGTAAAAAAACACTAAGAACCTCTCTAAGTCTCCTGGAGGAAGGTTAGGATATAAAAATAAATAAATACTTCCTATTACCTCCTTGTGATGCTATATGCATTGTTATTTAGAAAATTTATGAGCCACTCCTCTAGACCTACTCAAAGTGGCTCACAACAATAAAACAAAACCAACCAAGTCAATAAAAATGAGTCAATTAAAACAAGCCAAGTCAATATAATAAATAATTAAGTACAAAAAAGCCAAGGCATAAAAAGTACATAATACAAAAAGAGCAATCTAAAATGATACTGATAAAATAGTCTTCAGGTTAGGGGCATACCATAAAAAAGCTTTAAAAAGATGGAACCCCCTTAGTTAAAAGCTTGGGTAAAAATAAACGTTTTGGCTTGGTACTCAATGGAAAATAAGGAAAGTGCCAAATTATCCTCAAGTGACGGAAATTTTGGGGGGTCTGGCTCATTTTACAATCTGTATCTTTTGACAATAGGAGTTCATTTTGACATTTCAAATTCAGCTCAGATTCATCTGACCCTTGGCAGTATTTGTTGGATATTTGCTTAAGCAGCTATTAAAAATAACTTGATAAAAAATCTCCTATGTTCTCACTACTTCTCTAGTTACCTTTTTGTGGCAGCATTAAAACAAGAGCATCATTACCCAAGTTTACAAAAACATTTCCAAACTATGCCCTCTCCTTTCTTGGTTTTGTTAGCCTGAAGCAGAGATGGGGTGGGGTGGAATGCTAGAATAAATTGCACATTCCTAATAATACTTATTTAATGCTGAATTTTGAAGAAAAGTTTATCATTCTTTCCTTACTAAAGCAAACCCATCTTCTTCTTACTACTGTGGGGCTACAGAAAGTAACTGTAGCAAGCAGAAAGTAAACTAAATCCTCAGCGAAAGCCGTTCTCATGCTTATCCAATATTCTGATTCTGGTATCTGAAGAAGTGAGCCGTGACTCACAAAAGTTCATCCCCTACCACAAATTTTGTCAGTCTTATAGGTGCTACTGGACTCTTGCTCTTTTCTACTGCTACAGACCAAATAATACGGCTACCCATCTTGATCTATTCTGATTCTATGTACAGTTCTATGGGAAGATGACATCTTCCTGGCCCCTGAAGCACTTCAACCCGATAGGTAACTTAAGGTTCATTTGTACCTATTACAAAAGCAAAGACTTGTCTTCACTTGAGATGCTATTATGTGGAAATTCAGAAAATGTGAGCAATTTGTACCTGTGCATCAGTATAACATCAGAAACCAACCCTCAATAAGGAAACAACTTTTTTTTCTGAGGTCATTTCAACAGTACAAATTCAGCTTAACTGTCATGGCTTAATCCCAAAGAGATCTGGGAACTAGAATTTGGCAAGGGCATTGACTTTTTCACAGAACTACATTCTCAGGATTTCTTAGGGAAGGAAAGGATTAAAATGAATTTAAATCCATAATGTAGATACTCCTCAAATTGCTCTTTTCATATACGTTTTCAGCCTATTAGAAACCAATATATTGTCGAAGGCTTTCACGGCCGGAGAATGATGGTTGTTGTGGATTTTCCGGGCTGTAAAGCTGTGGTCTTAGAAACCAGTCCAGCTCAAAGGCAATTCAGAGAGAAGTGCCTAAATATGGGAGAACAGCACTGTTTTTCTAACCATTTGGAAACCAGCCTCTCCTTGTTTTAAAAAAGCCTCTCTGCCACTCCACCACCAGCACTTCTGTCCCCGAGCCCTTTAGAAAAAAAAAAGGGAGATCTGGGGTCAGCAGACAGTGGTTATGCCTGAGGCCATAGGGTTTAGTCTGTCTCGGTCTGACCGAAACAAGCTTAGGTTGCTGAAGTTATTCATGCTCTTCATATTCCTTAATCCCTCACTGAGCCTGCTGAAACTAGTTTCTCCACCACCATCATCATCTGGCAACACACACTGACTCGAAGCTGTGGGGAGATCTTGGTCTTAAATATCCGACTCATCTGTAGCCGCTTTTGAAAATTAGGAGATTAATCTTGCTGAAAGGAACTTTTTGTTTATGTCACCTCCCCAATCTTGTCAGCTATTTCCCCGGCACCAGCTGGGATGTTGAGAAGTTAGGAAATTAGCTGCACTTCAGGATAAATCAGACTAAATGGAACACACGAAAAATTTTTGCTGGCATGGGATGAACCCATGCCCATGGGAAACTCTAGATGAAAATAATACTTAGCATTTTAGCACTTCTGATGTTCTGAGTGCTTCACATCCATTAACTCAGCCATATATACCCCCCACACACCCACACAAATTATATTGCATCATTATATTGCAGAGGAAGAGCTGAAGCTAAGAGAATAGTGGCTTGCCTCAGATTGTCTAGGGAGACTGCAACAAAATTGGGAATTTGGTTCACAACTCAGCCTTTCAGTTGCTACACTTACACTAACTCTCTAGAACATAGCTCCAGTCCCCATACACCTCCAGATGTGACATGTTGTGAACCTGAGCCACCAATAAGCACATTAACCAGTCTCTGTCATTTGTTTGTTTAAGCAGAGATGGTTTGGGCATTTCATTCTCTTTTGCACAGCTATCTTAACACACATACATGGCCTCCTTTGCTCTGCAGCAGGACACAGGCTTGCATGCAAAAATAATAATCACCTTTCCCTGTGAAAATCAGTTGAGAGGACTTCCCATATGTCATTCTTCACAACCCCCGTAAGGTAGGTCTATATTATCTATAGGTAGATCTATAATATTTGTATTCTGTTATCCGCCCTGAGCCTATGAAAGTGGGGAGGGCGGAATATAAATACAATAAATTAAATTAAATTATCTCCATATTGCCAACTGCATGGAGGAGACGACTGAGGCTGAGAGACAATAGCTTCCCTAAAGCCACCTAAGATGTGAATTAAAGATTTCCAGTTCACTCCTCACTCTCTTTAGCCTCTAAGCTATAGTTCTCTTTTTCCTGGTAGAAAACATGAAAAGCAACCAAACCAAAGAGATTTAATTCAAAATCCTATTGAAGGTCAAAATGAATTCAAAGTATATGAGATTCACGTTTTATACTTTATAAGTTCAGATTATCACTCAATGAACCTAATGCTCCACCAGCCTTACTGCAATTAGTAACAGCTGACTCGTGGTCAGGAACTTGGCTCAGCCCAATTGATTCAAAACTTGCAATATTAAACCTGAGCCTAAATTCTAGAAACTTACTAAAAAATTTCTTTTAACTGTACAAAACTATTTAAAAATTATTGGGGTATGCTAAAACTTCAAGCCAACTGGAAATGCTCCCCTATTTACTTCAGAAAATGTTTGAGTGGTCTATATATTTCTACGTATTTAAGAGGTCCAAGGCTCTTCCATGTTACTTAGTTGCAATGTGTTACCTTCTGCTGAGATGAAAGGCCATTTTAGTAGAATCTGCCCTGAGAAACGCTTTTGTAATTATTGTGATCACGTTGATTCAATAGCCCATACCCTTTTTAGTTGTCCCCATTATATTTCATCCCATAATTAATATATTACTCTCTGGACTGACCGGCTATAGAACATTTCAGAATAACAGAAATTAAAGATCTTACTGTCAAGTAATATAAAAAAGTGTACATGTGATTTAGCCATATTTACTTATATTGTTATTATTAATCATTCATAAAATACTCCAACATATGACTTGTAGGCTGTTCTACACAAAGGAAATTTTACACAGGGATGGAGTACTTTGCTTCCCATCCCCATCAAGCACACCCAAAAGCCAGAAGCTTAATAAAGCTTGGTGGGGGTGAAGCAAAATGACCAGGTAAGGGCCAACCTATCATTATAGATTACTCAGTGATGAGAATGTATTTCACACAGCAATAATGCTTCTTTCTTTTACACAATGGACACCTAAGAAACCAAGGAGCTCTTAATAAGTGGTGAGGCAGCAACTTCTGGATGCCACTAGCCATGGGGACACAGGTCTTTAACATGGGACACAATCCGCTGGGAAACTTTTCAGTACAAGTCTCACTGGAATGCAGCCATTCAAAAGCAGTGTATTTTTGTTCAACTCCCACTGCTTTCAATTAAGCGTATGCAGGGGAACACCCTAACAGAGAGGTAATTAGCTTGCAAGAGGGAGCAACTTGGATTTTCCACCTCCAGGGCCAAAATGTCAGGAGCCCTTTTTTACCTCTTTGTAGATATTTGAAGGATGATCCCTTCGTCCACACAAATCTGTTGGGGTCTTGCAGCAACTGTCAGGGAACTTCCGCATCGAAGCATCAGGGGATTTGATCCAGTCACTGTCACTCCAATCCGAAGCATTATGGCTGCCACAGCACTTAAACTATACAGAGACACACACATCAGCTTAGTACAAATGACAAAGTTTGCGAGATCTGTTGTCAGAAACCCAGGTCTATGCCTTTATGTGTTAGATCCAGTAATCTATTAGCAGAAGGTGCTGATGGTCATTAATCTTTCCTGTGTTCCCCTTCTCCTAGCAGCCATTCCCCTTCCCCCCGCCCCGGAAAATTTATTCCTGGGATGATGGGACCTGCATGGACTAAGCCATGTGGTTCATCCCACAGTTCCTACCATACCTGCCATATGACCCAACAGAAGATCTAATCAAGCTTGGGATGCAATATGGCTTCCAAGAACTAGATGAGTTGTGTCTTTATGATGGGATGGATTTTATCTTTAGAATGACAACCCAAAGGCTGGAGTCAATGTACATAAAATACCGATAGGTGGTTTTGCGTACATCAGTATGCACTAGAAAAGAACAAGAGTCCAGTAGCATCTATAAGACTAATAAAATTTCTGGTAGGCTACGAACTTTTGTGAGCCACAGTTCACTTCTTCAAATACCTTTAGATATCTGAAAAAGTGAGCCATGGCTCATGAAAGCTCATACCCTACCTCAAATTTTGTTAGACTTATAGGTGCTACTCAGGGGTCATTTCGTAGAAAAAGAGCTGCAGGAACTCGTTAGCATAACTCATTAGCATATGCCACACCCCTTGAGATCACCAGAAGCATGTCATTAGCATAAGTGATTGGCATATACCACACCCCCTGACATCACCAGAAGTGTATCAAAAGGCAACATCTACGCCTCAGGCTCCACCCCAAAAATCTCCAGGTAGTTCCCAACTCAGACGTAACAGTAACAAGAACAGTGTTTCTATAGAGCTTTTCTAGATAGATTAGAGCTCACCACAGAAAACAAAGCCAGCAAAACACAGATTTTTAAAAATTAATGTTGCAAGTGCACACTGTACATCTGGGGATGGGGGACATAACACAGTGTATTAGAGCTTTTCTAGACAGGTTAGAGCTCAGAGAACAAAGCCAGCAAAACATAGATACTCAGGAGGGGGGGAGATATTACCACTTGCAGGCCCGGAGGAAAGAGGCGCAGGCCCAGCTCCGAGGCCACTGCGGCCTGCGCGTTGCGCTTGCAGGCCTGGAGGAACGCCCGCACAGGCTGCAGCGGTACCGGCTGGCCATGGGGCCAGCACCTGAGGCTTTTGTGGGCCACATGCCGCCTTGACTGGCCTGCAGGCTGGGAGGATGGGCTACACAGGCCACAGTGGCGACAGCTGGCTGCCGGGCCAGCTCCGGAGGCTGCTGTGGGCCACGGGCCACCTTGACCGGCCTGCAGGCCGGGAGGACAGGCTGTGTAGGTCGCAGCAGTGCCAGCTGGCCATGGGGCCGGCTCCAGAGGCCGCCATGGGCCGTGGGCCACCTTGACCGGCCAGCAGGCCAGATAGGCCACGCAGCCCACAGCGGTACCAGCTGGCCACGGGCCACATGCTGTCTCAACTGGCCAGCAGGCTGGGAGGATGGGCCATGCAGGCCACAGTGGCACCAGCTGGGGGGAGGCAGGCCTTAGCGGCCCGGGGAGGAGAAGGAATCACGTGAGCGGGGCCACCGTTCACGTGATCTCTTTTCAGACGTTCCAGAACGGTGTTCCAGCATGTTCCCCCTCAAAATGAGCCCTGGTGCTACTGGACTCTTGTTCTTTTCTACTGCTACAGACAGACTAACACAGCTATTCATCTTGATCTATCAGTATACACTGTCACTGTTATAAACTAGTTTTACTGAACAAGAAGCAGAGACCAAAAATTAGCTCTGTAATTGACTGCTGAAAAGAGATTTCAGTGAAAAGGCCTTTAAACAAAACAACTAATTTCTCTGTTTTCTAAGCTGAAGAATCTAATCATATTGTAGTCATCTAGTATAAGGAAGTGTTGCATGATGGACTGACATGGCTGATGAAAGGCACAAAAAGCACTCCTTTAGATTCTGCTCCCTTATGAGCTACATTACCCATAACTATTTCTCTGTAACTGGGAATAAACTACTTCCAAGAAAAATGTGACAAAGTGAGGCTATCTTCCATTTGGCCTTCCATTTGGATACACGTGTTAATCCATTTACACTTTCCCTCTTTTATCTTTTAATGAGATCATTGGACTAAGAGGAGAAACACAGAGATGTGCCTCAGCAATTCAGGCATAAATTCAGCCTTCTATTTTAATCACCACCTCTTGAGTGCCTTGTTTGGGATTTCCTTTTCAGGAATGAGAACAAGGGCCTGCAAAATGCTGAAGTTATACATGTCCCTGTATAACACCTCTCAACTGGTATTTCAACAAAGGTCAACCCAAAATAGGAGGCACGGGAAAGTGATCAATAGATCATCTATCAACAATCCAGACAGAGTCTCCTAGAGTTTCTCTGTGAAGTCCAGAATTCTGTATATGACACGTCTTTCAAGAAAGTCAGATCTGTTAGGCATCATCTGAACCATCCTCAGTGAATAGACTCACAGCAGCGTAAGTTTTGTGCTCTCCCCCAATTATGCACTGAATATTCCACATGAAGAGATCTGCATGTGCATATTCATATGTGAACAGACTTCCTTAATATAATCCATCAGAACAAAAGGAGGTGGGCAGACTACAAGAGCAGGATGCATTCACATATGAAAGTTTGCATGCTGGTTCATGCAGCAATAGGGTACTATTTCAACTGCATTCTCTTGCATAGTATTGCAGTGGGTAGTATTTCAAGACTTATCCTTTAAAGCAATCCTTCCCACTTCAGGGCCCTCCACCTCATTAAAAAGTTGTGTCTTTTCCCTTGATCTAGAAAAGGCTAAGGGTGCTGGTTCTAGAGAGCCAGGTCACTGGTGGGGTTAAGATAGGGACTCTAGTTAGTGGCAGACTACCCAAAAGCTACCCAAGAGCTTCATATCATAATCTCAGAAAGTAGGTTGGGAAGGAAAGGATGCTAAGATACCACCCACCCACCCCCGTGCATCAACCAAGCCCTCTTGGTTGCTTGCTGGGGAGAGTCAAGGGGGTAAGAGGTGAATTTTTGACATGCATTTGAAGAAGTGAGCTCTGACTCATGAGAACTGGAATAAATGTTATTAGTCTTTACGGTGTGACTGATCTTCTAGCGGTCAGGAATGGGCTTCAGTCACAAATGCCCTGAGGATGTGACAAAAGGCAAATGGGGTGCAATTCAGTTTTTCTGCCATCTACTAAACATGCCATCTCTCAGTTCAGCTCTGCCATGTGTATAGGCACACACAGATATCAGGCATCGCAGACCTCAGTGTCCATGACAGTGAAGAGAAAACACACACTTGCTTCCTGCATGAAACCACAGTTCAAAAAGGATTTTTAATTTTTTTTTTATTTCCCATTTTCTAGACTTACCTCTTGCTGCAGTTTATCCACTGCATTTGTCACACTTTCTTCTCCCTGCTTTCGGTACTTCTGGGTCATTGTATCCTTCAGGTTTTGTTTCAACTCCATACTCAGCTATGTAGAAAGTGGGTGGGGGATGAAAAGGAAACACGGTAGTTATCATTTTTCAACTAAGTCGCTATGTCAATTGCTATCATTTTTGTTGCTTTACCAATCATTTCTGAGGAAACTGAATATTTCCACATAATGTAAAACTGGTCCCCAAGCAACTCAACTATCCTCTTCTCCAATTTTATACAAACACATAAAGGGAATGAACACATAAAGGCAAGATGGGGGAAGTGGTGCAGTAGTAGGCAAATAAATGACATTTGCTTCTCAAATGAATAAATCCAGACTGGTGGTTTGCCTAATTTCCCCCCTCTTCTACACTAAATTTCTGATTGTGCTTTCTCATCTTTTCTGCATGCAACCATGCAGACAAAGAACATGAACTGATTCAAACACTCTAGCTTGATAGATTTTATGTTGGTGGCTGTCTGTAACCCTGATGTTTGTCCAAGTCTAGTTCTGCTCTATTCACCATGAGATACATGCGACATGTATGTGGCTGCTAACTAAGAAGCCAAAAAGGGACAGGCTCTGTATAACAAGGCAGGCAGATGCAAGGAAATATGTTATTCTAACTTCGACAAACAGTCCATTTAGCCCAGCACCAACTGGCAGCAGCAGTTCTGTGGAGTCTCAAGCCAAGCTCTCTCTCTAGTCATGACCCTATAAACTACAGATGCCAAGAACTCAATCTCCATCTCATTCAAAGAGAGTGCTCAGCTTACTGAGAGACTGGGAGAGGACAGCACATACCTAAGAAAACAAAACTAGCATTTTCACTCAACTACAGCATTAAATTCCACATGAAAAATTGGGCAGCACACAAGAATGGCAGGAAATACTTTTGTTTGTGCCAAATAACTGATTTGAACCCAAAGATGCAAGGCTTTATGGACTATTATCTAGCGTAAAAAGAAAAGTGGACGGGGGGAGAAACGACAGAAGACTTATTGGCACTTAAAAGAAAATTATAAACACCTCTCAATTAGCAGATGCCTTACTCAGGAAAGACAAAAGCAATTACCTGTGGGTTCATGGGGAAGAACTGCAGCATGGAACAAAGGCAGCAAAAAACAAACACAATTTATTTGGGGAGAACATGGTAGCAAGAGGAGCAGTCAGAGGAGGAAATGCAACAGAAAACACCTTGGACTTTGGAAAGAAGGGGAAAGGAGGCTTACGGCGGAGGGAAAACAGGCAGGAAAACTGAGGCTTGCAAGACAAGTGTGAACCACGGCCAGTGGTGCTGCCCACCAAGACTACAAGTCCCAGCATCCAGTGCTTCATGCTTACCATCATTAAACTGATGCCTTACATACCTTTAGTCTCAGTTTGCCATCTCTATTATGTGGTTTATGAATTTCCCAGAGGCAAGTACTGGCAATGTTAAAGATAAGGGCACTTCTAACATTTTGTACCACTTACTGACATTATGTGCAACTCCTTGATACCTGCATATTTTGCAGCACAAATACTCCTAGGATGTCACAGTGTTAAGTTATTATCTATTCCTAAATCATGACTTGTAAATTTTTTTACATATCATGGCAAAACGATGGTTTAACTGTTGTGAACATTTCCTTTCCTTCCTTTCAGGGATGCCAACTTCCTTCTCCATGTTCTCGTTTTCCACAAAATCCAAACTGGATAAATTTGTTAACTGCCAAACTAGAATCAGAAACCAAGATTTGAAATAGGTTTCTAATTTTGTTTTACTTCCTTACTTTACTTCCTTATAGTTAGCTGTAACCATAATTTGCCCAGCTCAGACATCGTAGTAATCTACGATTACCAGCAAGTGTAGGAGGAAATAGGCATGGGAGAGGGAAGACGACAGCACATGCTGTGCTCAACACCACATTCCCACTGGCCAAACCGTGTGATAATCATGATGAGTCTGAACCAAGCGTCCCTGCTTGGTGGCACAATTTACTTCATCTTTCAGTAGCCATTTTCTGGCTAATGACAAGAATCTCATTCTTTCACAAAAGACTTAAGCACCAGCATTCAAGCAGCTTGTGCAATATCCATGGATTTTCTATAGCAAAAGATTATCAAGTTTATCTGTTATTCTTTTGCTATTAAGAAAAGAATACTAATCTAACATAGAAGCACTTGGAGTGATCATCACTCAAAGTCATATCAGCATGTCAAGGTGAAAGAGTGGAAGGAAATATGTATTTCATGCTGAGCTGCTTTATTAAAGGGTATTTTTACACACTGTGATACTGGCTCTGAAACTGCCGACCAATTAACTTACCAGCTATAAATCCATTTTGTTTGAATCAACTGTCTTGGCCCAAGATTTTCTGCATGGGAGACTGTCCCTACTTGGGCCAGTTCTTCCATACAAATGCGCATAAAATGAACCTTACAATGACATTCATTTTTTACACTGAAACAGAATGCTAAGGAACACAACCAGAGGCTCACACATCACATCTTTAAACAACCATTTCCTCTCACATTTTCACCATAGACCCATATTTTTGGAGTACAATGTGTAACTTATTTCTTTCCCATACAAAGTGCAAGTTCAGAATATAAGTCTCTCGGAATACAGTGCAGAGTTACATCTTCTAAGTCGATGGGGTTAGAAGGGTGTAACTCAGCTTAGAATCACAGAATAGGTCACATTAGGCTTCTTGATGTGGTCAACTTTCTGTCCAACAGGGGTCTAAACACAGAGATACAAACTAGAAATGCTGACAAAGTCACTCTTCCCCTCCTTTTTAGACTCCCTGTCAGCTGAGACACTATTGTTGCGCCTCTTGCAAATAAGGGAGTACTGGTCTATATTGGGTGAGGGATGAAAAGAATTATCAAACCACAGCAGAAAGACAGAAGAACTGTCCAGAGGGGAAGGGGTATGTGCACACACAGCAAATGATATCATTAGGACGAAACTTGTAAAGTGTAAAAAGAAATAGTATTTGCCTAGCAAACATGATGGACCATTCGCCAACTGTTACCAATAGTTGCTTACCTGCTGGTAGTAGATATAGGCCAGGATTCCAGCAATTATTTCAAGAAGGAAGATGCACAGCAACAATATAAAATACTGCAAACATAAAAAAGAAAGTTAAAATACAGTATAAGGCCACCTGTGAAAAGATAGCTGTGAGAAATTAGTTTAAAGCAGAAGAATGATGTTCAAAGCACTCTGACAAAGATTCCAGTTTCCTATCAAAACATGTTGTGACAGAACAAGCAGAGTCAGGGTGCCAATGCTACATTAAGCCCAGAAAAATGAACAGCACAGAACAAGGAAGGAAAGAGCTGGGCTGAGATCTAGTGACAGACCTAGATATAAAATGTAGAGTTCCAGATGTCTGCTGGTTCTAGATAAACACTATTTGGGGATGGGAAGAAATTTTGTTCAAGGTTTCCAATTTCCTTCACAACCCACAACTTTATGGGTCAAACTAGACATGACCCAGGAATTCCCCCATCAACTTAAAGCAATTTAAAATTGCCACACACACATTATGGCTCTTTCAGCACTTGAAAAGGCAGGGAGTGAGATAAGTGCCTCAGCCCACCATGCTGTGGGCCCAAACAAGATTGGACTCTTGCAGCATTTTTAAATTGCTTTAAAATGGTGGCTGCATTCATGGGTCCATCTCATGGACACTGTCACGTATAGTTTCCACCTTGTTCACCAAATAATCCCAGTCAGAGCTGGCTATTAATGACCAGAACTATCATTACTTCACAAAGCAATTAAGATTTTCCTGGCAAAACAGGTCAGACTTAAAGCAGAGCAACACAAGAGGACTAATTCTACTATAAAGCCCATATATCATAAAGGTTCAGAGGTCAGTAGAGTTGACCTAATAGACCAAGATCACTCTGAACATTTGAATACAAATCAAGGCTAGGATCAGAAATTATTATTATTCAAGATCAAACTGGGTATGATTTTGAATCCCACACTTTTGACGGAGGCCCAGGTCACAGCAGTTGCCAGGTCTGCTTTTTTCATCTTCAGCAGGTCAGGCAGCTTCTGCCCTCTCTCTCCTCTAAGGACCTGGCTTCAGTGGTCCATTCAAGGGTCACTTCCATACTGAATTGCTGTAACTCGCTTTATGTAGGGCTGCCCTTGGGCTTGATCCAGAAGTTACAGCTAGTCCAGAATGTGGTGGCACATGTCCTTATGGGGACACCATTTCAGGCACATATCCATCTGGTGCTGTGTAAACTGCACTGGCTTCCGCTTGAGTTCTGGATCCTGTTCAAGGTTTTGGTTTTGATATTTAAAGCCCTTAACAGACTGGGACCAACAAACCTGCGGGACTGCCTCTCCCAATATGTTCTCCAGAGAGCCTTGCACTCTATGGCGAAAAGCAATTACTGGTGGTCCCCAGACTGAGGGACATTCACCTAGCATCAGCCAGGGCCAGGGCTTTTCAGCTCTGGCACCAGCCTGGAGGATTAGGGTTCTGCAGAATTTGTTACAGTTCTGCAGGACATATAAGACTGTTCCACTGGGTCTATGGTTGAGTTGTCAGCGTTCTGTCCTTTTAAATGGTGATCTAGAGGGTCCTCTATAGACATGGGCATGAATGGAACCTGCCCCCCCCCGAACAAGCTGTTTGTTGCCATCAACGAACAACGAACAACAAACAGTAACGAACATGACCCTGTTCACAAACATGTTCGTTGTTTGTGGCCCTTTAAAGATCCCTTTAAACTATCAGCTGGCAGGTGCTGCCTGCCAGCTGATAGTTTAAAGGGCCCTTTCCTGCCATGTGCAAGGGGAAGAGCCCTTTAAACACCCCACAAACTGACCTTCCCAATGTCTAATACCCACCAAATTTGCAAGGGGCATAGTCCTCACTGTCCTCTGAAGACCCCCCAAGTTTCAGAGAGATTGCACCCTGGGAAAGGCATGATCCATGGGTTCCCCCCCTTTGCTGTCATTTTCTCTTCACAGTGGCAAAAATGGGACTGCCTGTTGGAAGGCAGCTACTTTGAGGGGTTACAAAATGACCTTCCCAATGTCCAATACACACCAAATGTGCAAAGGACATAGTCCTCCCTGTCCTCCGAAGACCCCCCAAGTTTCAGAGAGATTGCACCCTGGGAAAGGCATGACGCGCAGGTCTCCCCCTTTGTTGTCATTTTCTCTTCACAGTGGCAAAAACGGGACTCTGCTGGAAGTACTTTGAAGGGTTAAAGCCAGAAGGAGAGCCAGAAGGAGTTCAGACAGAGTTCAGTCCCTGCCGTTGCCAGGGGAATTGATTGAAAGGCCCCAGACTGTCTGGCTTGAGGAATGGATGACGAAGGCAAAGAACAAGGCTTGCAATGACCACTTGTTCATTTAGAATTGAGCCTCACGAACAGCTTGTTCACGAACAGACGAATAGGCTGTTCATGGGTTTTTTCTGTTCATAATGCTGTTCGTGCCCATGTCTAGTCCTCTACTGATTTTGTTTTCAGGCATTCCATACTGGTTCTAGTCTAGTGCCCCTGAGCTAAAAAGGCCATGACTGATGAAGGTACAGTTTTCAAAATACAAATCTAATTAATTTTTTAAAATGCTGTTAGCTTATGAAGCTGCCATTGCTTGCACAGTACTGACTGACAATGGCTCTGCAAAGACTCAGGAAGAGGTTTTTCCTAAACCTTGTACCCGAAGTCCATTTAACAAGGAACAAAGAGTATTCTGGCACCCAAAAGCTTTTAAAAATAGGTTGTGGCATCAGCAATTGTGTGCCATCTTCAGAGGCAAGGGATGGAACCTGGAACCACATGCACGCTAAGCATGTATTTTACTATTGTGCAGTGGCCTCCCAATAATTTTCACAATTGTAATTCCTGGTTCTCTTTTGCAAATAAAATGTAACCCCTTCCACAAACACCAGCAAAAATTTGTCACAAGCTTGCTAGGTGACAGTGGAATGTTTAATTGCTTGGGGCAGACAGGATGTTGGAATAGCTGGACTTCTTGCAGGGAGGGCTTCCCAATGGGACAAACGCCAAGGACATGCCTACCGCATAGTAAGCTGCATGAACAATTTCAAGAACTTTGGAGGGAACTGGCAGAGAACTGTTTCAAAAGACATAATAAAGAATGCAAGGATTTCCCTGTCCAAGCTCCTGAAGGACCCCTAAAAACAGACAAGTCAATTAATAGCCACAGTTAATGTGTTTCTATGTTTTGAAGAACCCACAGGAGTCCAGGCAGTTCAAAGCAACCTTGACAAACTCACTGCATATTTATGGAAATAAAATGAATATAAATCTAGAAATTTTAACACTGGCTGGAATTTTTGTGTTACATGTAATTAGTCACTAGTCTTTACTATACCTTTTTGTGCATAATAAGCATTACACACTTTTTGTAATACAATTACAATTTTTACATCATTACTAGATTAAGTTGCATAGGATTGTTTAGCAAAAATAAGGCCAAATCTTTGAACAAACAAAGAAACAGATTTTGCATCCTAAAGGCTTAGATTTTCTAGAGGGAAACAGCTTACAGATTTGTCACAAATGACTTGTCCCACTTTAGCCTGTTTTATCAAGACCCTTCTACACCTATTAATCAGATTCTGTTCAGTCTCTGCTGAGATTCAGCAGCTGAGCATGAAGGATAACTTGCATTAATATTTCTCTGAAAGCCATGAACCAGTATGGCAGCACAGTCTCAGCCATTTCTACCCATACTCCATGAGCTAACTGCTGAAGCCCAGCCCATCCGCATGCAGCAACAAGGTACCCTTTTCATGCCAGGGGAATGACTAAGCTAGCAGCACTGGCTAACTAAGACTGGACCCTATGGTAAGGAAGAGAACAAAAGCATGTCTTAACAAAAGGATTTGCCTTTCTTCTGCTGGAGGAAGTTACACACAGCTACTGACATCATCCCTCTGTCAAGCTGATGCATTATAGGAAAGGAATCCACTGATGAGTGGTACTTTTCTATGGTCCCGCATATTATCTCACTTGAAAGTATATTGCCACACTCCTCCCACACTCTGATGTTATCATTTTTTCCCTTCATTCTAGCATTGTTATCAGGGCTGTCAGATCAGCTCTTGATGAGCATCTGTAGAATCAAAACCCTTCCCTCTATAAAGAGTACCTTTTATTGCCCCAGTTCTGATTTGGCAACCCAGAAAAATTGATACAAGAATCATTAGAACAACAGAGTCACAGAATTTCTTGAAGGCTGTGGGAACACTGTTCACGGACAGCCCCATGTAATGTACATGGAAATTATCGAATTCAAATGTAACCAGGGCATGTACCACAGTAGCCAGATCTTTTCTGTCCTTGAAACGCTGCAGGTGACTAACCACTCAAAGCACTTCTGGCCACAGTTGCCACCTGCAGTAGGTCTGAGTCCAAGAGCATCCCCAAACCACATACCTGTTACTTCAAGGGGAGTGTAACCCCCTCCAGAACAGGTGACACCCTAACAGTGAAATCCTAAGAAGAGTTACTCTAGTCTAAGCCTATTGATTTCAATGGGCTTAGACTGGAGTAACTCTTCTTAGGATTCCACTATAAATCCCAAAGTCAGACCTTCCACTCACCAGTAGCACTTTCATCTTGTCAGGATTAAGCTTCAGTTTATTAGCCCACATCCACTCCAAAACTGCCTCCAGGTACCGTTTTAGGATTTCTACAGCCTCCCTGGGCTTGGCCCGAAGCACAAGAAAGAGCTGAGTGTCATCTGCACATTGGTGACAACCCAGCTCAAATCCCTGGATGACCTTACCAGCAGTTTCACGCAGATGTTGAAAAACACAGGGGACAAGAAGAAACTTGGCCAAAGGCCAAGTAGAAGTCCCCCAGCACCACCTTCTGAAACCTACCCTCCAGGTTGGACCAGAACCACCACAAAACTGTGCTTCCCAGTTCCAGCCTGGAAAGATGCCCTAGAAAGATACCATGATCGATGGTATCAGAAGCTGCTTAGAGTTCCAGGAGAATCAAAGTCGCACTTCCAGCACAGTTCACCCACCAAGGTGGCCTTCAAATGAAAAATTTAAGGGCACACAATTGCTCCTCAACTAACATTTTGCTCTGGTTGTGGTAACACCTGATGTTGCATAGTGATATAAGGGTGAGAAGAAAGTGGGAAACTATCATCTCAGATGTGTGGCAGAGAGGAACTCCTTTCTGACCTCAATGGCCCACTTAGTTAATTTCTCCTGGCCTTAATTGTGGAGCATTTTCTGGTTTTGAACATAATCACTAAATTACACAGTAGACACATGCTCTCTCCATTTGTGGATCATCATAATGAGGAAAAAAATCATTTTACATGACTTTCAGTGTCATTATCTCAATGTTTAGTAGAAAAAGAAACTGAGACTTACTGGTGCCCTTTAGCCTTGTTGCCAAGCTGCTTTGAGTATATACTGAGCTCAGAGCTGGCAGAAGCTTTCAAGCCAACCCAGCCAGGGTAGGCAGCACAAAGTATATTTTGTGTGTATTTCCTAGTTTCCCAAGGCCAACTAAAGCGGAGGCCAAGTGACAGGAGACAATAGATCTGTCACAACCAGCCACTCAGAGGAGGGAAGAAACAAAAATATCTATTGTTTCCACGAGACAATTGTTAGTTTTCTGTGGTAAAGTAACAAAGAGCCAAAATAACAAAGAGTACCAGATTTTTCATCTGTAATTTCTGGCTTAGAAAGTCGAAAACAAAAATGGAAAAGTCTCTCACTCAGTGAGCTATTGTGTACATGCCAAAATGGACTGCTATGGTCTATAGGCTATGTCAGCTTTGTCATGAGTCACCAGAAGCATTGTGTGTCATCTTTCAAAATAGCTTTATGAAATTTCCACCCATACAGTATCCATGCCCATCACAACAAAAGGCCACACAGCAAGAGAGCAAAGAGGACCACTTCGCATATTCCATTTTTGTTGTTGCTGTTGACCGTGTCAGGCAGTTTCCTCCTTCAACAACTTATCCGGAGCAAAACTGATAGTCATTCCTACATTGTACACACACTTTAGAGCATAGGCATAAATACCTATGCTACTCAGGCCATCACATGAATTAATGAGAATTTCTTTAGGCCACAGATCCATTTCTGTCCACTCATATTTCCTTGCTATAGCAATATAGCTCACCTTCTATCTGTGCAACCCCATGCCCAAGTACTTATGAAAAGAAGACCTACCACTCTCAGCAGGTTCCGCTGCTCTCTGAATGTGGCACAGCAGCCCAGGATGCCAGTGATCATGACAACAACTCCTGCCACCACCAAAATGTAGGCTGTTGCCATGTATGTATTGGACTGCAGAAGGCTAATGTAGTCACTCTTTTCTATTAGGGTCCAGATGCCTACTGCCATCACTGCACCACCTGCTAGCTGGAAGAGGAAAACAAAGTGAGAAAAGTTCAGATCCGAAAGAGGTTGCCCTTTTTTATAAAGGGCAGCATCACCTCTTGGGGCTACATGTTCCTTTGCCAGCAGTGATTCACCAAAGCCTGATGCAGGTCCCCTTATTCTAGTGGCGATCGATGTCTGTGAAGTATTATATCTGGCCTATTCTTGTCCATCTGACAGAACTGAGTGGATGTACTAGTAGCACATCAAAAATATTCCAACTGGAGAGGAATTCAGGCTATATCAGGATGTCCAACAGATCATGGTCTGCTCTTTCTAGGGCTGGCATTCCAATCAAATATCATCAATAGATCATCTATTATTTTGAACACAGTCAAATATTCCATGAAAGAAGGAATGCCAATGCATAGGTTCTGATTTATCTTTTCAAAATTTCATTATGGTGCTGTGCATTAGCAAGAACAGCAGAGAAGGCTGCTGCAGTCAGCGGCAAATCAAGCAGCCCAGCAAAGCTTCTTCTACAGGCTACCTGCTGTAACTGCAGAAATCTCTAAACAATAAATAGAAACACAAGCAGCCGTGTTAGTCTGTAGTAGCAAAATCAAAAAGAGTCCAGTAGCACCTTTAAGACTAACCAACTTTATTGTAGCATAAGCTTTCGAGAATCACAGTTCTCTTCGTCAGATGTCTCTATAATAAGAGACAAAGGCCCTTCTCCAAAAAGAACGGGTTGCAAGTAATCGTTGCTCCAACAATTATTTGGTTTTTGCTAGAAAACAGCCAACTTCTAAGGAGATCAATAGAATCAATGCACTTGCCAAGGCTACATTAGAAGGCACGGGCATAAAGGATTTCCCCTGGCCACACCTCAGATTCACAATGTGCAGCAGTGAGGTACACAAATGGTTACAACTGGCATCTTACCCAGAAAAAGAAGTTGAAGATGAACAGCAGATATTTGAGGCAGATGGTTCCACATGTCTCCTTATTTTCATTGTATTCACGCATTGTCACTACTAAGCAGAGCTGTGGAAATGCAAGAAGAAAAATGGAAAATAAGCCCTGTTAGAAAGAATCCCTTCCTTTTTGCCATCAGACTACTCTTCAGAGACACCATGAAGACACACCTTAAAACAGAACTATCACAGGTAGATGCCAAATATCAGTTCCAGGCCTGGTCTAGAAATGAATGTTACAGAAGGCTCGAATTTACATCCAACATAAACTTCTCAGATGGCACCACTGAGCCTTTATTTTGATATTACTATGGGTTTCATTTTGATATTACTAGGGGTTTATATAGGCGAAAGTATTTTTGTATTTTTGAAGATACACTTGGGCTTTATAAATCATCAATATCATTTAAAAGTCCCAAGAAACTGCAAGTGCATGGGAATTAGTCCAGTTCAAATTTTCCCTGAGGATGGTGAGTGAGATACAACAAGCCATCATTGGATTTACCATATAATTGCAGTTTGCAGCACAAACATGTTTTCTGTTGTTTCCCTCCCACTTGGAAACTATGCTCCCCTTCAGGAGATGGTACATCAACACTGAAAAAAAATCACACTGACAGGAACGTGCTCATCCCCAAAGCAAATCCATTTCAACCTGTCCCTTTTGTCCAATTACACAAGAAAAGGTTTTCTTTTTCTCTTGGAAGATGTCACAGCACAGTTGGCAGCAGAGAGCATTCACATGAGAGAGGCTCTGAGATGACAGCATCCATCCAAGATAGTATCAGGAGGCGAATGGCAAGGCTCTGCTCTGGGCTCTCTGACAACCCTGCCATCACAAAAAATTACCACACTGCTCTGTCAAAACACAACAGAACTTCAGACACATCAGTTTATCCTAGAACATGACTCCCACATATTTTCCCTATATTTAATTTTCATAAAAGATTAATGATTTACTGTCCTGAAGACGTAAGATTTTTGTTTATCTATAGCAGATAACATCATTCAGTGGCAGCAGCCTCTAAAAAGGATGGCTGTGCTATACAAATAAAGTGGTTTAACTGTCATGGCATCTCATAAAGGAATCCTGGGAAGTGTAGTTTTACAAGGTGGCAGAGAGCTATGTATTAGTGATGCCTATCAGCATAATTCCCAGGGTCCTCAGAAGAAACTAGACCAGTAAACCTGGTTTGAAAAGACTGCAGCACAGACCTAGCCCAGCAGATTAGGCCAATCAGAACATGTATTATTTTACATGCATTATTTTTACATAGCATTGTGGGGACATAAATTCACAACATCTCTTGGGAACAAACAATCTAGCATCAGAACTGTGTATAGTTTGCAGAAAGAGAAAGGGGCCTCAGTGGTAGAGTACATGGGATGCTTGCTAGAAGGCCCAGATTCAATTCCTGACATCTCCAATTAAAGGAATCTCTACAAACAGGTCATGGGAAAGACTTCTTTCTGCCCAGTACTATACAGAGCCATTGCCAGGGCCAGATAAAAAGAACATTCACTGTATTACTTATCAAGTCAAGCTGAATTTTGTAGCCTAAATGAATTATACAAATTAAATGCATTATAGATTTCTTTTGCATATTTTATTCAGTTTCTGTTAGTTATGGGGACGGGCAAGGAGCTACAGAAGGCAACAAAGCCTCATCTCAAACATCAGAAAGCCTGAACTTCTAAGATTCACCCAACACTGCCAGAGCACTTTCATACTGGCCATCACAGCTAAAAGGGATGAAAACTCTGCAGTGAGAAGGCTAGGATATTCATGATTTTGAAGTCCACAATAACTAGTATAGTCTGGATATCCAGCTGTGAATATGCACAATGCCTAGCACTCACAAGACTTGTGCAAAGGTGTTGTTAGGGATCAATTAGAGTCACAGTACATCTGGAGAAAGGAGATTTGACTCCATTGTCAGGTGGTGTAGAGTGCCCTCAACTCATAGCTGACTTATGGCAACCCCTAGTGGGGTTTTCATGGCAAGAGACTAATAGAGGTGAAGTGCTATTGCCTGTCTCTGCAACCCTGGTCTTCATTGGAAGTCTCCCATCCAATTACTAACCAAGGCCGACCCTTCTTAGCTTCCGAGATCTTACAAAATCAGGTTCACCTGGACTACCCAAGTCAGGGCACGTTGTCAGGGAACACTGCAAATTTAATACCACTCAATGCAGTCTTCTCTTTTTCAGCTAAGTCCATGTATCCTTATGGCCAATCCACATATCAAAACTTGTGGGTCAAGAACACTGCTTGAGTAAATCTCTGCAGGAGTTGAGCACGTGCCGGTGCAATTATTCATCCAGGTCTCATCTCAAATCACCAACATTAAAAAACAAACTGGGCCTAGTTTCTGCTTTTTTCCATTCCTTCACAATTCCACATGCACTCGCAGGGGGGAGTAGCAGACTTTAGTAGAGGAAAATCTCCCACTCAGCTTCCCATGCTTGCAGGGAGTTACCAGAAAGAGAACCTCTCACTTTCTCTGCAGCCTGCTGAGCCTAACCCCTGGACCTGAGCACAAAGTTTCCATAGGTATCAACTCAGGAAGACACACTCTTTGCAGATCTTCAGCACAGTACTTCTGTCATTCCTACTACCACAAGCTTAATGCTGCAGATAGAGGAATCATGGAACCGAAAGAGATCACAGAGACTAGCTAGTTTAACTCCAGGATGAGAAGCCCCACTCATAGAACCAGTAACTCCAGTAGTGTCTGCAGACTGGTGCTCTGATTGGAGTTTCTCTCCGTTCCCTCTGTGCTGTCTCACTTTGGCTAGATTCTGTTCCATACAAAGTCATTGTGTTCTCATCCAGCATCCAAGGTCTGAGATACTAGCTCAAAGGCACAAGATCATGCAAAAGATGACACACAGAAGTCTCTGGAGTTTGCTGTTTATACATCTCTCACAAGAATGAAGGAAAAGCCTGGAGGCAATATTTTACTTCTTACTGAGAAATAGGTTTATACAAAGGACTCTGACAACACTACTGCCTAGTTATCACAGTGCAGCAAGTTGAGTTCTCCTACAGATGGCAAAGGACATATAGGTTTTTTATCATTGTTCACCAATACAGGCTAAGGAAAAAGTTAAAAAAGGATGTGGCTGACAGCAACACTCCAGCCCTGGCTCGCAAGTTGGTAAAGAGATGTGCCCCATTTCTAGCATACACAGATCTAAATGGCCAACTACACTGCAGCAATATGAAAGCATAAATTTATTTATTTACTTTGTTTATATCCTGTCTTTCTTCCCAGTGGGGACTCAAAGCTGCTTACACTGTTCTGTTCGCCTCCATTTTGTCACAACAACTCTGTGAGGTAGGTTAGGCTGAGAATATGTTATGGGCTCAAGGTCACCGCATGAACTTCCATGGTAGTGTGGGGATTTCAGCCTGGGTCTCCTAGATCCTATCTTGACACTCTATCCACTACCCCATGCTGGCTCCTATGCACTGTATGATCATAAAAAGAAAAGAAGCCCGAAAGAACCAATTTATTGTTTAAATGGCCTTGGAAGGCGGGTCTCCCTGGTTTCATCCACTTAAGAAAAGCAATAATTTTGCATACATATAACATGACATGATGGCTTCAATGTTCTGAAGCCATGAGGATATACAAAGTAACGTAACAGTAATATAGCCCTCCATTTTTATATAAAGAAAAAAGGTTTACATTTCTGGAAAGACTAAAAAGAAATCTTAGTTCAAAAGCACCTGCACTTCAATTTTGGTTCTTAAATATAAAACATGATTACTTGTTTTATTCAGCATAGTTTTACAGGCTTTTGAAACAAATCTGCCCTGAGCCTGCTGGAAATGTGGGGAGGGTGGAATAAAAAAAGGAAATAAATAAATACTTTTTTTTAGAATGCCATAACTCGTTCCAAGCATTAGAAAGAGGGGGCCAAAGGAAAACAAGAACATGCACGAGGACACCTACAGAAAACACAATTACTAGGCTGCACTGACAGCTACAGTTTGATACCATCCTGCACCTAGTAACTTACATTGTAGCGCCTTCGGGATGCCTTGCAAGTACGCATCTACTCTTAAAAAATCATATAATTATAGCCTGTGTACATTTGTTCATTTTCACACAGTTCTTGCCAGATACTCTTGCCTCTACTTGTACAGCAACAAAGAAACCCTGCCTGAAAGCTGCTGCTGCTGCTGCTTAATCTACCTTGAGGATACTCTGAAACCCAATCAGGAATTTAGGCAACAAGAGGCCACGATTTTTAAAAGTTCAGTAGCCATTTAGAAGAAAACAGCAGGACAAAACATACACAATGTAACCATTAGTAACAAAACAATACAAAAAAAAATCACTGTCATGTTCTTTTCCTGCATTCCTAGGAACTGTTTACTTATATTCTTCTATCCTCAGAGTTTAGTACACTTTTGCCTACCACTGTATAACTGAACATGAGACTGACCTCTGTAAAGCAGACCAGTGTGTGCTTTATCTGTTCTCACCTTTGCAGTGCTATTTGTTTTATTATCCTGCTAAAAGTCTTCCGAGTAACAAACTCTCTCAAAGAATCTGTAGAGACAAATTTAAGTGTGGAACCAAATTGGTTGATCACCTTAATGGTACTTTGTGTGTTAATCTTTCTCAGAACATTTCATCATTAGCACTGAAAAAAAATAACCCCATGGAAGAATAGATAATCAATTTAACTTTGATATGCAACTACTTTATATCAAGTCAAACCATTGGGATTTCTAGGCCTGTATTGTCTACTCTTTGACTAACAGCAACTCTTCAAAGCCCAAGGCTTAGGTCCTCTCCCAGCCAAGATCCTTTAATCAGAAACGAGGATTAAAACTTGTGACCTTCCTCATGCAAAGCATGTGTTCCACCAATGAGCTATGAACACTGTACCTACCTCTCTGTCCTTTCAAATACAAAATTAATTTATACCGACTGCATTTGAGCTTAAATCTGGGTAGGCTTCATAAACTGTATGTATGTGTTTATGAGGGGAAAGGAGGATGAGAAAGAGCATGAGAACCTGTCCTCAATCAAAACACCTACTTTTATTACAAAATGTCAAAAAAGTTGTATGACTATTCCATGTCTTTCATCCACTTAAAAACTTACTATCCTTTCATTAAATTAGTACAAAATGAGTGCTGAATTCAAACACTTGCAAAGACTTTTGATCCTTGATCATGCATCTGACAAAAACGTTACCCATAATTAACATGTTCCTCTTTAAGAACAACCCCCCTGTATATTCTGGCTGCCCAAAGGCTGGTCATCCTTACTTTTTTGCTTGGGAATACTGTATTAGATATGGAGCATAACATTTAATGATACACAGTATGGAAACTGAAAAGAACATTCAAGCAGAGATCTGTCCTATACATGTCAAAAAGAACGATTCAATGAGCTAATTAAGACTCTTCTCATTTCACAGGGATGTGTTTCATTTGAAAGCACTACCTTAGAAGGAGTAAAATTGTAAGGGATTGTTACAAAGAAGAGGAAATTGCCAAGACACGTTGTTCATCTTGACTTCCTAGCTATTCTATAAAACCAGCACTGAAGACAGTCATCACTAAACTCCTTTGCCATGAACTGTTAGCACAGCATTCCAAGGAAAAGGACACAAGTTGTCAGAACTAGCCCTCAGTCCAGATCATCTCAGTGACTCACAGTATAATCCCATTCACAGCCAGAGAAGTAATTAATTATATGACAGACACTCGTGTAGCAAGCCCCAATCACTGCTATATGTCATTACTAGGCACCTCAAGTCAGACATTTAACTTTTTAAGTTTCACATTATCTTCTCCTATGCTCATCATATCTTCCTGGCACATTAAGTCTCAGTATGCCCTCCTTTAAATCCTGGCCAACGTTTTCGCCAGGGTGACTTGATCTGAATTAAGACAATTTAGCTGGCAATTTAAATCAAGATTCCAATCAACAAGAAAAAAAGGCCAATTTTAAGATGACTCTCAGTTGACAGGAGGACCAGCTAGGAGTAAAACTTTGACCTTCCAGCACTTCCGTGTGTCCCTGCCTTGCTGTGCTAGGAACACAGGAAACTTCATTAGGGTATACTAAGTTGAGACTGAAGATGCCTCTTTCAGGTGGGTCCCTGAAGACCATGAAGCCAAATCCTTTCTGCTGCTAGATCATGCTATCATTTAGAGAGCCAGTAACTCATATTAGTAAGTATGTCAGACTAGAAATATCTAGGAATGGGTAAAATGAGTCGGCTCCTGACCAACAAAGTGGTTGCAAACCTGTTCAGCAGCTGTTTGTATGCATTTTTACAAGTTTTGAAATAAATGATTTCACATTAATATCTTCTGTGTTATCAAATACATGCCAATGGTACTGTTTTACAGAGAGCAACAGAGCCCTTGAAAAAGACAGCTCTGCTGGCTTTGTATTGGAAACACAGTCTTAAATGTGAACTCAAAGTGCCATTGATGGATGTACCACTGCATGGAACAACATCATCTTAAATAAAGCTTCATTCATTCTGAAAGCACTTTACACCATTAATATAGAGGAACCACTCTAACAGCTATTGAGATGAAAGTGGCTATAGTTTAAAAAAAAAAAAGACCAGCATTTTCCACTGAAGTACCAAAATACAGCTCCTAAAAGTTGGTAGGCAACTGTTTTAAATCTGGAATCAGTTTACTAAGATCACTCCAACCATTTCTTTCTACAGATCCTTTTCACACACTGTGGCTGCTATGTGACCTGCAATTCCACCTATGATAAAAGCAAGCTTCCAAAGACTGATGAATTAAAAGCAATAGTTATATTTTCAAGATTTCAGCTCCTTCTGCCCTACTGTGCATTACTAAAATCTGGCCCAGTATAAAAGCTGTGCAAAAGGAATGCTTCTGTTTACATTTGTACATATGATGTTGCCTAATACTGAATCAGACTACTGGGCCATCAGGATCAGTACTGTTTACACAGACCGGCAGCTCTCCAGGATCTCAGGCAGAGTCTTTCACATCACCAACTGCTTAATCCCTTTAACTAGAGATGCTGAGGATTGAACCTGCAACCTTCTGGTTGATACCATCTGGTTCATCTCTGCAGGCGGGAGCACAGAAATCAGGACTTGGGAAGAAGATCTTAACTGGTGAGCCGGACAGTACCGTTGCTCCCAGAGGCAGACTATGTCAAGGTACACATTCATACCTGTCAGCACCAATACAAATCCCAGACTCTGGATTCGAGGATAATATAAAGACATGGTGCAGGTTTCATATTCCACCCAGCAAGAAGTGAGAGAGAAAAAACCAACCACACCTTTTAAGAAAAATTAAATACCTCAGCAGGGTATACTGTCATAGAGTCCACCCTCCATGACACCCATTTTCTCCAAGAGAACCAATCTCTGTTGTCTGGAGATCACCCATAATTCCAGGGCAGGACATGAGCTAGTGCTGCTTTCCCTACTCTTGTCTGGTGAAAAACATTAAAAGGGTCTCTAAAGCAAAAAATGAATCGACTTGGGAGGGACACTGCCTAATGGACAGAGAGTATAGCTGCATAGAGCAGGCTATTCCTGTTCCAGGGAAACATGGAACAGGAAGTCTGTGCACTGAAAACAGAGGAGTCTAGATATGCAAGTTAGTGGCTGTGCTACTCCCCCACCCCAAAATAAAGCTTTTGCCTGCAGGAAAACAGAAGCAGTGGCAGATTCCCTCACTGTCCTGCCTCTACTTTCCCTAGGGCTGGTTACATTTGGTAGCTAGAAAAATCATTATGGGGAATGGTTCTTCCCTTCACTGATCCTCCACAATGTGGATCAATGAACTTCTCAGTCTGGGCATATGTTCGTTACACATACCTGTGAACCACAGGCTCCCATAGGAGCCTGTTTTTAAATTTCTGCACAAGTCTCTCTGATAGCAGGAGGAGGAGCCGTCTTTTTTATTATTATTATTTTAATTTATTTTGGGAGGGAGAAAGGTCTCCCAGGAGGGTAGTACATGAGTTATTCTCCCAGACTTAGTAAAAATAGTGTGGGGGGGGGGAAGACCTCAAAGCAAAGAAAAACATCAACCGGATATATGGAACAAAAAAATTCCTGGAGGAGAAGGGGGGAATTTTTGGAAAAAAGAGCTCATGCATAATATGTGCATTTCAAGTTGCAAAGCCTCTAGGTTGCTGCTGTTACACACACAGCCAATTTCCCATGGTTATCCTTTTCTACATTCCTTTTGTTTTCCAGCCTCCTTGTTCTAATTTCATCCATTTATCATTGTCTCGGGAGTAAAGGATACATCCAAATCCCACATACAAATCTTGGGAAACTATGGAGTGAATTTCCAATATTTCCTTCACAGATATGGTCATGAAAAATACCCCGTAAGCGGTGGCTACTGGGGACACAGACCTGAAATTAAGTTTTGTCAGAGATTAGAAAATGTTTAAGCATCTGCCTGATTTCTAGTTAGTGTGTCTCCTTCCATTGCTTATCACATAGTACTCATTACAATATTACAATATTTTGCAGTTTTGTCTTGACCTGCCCACAGACCAGGGCCGTGTATACATCACATGGTAGGAACACTAGCAGTGATCAGTAGATCATCCTGCTCCCCACCAGTCCCACTGGGGAAAAATAATGCTACTGGTATGCCGAGTGTCAGCCAATCTAGAAAAAGAGTGGGCAATGTGATTTTCTAGCTTACTGGTAGCATTGCTAGTATAGGACCTCAATGGCCACGACCTCAATGTTGGCTGCACTTTTTGGTGGCTAACTCTGGTACATTTAGGGGCAAGTTAGCAGCTCCTTAACCTTCTGCTGTGTTCTACTCCTTGCCATATTTATAACCTAAGCAGGGAGAGGTATTACAAGTAATAGTACAGGAGGTGGTGGTGAGTTAGGTTCCATACCATTTAGGGCTTCAGGAACTTTTGACTGGACTTCTGGATGAGGTGTCTAATTGCATGTTTCCATGGATGAGGTGCCTAATTCCATGCTACCACCTGTCCTCCAGTGCTTTCTTTAAGAGACCCATACTCCAAATAAATCTGCAATCCAATAGCAACTTCTGCCTCTTTTTACTCAATACTGTATTTCAGGAAAGAACGAGACAATTCAGTCCCTTCAAGTTCAAAGTCACTACATCCAAATCCTCCAAGAAAGAAAATGTTCCTGAATGCATCCAGTGTTTAAACAATCCTATATTGGAAAGTGTGAGTGGAAGGCCTTTTAAAAAGGTTTATACTGCAGTGTCTTTTGAAAGAATGTTAAGAATGTTTGCATATCGTGCCATTGCACAGGTAGAGAAAAATCTTAAAACACTCAAAACATTTGTTAGAATCCTTAAATTCACCAGTTTCCATTTTAAAAATAGTGTTTCTGTCTCTCATACAGGGAGAAGAGATGAGAATACTGTGTAAGCCCATAAGGAAAATTCTCAGTTATAGCCATTATAGTGACATGTGATCACTATGAGACACTGCTCTGGAAGCAGCACCATTCTTAGCAAGTACCTGTATGACTTAAGAAGGATTGCAGGGCAGGGAGATAGACAGGGGACCAAGATTAAAAGGGGAAAGAACTACTTAGATCTGAGGAGGGAGGGAGGCAAGAACAACCCACAGGGGCAATCAGGAGCTAAGAGTGAGAAGGTGGCATGACTGAGCAGCAGCATACAGTCAAACAATGAGAGGAACAGATCTAACAAAAAGAAACCACGTCCAGAAAGAATAGCTGCATTAATATTTCACAATAAACCATGTTTTGTTTAAACCATGATTCATGTAACTAACTCTAAGTAGTCTACCCATCATAAGTATCCAATCCTGGCTTGTACATAAGCCTCAATTTCTCTCTTCCAGCTGCCAACAAGTGACACCCTCCCTATGGTATTTGTGGCCATACAGTGTAATCAGCAAACTGAGGTTTGTAAATTCAGATGTCACAATAAGCCACAATTAGTATAAACTGTGGTTATAAACCAGCTACAAGTGCTAGATGAAATCTCAATTTGTGGCTTGTCTACATTCTGATGTCCACTAACCAGAGTTTGCTCAAATTAATTTTATAATACATGGTTTATTGTAATGCCAGAAAACAGCATTATGGTGTGACATTTGGTGCCCAGAAGAAACAAGCAGTAAATGCATGAAGGGAGTGGGTTGTGGGGATGGGGATGCTAAAGCAGGCTGCAGTTTTGACTTCCACATATCACCACTAGCTTTTTTTTCTTTTACACATTGGACTGATTTTTAGAAGACCTATAAAACCTATTCTTCCACATAACCAGCAGCAAAGTTCATTCCACTCACAGGAGTGGCTGCTCTCAAATGGCATTTAATACTTGTTTTGCTTTCACTGTAGAAGGCCATTTTAGGTTTGCTATTTTAAGGCAACTCCTAGTGCTGCCTTTGAGTGTTGTACTCAGCAGTAGAGAGGCAGCACGTTTCCTTTAGGAACAAAAGGAAACAATGGTTCTTGGTCAACGGCCTAGACATTTTGCAGCATGTAGACCTCCATGCACTGTGCAAGGGCAGCCTAAACTGCAATGTGAAATAGACTACTTTGGATAGTTACTTATTTCTGGCACAGAATTCTACATTCCATTAAAAAAATCAGTTCTTACCTAAAAGGGGTTTAAAAGCCATTTTCCTGTCAATTTTTTTTAAAAATATGGAGCTGGCACCGAGACAAAGATGAAACAGATGACCCTCATCTCCTGTAACTCCCCCAAGGCTCTTGGCACCTCATCTATGGGGTCTGACAAATGGCATGTTTAAAATGCTGCCAAGAAGGATATGCTAGCTCTATGCAGAAGCCCTGTTCTAAGTATGTGACATCTTTGCCACAAAGAAACAACCTATTCATAGTTGAAGGCAACTGGAATTTTAAAGCAGCTGGAAGCCCTTTCTTATCAACATTTTTTTATTAATTTGTTCTAGGTGACATTCTAAAAAAAACAAACATGCTCTCTATAATTACCTTCTGCCCCATTGTTTTTAATTCAGCTAAAATTCATCACCATTGCAAGTTATGAGCTATGATAGAAAATACAGATCAGCTGAGCTAAGAATCACATGTCGATAAGTACTTTTTCCTCATCCACTACAGCCTCAGCACATTGCTACTCACAAAGAAGACCCTACTTGCAGTGTTTGTTGGACTTGTACATTGCCACTCTTCTGTGGAAAGCAAGAATCACTTGTAGGTGACCAAATGTGGAATTACAGGAAGAGAGTTGGTTGATCTTCTTTCAGTCCTTCAAACATCCTGAATGACTAACACAGGCATGTATGTAGGCAGGTGAGGAAGTAACTACAGTGGTCTTATCTGCAAGATTAAAAAACCAATACTAACTTCCCCTTTTTGTCTCTTGCTACCAAAGAAACTGAACCGGAGCAGATAGAGCCAAAGGTGGCATACTTTGGAAAAAATAGAATACCTCTAAATTGCATCCCAAATCTTCTGCTTGAGGCAGGACTTTCTAGCTAGACTAGGTTTAGTGTCAGACACTCCTTTCCTAAGAGAGTACTCTTACATAAAGATTATAACCCATATTTTACTGAAGGGGTATCAAGTCAAAGAGCTCCAATCAATCCTTTACAAAGATAGGTACACTTTAACCCATTGAATAAAATGGGCTTAGAATCCTCTACCTCTGCAAAGAATTCAACTGCATTGCACATAACCTCCATCCCCCAAACTCAGATGAAGCTTCTGCCATCCAAGATAGCAGGAGAAGGCACAGTTCCTTGAGACAGTCTACCCTTAAAAATATGAACCAAATTATAACAAGCAGCCCATTTCATTGGCATTTATATCTACCCCCTGAACATATCATTGCACCTTGTTGTTAACATGTTTCCCAGTTACTTCCCACTTACCAGAACTTTGGTATCATCAGATACTAGAATTTGATGTAGTATCCCAAGCTACACAGAGGTAAATGTTATTTCTCTTTGATATGTAGAGCTAAACATGGACTTTGTGCCTTTAACATTCAGTTCCACCCTAGATATAGTTCGCAGTGAATGCCAGCAAATTCCACTACACCCTGTTTTTGGCTTTGTTTGTTCCTAAGATACTGTTTCCCAGAACTGCCTACAGGTCTGGCTGCCCTTTTAGTTTTCTACTTACTTCCAGAAAATTTCTTCTTGCACACTCATATTATTTTTTATTTTATTTATTATTTACTTTGGATTTCTATTCTGCCCTCCCCACAAAGGGCTCACAGCGGATTACAACAGTTTAAAAACATATTGGAATAATGTATACAATTGAAACCATAAATAGATTTAAAAGAGAATCCATTTCCTTCTCTTTTGCTAGGATAACATACTGTCTTCTCCTCAATCCTGACATGCACATTCATATCAACAGCACTTTTTCAGCTCAACCATCATAAGCAGGAACAATTATACCACAGCAAGTAACATATACCCTTTAAGAAACCAATGTGATCTTTTACAATGCACTAGATAAAAGGATTAAGGTCAACAAATGTGATCCATTAGCCAGCCTGCCCCTGTGATGTAATGCAATACTGGAAATCAAGATGGGGTTCACAACCATAATGATGAAGAAAGATTCCTTTTATGTAATGCTATGCCATTACTGAGCCTGTGCTTACATGACCAAGGATAACTGTACAGGTACTTCTGCAAGCCAAGGGCCTTCCTTCTATATTGCTCATATACACTTTTACATGGAGAGGAGGAATGCACCCCCCCCCCCGGCAAATAATTAGTGCAAGTGAATCTGTGTGTGCTTCCACAGTACAACATGCTTCGTGATGAGATGCAAGACTGAACTACATCTCTGAAGTGCAGCCATTTCACTACAGGAGAAGATGCATGTTGCCCCCTGCATACATTACAATGGAAATATGACTTTCTCAGGGAGAAAGCAACCTCTTAATGAAAGCAGTCAGTAAAACAGGCAAAACATTTCATAAATGTTCATCACTAAGCTAAAATCTTTGGTATAACACTTGGAATTCTGGGACTATACTTAGAACACTTTAAAGCAAAACAAAGTCCTGTGAAATTCCCAATGCTACTCAACTGAGCACCTGGAAAAATAGAATTGATTAAATGCAAACCTTTCAAAAATACTTTGTTGATCATTCATGTAAATTTTTAAAAAGGCTAGATAGCAAACATTACCTAGAAATTTAAAAATAGTGTCATTTCCTATGAAAAAATGTTTTCATTTTTCAAAAATGCAACTGTCTCAGTTTCAATGAAATACCCTTAGCTGCAGACAAAGGTTTGAAACTAACAATACAGAAACACAGCATAAACATTCCCACAATGTAAATATTCACTTTTCTGACCTACTATGGGTTCAACAGGTTATGTAGGTTTTGAAAGCATTATAAAACCTGACAAATATGTCTGTACTCTGGTTTTATCATATCATCATTGTTGATTCTCCAGTGCCTGTTTCTGGCATGCAGAATTGCTATTCATACACACTTAAGCAAATAATTTACTAACTTTCTGGGCACTGGATGAACTGGGGGGAAAACAGTACAGACACTGGACTGAACACACACACACACACACGCGCCTAGGGGAGGAATCTTCCCTCATTCATACACCTTGGGAGGAAGCATTCCTTTTATTATTACACTACCAAGGCTATCCAAAATAAAGAAGAAGCAGGTTAGTGTTTATGCCGCACAACTTGGTAAGTGGAAGTTTCGGTATCTCGGCAGTACTTGGATAAAGGCAGAAAAGCCGGTTACAGATTTTAAAATAAGCTAGCTGAACCGTTTTATATTTAGACGGGCAACCAAAGTTGGGCAATCGTGCCCTGAGGGAGACATTTAAAAGACTCCCGTTGATCCTCAAATCAGAAGCGGCGCTTCCCCCATTTCATGCCGCACAGACCCTTCAGGCTCTCTCCCACCCCTCCAAAACAACCTTAACCTTCCTCTGCCTCCCTATCAGATCCTGAGCCGAATAGGGAAACCTTTTCTGGGCGAGGGGAGGGTATTTAACGTCCCCCTCAAAGCGAGCAGAAAGCAGGTTGGGTTGCAAAGACCCACGTCAGGAAAAGAAAAGCGTGCAACACCTCCTGTAGGCACGGTCGTTTTGTTTTGTTTTGAAAGCTCCCCTCTAACTTTGTGGGCCTCACACCGCTGAAGTCGCGTCCTATCGCGGCAAATCCCACAGCGCGACCCCGGCGGGACCGGCTCCCCCCACCCCTCAGACACAGAGCCGGAGAGCCCCGCTTGCCTTTGTTGCCCGGCCAGGTGGGGACTCGCCGTCCCTTTCTTCCCTTCCCCCCACGCCCGCACGCGCTCTCAGGCCAGCGCCCAGCGAAGCGCGCCCTCCCTACCTCCTCCTCGCGATCCGGGCGGTCCTCTGGGTGGCTGCCGGGGACAGGAGGCGACGGGAAGCTCCTTTACGAAAGCGCAGCGCGAACAGGCAAACAAACCCCGGCGGCTACTGGGACGACCCCTCCCAGTTCCCGGCTCCAGCAGCTGCTTCAGTATTTTTAACTCCTTGGATAAACTCGGCTCGTCCTCTGCAACGATCCGGAGACGCCTAGCGGGGGAACCGGCTCATTACACCCTGACGAACAGCGGAGACGCGAGGGAAGAAAGACGTGGAGGTGGCTCCTGGGATGGGATTTTCTGGCTTTGAAGCGGGCATGCTGCGAAATAGCCACTACTAGTCCAGGCGTCTCGAGGTAAATATGCAAGTGCTAATCGTACGTCGCGGGCGTCCTTCCTCAGTGCCTGAACGGCATTATTTTGGCCTTTCGGGGAAATGCTGCACTCACACACATCGTTATCTCTTTATGAGACGATTCTGACCATAGCTGTTTATGTGCCGAGGGCGATTGGTGAGATATAGATGCTCTTCCTCTGCGTAAATCCCAACTGGCCTCCCCATAACTGAATCAAAGTAGAACATGTTTCATACTTAAAGTTTATAGGCTTGGGCCCAGAGGTGACAATATATTTAAGTAAGTTAGTATGGGCTTGTACAGAGTACTCAGAAGAAAGTGGCACCTCCAATCTTCTGCCTTGAGATTTTTGAGTTACTTTCTCTTACACACTCTCTCTCTCACACACACACACACACAGGGCTATGTTAATCATTCACCAAATGTGCAATCTTAGCTGACATGGGGCTTGCACCTAGCAAGCTCATCTGCCTTTCAAATGGTAATTAATCAATTAATTATGACCAACATTTATTTTGCTTTACTGCAGAATTTACACTTTGAGTACCTATGTTCTTTTACATGGAAAAGTTATGCTGATTCTTGATGAAAGTTCTACAGCGCACCTCATCTCCCATAAACGTTACCTTGAATTACCCACATGTTAGCACAATTCCAGACACCGCCCTTCAAAGAGAAGGCCTTTGGGCGTGGATTTTTACCATTGCTTTGTTTCTGATGCTTGAGATTTCATCACAAGTTGTAGAATAATAATTACAAGTGCTTTGAATGTCAAAATCTAAAAGTTTCTTAATAGTGGTCTTCTAGCCTTCCAAAATGCAGCCAGAAATGTGAAAGTTACATGTTCGAAATCCCTGTTCCCTGCACCATTTCCCCAACAGAAATCCATCTCCCCACTACTACTATTATCTGCCGGCAGAGAAAAAACAGGTACAATAGAGGTGCTTGTCTGTACCTTCTACCCAGGTTAATAGCAGCTGTTTGGGACACCAAGGCTCTCTAACTCCTTGGGGATCTGATGAGTCACCTTCTACACCCACTCACCAAGTCACCGCCTTTAAGCAATGCTTGCTAGACAGCCGTTAAGCAGTTCCTGGCCCTTCAAGAGCCCACTGCCTGACAGCTGAGGGATAGACCTGAACCAGAGATGGAGGAAGCAGGGGAATGGGTCACAGCTGAGATACGGGGTTTATGCTGACAGCTTCTTGTATGAATTTCTCAGATGCCAAGAGAGTTCCAGAGGGAGCCTCCATAGATACTAGTGTCAAAACAGGCACTAAGGCAAAGGGAAGTAAGCCAAGGATGACTCTTGCTTCTCAGGTTGAAAGGAGCAGGGTTGGAAGAGAGGTGGAGAAACAAGATAAAAGAAACCCCCTCCCTTCTAAGAGTCTCTTTACACAAGACATCTTACACGAGTATGATCAAGTGAAAGATCTTACATTTGTTCTCCCATTGTGGATACACATGCATCACTAGGAAAACAGAGTACACTTGAATATAAGGCCGAACAGAAAGCAAGTCACTTGAGCATTCCCGTGTAAGATGTCTTGTGCAGAGAGACTCTAACTCTGAGGCCTGTGAGAGTATGCAGTGTTTGTTGCTGACAAAGATCCACCAGGCTTGGGTGGGGCCTTTATAGCAGTTGGCTGGTTCTTTTGGAGACATGGCTCAGGATTAAAGCATTTCTGCCCAGGCACCAAACCCCAGTCCAAATTTCCTCTCCTCCGTAACTGTTTTTAAAGAAAATTAAAGGCATATGAGATCTGTTAATGGCTCTCCAGCATCTCATCTAGTTGCACCCTAAAGCATCTTAATTTCAAACTAATCTAGAATACTTTGCCACTAAAGTATGAAAGACACAAGAGCCCCACTTACAGAAAATACTGTTGAGTTTTATTTTCTTTGATTTCTGCTTTGAGACCTGAATGATATTGTAAATGCCAGAATGTTTTGGAAAGTGAGTGGGTGAGTCATTCCTAAAAGTAACTTTATGTTATTAATTGGCCTGTGGTTGCTTTTATAAACTGAATCTTGCCAGCAAGATTTAACTTTCTGTAATCTAACAAGTGAACTACTTTGAACACCCTAGTCTTTATTCCAAAAGATACTGTTGGGCAAACATCATCCTGACTGCACAAAATCTTTTGTTTAACTGTTGTTTTTGGCATCTGTATTGATCAAGCCGTCCCCCCAAATCTTTTGGTCTGTGTTAGTGAAACCCAGGATGATTCTGGTGGGGCTGTAAAAAACCACCAAAGCAGCTAGCTGGCAGGAGAACCCACAAAAGGTACAGGTGGACCCCCCAAGGCTTAGAATAGATGGTCACTGACATTGACTGATTAATCCTTCAATGGAGATAGATCAAGATGAGTAGCCGTCTTAGTCTGTCTGTAGCAGTGGAAAAGAGCAAGAGTCTAGTAGCACCTATAAGATTTAACCGCTAACCACCATACCACTAATTTTGTTAGCCTTATAGGTGCTACTACAGTCTTGCTCTAGCCCTTCAATGGATATGTTTTATAACAGTCCTCCTCCCTACAACTGAAGGGTTCAAGGCAGAAGATTTAACTAGTGACAAGCTAAGTAACAGTGAAAAGTCAGCCAATTCCCCAGTATGGTTTTAGGATGTGAAAAGACTGTGAACATCATGAACATCCTTTAGTACTTTCCTTTGTTCAGAGGGGCAGCTGAGCTGAATCATGGACTGGACCCTTGCTCCAAGGAAGTTTGGTCCCTGAAAAAAGCCTTCAGATATTCATGAAGAGACCTGGGGAGATATCTGTAGTCAGAGGACTCCTTAAGCTTTTGAAGTTTGACTTTGGTGCAATCTGCACGATAATTAATTTGACCTTGTGTCCTCATTTCCAATACCCATTCATTTGTCCTTATTTCAGCACCTGCATAATTTTTTTTGGCTACTGGGGTTTTCAATATTCTGCAGATGCTCTGAGTCTGCTCAGAAAAACTACCCTAGAAACAAAATAAAAGTTAACCTTTCCAGCTCTGTATCTAGGGTTTTGAAGCATCATAGAATCATAGAGTTGGAAGTGTCCTTACAGACCATCTAGTCCAACTCTCTGCCCAGTGCAGGAACAGCCTAGAGCATCCCTGGCAAGTATTTGTCCAGCCACTCCTTGAAGACTGCCAGTAAGGGGGAAACCACCACATCCCTAGACAGCCAATTCCACTGCTGAATTATTTTTAATATGAAGAAGTTTTTCCTAATGTCCAGCCAGTACCTTCTCTCCTGTAGTTTAAACCCATTATTGCAAGTCCTATCCTCTGTTGCCAACAGGAACAGCTCCCTCCCCTAAGTGACAACCTTTTAAATATTTAAAAAGAGCAATTATATCCCCCTTCAGCCTCCTCTTCTCGAAACTGAACATTCCCAGGTCCCTCAGTCTTTCTTCATGAAGACTTTGTCTCCAGGCCCCTGATCATCCTGGTTGCTCTCCTCTGCACCTATTCAAATTTGCCCACATCCTTTTTGGAGTGAGGCCTCCAGAACTGCACCACAATATGCTAGGTGGGGCCTGATCAATGCACTATATAGTGAGACAATGACATCCCATGATTTGGATGTTATGCCTTTGTTGATACACCCCAACTGCATTTGCCTTTTTTGCTGCTACATCACACTGACTGCTCAAGTTTAGCTTCCCATCCACCCATACCACAAGATCTTGTTCACACACAATGCTACCCAGAAGTGTATCTTTCATCCAGTATGCATGCTTTGCATTTTTGTTACCCAGGAGGAGAAGCTGGCATTTGTCCATGTTAAATCGCATCTTATTCAAATCTGCCCACTTTCCCAGTGTGTTCCGATCTCATTGAATTCTATTCCTACCTTCAAGGGTATTTGCTACTCCTCCCAGTTTAGTGTCATCTACCAATTTAATGACTAATCCTTTTACACCCTTGTCCAAATCATTTATAAAAATATTGAAAAGCATTGGAACCAGAACTGAGCCCTGTGGATCTCCAATGGATACCTCACTCCAATCAGACATGATGCCATTGACAACTATTCTTTGGATGCATTTATCCAGCCAGTTCCCTATCCATCTAATGATCCTAGAATCCAGTCCACAGTTCCCCAGTTTGCCCATCAGAACATCATGAGGAACTTTGTCAAAAGCTTTACTGAAATCCAGATAAACTACATTGAAAACATGCCCATGATCCAGTAAGCCCGTCACTTGGTCATAGAAAGAGATGATGTTGGTCTGAAAGGACCTGTTGGGGACAAATCCGTGCTGACTTCCTTGCATCACCATGTTGTCCATCAGATGTTTGCAGATCGACACCTCTAATATCCCCTGGGATATTAGATGTCTGGTCTGTATTACCCAGGATTGTTCTTTTTTTCTTGAAGATTGGGGTGACATTTGTCCTCCTCTAGTCTTCTGATGCATCACTTGTCCTCCAAGAGGGCTGGAAGATGATTGGCAAAATTAGATGGGAAATGTCGAACGAAGACCACAGCTGCAAAGACAGCCAATGGCAAACCACCTCTGTTAGTCTCTTGCCTTGAAAGCCCCAGCAGGTGTCCCCATAAGTCAGTTATGACTTGACAGCACTCTCCTTCACCACCACCATATTGGCAACATGGACCAAAGTAAGCTAAAGCCCGCACTGCTTTACAAATCACATTGGGTTCTTGAACACAGAGAGGCAGCAGCTCACCTTTGTGTTTACCAGAGACCCAATGGTTTATAGGGAACAAGTCCTTTCCAAAGATTATCTTGCTAACACTAGTGACCATCAGGTCCTTCATCACAGCAAAAAGCAAAGTCCTGCTGGAGATTAGTGGTGATATGAAAAATAGAGGACGAAGAGAGGAGAATGGGGCAGATGGAAGGAATTAAGAGAGCAGAGAAGGATGATTCTACATTGTAGAGAAAGAGTTGAAATGCATCACAATCTGTGCTGTTTTCACCACAGTGTCTTCCTTTTCTTAGCTACGCTACCTTTACTTTAAAAGCCCAGATTTATGGGTTCAGGAAATAATACATACTTCTGAAACTATTGTATAATAATGCATGGGACATACAGTTATATACCAGCATTTGGTATATTTATGAAATGTTAAAAGTATAGATTCTCTACTTGTAATCAGAGCAACAATTATAAACAATTCTAGTGACTGAAACCCAGGGTATAAATGCTACAGAAATATAAACAATTACTCCATGTTAGAGAGGGAACTCCATCTAAGATGCCCAAGCACTATCTTACTACCAGCTGACAAATGAGGCAGAGCAGGGAGCGCAGTAATAGAAACTTCTGGTTTTATCATACCCTCTAAAGTAAACTGACTGGCCACCAAACTAATATTGATAATAGTACAAAAATCTTGACAAAAATGAGAGAGGTTTCTCTCCAGATATGCAGGAAAATGTGAGTTCCCCCATTCACTCCAAAAGATTCATCAGGAGTGCTAGAGACAATCAGCCACTTAGCCATAGCATTTCTAATGTGAACACTGTGACTTTGGAAGTTAAACCATGCTCTTTCACCTTCTTATACTCTGAGGAGTTGACGAGGACCAACCTGCCCTTCAACCCCTGCTCCACATGGCTATTTCTCTATGGAGCTGATTTACAAAGCTGGGTTTAAAGAGCCACTCTCAGAAATGGCAGTGGCACTCTTTAAAGCCAGTTGCTCTGAAATCTAGTTCTGCAAAGAAACTGCCCTATGTGGGTGAGACTGGAGGGCCATAAGGGGCATGTTCCTTATCTTCCCTCCAGCTCCATGTGGCAGTTTTTCTATGGGGCCCAACACAGTGTCTCGTGTAACAGTACTCTCCAACATAAGGCATACTGGGAGTTAACAGACACGGTCAATTTCATTTCCTGTGCCAGAAACAGCTCTTTGCAGACAGGAAAGTGAATCATCATTTTCCTTATTTGCTGTCCAAAGGGAATTTCTTTTCAGTGCGTTCCCATGTAACCAAACATGGAATTTGGCCTGCATGGAAGAACAGTCACGGCTCACTACTACAAATATTTATTTATTTATTTATTTATTTATTTATTTATTTATTTGTTTGTTTGTTTGTTTGTTTGTTTGTTTGTTTATTTAAATAAATGTCTACACCACCTTTCCGCTCAATTCAGGGTCCCCCAAACACTTAAACATCACGCTGAACAAAATAAAAATAGTCTTCACCTGTTGGCAAAAAACAATAGAGGGAGAAATATGAATAGCTCTGTAAAAATTTACAAATGTAATAAAAGAAAATCATGTTCACAAAGCATATATATATATAGTCTGATCTTAGTCCACACAAAATGCATGAAGTACATGCCTTTCAAAGCACCCCCTCGTTGCCTGGCTATAAACTCCCATATTTCATGACAGATAGCAATTAACTGAGCTCCCTCCCTCAGCATGCTTTTCTTGATCATAATTTCTGTACCCCATACACACATAATTTATCTAATGGACTGAATGCAGGATTCCATGCATAAGACTATGAATCATACATATTGCAGGAAAAGTTGTTCACATGGTAATTTTATTCCACTCATTGTCCTGCAGTGAACCTCAGTCTGATATTGGTCTCTAGAGTTCAGCATGAAGAGCTCTTGGGAAAGCTTCTGCAGCTCTTAGCTTTCCAAACCATCTTGAAAACCTAGCTTAGATGAAATCTCTTTACTTATATGAATAAAAGAGAGGGCAGAAAAATCAAATACAGTTGAGAAGAACTGGACATGGTTCAAGGGCTATTAGAACCTTAAACTTTCCAGTATCAGTTTTCTTTCCTGTTATAAATAACTTTTGTTTCCTTTTTTAACTCAGTGTTTTATCTTGCCTTAAATAAACCAACCATTTTTATTTTTTTATTTATCTATGGTTTGCCTTTCTCACTGAAATCCAACGTGGATTACATAGTGCAAGTTAGTATGAACAACAGCTAGGACATTTACAGTGAAATCCTAAGCTGAGTTACCGCAGTCTAAGCCCATTGAAATCAATGGGCTGAGACTGGAGTAACTCTGCTTAGGATTTTACTGTTAATGAACAAATATAATAGGTTATGGGTTGCCAAAATTTAAAAACAAGCATAAATCTGAAACAGAGTTGAAAACAATGCTGAAACAAAGCATAAGTAATTATACACAACATCTTTGATGACACAGTAACTACCCAGTAAGATCATATCTACATCCACAGACAGTACCCAGTAGAATAGTCTATAGTTTCTGTCCCTTGACCAAGGCATCTCTCTGAGACGTTTCTTAGAGTATGGCACTATTACCTTAGTAAAAAAGTCCTCCTGAATAATTTGGTTTTGCATAATTTGTAGAAAGCAAGGAGAGCTTTTCTGACCTCCTCAGGCAGGCATTCCATAAGGTTGAGGCCACCACAGAGAAAGCACATGTACAGGCAGCTGTTGATTTTGCCCAACTGCAGAGTGATATCTGCAGAAGGCTTTGTTGAGGAGTGAAGTTACCGTGGAAGAACATTAGGAGATAGGTGGTCCTACAGATGTGAGAGGCCAAGGCCATGAAGGTCTTTGTATGTGATTGTCAAAATTTTGGATTGAGCTGATGGATAGCCAGTGGTGTGACTGCAGAAAGGAGTAATATGCATGCTCCACCTAGCTCCTGATAGCAAATGAGCTGTAGCATTCTGCAGCAGCTAAAGTCTCCAACACTGAGGGGAGACCTGTGTAGAGTGCATTACAATAGTCTAGTTTTGATGTTACCATGGCAAGAATGTAGAGGGCCTTCTTCCAGGCTAGTCTGAGTTGAGAGAAGCCCTTTTTTGCAGCTATATTTACTTGCTCTTCTAGCAGCAGTGATGGATCAAGTAGAACCCCTAGGTTATTCACTGAGTCAGCCAGGGTCAACTGAACCTCATTGGGGCCGGCTTGGGGTTGGGGATCCCAGTGATCCGGGGACGTGGGAGGTATGGTGGTGGGAGCAGATTATGGAAGGGAAGGGCATTGAGACATGGTAGGGCTTGGTGCCCTTCCAATCTGCGTCCTATCCCAAGATATACTTGTTGTGGGGCTAGGATATTAAACCAGTCTCCGACACTGGCGCTGTGCAATGCCAGGTCCATAAATAATAAGACCAAAACACTGCAAGATTATCTTGCAGCATTGAATGTGGACCTGGCTTGTGTGACCGAGACCTGGGTGAGGGAGGGCGAGACGGTTGCTTTGAAAGAACTAGCCCCCCCCCCAGGTTATACAGTCCTCCACCAGTCCTGGACAAGTGGTCGGGGGGGAGGAGTGGCTTTGCTCATTCGGGAATCTTTCTCCTTCAGACCACTCCCCGCCCCCAAAATTACTGGCATTGATTGTGTGGGCCTAGCGTTGGACGCTGAGGAGAGGTTGGCAATATGCGCGGTGTACCGACCGCCTACTGCACCTGCATCTTCCCTGTCTGGTCTGTTGGAGGCGGTGGCCAGCTGGGCCTTGGAATTCCCAACACTTTTGGTTCTCGGGGATTTCAGCGTCCATGCTGACGACAATGCCTCCACACAGGCCATTGACCTGGTGTCCTCCATGGTGGCCCTAGGACTCTCCCAGTTTGTTTCGGCTCCCACGCATCAAGCAGGTCACACGCTGGATTTGATTTTGGGGGCAGGGATGATGGTGGTCCTGGATGCCTATGATGCAGTGCCGTGGTCAGATCACTTTGTTCTGAAGGCTCGTCTGAGCATGCCGCTCCTTTCCCGGGTGGGCGGTGAGCGGATTTACGCTTGCCCGCGGAGACTTATGGATCCAATTGGTTTCCAGGCGGCTCTGCGGGATCCGATGCCCCCTGGCAATATGTTAGACAAGCTGGTGGATGATTGGCATGACCGTCTTTCCGAAGCCATCGACGCTATTGCCCCCTGCTGTCCTCTCCGAGCCCGCAAATGGGTAGCTCCTTGGTTCACTGAGGAGCTTTGCCTGATGAAGCAGTCTCTGAGACGACTAGAGCGAGTGTGGAGGCGGGGGCACGATGAAGAGGCAAGAACATCTTATAGGACGTTTATGAAAGCCAATGAGGTGGCAGTGAAAGCAGCAAAGAGGGATTTCTTTGCTACTTCCATTGCATCCGCTAGCTCACGCCCAGCTCAATTATTTCAAACAGTTGGGTCCTTGGTCTCCCTCTCTCAGGGAGACCACCAAATTCTTAATTCAACTATTGGCTGCGAGGGTTTTGCGAGCTATTTTGCGGGCAAAATCCTGTCCCTTTGCCGTGGCCTGCCTCCCACTGTTGATACAGTAAGGGAATTGGAGACCCCTTGGCCGTCTTCTGGGTCCGTATTAGATCATTTCAGGCTGCTCTCCTAGGACGATGTTGACAGGATCCTGCAGGGGATGAGGCCAACCACCTGTCCTCTGGACCCCTGCCCATCCTGGCTGGTGAAGGCCAGCTCGGAGGGGCTATGGGACCATTTGGAGGCCATTGTTAACATCTCCCTGAGCTCTGGGGTTTTTCCAGGAGCATTAAAGGCGGTGGTGGTGTGGCCCCTCCTGAAAAAACCATCTTTGGACCCCACCGACCCGTCCAGTTACCGCCCAGTGTCAAACCTCCCATTCCTGGGCAAGGTGATTGAGCGGGCGGTGGCGGTACAACTGCAGGAATTCCTGAATGATGCTGTAGTCCTGGACCCATTCCAGTCTGGCTTCCGTCCTGGCCATGGGACAGAGATGGACTTGGTTGCCCTCACAGATGACCTTCTCAGGCATCTGGATCAAGGCGGGTCAGCGCTGCTTGTGTTACTCGATCTCACAGCAGCGTTTGACATGGTTGACTATGATTTGTTGGCCAGCCGCCTTGCCAATGTGGGGATTAGGGGGAAAGCCTTACAGTGGCTGGTCTCCTTTCTCCAGGGTCGGAGACAGAGGGTGGCGCTCGGGGGAGATCTATCACCCTGTCACCCTTTGGTGTGTGGGGTTCCCCAAGGGGCGATACTCTCCCCGATGTTATTTAATATCTACATGCGCCCCCTCCCCCAGCTGGTGCGGAGGTTTGGGCTGGGCTGTCATCAATATGCGGATGACACCCAGCTTTATCTGTTGATGGACGGCCAGCCAGACACGGCCCCAGACAATCTGGCCAGAGCTCTGGAGGCTGTGACGTCATGGTTGAAACAGAGCAGGCTGAAATTGAACCTGGTGAATACGGAGGTCCTGCAGCTGGGACGGGGGCTGCCAGATGTTGGGATCCAGCTCCCTGCCCTGAATGGGACACCACCGGCAACTTTGCCAGTAGTGAAGAGTCTGGGCGTGCTCCTGGATGCCTCCCTGTTGATGGAGGCCCAGCTCACGGCGGTTGCCAAGTCTGCATTTTTCCATCTTCGTCAGATCAGGCAACTTGCCCCCTACCTGACGCCCAGGACCTGATGCCCAGGACCTGTCTACAGTGATCCATGCAACGGTCACCTCCAGGCTAGATTACTGTAACTCACTCTACGCTGGGCTACCCCTGGGCCTGATCCGGAAACTACAACTGGTCCAGAATGCGGCGGCACGGGTCCTGACTGGTATATCTTACCAGTCACATATCACACCTGTCCTGCGCCAGCTGCACTGGCTTCCGGTTGAATTCCAAATCAGGTTCAAGGTATTGGTTCTCACCTTTAAAGCCCTGAGTGGGTTGGGACTGGCATATCTTCGGGACCGCCTCTCCTTGTATGTTCCCCGGAGACTGCTTCGATCAGCGGATAAATGTTTACTGGTAGTCCCTGGCCCTAAGGAAGCCCGCCTCGCTTCAACTAGGGCCAGGGCCTTTTCAGTCCTGACCCCAGCCTGGTGGAACACTCTGTCAATGGAGACCCGGGCCCAGCGGGACATATTATCGTTCCGCCGGGCCTGTAAGACAGAGCTGTTACGCCAGGCATTCGGTGGTTGAAGGGGGCGGTGCCATGTCGGCCTCCCACCTTCGGGGGGGGGGAAGGTTCTCCCCACCATTGCACTTGGTTAATTTATTTCATTATTGTTTTGTATATTGATTTAAGTATTGTTGTTTTCATTGGTTTTAAACTGTTCACCGCCCAGAGCCCCTGGGGATGGGCGGTATATAAATTGAAATATAAATATAAATAAAATAAATTGAAGGTGGGAAGCACACTGTCCTTCAATCCAAGCCTTTCCAACCAGCATCACTTCTGTCTTGTCTGGGTTCACTTCTAATTTGTTTCCTTTCGGCCACTTGACCTCAGCTGTCAAGCAGTGATTCTGGACTTCTACTGTACCACCAGGGGATTTGGATAAAGAGATGTAGAGCTGGGTATCATTTGCACATTGATCCAGTTCCATACCTAAAAATTATTTCCCCTAAAGCCTTTACATAGAAGTTGAATAACATGAGGATAAGATTGTGCCTTGTGGAACCCCACAAATTAATTCCTACGCTGAAGATAGCCAGTCTCCAAAAGCATCCCTTTGAGCCCATTCCATGAGGAACAATTTAAACCAATCCACGTCACATCCTGATACCTACTTCTGACTCCAAATGCCTCAACAGAATGGTATGGCCTCCTATATCAAAAGCTGCATATAGGAGCAGCCAAGATGCATAGCCTTTGCCTATATTCAGACAGAGGTCATCAACTAAAGCCAACAGAGTTTTCTTCATCCCATAGCCCACCCTGAAACCAGACTGAAATGGGGTCAGAGCACTAGAGTTATCTAAGAAGGCCTACCGTCTCAATCAGTTTGCCCAGAAAGGGCAGATTAGAGAGGTTTATAATCATCTTTTTCAAACGTTTACTAACAGTATTAACAAACTAGGGGCTGTATTGTCGAAGGCTTTCACGGCCGGAGAACGATGGTTGTTGTGGGTTTTCCGGGCTGTATTGCCGTGGTCTTGGCATTGTAGTTCCTGACGTTTCGCCAGCAGCTGTGGCTGGCATCTTTAGAGGTGTAGCACTGAGAGATCCCTGTCTTTTGGTGCTACACCTCTGAAGATGCCAGCCACAGCTGCTGGCGAAACATCAGGAACTACAATGCCAAGACCACGGCAATACAGCCCGGAAAACCCACAACAACCAAACTAGGGGCTCATTAGGAATTTTAGGGAGGGGAAATTATTTGGAAATCCCCCCACCCTTCATCCATATCCTTTACTAGGATTCTCAAGGACTTGAGCAGGGCTAATTCCACTATTTAAAAATGTCTCATCTAGCTTTTTTAAAGTAACATTTTTAATAAAACAATTCTTATTGTTTGAAAGTTTTCTAATATGTAACAAACCTGACTACAGTCAGTTTTATATATACTAATGATTACATTTCTCTTTAATTTTTTCTTCTTACAAAAAGTTATGTTCCCCAGACTGCTATTTTTTTAAAAAAAAAATAATGGGGGGGGGAGAGAAAGCCTTTCTAGGCAGAGCTATTATGGACACAGGGATGCACAGCAGGCTGATTTACACATACATATACATCAATTGATCCCTCACAGCTCAATATATGAATTGCCTCCACTGAAAAAGACTGAGTTTGAGGTGATGCTACAAGCCAGGAGCAAAAATTACATCAGCTGTGATGGATCGAAAGTTCCATTTGCCAGTTTCCTCAGGGCCACATTTCTAAATACCTGGCAGAATCTTTTGAGGAAAACGTGCCTCATTCTTATGCATCATATCTGACTCAGAAAGCTTTTAATCTGCATTATACAAAGTTAAAAACACTGCTGGAACAACAGCACTGAAAACCTGAGTCACTTAGAGAAAATGGAAACAGGCTATGAGAGAAAAACGTCTTTACATGTAAGGAACAGGAGCCTTGTAGCATTTTAAAAAGCAACAAGTTTATATTGTAGCATGAGCTTTCATAGACTAGAGCCCTTGTGCACCTGTCAAAGCAAACTCTCATCCACAAAAGCTTATGCTAGAGTAAGATCAGGTTTATCTTCATTCCTTGATTAACAATAAGTTCCTTCAACCTGAAGGCTGTTTGAGCTGAATGTTTTGTCTTTATTAGGTGCCACATGAACCCTGTTTGTTTTCTGCTGCCCCAGCAGAAATCTTGTGGATTTTTTTTTTTACATTACAAATCAACTGTCCCCAGCACTGCCGGAGCACACAGTTCTCTATAAGGCTGAGAGAAGGAGAAAAAAATTGAGAGTCCTTATATACACAAAGATGGAGAAAATTTCTATTGATGCATAAGATAGCAAGTCAATACAAGTCAAACTAGGCAGAATTGTGTTCAGGCATGTAAACCCCATAAGCAGAGCCCCATTAGTACAGCCTTCTTCTCCCCTTGCAGAACCTCTTTGGGACAACTAAATGCACAGAGAAAAAAGCTGGCTGAAGCTTTGAGGCACAATGTTCAGGAGCATTCTTTGTGATCCTTGGTTCCTGGGCAAAAGACCAGCATGGGACTCCAGAATCACTCCTCCTTCACTGGACCACCTCAGTCTCAGCATAGGAGCTGCCACCGCAAGCTGAAGGCCTGAGCCCCATGGTGTGGATGTACACAGTCACCACCATGAGCTTGTTGCCCAAGACCCAGATGGTGTAAACAACAATTCCGGGAATATGTAACAAATTAACAATTCTTTATATTAAGTGCTAAAGTGCAAAGTGTAAAGTGCAAATGAATAAATATACAATATACAATAAATACAATCGGATCTTCTGATTCTTCTGTCCAGACATACAATAAATGTAGTCAAAATTCCTGATTCCAGATGGGGCAGGTGCAGGCACGTATGCCAACCCTGGCATTCCAAACTGCCTTCCTTATGAAAAAAAATGCTTGCATAATTGTTTGTGTTTTAAGTTGAAGTGCTAATTTGATTTTTAATTCAAAGAAAAGCAGAACATAATCTTTTCAATCAGAATCAAACTGTAAGTGGAGGGTGCTGCAGTGCATGGCTGAGAGGAGAGAGACACTTTCTGAGTTAGGAATAGAGGAAATACAGCGCCTATGACAAAATAAGTACATGGCTTGATGGTGACGATAAATGTCAGTGAACTGAATGGATGCCCTTTTGAGGTATTAAATAGCCATACTTCTATATGCTCACCCTTATTTACATTTCAAAGATGAACCAAGGCTAGCATAGGCTAGTTTTTTTTCCTTAAAAGAGTTTTTTTAGTGGTGGTGAGTTTTGTGCATAAAACAGCTCCATCTTGTGGCTACTTGCATTAACTACGAGAAAGAAATTCAAGGGAAAGGGCAATATTCAGGTTCAGTAGCACTTTAAAGACCAGTGTCTTTGTGTGCTAGTGGAAAGAGGCGAGGAAGAGACAAATTTATGCTCTGATCAATTTCACCTTATCTTCCCATGTAACTCTGCACTTGGCACAAGGATAGCTGAATTACCACTCCCCACTGCACCTATAAATGGAGTTCTGTTATCTGAAAATAAGACACAGATACAAGAGCTCAGATTCTTGACCAGCCTCTCTCAGGAATTCAGTAAAAAAGGAGATTATACAAACCATCCTAAAATTAAAGTTACCCAGCTTCTGATTAGCTGACCTGGATGGCCCAGACTAGCCCCATCACGTCAGATCTTGGAAACTAAGCAAAGTCAGTTTTGGCTAGTAGTACTTGGATGCGAGACCACTGAGAAAGTCCAAGGTTACAATGGAGAGGCAGACAATGGCAAACCACCTCTGAATATCTTTTGCCTTGAAAACTCTATGGGGTTGCCCTAAGTTGCCTGTGATTTGAAGGCCCTTTACACACATTGTTGAACAGCTCTTTTAGGCTTGGTAAACTTTCAGAAAATGTACTTTATTTCACACTCAAGGGACCATGATTTCACTGAAATGAAACTGGTGAGTAGTTCTTCCTCCTCCTCACAATTTTAATTTAGCCTTTCCTTGTAGGTACTCTAGATACAGTCCACAAAGGAAATTCTACTGCACAAAATGTACCAAAGGGAATGGATGCTATAAAAGAGGAGCACTTCTACAAAAGGCCATCCTTGGTTGGGACGGGGGTGGTGGTGGTGGTGGTCTGCAATCCACATTCTGTGCATATTCACATTCCAGAAGCCCTGATGATGTCACTTGCAGTTGAAAACCAGAAGCTACAGGGTCTCAGCAGGGCCAAAATCATCTCCAAACATAGCATTTTTGCTATGTTGGGGATGATTTTGCCCCTGCTGAGACTCCATAGCTTCCAATTTTCCAAACAGAAGTGTATCATCAGGACATTCAGAGCACATATGTCATTTTGCCTCGTGCTCCAGTGGCTCCCAAAGTGCCTCCCCAACCTTTTTCCCTGCTAACCAGGTGAGCGGAACTGGGGGGGGGCAAAAGGAGGGGGAGGGGATCCCCCATCTGGGGGCTGGTATCCCTATCCAAGGAGACATCTCATTTCCCCCTTCCCCAACTATTTCCTTTCCCTGAAAGCCCCCATAGCTTCCCCTTTTCCTGCATTCTCCTCTCTTTCCCACCCACCACCAACATACCTTTATCACCCCTTCACCCCGTCTTCAGCTTTCCCTTCTTGCCTCCCCCAGAAGACACTTTCTGTGAAAGCTCTGGCTGATTTATGAAGTGCTAGCTGCCGAGCCAGGCTCAGCGTGGGCAAGTTGGGCAGTACTGACCCGGCTGGGCTGGAGCCTGCTGCATAGTGGGGAACCTGCAAGTTGTTGCAGGGGGCCCCTCACTTTCCCTCCTCCTCACATTCCCCAAGGTAACCTAGAGAGCTTCAGTTGCAGAGTGGGGATCCGAACCTGGGCGCCCCAGATCCTAATCTGAAACGTTAACCCCCTACAACATACTGTCATGGGATGGCTGCTGTTGAACTGTAGCAAGCAGCTTAGTACCATGCCAGTTGCAGGGTAATAAGTCACCTTGGTAAGCCTGGCCCTGCGGAGTCCTCCATCAAAGACCAAAACAGACCTGGAAAGGGCCATGCACCTCCCCCCCCCTGCCTTCTGCCTCGAAGACCAGAAATGCTGTAACAGCTGCCTAGCAATGGGCATTCCTTTCTTAAAGTTACAGGTTCCACTTCTATTGTGTGTGTGTGGGGGGGGGGTATTCCCAATTTATATAAAGATTTTTCTGTAATCCTGGGGCTTTAAAAAGGTTTGTTGGAAGATCTGTCTTGTCTGTCTCTCCAGTCTCTGGCTTTAAATAGGCATAGATTTGACCATGCTGAGAATTAGATACCAATGTTTAAAATAAATAAAACATCGGAAAATAAACACACAAACAGGGAAGAAGGCTAGTATAAATTAGTAGGGGGGGGCGGTGCCAAACAAAAAAAATATTCACCTGCTCATAGAAGATGAAAAATAGAAACAGATTAATCTCCCTGGGGAGGGAGTTCCAAATTTTTGGTGCCACAACCAAGAAGGCCCCTTTTTGGGTTGCCACTCATCTAGCTTCAGATGGTGGGGGCACCAAAAGCAGGGCCTCTGAAGATGACCAGAGTGGATTAGGTTCATATGGGAATAAGTAGCCTTTTTTAAAAAAAATGTATAAGGGTGCTGGTGGCCAAAAAACCCCCCATGTATGGGGGGTTAGAGGCTCCCTGTGCAGAGCCCTTAGGGTTCAGGATTCCTGAAAACAAAGGAAGACAAGCAGAGACTCTAACAAAGGAGCCTGGAAGCAGAGCTGCATTGCTCAGAAGAACCAGAGTTTACTAACTGTTACTCTCATAGAGGAGTGAAAAGTGTGTATTTATCCCACCAAGGAATGTTCACTTGACTGAAGTTCCAGCTTTACCCTGTTCACTTTATATCATATTGCCACCCTGACAAAGGGAGACTGATTCTCAGAGGTTTATATTGTGAAAAAATTGCTGGTCTTTAAGGTGCTACTGGATTCCAGCCTTGCTCTTCTACCACAGATCAATGTGGCTGCCCACCTGAAACTATCTCCATCGTGACTTAACTGTTCGTATGTTGTTCATTGTGAAAGAACAGAAACTTCAGGCACAGCTTTTCAGTAGGTGCCGTAACAGCTAATTTTGCTAAATCATTGGATCCAATTGTTTTGAAAACATAGCCTTCAGTTGTGCCAACCCTCTTCAGTTATGCTTTCTGAATATTTAGTAAAGAAAAATGATGTTACTGCCAATCTCCACTCCACACACTTCTTATGTATGCATTCCATTTCTCCCTTGCTGTTTATCATTTCTCTATAATGCTGACTCATGCCAAAGAATGAGCAGGTAATACTTGAAATAAATGCTGTCAGGATAGTCAAGGTGTCTACAGTTCCATACTGAAAGTGTGGTCTTACTTCTGGAGCGTTATTGGTGAAGGCTCACAGGCCAGTGGCAAAGAACATGCTCTATGTGGTGAAGCCCCAGGTTAAGTTTCTCGTGTCTCCAGTTCAAAGAGAGTGAGGCTGCAAAAGGCCTCTGTCTGAGTCTTTGGGGAGTGCTGCCAATCAGAGTAATCAAAACTAGGTTAGCTACACCAGTAGTATACTCTAAAGCAACTTCATGCAATGAAACTGGTACTTCAAGGGTTTGTTCAAGTAATCTCTTTATTATTAATCAAATGCAGTTATTTATAGATCATGGTTTCTTGATACTTTGAAGTATCTTTTTGAGACCTTCCAAAAAGAAAAAGTTTACAATTTTACAGAGAAACTGACGCTGCTACCTCCCTGAGCTATTAACATGAAACAATGTAGAGACAGCTTGGGCCATTTACAACTATGAATGACATGACACTTTAATGCAACATTCGCTTATGTTGCAGAGGAGGATCATAAGTCTTCTTCCAGTTCCAATACTGCCAATACCAGTGGTTCTTAACTTGTGTGGAAGGAATCCACTCTAACTCTCTTTTAGGGTCTCTTCCAATATATTTCTGAAGGTCTGCCAACATTCTGTTACCAACAGCATCCCTTTCTCTTGCTGAACTCCTCCAGGTGCCAGGCCTGTTCTCTCTGCCTGTCCTCGTGTGCTGTCAGCAGTCTGGAATAAGTACATCAGAAGGGAAGGGGAAGACTAAGATTTTTTAAAAAAACAAAAACATGGTCAAGTTCTGGTAAGTCAGTTAACTGGGGAGGAAAAACATGTTATTCAATTTACACACAACAAAAAGGTGGTATTGTGCTAAGAAGCCGCTTATAGCCATTGTAGTGAAATTCATTTATACAATTCATTTCATTTTAAGTTAAAATATCTTGGGTTAGGCTTTTAAGACTTTTCTTTCTTTTAGGAGACTGGGGCTGGTCAGCACTGTCTATTCTGGCCAGATAAGAGGCCTTGAACCACAGGAGCAAACCTGAAACAGCCTTCAAGGACAAAGCTTGATGGAGGCTGGCACCAGCCACCTGGGTTGCTAGCATGTGGCCTTATGAGCAGGGGCGGCGCCAGGGTTTCTGGCGCCCGAGGCTGGGGGCAGCATCAGGTCTGTTGCTGCCCCTACATGCGTCCAGGATGGGTTGCAGCTCACTGATGATACGTTGGATGGGTTTGAGCTGGGAACCATCCTGGAAAATGATACCTCTCTCTCAGAAGCCCTGGGTGGAAGACCTTTCTTTGCCTACAGACAGCCCCCCAATCTTAAACAACTTCTCACTTACAATCATGAATCAGCTAGCAGAGTCACCAGCACAGGTACCAGGCCCTGAAACAGACCCAGATGCCAGCTCTGCCCCTATATCTACCCAGGGAATACAATTACAGGACCCAATGACATCAACTACACTGTCTCTGGCTCTTACAGCTGCTCATCCTCCAATCTGATATATGCCCTCATGTGCCAACAATGTCCATCTGCTCTGTACATTGGACAAACCAGCCAACCTCTACGCAAAAGAATAAATGGACACAAATCTGACATTAGAAATGGCAACGTCCAGAAACCAGTGGGAGAACACTTCAATCTACCAGGACATTCCATCAAAGACTTAAAGGTCACTGTAGTTCAACAGAAACCTTTCAAAAACAAAATCCAACAGGAAGCTGCTGAATTGGAATTCATATGTAAATTTGACTCTGTCAAGCTGGGACTGAATAGGGACTATGAACGGTTATCTCATTATCACAGGTAACTGATTTCCTTTACAGAAGCAAGATCAAGGGGAGTTCAGTGGCACCTGGCGTGGGCTTTCGAGGATCACAGTTCTCTTCGTCAGAAGCATCTGGCGGGGAGAGCTGTGATTCTCGAAGGCTTGTGCTGCAGTGGAATTGGTTGGTCTTGGAGGTGCTACTGGACTCTTTTTGATTTTGCTACTACAGACTAACACAGCTAACTCCTCTGAACCTTTACAGAAGCAAACTGATCTCCATAGGTATCTAGAAAAGATTTCCAAATATCTAAGTATAAGTCCATGCACAGATGCCTTCTATATGCGATATGTTCAGGGCTTTTTTTCAGCGGGAACGCAGTGGAACGGAGTTCCGGCACTTCTTGAAAATGGTCACATGGCTGGTGGCCTCGCCCCCTGATCTCCAGACAGAGGGAAGTTTAGATTGCCCTTCGCGCCGCCACACCGGCCATGTAACCATTTTCGCCGAGGGTCATTTAAACTTTAAAAAAACTCCCCCCTTGTTCCAGCTGACCCAAAGTGACGTCATTGTGTGGTCCTGAGTTCCACCACTGAGTTCCACCACCTCTTTTCCCAGAAAAAAAGCCCTGCCTATTTGCTAATAGTGTTTTTGTAGCCAGCGCTGTTTTTTTTGTTTGCTTTTTTATGTTTTTCACTAATAATTTTTTTAAAGGGGGGGATCACTCTCACTTATTTTGATCTGTAGGGATCATCACAATGCTCTCATTTCTCGTCATCTGGCATCCAAATGTTAATTACTAGCCTAGATCCATGCTAGATTTTAGCAAGTTTGCTGCAGTTACAAGAGCAAAACAGAAAATAATAACTGTGCTTATATACCATTCTTCTGGACAGATTAGTGCCCCATTCAAAGCAATGAACAAAGTCAGTGTTATTATTATTCCCACAATAAAGCTGGGGAGCTGGGGCTGAGAGGAGTGGCTTACCCAAGACCACCTCATGGCAGTAGTGGGATTCGAACCAGCAGAGTGCCAATTCACAACCCAATCACTTTCCCAGCCCTGGGAGGAGTTTGCACCCACCTGGCCATATGCAGCATAGATTCCAGAATGTTATAGCCAGTCATTGCACTGCACTCATAGAAGACAACCTGGTATTCCTGCCAAGGAGAGCAAAAGGTAACCTCAACCAATATTCCCAATTCACTTCACCCAGCCCTCTATGAGAATAACACATCACCTATAAATGTAAAGCATGCAAGGGATTCTTTTCTTAATTAACCTTCATAAATGCTGAAGATGCTTTGCTTTACCAAATGCTAAATGCACTAATTCCCTATGAGGTGCCAATGAGATCACCCAACAGTGAAGGAAAAATGGCTAAGGAAACTTTACTATTAGGATTACTTCACAGATTATTTTAGGTGCATGCCTAAGGAGTTTAAAGTATGCACTTCTTTTTTTTAAGGTATAAAGGCAGTAAGAAATACACACTGCATGTGTCATACAAGTCAGATCTGCCAGGGAGTCAGTGTTGGTTGCAGCCCCCTTTTGAGCAAACATTCAGTGACAACATGGATTTACCACCCAGAGTATAACATTAATAAAATATTTGGAGGTTGGGAGGCTAGTCAGGGATATTTGCCATACAAAGAAACTGAGTATGTTTGAGTACAAGTGTGCACACAGAAAACATAGTTCAGGAGATGGTATCTGACCCCTCCACATTGTGACCCATGTTATTCACTGGATTTTGGCACATCAAATATTGAATTGGCCCCACTGGGAGAGTAGCTTATACTTAATTAGCCCACACTTCAATTATGTGATTCAAGATTCATTCCTATACAATTATTTTCAGTGAGACCATTTGCAAAGACCAAAGCAGCTCTGCAGCTGAATACAGGGGGGAAACCCCAATCTCCAGCACTTACTGGGACACTAAGCCAATCCACACGCTACCACATAGGTGATTTTTCATGCTGTTCCAGTATGCTCATAGGAAGCAATCATGATGGTTTGTGATTATTTCCCACACATTGCCACCCCAGTCCTACCTACATGTTTATTCTAAAGTACCTTTGATTGCAGCAGCACTGGCTTCCATGGTACTCTTAGACCTGCTGTACAAGAATTAAACTTTCCAAAATAAATCTTACGTCACCAGTTTCAGTGCACTTCAGTGGTTGCAGAAGCGCTTGGAAGCACTTCCATAGACAGAAGAGTTCTCTTGCTGTTACTAAACAGTGGTGCTAGCATGAGAGAGGCTATGAACTTCATGGGGGGGCGGTGGGGGGGGGGAAAGATTTGTGCCAGCAGAGCAGGATGCAGGAACCACACCTTCGCTAGCTTTTCCCCCTCAGACCTGAACACATTTGGTGACTTCTTGTCTGCTGCATCCATTTTGTTTCCAAGCAGAAATACCACTGCACCATCTTCAATCCGATCCTATAGAACAAAAGCAGTAACAAAATATTTTTTTCTAAATGCCATGCTTGTGACTGAGAGGATAACTTCCTAGTGCTGCCCCAAACTCTGTTTATGTAAGATACATCACCAGTTCACAGGAGCTCATCTGCCAGTGAAGGCCTCCGCTGGGAAAAAGGCAATTTCTCCACCGGCCTTTCCTTCTACCCTTTCTCTCCCTACAATCATGACAGAAGCTATCAAGGATTCCTCCTGGGTCTCACTCCAGCAAAGCTAATAGGCTCTTTATAGGGTTCTGTGTGCCCCATCCCCTCATCCCATAACCTTATGAAACTTCCGACTTTTACCAGCACAGGTTTGCTGTCTCATTGCTAGGTAGAAAAAAAAATAACTCTCCTTATGCAATGTACAACTGCTGTAAAAGACTACTGTAATGATTCCAAGTAAATATGTGCATGTGTCTTTAAATGCTTGGTCTGAGCTAGGTGAAGAGTGGGGGTGAGAGAGGGAAGAGTGAGTGATGTGATTGGTTGATGACTGAGAGTGTGGGCGGAGTGAATGCAGTTTAGACTGACAGTGCAGGGAGAAAGGTTTCAGTCAGAAGAAAGCAGGCTAGCTGTGTGCTGCCTGAATATGTTGAAGTATTCATGAGAGAAATAGAACCTGTGTGGAACCTGAACTGAGCATGTTTGTGAAAGGACACTCAGTCAGGGAAAGAGAGGCCAGCTGTGTGCTGCCTGAGCAGGTTTCATATTTCTGTGAATGAGAGTCAGGGAAAGAGAGGCTAGCTGTGTGCTGCCTATATTTGAAGTATTTGTGAGAGAACTATTGAGTCTAGTGAAGGAGGCTAACTGTGTGTGAAGCCTTAGAAGAGATCTGTGTGAATGAGTTTATAGGAAGTAACTTTAAGAACTACTTTTATGAAACCAATACGCTTCTTGAAAAATAAATATTTATTTTGTTTTGTTATATCCCAGTGTAGCTGTCATTGCTATATCCCATTCATATCCTCAGGGCCACATAGAACCACGAAGGAGCCTGACGCTTAAACACGTTACCAAAGGGGAAATTTGAATAAAATATTTTGGAATAATATATTCCTGGTGGCAGCAAACTACCTAGAGGGTGTAAGGGGAAGATTAAAAGAAAAATCTACCCCAAAGAAAATACAGGTCATAACAACTACACTTTCTTCCCCTGGATTTCTGGAGGGCAACCTACTCTCCCGCAAACAGACATTATTTAAAAGTTCCACAATATTAAAGGACAAGCAGGGGACTCATAAGGACTTGTGGGGGGGCCTCTCATTTCCCCCTCCCCACAATTTCCATTTTCCCTTCCCTCAAAGCCCCTATAGCCTCCCCCCTTTTCTTGCTTCCTTCTCTCCTTCCCACCCACCCACCCCTTATCTGCTCCCTCATCTTCGGCTGTGTTTATTATTTACCTCACTTATACTCCACCTTTCTCCCCAATGGGGTCACAAAGCACCTGTCTCCCCAATGGGTGGGTTACAGCATTTTCCTTTCCCCTCAACAATCATGTGAAATAGTAAGAGGAGAATGTGATCCGACTCCAGAGTCACCCAAATTTGCTACCATAGCAGAATAAGGATTTGAACTTGGGTCTCTCAGATCCTAGTTTAAAACATTAACCACTACATCACACTGGCTTCCTTTGGGTAGCTGCTGTTGAACAGTTACAAGCAACAAGGACTGGGTAAGTCATGCAAATCAGGTGGTAGGAAGTCTTCTGGTGGTTGCTGCCAGGCCTGGCCCATGAGTCATGGCCAAAACAGCCCTGGAATGGCGCTGCCCCTCCTCCTGCCTTTTAATGACAGAAATCAAGGTTGGAAGGCTGACAATACTGTGTGGTTGCCTAGAAGCTGACATAAATTGCATTTGTTTCATAAATCTGCAGGCTCTGCTTCTATTATTGGGAGGGGCGGGTTAGATTTCAGATTCTTCTGTAAACCTGGGGTTTTTCTCTGGTTTGTAGAAAAGTTGTCTATCTATGTCTCCAGTCTCTGGAATTAAATATCCACATATAGGGCCAGAGTGAGAATTAGACATTTTGACAGGATGCTTTCCCAAAGACTAGCAAATCTATGTCCAATTTGTTCTAACCTGGACGCACATCATCCAGTTTCGGACTGCCATGAAAGAGCACTCTGCAGTAATGTCATACATAACCAGGATGCCATCCACATTTCGGAAATACTGCTTCGTGATACTTCGGAACCTATTGTGAAACCAAATCCAAGAGTGTTGATTGATTCGTGTATTTACAGTCCTCCTTCTCTAGAGCCTTTGTATTGCTAACAACATATATTTCTTGAAACAGACAACCATCTCCACTCACAGATGTGAAAATTGGAGACAGGAGCTCTGGAAGATTAACATAGCATTTCCTTAGGAGGAGTTTAAGAGAATAACAGATCAGTGCAACAAGCAATTACAGGGCATGCAGATAACTGTTTCTCCAGTAAAGCTATCCTGCACTTTTCTTGCTGCTCAATATGGATTACCTGTAACTGTCACAAGGAACAGCACTGTTTCAGCACACACCTCATTGCTGTAATTGGGAGAAAAAAACCTTAAAGAACCTTTAAAACTGGGGAAAGTGGCAGAGGTACACCTAAGAGAAGGGGCCTCATTCATTTTACAGGAAGATTACTCTGTTTTAGAGAAAATTGGGCATGGGAGATATTTTAAAGAGAAGGTACATTTGAAATCATGTTTATGTATTTGACATTTGGTAGTTCTCATTCATAACATTATTATTCTCCTTGGTTAATACACACCTGGTTCAGAGAACACTTGATGACCCATCAGTGAGATCGGTATTTCTGTAGATAGCATCAAAACATACACCTACTGCATATATATTTTCTAGCAGTCAGTCCCATGCCCCATCCCCTGTTGTTCTACACACAAGCTGGGGTTCCCCATTGTGTTTGTGGTTATATATGTACTACCATCCCCTTTAAATGCTCTGAAACTAGCTGGGATTGTGACAATTCAGAAAATAAGTGGAAGTGGGCTTCATGACTAAGTATGGATTTGAACCCAGATCCTAATCTGACACTTAAACTACTACACTGACTTTTGAATGGTCTCCAGAACAAATACTTCAGGAAGAAATGGAGCATGTCAATAGATTGAATCCCGTGATCTGTCAGCAGGTGTTGACCATCAGAACTTCCTGTCTTAATGTGTTAATGACGACCTGACAGAGAAGTTGGAAATAAGGAAAGGAACCAGACAAGGATGTCCACTATCGCCGCTTTTGTTTGTGATGGTCTTAGAAGTATTACTGAGGAGTATTAGAGAAGATGATAGTATAAAAGGAATAAAAATAAAAGGATCCTCCTATAAATTGAGAGTATTTGCAGACGATGTGATGTTTATAGTGGAAGACCCTCTACAAACCTTGCCAAGACTGCTGGACAAAATAAAGGAGTTTGGAGATTTGGCGGGTTTCTACATAAACAAAAAGAAGTCAAAAATAATAACCAAAAATATGACTAAGAAGAAACAACAAGAATTAAGTGAATTAACAAACTGCGAAGTGGTACACAGAACTAAATATTTGAGGATAGAGCTGACAGCTAAGAATATAGACTTGTTTAAGAATAACTATGAAAAGCTCTGGACTCAAATTGAAAGAGACATGATAAAATGGAATAAATTAAATTTGTCGTGGTTAGGTCGAATTGCCACAATTAAAATGAATGTACTGCCCAGAGTGATGTTTTTAATGCAAACAATTCCAATTGTGAAAGATAAGAAACAATTTGAAAAATGGCAGAGGAAGATATCAGAATTTGTCTGGGCAGGAAAGAAACCAAGAGTCAAGATGAAAGTTCTTTGTGATGCTAAGGAAAGAGGAGGAATTCAGTTACCTGATCTAAGACTTTACCATGAAGCGATATGTTTGGTGTGGCTAAAAGAATGGGTGTCTTTGACCAATCATAAGTTATTAACATTGGAAGGACATAATAAATTATTTGGATGGCACGCATATATGTGGTACGGGAAGCATAATATGGATGCAATGTTTCAGCACCACTACCTGAGAAGGAATCTACTGTCAACCTGGCTTAAGTACAAGAAATGTATAGAGCTAAAGAAACCACTTTGGATTGTTCCAGCTGAAGTAATCAACCCAAATATGGAATATCAGGGAAAGGAATGGCTTACCCTCAAAGAATTAACAGTATTAGAAAACGATGGGTTGAAACTTAAGCGAAATGAGGAGTTGCCATTTAAATATGGTTGGTTACAATATAGACAAATTAAAGATTTATTTGATTCAGAACATAGAAAGAATGGTTTTAGAATTAAAAATTCAGAACTAGAGGAACTATTATTGGGGGATAATAGTAAAGCAATATCTAAAACGTATAAGTTGTTATTGAAGTGGTTTACAGAAGATGAAACAGTCAAGGTGCAAATGGTAAAGTGGGCCATAAATTGCAATAAGGAAATAGCGATGAAAGCATTGGAACAACTATGGAAAAATACTTTAAAAATATCAACTTGTACCAGTATTAAAGAGAACGGTTATAAAATGCTGTATAGATGGTACTTAACACCGAAAAAATTAGCCATAGCTAACAAACAGTTATCAAATAAATGATGGAAATGTAAGGAGCATGAAGGTTCTCTATTTCATATGTGGTGGACTTGCCAAAAGGCTAGAGACTTCTGGTCTAGAATATGTGCTGAAATGTCTTTGATATTACAATACAATGTTGCTAAAAATCCAGAAATGTTATTACTATCTTTACATTTAGAAGATGCTAATAGAAATGATAAGATATTGTTGTATTATATGATAGTAGCAGCAAGAATTTTATATGCTCAATACTGGAAAAAAGAAGAAGTACCGAATATTGAAGAATGGACAAGGAAGCTGCTGTACATGGCCGAAATGGACAAATTAACTAGAAATCTGAAAGAGCAAGATCCAGAATTTTTTCTGGAAGAAGTTTAATAAACATTTGGAAAAGAAATGCGATGTTAACGGACAATTGTGGTCTTTGGAGGGATTTTAAATTTTATTTAGTAAGATTTTAACGAAGGGAATATATATAAGATCTCTACCATGGGTAACATAAAATAATTGTATTATAGTGAAAGAATAATCTCTATGAATAAACAGGGGGTTTGAGTGTTGTTGGAAGTCAATAGAGAAAAGGGGGAGGGGAGGGGTGGGGTTATATATTTAGAAAGGTTAAATTTGGATAAGTTGTATGTATTAACCAACTATTTTATATCACCTCATCCAATAAAATCTATTTTAAAAAAAAGAACTTCCTGTCTTTTTCTTCCATGTAGCAGTCCCTTCTGACTTCAGAAAAATTTGTTTTCAGGGCTGCAGGACCTGAATAACGTGATGGTCATGTACATGGGGACGATGCAGTGAGGGAAGAAAAAGATGGCAAAATTACTCCCTCCTGACTCTTGAATGAGAAAACCTGTGGATGGAACAATTTCATCCTTGTCCTGCTGCAGCCTCCTGACCCATTCCTCCATGTGGTACCCATAAGACAAGGAATAAACTTTCCTAGGTTTGAAGAGGATTGATGGAGGGGGAGCTGGGAAGGTGTGCAGTACTTCTGTGGTCCTCATGATGGCTTCAACCCATGAGAAGACTAAATTTGACAGATTTTATTTTTAAAAAAGTAATGCCACTTTAGCAATGGTAGTATTGTACAAAGAAGAGCGAAATGCATGTGTGTGCTCGTTTGCTTTCCTAGTTATTGCTATGCAATTGCAAACCACCTTCATATCTACCTCTCTCCCGCCCCAACAGACTTATAGGATTCTTCTTCCCAACCAGTGTCTGGAACCTCACAGCAGGAAATGCAACTTGTTAAGGACTTGGAGTTAAGAAGCAATAAGTAGAAAAAGACAAGTAGAAGCTGCGAATCTGAGCCAGAATCATCCTCTTACACGTAGCTTTCCCCTCACTTGCAGGATGTGATCTATTTCCTGAAATGCTATTGCTCTCGAAAGATTGTAGTATGTTCTTTTTAGAACATTTTAATTAGCTCAACTAGAGAGCGTTAAGTTGTTAAAGATCCTGTCATTCTGGCAGCATAGAAGGCCTTGAATGGCCAAGGAGAGTCTGTACTGGGAGACTGCTAGACAGCAAACAAGACTATTGTTACTACTACAATGTGGTGGAACAGAGGATGACAGACACAAACACTCTATGAATATGACTGCCGATTTTTTTCCAAGCAAATTTTGTGCTGTTCATTGCAGCACGATAAGCAAATAAATAAATAAATAATCACGAATTATTTGCAGCCAGACACAGTTCTGGAATGAGTATTCCTATAGGACATATAAATTTGCATACACATGCTTTTCACATTCACACTTTATATGTTTAGGTGTATAGTAGAATTATACATTACACAGAAATGAGCATAAAAACACCCCAAAACTTGTATGCACATTTATGAGGCTAAATGCACATCTGCAATCCTGTGTCATTAAAAACAAAACAAAACCTGGGACTAGACTTAGAGCAAAAAAAATAGATGGTAAGGAAAAGCTTTGGTACCCTTCTCTACTGCAAATAGCCATCGTTGGAAGCAGCTTTTCTTTTTAAAAAGTACTGTTTTGTTATATGTATTCCTCTGCAATTTATAGAGCTGATCTTAAAAGCGTACACCTGAAAATGTAATGCGTGAAGTGTCCAATGCTAGTTAAGAATCTTCTGTGTGAAAAAACGACAGGCATTTGCAGGGATACAGTAGTCTCTTTGTAGCCTGAAAGGCTACAAATGGCATCTGATATTTTGGACTACCATTCTCATCTATTTTTTTTTATCTTCAGTACCATTAGACACTTTCAGAACACAGCAATATCCACATGGCAGAACATCTTACCTCTCCTGTCCAGCTGTATCCCACAACTGTAAAACCACCTGTGTGTTATCAACCATCAAACTCTTCACCTGGTAGTCAATGCCTAGAGAAGAAACAATAAACCCAGTGAGCCTAGGCAAGGATCACAATGTCCAAGGGACAGTGAGTTGCCTTTTGATTTGGAAGCCCTAGGCTAACATCTTGCTTGTGCCCGTACAAACGTACATAAAAATGCCAGAAGATGCTGCATCCCCCCCGCCCCCCGTGTTATGGACAGATATATTTATTCGCCTTCAGGAATGAGCACATGAAGAAAACGGTTCCATGGGGTTTGCAGGGCTTGCAGCAAAATCTACCTTTTTCATAATGCTTCCCACTCAACAGCTGCAATCCCTCTACTCTTCTTCCCCAAAAGTTTCAATGTTTTACAAATGGATTGTAAAAATATAAGATACTATTTTTCACATTACAGACAGCAAAGATCAATAGTTAACTATCAGTTCATGAACTCTTCAAGAGCTTAGAGTACAAAAACAAAAAGGAAAATTGTAGGGAGAAGAACATCATTTACTGAAGGGGGTGTATTTGAACAGACACATAGTAGAGTTTTGCCTGTAGGGACACATTTTTACAGGTTGTTTAGCACTATATTGCTCTAACCTTAGAGTTGCCAGGTCCTGTGGGGCCAAAATGGGGGGGGGGGGGGAGGTACTCTCCCTGTGCACGTGCGAAGAACATGCATGTTCCTGTGTCACTGGAAAATGACATTATTTCTCAGCATGACACAAACGCTAGATCACATCAGGGGTTGACTATCTAAAAAACACCCCCAATTTTTTTTTTTTAGAAAATTTGCCCACAGCATGACCTGGCACTTCACATCATGCTGGAAATGATAACATTTTCCAGCACTGTGGAAGCATGTGATTTGCACACATGCTTCAGGCTTACCCCACACACACACCAGCCAGATGAGCAGTGGCAGGGTGAAGAGGCTGGCAGAGGAAAGGGATCCCCCACTACTGCAGAGGATCTGACAAGCTTGCCTATGCTGGATGGCCTACGGCAGCCCAATCTCTACAGATCTTGGAAAGTAAGCAGGGTTGACCCTGGTCAGTACTTGTGTGGGAGACCACCAAGGAAGTCCAGGGTTGCTATGCAGAAGCAGGCAATGGTAAACCACCTCTGAAATCTCTTGCCTTGAAAACCCTTCAGGGTTGTCATAAGTGAAGCCACATGACTTGATAGCCCTTTACACACATCACACGGTATTATAGTTTGGAACCATTGTTTAAGTTTTGTTTGCTGCTAAATATGGAAAAGGAATCCTTCAGCAATACCAAGATTGTAGTGTGGAACCACCCATTGTCTTTTACCAGAGGGCTGACTACTCAACACAATTTGACTTGTCCTCAGTTGTGATGGAATAGGCAACTCAGCATACCTTGGACACTGAGGGGCGCTCTCTCTCGGTGTATGTGTTACTCTCTTGATAAGTAAGCTGTTTCTCGATTCGTTTTCGTTTTCTCGGCCATGTCGGACGCTCCTCTCCGCAGGTCCGGGAGGAAGCGCCCGAGCAGCCTGACCGGGCGGCTGACCTGCAAAGGTTAGCCCCCAAGACTCCCAGTGAGGGTGTCAGGGTTTAGAGCGCGACGGGAAGAACCCCCCGAAGTCGATGCGGGGGGTAATTTGCCCGTTTGCTCCTATGGAGGCCAGCAGACTTGTGCAGCACTTCACGCGCTGCCAGGCCATGGAGAACGGCAAAAAGCAGATCTAAGGTGAAAACCTGTAAGTAGTGAATCCCTTCTGTTACTACAAGCGTATGCGAAGGATTGGTGGGATTTGAAGCTAAGAAGGCTTGGATTTCTTCCCCCTCACTGAGTATCGAAACTTGGCTGGCGGATCCCCCTCCCTAAGATGGCGACGAAAAAGCAGAGCCCCGCTATGGGCAAATCTATCTTGGCTGCTTTGCAGGGGAAAGGAGAGTCTCTGGAGGAGCTAGTAAAGCGGTCGATCATCGAAGCCATAAAGCCCTTTGTTGACAAGTTAAACGAAACTGATCAAAGGGTTGGCTTAATCGATAGTGAAGTGAAAACCATTAAGGAAGTAGCGGGGGGGGAGCGGAAAAGTCTGCTCGGGAAAACGCAGCACTCATGAGGGCAACAAACAAAGACCTAAAGCTGTTGGAGAACTAACTGATCGGGTTGCAAGTGGATTGTGCTCAGACAATATTGCGTCTCCAGAATGTGAAGGAGGAGGAAAATGGGAATTTAAAGGATCTGGTGTCGGAACTTTTGGCGATACCCGCGAAGGCAACTAAAGAAGAGTTAAAAAGCGCCATTTTGAAAGTCCGTCAGGCTTCTTCAAAATATGCAACGAAGCGTCAGCTGCCTCGCGAAATTATTATTGACTTTTCATCTAAGAAGATCCAGGACACCATCCTCTATAATTCATATAATGTGGACTTGGGACTTTTTGGGCAATAAGGTCAAGATATTGAAGGACATTCCATTTTTAGCTCGGAAAAGAAGACTTAAATATAAAAGGTTTGCAGCTCTTCTGAGGAAACGTGAAATAAAGTACAAATGGTTATTTCCAGAAGGTATTTGGTTCAGCTACAAAGATCAAGCTCACAAGATAACATCAGAAGATCAGCTAAGGTACTTACACCAAGATTTTCAGCAAGAAGAAGAGGATTTCAAGCCTGAAGGGGGAGGGGAGGAGGGAATGAGCACAGTGACTGTAGCTGTTCAGAGAGAATTGCGACCGAGACCCAGAGGGGGGAAGAAGACCTAATCCTGATTGGAGTTTGTATTTTATAAGATCTACCAATCTAACAGCATTTTACAAAGTTTTAATGTTAAATAATTGCAGTATGAAGGGAATGCATTACTTGTAGATGTAGTGTTTGTGTTGTTATGTGCTGTTTCTTCCCCTTCTCCCTGTTCCCACTTTTTCCTTTTTGTAGTACTAGTAATTAAAAAATAAATATATATATATATATATTAAAAAAAAGATAAGTAAGCTGCTTCTCTTTGTCTAAGGTGGGAACGCCTCCTGACTCCTCCTCCTCTCTCTCTCTCTCTGTTTCCTTTGGGAGATTCTCCCTTCTTGCTTTGTGTCCTTCCAGAGGGGAAGGATGTATTTTTCAGAACTCCTGCCATGAAGGTTTTATCCACACACCCACATCCAGCCTCAATGCAACACAAGGTGGCCATGGCAATAGTGGAACTGATTCTTTAGGACTCTTTCTTTCTACTCCAAGATACTGCTGTGAATGGAATCTACCACAATAAAATGTAATTTCTATCTTTTCGACAATTTGATCGCCTGCTGATTAATTAATTGGGGAAACCACTTCTGACTGGGTAACTCTTGCTACCAAACAAAACATTAACTATTTCCAGAAATTCCAGTTACCAATGGTTGTGTTGATGTTAGCTAGAAATCTGTTGTAGCAGAAACGATGGATAAAGGAGCTCTTGCCAACTCCAGAGTTACCAAGAAACACAACTTTGAAGACACGTTCAAGAGAAAAGCCGCTGGTTTCATGCACCTGTAATCAGCAGCAGTCATCAGTGGAAGGAGAAGGAAAAAGAATGTATAAAACCAAGATATAGGTTGCATTTTAAAAGCTAGTTAGGTAAAAATCAATGGAAACACTAATGTGAATAAATATACACTGATGCTTAAGTTAGCAGGATCAGTGGCTTGGGCTGAGGCCATGTTCAGATGTTGTTATTCCTCCTCACCTTGGAAAGTACCTGGGGAAAGATCAGAAGTGGGCCATCAGGTCACATCAACCAGCAGCTGGTGAACATTCTGTGTTCAAGCAAAGGTGGGGTCACTTTTTCCAGGCATTCACTTCTCCCTATGGTGAAATGTTGCCTCTCCCTATAGTGAAGTGTTTGCCCCCCCCATCTCTCCCTGGGTATAATTTGAGAAGGGAAAAATTGTCCAAAATAGTCCAAAAAATAGATCCACTAATTTTTAAAAATATTGAGTCACCTACTAGTGATCAGTTAATTCTGCAGATTTTGTGATGATATTTCATGCTCACATGATGTTTTAGCCTGTTGAATTTCTGAAAATGCAAAAATTGCCTGCCCACCCACCATCAGTATGTTGCAAAGTAATGTTCAAAATACACTCGGGCAGGTAGTGTAAGGTGTATGTTTTCAGACATTTTACATCAACTCAAGAAACATTCAACTACTTTACAGCATTAGCAAAATTGGTTCAGGATGGATGTCCAAAAAAACCCCCAACCCTTTCTGCAGAAGAACTTGCTATTTTTATCAAAATTTCAATGAAATACCTCTTCAGGATTTGGAAATGCAAGCTGGAGACCTATGAGAACTCACACAGGATTAGAAATCTCATCCCCCTCCCCAGCCACTTGTGCTTTCCATGGTATCTCGGGCTTCCCTGTCCCTCATAGACCCTGCAAGTTCTCCTCCATCCCTGGCTGCTTCCTTCTTTCCCTCCCCAGTGCAACTTGTGCGAAGTGGGGAAGTGGGGGGAACCTACTGGAGAGGGGTGCACAGTTTTCATCTATGTCTGATGATATCACTTCTGGCATGATCTGGAGAGGATAGCGACTTGCTTGGGCTGACCCTTTAACACTCTGCCAAACACTCTGCTATGTTTTTTGCCTAATGCTAAAGAATCAGTCCCAGTGCAATGCTGTCATTTGTGGGTCATGCCAGAAGCGACATTATCATGCAGCAATGAAGATTGCGCCACCCCCCACATTTCACCAGCCTGCTGCCTCCAGCAGATCAGCCAAGGATCAACAGACAGAGGATTTAACTGCAGTTTTCCCACCATAAGCAGGCTCCTGGCAAGCCTATCTCCCCCTTTACTTCATTTTTCCTCACTCCCTCTGTCCACTCTAGTTTTGCTCCCATTTCCTTCCTTATCTTGCATGCCAACCCATTCTTTCCCTTCCCCCACTCACCTCTACAGCAACCATTTTGGATTATCTAGGCAACCTAAGACTGTTGTCTGCTGCTGTAGGCAATCCAAAACCATGCTGAAACCATGAGTTAATTTTTATTTTATTTAGAAAGTATATATGCTACCTCTCCAGACCTGCCCACAGAAGCTAAAGAAATGTATCTCATGAGATTGAAGCACTGCACTTACTGTGAGGGTTTCTTCTCTTCAGTGGACTGGAAGGTATCCCTTGTATATGTTGTGCCTCTTCTTTGCTCCATCAGCAGAGCATATACAATTTTTTTGTAAAGGCTTCCACTATCCTAAGGAGGCACTTAATGCCCCCCCCCCATTAATGCCTTGCCAAGCTTCTGAAAAAGACGGATCTAACACACATTTTTCCTTGGAGATCTGTAACTGGAGACACTGTGGGCCAAGCTACAAGTGATGAATGACACTTGAACGGCAAGTGAACAGACTCTCATGCATTCCTTCCTGTTCACTTGTGCTCCACTTGCCCTTCACTTGATCACATAGTGATCACATAGTGATCAAGTGGAAGGCAAGTGGAGTGCAAATGAACAGGGAGGAATACATGTGAGTCTGTTCACTTGCCGTTCAAGTGTCATTCATCACTCATAGCTTGGCCCAGAAAGGCTGAACAACAGGATCGAAAGGACTAGTCTCTGGGATGTTTCCTCTTCAATTCCTGCTCCACCAACCAGGGTGAGAAAGGATACCTTCTAATCCACTGATGAGAAGAAACTCTCACAGTGAGTCTAATATTTCATTCCCCATCAGCAGAGGAAGGTATCTTTGTATGTGTGATACTGAAAAGCTCTATTATCTCATGTGGGAAAAGAGGAATTATTGAGGAACAACTTTGGGGAGGATTTTTCTGTCAAATGCCTCTTCACCCAAGGCAAATGTGTCTTTTCTATAGTGCCTCACAAAGGTACTTGGGCCAATGCCCAAGTAGCTGCCTTACACATTTTTGCAATGGATGTACTGGTGGAGAGGGCTGAAGAAATAGAGGCCACTCTTGTAGAATGGGCAATGACCTTTGATGGCAATAGAAGATGCTGAATGTTGTAAGCCAGAGAAATGCATGCTTTGATCTGCCTGGCTATGATTGATGATGATACTTGCTTCCCCTGGTGTTGGGTAACGAGGAAACAAACAAGGCATCTGAAGATTTGAAGGCTGTTGTTCTCTTAAATGTAGATGTGGAGGACCCTCCAAACATCTCATTTATGCTAGCTATATTCCTTAGGATAGCTGGAATGAGGATAAAATGAAAGAAGATGGATGTCCTGGTCCCTGTGGAACAAATAGTTAACATCTGGTATGAAGAAGGGGGTCACTGTGCAAGGTCACCAAATCCTCCTGAAAGGAACACAGCTTATCTCTGGTTGAAAGGGCAGCAAGTTCTGAAATCCTCCTGGCTGAAGTTATGACTATGAGAAAGACTACCTTAAAAGCTTTTGTGAGAAGAAAGTCTCCTAAATGCCAAGATCATCTTAATGACTTTTTAAAGTTGCCATGTGGCTCTAGGGCTCTCCTTTCAATTTCTATGTGGAGAGGCAGAATCAACCCAGATTGGAATGAAATAGAGGGCCCTTTAGAAGAATGTTGCAGGCTGTTGGGATGATCTATGATGGTTGCTGTGACATTGAAAATGTGTGACAGAATGTGTAAGCAAACATCTTGGAGGTCTATGCAGGTTAAAAAGCACCTCTGTCTGGAGACCCTGCCCTATGGATTAGAAGGTCTCAACACAAAATCTCTTTCTCCTCACAAGTCTGTTAAGGTGTTTTAGGTCCAGAATTGCCTTCCAATTGCCATTTTTCTTGGGCATGACAAATAAGTTTTTCTAGGATCTACTCCTTCTCCAGTATGAGTTCCATGGCTTGGATTTTCAGAGGGTGACTGATGGCTTGGAGCATAAGCTGTCACTGTTCCAGGTTCCTTAAGGGGCAGCAGACATCTATGACCTACCCCTGACTGATAGTCTGGCACACCACTTGCCCTGAGTGGAGGAAAACCAAATGGGCAGAAAGGCCTGGAATTAGCATCAGCAATTAAAGGGCTTCTTTCTGGTCTTGTTGGCCAAGGGGCCCTGATATACAGAGGTGGGCTTGGAGGTGAATCAGGATCTGTTCCAGACCAGCTTGTGGGAGCTTGAATCTCTGCAGTCTCTGTTGGAAACATCCTCTGGTAGTATGAAAGGAACTTTGGCCTAACCTATTGTTGTCTTTTTGGAAGAAGACTGCATAGCTTGCTTCTTTTCCCCTTGATCTCCACTAGGACTTCAACCAGCTCTGTGTCTCCCAAGTAGACATGGGCACGAACCGCATTACGAACTTCAAAAACCCATTAAATTGGCGATCGCGATCTGGGAGATCGTGATTGTCCACGGCCAATGAACCAGCGTTAGGAAGAAGCCTGGTTCAGTGCATTTGGCTGCGGTTTGGGAAGCCAGACAGTCAGGCACCATCAGTCAATTCCCCTGGAAACGGAGCCAGGGGAATGCCTGAACTCTGTCTGCGCTCCTTTTGTCACCCTGGAAAACCGAATGGAAGCCCAGCTTACCTTGATCGGCAGGTCTTCCTTCCAACCATGGAGCTGCAAAGCGGTTACAAGTTGGGAGAAGACACCCGAGGGAGGGAGGGGGGAGGTGGTGTTCTGTAGTCACGGGCACTCCGATCTCTTCCCTGCAAACTCTGATAGGCAGTTCTGATGGCCAACCCCTTGTACACTGGGCCAACGTCAACTGGTGGTTCTAACTGTATCTAGTAGGGGTTTCCTGGGGGCCTCGGATTGGAGAGGGTATAACTCCAAGATCCCTATTGCAATCTTGACCAAACTTGTCTGCTGGCTGGAGGAGCGTCTGCTACACACTCCCTGTGAATATGGGCTCTCTAAGTGCAACGGGGGCCGTTCTGGTGCCCACAAACCACAAACTGCTGATTCGTTAAATTTTTTTGGTTCGTGCCCATGTCTACTCCAAAGAGTTTCTTTCCCTAGTAAGGGACAATAGACAGACTCACCTTTCCATGTTTCAGTCGTAGGTTACAGCTAATAACAATGTTGGAGGCAAAGGAGCAAGCAGAGAATTGCATAGCATCTAGACTGGCATCAGCAGAGAATTCAGATGTTCTCTTGATTTTAAGTAAGTTTTGTTTGAGTCTGACTAAACTGAGGATGGATCCCATAAGAGTTCCTCTGCCCAAAGGATGGAGGGTCTAGAGAAGACAGAAGGGGCTTCACTTGTTCTGATGGCAAGGACCAAGGGAGAGCTCATTCTTTCTGACACTAAAGTGTCAGAGGGTGTTCTCCCAATTCTTGGGAAGAATTGCCCCTGAAACAAGACTGGCAATGGGGATATCCACTAGAGATGCCTTCAAAATTTTGGTACTGGAGGTGAGAAAGGTGTACATTCTTTTCGCAGCTGAGGTTAAGCCTCTCCCTTCACCCAGAGGAGCCCTGGTTGGCAAAAAAAAACCCTTTGCATAACCCCTGTTAGAGGTGCTTTGAGGAACCCTGTGGTGGTGGTTGTGGATTTTCTGGGCAGTATAGCCCTGGTCTTTGCATTGTAGTTCCTGCTGTTTTGCCAGCAGCTGTGACTGGCATCTTCAGAGGTGTAGCACCAAAAGACAGAGATCTCTCAGTGTCACAGTGTGGAAAAGATGTTGGCAGGTAATTTATATCTACTCAGGATGGTGGGGTTGGGCTGAGTCATCTTGTAAGAGTTTCCCAGGGTGTGGAATGCTAATGGAGGGAGGGGCTTCACTGTATCCCGAGGAGGTTCTTTTGCATATGGATTGGTGCTTGATATGCTAATCTTCTCTGCAGGGCTATTGTAGGGTATAGGCTAACAAAATACTCTCATGGATCAGGCCTGTTTGGGGATGCTGTGGTGCGCAGGAGCGCTCCTGCACACCGCAGTGCCTCAAAATGGCCCCGTTTTGGCCCAGATTGGGCCCATTTTGAGCTGCTGTGGAGCACGGGAGCATTCCTGCGCACCGCAGCATCCCAAAACAGGCCTGATCCACGGGAGCACGCAGCCCCACAGGGGAGCACACACGGAGGGCATGCCCCTCCCGCTGGCCATGTAAGTGGGGGCAGGGTGTGGGGGGTGAGGGCAGGGGATCCCCCGTCCCCACCGGGATTCTGGCACCCCTATTTCCTCCAGAGTGTGTGGAAAATCCTCCCATTCAAACATCCTGGTAGAGGCTGAGACAGAAGAGGTTGTTTCTTTCCTCGACCACACCCCCTCCAGCTATGGAGTCTGAAGCAGTGGCTCCAAATGGCCAGAGGGGGGCAGACAGTGTAGCCATAGAGACAGAAGGTGGTGAGCTCCAGCCTCACGTTCTGCTGAGCCTAGAAGAGATGTGATGGCTGGCCCTGACGGTAGTTCTGGGATCTGCCGAATAAAAGCCAGGCTCTTCAGAGGAACATCACAGGCATCTGCTGGCTCACTCTTTTCACCTTATTTTAGTAGGGAGGGGGAACAAAGAAGGGAGAGTGGGGGAGGAGCAGAAGAAATCCTCGTCCTTCTGTCTGTAGAGTCTCTTTTTCCACACATTTTCCTTCAGGTCCTGTTTGATGTCCTTCACCACCTTCTTACAAATGCAAGTGAAGCCCTGTTGATGATGATAGGGAAGTGAAAGGAGGGGGACTTCCGGTTTGGTGTTATGGTGAGCTGAAGTGGTCCAAGGAGCTGGACCATCCGAGTTGCTGTTTTTCTGGCTGGCAAGGTGCCTCGACCACCTGCAGCCCCCTGCTTGCAGGCAGAGAGCGGGCAGGAATGCTTTGTGACCCCGAGAGTGAGTGATCTTGGCAGAGGGGGGGTTCTGAATCAAGGACTCTCCCCGTCTTGAGGTCCCCTCGAAGAAGGGCGGCTTCTAACTCTGCAGCAGCTTTGGAGTCAACTAATTGGCATAAGATCGTCGTACCCAAGCCTCAGGAACAAATTTGAACAGGATTGGCAAAAGAAACAGTGATTACAACCCGGAGAAGAAATTAAGAGGTAAAGATTACTATCTCCCCCTACAGACGCGAATTTGGCTTAAGGACTAAAGTTTAAACGTGGAAAAATAGAGCTAGACAAACTAGAAGTTTTATGAAAGCCATCCGGAAATTTTTTTTGAGACTTTAAAAATCGTTAAGGCGTAAAAGAACTGAAGGACACCATTTTGAACAAGGGAAAGGTTAAAGCTTCACCATAGAGTATACCATTGAGAAAAAAACGGCCGACATTTTGATTGGCGCAGCAGAAAAAGCTTGGAACTGTATTGAACTATAAAAGACATCTACAAAACAAAATTAATAAACGGAAAAAACGGAGCTTAGAAAGAGATCAGACTCATGGGCAGGTAGTAAATCAAGCCCAATGATGTCGAAAATTGGCAGACGGCAATTGAAAATTTGGACAAAAGAGTAACAGAGGGCAACAAGGAGCTTAATGAGTCCATACAAAAATCACAACAGACTTTACAAGAAGCACAACAGACTTTGCTAAGTGACATTAAAGAAGCAATAAAGTCTGAAGTGGCAGAGTTGGCAAAAAATATTGATGAGATTAAAAAGGAGCTCCAAGTTACCCAACAGAAAGTTCAGGAGGTAGAGAAAAAAACAGAAAGTTTAGCTACAAGCCTTAAAGTGGAGACCTCAGTGTTAAATGACAGGATGGCTATTGTGGAATGTAAAGGTATGGAAAAACAACTGAGATTTAGGGGCGTTCCTGAAACAAAGACGAAATCAACCCAGGAGCAAATTACTGATATACTAGCAGAATTTTTAAACAGACAACCAGAGGAAATTGCAGCTAACCTAGACATAGCCTACAGAATTAACTCAAGCTATGCACTGCAAAAGGATCTGCCAAGGGACATTATTGTCCAGTTAAACACAAAAAGAATGAAAGAAGAAATTATCAGCAAGCAGTTTCAAAGCCCACTAGCGATGGAGGGGAAGCGAGTGAGAATCATGAAAGAATTACCAAAGAGGATTTTGTTGGAGAGGAAGAAATATAGGGATCTAACTCAGATTCTAAAAACCCTGAATATAAGGTATAGATGGGAAATACCGGAAGGTCTGAGCTTTGAATTTCCAACCTTTAGAAGAGTCATCAAATCACGGCATGATTTGGAGATTTTTATGGCAGAAAATGAAAAAGACTTACCAAAACCAGCCAGATCTTGAATATGGAATGTAAATTAATATCGTGGAATGTAAATGGACTTAATTCACCTTCAAAACGGAAGGCTTTATTTCATTGGCTGGCAAAACAACATTGTAATATAATTTGTTTGCAAGAGACCCATATAAAAAATCAGGATGCTAAATATTTAAAAAACAAGAAATTGGGGAAGGAATTTGTGGCATTAGCAAAGCAAAAGAAGAGGGGAGTTGTAATTTACATAAAAGAAGACTTACAGCCAAAAGAGGTTATTAGTGACTCTGATGGCAGATATTTGGCTGTAGAATTTATTTGGAACTCCAAAAAAACTTTAATTGTGGGGATTTATGCACCGAATGGATCAAAAGAACAATTTTTTAACGAAATAGTGGCACAATTAGACCAAATGACTTATGACCAGGTGATACTAGCTGGAGATTTTAATGGTGTTGTGGATTTACAATGGGATAAAAAAACAAAGGCTACTAAAAATAAAATGGGAAGATTGCCTAAATCCTTTTTTCAATTGGAAAAACAGGAAAACTTGGAAGATATTTGGAGGAAATACAACGTAAAAGTGAAGCAATATACCTACTATTCAGCAAGTCACCAATCTCTATCAAGAATAGATATGATCTGGGTGTCTAAAGAATTAGCTATACAGACAAAAGATGTGGAAATAATGCCAAGAATAAGCTCAGACCATAATCCTATTTTATGGAGGTTTGGAATGAGACCCAAGAAATTAAGATAGAGACTGAATGAAGACCTTCTTCAAAACAGAATTAATCTGGATGTTCTTCAAAAAGAGACCAAATATTTTATTCAGTTTAATGTGGACCAAGGTGCGCCAATCCAGAAGGTACGGGATGCATACAAAGCAGTTATCAGGGGAGTATTGTTTGACTTAAATATTAGAGATAAGAAAAATAAAGAATTGAAATTAAAGGAGATACAAGAAAAGATAAATAAAAAAGAACAACAATTAAGGAAAAGACCAGAGAAAAAGAAACAGCAACAGGAGATAAAAATTTTACAAGAACAAATAAAAGCAATGGAAAACAAAGAGTTGGGATAGGAATTGAAAAGATTAAGACAAAAGACTTTTGAAGGAGCCAACAAACCTGGAAAATATTTAGCGTGGCAATTGAAAAAAAAGAGAGAAAATCAGTAAGTAGAATTGTGGACGATGGTAAGGAACTAATTGATCAACAAGCAATAAGTAGGGCATTTTATAAATTTTATGCTAATTTATACCAGAAGAACCCTATAGACATTAACCAGATTGATCAATATCTGCAAAAGATAAATTTACCAGGTGTACCTAATAAATTGAAGGAAAGACTAAATGCTAAAATTTCAGATGTGGAAATTACCAAAGCAATACAAGCAACAAAACTGGGGAAAGCACCAGGGCCTGCCGGAATATCAGTGAAATTTTACAAGATAATGGCCGAAGACATTGCACCATTTTTGCAAAAGGTAATGAATGGAGTATTGGAAGGAAAAGAACTGCCAGAAACGTGGAATGAAGCGAATATAACACTGATACCAAAGGAGGAGCAAGACTTAGCTAATGTGAAAAACTATCGACCAATATCTTTGATAAATAATGATTATAAAATTTTTGCTAAGATTTTAGCAGAGAGATTAAAAGACTGGTTGATAGAATTTGTTGCAGATGAACAAGCAGGCTTCTTGCCAGATAGACAAATTAAAGACATTGTCGAAGGCTTTCACGGCCGGAGAACGATGGTTGTTGGGGGTTTTCCGGGCTGTCTTGCCGTGGTCTTGGCATTGTAGTTCCTGACGTTTCGCCAGCAGCTGTGGCTGGCATCTTCAGAGGTGTAGCACCAAAAGACAGAGATCTCTCAGTGTCACAGTGTGGAAAAGATGTAGGTCATTTGTATCTACTCAGGAGGGGTGGGGTTGAGCTGAGTCATTCTGTAAGAGTTTCCCAGGGTGTGGAATGCTCATGGCGGGAGGCTTCACTGTATCCTGAGGCGGTTCTTTTGCATATGGATTGGTGCTTGATGTGCTAATCTTCTCTGCAGGGCTATTGTCGGGTGTGGAGTGTTTTGTTGGCCTGGTGTTTTTCAGAACTGGAGCCCATGCTCTGTTCATTCTTAAAGCATGGGCTCCAGTTCTGAAACTGCATGGGCTCCAGTTCTGAAAAACACCAGGCCAACAAAACACTCCACACCCGACAATAGCCCTGCAGAGAAGATTAGCACATCAAGCACCAATCCATATGCAAAAGAACCGCCTCAGGATACAGTGAAGCCTCCCGCCATTAGCATTCCACACCCTGGGAAACTCTTACAGAATGACTCAGCTCAACCCCACCCCTCCTGAGTAGATACAAATGACCTACATCTTTTCCACACTGTGACACTGAGAGATCTCTGTCTTTTGTTGCTACACCTCTGAAGATGCCAGCCACAGCTGCTGGCGAAACGTCAGGAACTACAATGCCAAGACCACGGCAAGACAGCCCGGAAAACCCCCAACAACCAAATTAAAGACAATTTGAGAGTGGTAATTAATGCAGTAGAGTATTATGAAAAACATCCAAAGAAGGAGGCTGGTTTTTTTTTGTGGACGCAGAGAAGGCATTTGATAATTTGAACTGGGACTTTTATGTTTGCAATTATGGAAAAAATGCAGATGGGCAAGGAATTTATTTATGCAGTGAAAGCAATATATAAAGATCAATGTGCAGCAATTGTGGTAAATAATGGATTAACAAAAAAATTGGAGATAAGAAAAGGCACGAGACAAGGATGTCCACTATCACCATTGTTGTTTGTAATGGTATTAGAAATTCTATTAAGGCAAATACGGGATGATGACAATATAAGAGGCATGAAAATTAAAGGTTTCTCATATAAAGTAAGAGCATTTGCTGATGATGTGATGGTCATAATTGAAGATCCAATTCAAAATATGCCAAAGTTGCTAAATAAGATAAAAGAATTTGGAGATCTTGCTGGGTTCTACATTAATAGAAACAAATCTAAGTTGCTATGTAAAAATATGACTAAGCAAAAACGACAAGAATTAATGGAAATTACAAATTGTGAGGTAGTACACAAAGTAAAGTATTTGAGGACTGAGCTCACGGCGAAGAATATTGATTTGTTTAAGAATAACTATGACAAGTTGTGGCAGCAGATAGATCGTGATATGATTAAATGGAACAAATTAAACTTGTCATGGTTAGGTCGAATTGCGGTGATTAAAATGAATGTGCTGCCAAGGATGATGTTTTTGCTGCAAACAATACCAATAGTAAAAGATAAAAAGCAATTTGAAAAATGGCAGAGGAAGATATTAAATTTTGTGTGGGCAGGCAAGAAACCAAGAGTGAAAATGGAGATCTTGTACGATGCCAAGGAAAGAGGTGGATTACAATTGCCTAACTTGAGACTATATCATGAAGCAATTTGTTTAGTTTGGTTGAAGGAGTGGATGACATTAAAGAATCATAAACTACTGGCGTTGGAAGGTTATAAAAAAATATTTGGATGGCATGCGTATTTATGGTATGACAAAGTCAAGGCAGATGCTATGTTTTTACATCACTATGTGAGATGGAATTTATTCATTGTTTGGCAAAAATATAAGAGATACTTAAATGAAGAAACCCCACTGTGGATTGTACTGGCTGAAGTTGTTAACCCGAAAACGGAATATAATGGCGAGGAGTGGTTGACTTATAAAGAAATCTTGAAATTGGAGCAAAAAGCAGTTATAATTAAAGCAAATGAGGAACTAAATGTATAAAATTTTGTTAAAGTGGTTTACTGAGGATGAAACAGTTAAAGTGCAAATGGTAAAGTGGGCTATAAATTGTAATAGAGACATCACAATGGATGCATGGGAGTACTTGTGGAAAAATACATTAAAAATATCAACATGTACTAATATAAAGGAGAATGTATATAAAATGATATATAGATGGTATTTAACACCTAAGAAATTAGCTTATGGGAATTGTCAAATGTCAGACAAATGTTGGAAATGTAAAAAACAAGAAGGTTCATTTTATCATATGTGGTGGACTTGTGAACTGGCTAAACAATTCTGGGGGGATATTGTTGAGGTTATGTCATAAATATTGCAGAAAAAAGTGAACAAAAACCCAGAGTTGTTGTTGCTAAGCATAAGTTTAGAAGAGTTTGCGATCCAAGATAAGAACGCTAATGTTGTATATGATGATGGCGGCAAGGATGGTATATGCACAATTATGGAAGACTCAAGAAATACCGACAATAGAAAATTGGATCCAAAAATTGTTGTATATGGCTGAGATGGACAAGCTGACAAAGAAAATGAGAGAACAAGAGTCTGAAGAATTCTTTATTAACTGGGGGAAATTTAAATTGTATGTGGAAAAGAAGTGGGATGTCAAAGGGAAATTATGTATATTGGAGAATTTTTAAAGGGGGGGGGGTAAAGTGATCTTTACCGAGGGAATATATGTTTGTGAGTTTAAGATAAGAGAATGGTATTAAGAAATAACATTTTATTTTAAATAATATAACAATATATAGTAGATAAGAGGTTGGAAAACTGTTGGAAGCCTACAAAGAAAAAGGGGGAGGAGTGGGTGGGGGAAACTAGGATACGGGGGATAATAGATTATGCATGAAATGACTTATGTATTAACTCACCCAATAAAAATTTATTAAAAAAATAAAATAAAAAAGGAAGTGAAAGGAAAAGCCCCCTCCAAAGGCAAATGACCTCCCATTGCCCCTTCCACAGTCTTGAGGATCCCTTCCAGTAGCCAATGAGGGGTTCACCCTTTCAGTACTTGCCAAATCCTCCTGGCCTTGCATAGTTGACAGAATGAAGGTTCTGGCTGAGATAAGCTTTGGGTGGCTCTCACAACAGGACCGTACACCACAGGAGTGGGAGAGGACCTGCCGCCTGCCCCCCAACCTTGCAGATGCTTTGGCAGGGGAGGGAACAGCAACAACTGAAGAAGAGATACTGGTTTCCACCACTGATGCTTGTCCCAAGGCCTCAGATGGTGAAGCCATCACACTGTCCTTTTGCGACAGCTTGGCAGCAATTGCTAACCTGGGAGGTTCTGCCCAAGACAGTGTCTTCTTCTTCAACCCTGCTGCTAGGGAACAAGAGATGGAGGGAGCTTCTGCTGATTCTTCAGGTGTTTTTCTATTTTCTCCTGTTTTCCTCTAAATGAGGCAAGAGAACTGTGGGAGTTCATCCATTCATAGCGTGGGCAGGGTACAGACTGGGGGTGAAGTCAAACACCTCCTCAGGTTAGTAGAAGCCTTTGCAAAACATCTTTATATGCCCTGCCCACAGAGCAAGGAAGAGGTACAACTCATACAAGGATCTTCCTCCACTGATGGAGAACTTGACATTTTAACAGATTTTTGTTTTATCCCTTTTAATTTAGAGCTTTCGGAGAGCCTGGACTTTCTCTCTGGTTTGCAGAAAGACCTCTCCAGTCTGTACCTAGCTCCACTGTGTGGGTTTTTTCATCTACACCCTGGGCTCAGATACAATACAATAATTGCTATCAATTTTCAAATAGCTTTATATCTTAAATACAAGAAGCTCACAAGTCACAAATGATCTAAGTTTTAATAATAAAAGTCAGTACATGAGGGTAGGATATACTCTCCAACTGCTAGACTTACCCTAGTTTCATTGTTAAGGAGCTGTCCTCTTGGATATAAACAAGTATCCATAGGATTGTGCGTCATTTCTTTCCAGTGTATATTGTCCTTCAGAGAATTTGGTGTCCAACAATATCCTGCAGTTGCTTTCCTAGAGGCTGCATGTTCCACCATGCATGGATTACTTCCTCTTCCTTTCTTCAAATGGGTCATGTTGACCAAGAGGAATTTAAGGTTCTTCTTGTTAGGCTCTTCCAAAGTTGCATCTTCTGGTAGAAGAAGAGGAATACCTCCAGAGACAGGCTGCCTGTGGCCAGGCCTGCCATTAGTGGGAAGAAATGACCAAAAAGATCAATACAAGCAACAAGAATGATATAGAAGTCTCAATCAAACTTCCATGTAATGTGAACATTGAGATGGAGGAAGGAAACCAACAATTTTTCATGTGAGAAGGGAAGAGAATGCAGCATGCAGTGAGCTCCTTCAACTTACCACTGTTAACTAGTTTGTAAGCTAGTTTCTGCTACAGCAACTTCCACCCCCATCTTCCTACTAGCACTGTTGACAATAGCAGAGATGATTAGCGTCCCAGATGAGGTACGAACAAACTTAGTATATGATCTGGGCAAGTCTGGGTAAGACCAGTAATGTTGGGTAAGACCAGCAGAAACTCCCACAATTTTTGGCCAAACTTTTGATCATCTAGATTAGTTCTAGCTAGAATCCCAAATCATTCAGATCACATATTACTTTTTGCCCATACTGGTATTCCTAAGTAGAGCCAGGTCTGCTTGCATGAGTCAAAAATGTATTGTGTGAACTGGCTTCAAGTGTCATTGCATAATTTCTGAAAGCATGCCCTTCCCTCCTAGCAGAATACACGATACTGTGGAAATTATACTGAACATGTGTGTCAAAATTCTTTGTGATGATCTCTCTCACACATAAAATTATTTGATAAGTAATGCCCCATCTACCACAGTTGCCTGTTCATCAGTGAAAAATCCAGTAAAGAATACACATTATCCCAGCCTACTGCAATGTTCAATACTAGTCCATTTGAGAAGGAGAAATGGAGAAGACAGTTTGACCCACAAGTTAACTGACAACATGCAGAGGAGCACAACACAACAGACTCCATTCTAACCGTTTAACTGGTTTCTCTTCCTCCACTAGGTAACTGCCTATCACTGACCCCTTCTTCAATAGGGGTCTTTTGTTCAGAAGTGCCTGAAAATTAGAGACAGCAAGTTAAGATTCATCCTCTAAATAAATAAATAAAGAACAGGTCAACACATTATCAATAGCTAAGCTCTGCTTTTGAGCGTGAACCAACACAGCAACTTCCATGTAGCTGCTAGTAGACAATGTCTTTAAAGATTCTGGAACTAAGAAAGGAAATGATTTCAGTGCCCCATTGTGTGCACGTGTGTGCACGCACATATGTGTTATATGACATGCTTTCACCAAAGGGATTCAAGCTTACAATAAAATTGACTATGTGTGCACTCCAAGTTTATACACCTAATCTTAAGCACATGCTTGATCCTCCCAATGACCTGATAAATCACACCCATATAAAATAAATACATTTTATGCAATGAAATATGACAGGTAACCATTTCCTAGCCATTTCTCTGGTCCAGCTTTTATTGTAATTTTGGCATTTAAACAGATGGTAAAGAAATAACATTGCTCTGTAATACTAACACACACAAAACATGAAGGATTTGATCATGATAACAGTAGATCACATGACATTTTATCATGGAAGAAGACAAAGAGCTTCTACGCCACATGTTCACTTTTCAGTGATAGCATGAATTCTGACATCTTCTAAGGTCATAGCATTAACAAATACACACCAGATACATGTAACAGATCTCACAGATGTAATGTGTCTGCCGAAGACTGAATCCAAGACTTTTGGATCCAAAGTATGACTCTTGGCTACCTTAGCCAAATATGTCAATTTATTAACTAGGCTAGGGTATGTATCTCATCATAGTAAACATGCATACGTTTCCGAAACCTACTCAAGTATACCCTGTGAAAATCCAGCATTAAACTAACTAAGCAAAGTTGATGGGACATGACATTTAATCACAGGCAGGTTCCAATCTCCATCACTGCTAGGACAGCCCCAGAAAGGGATGCTTCAAAAGACACATCAGGCCAGTTCAATGAAGCCCAAAGAGTGTGTGATGCTCTGAATGGGCAGGCCAAGCTGTCTGCATCCACATGTGGGAAGCCTGCTTCCCTGTGCAGATTGGCTTTGCTGGACTGCCTCAAATATTTACCTGGGCAAGTGTCTGCTGTGATTCTGAAATGTTCACTGCAGTCAATACTGAGATATTTTCCAGCCAGAGCAATTTTTGGAAGTGCAGCAGCTTGCAGATGCTCCAAAAGTAAGTTTGAAAGAGCTTCCTACTATTAGCACTGCCTTTGATAAATATGCAGTAACAGATCGTGCAAATTGTAGTAAAAAAATAGCAATCTTCATAAAAAGTGAAAGATAAATAATATATGTCACTGAGAGGCTTCCAGAGAGAAGCTTTTGCAAATCACAAGCATATTACTGAATCAACAAACCCTTTCCTTTCCACTTAAGTGTTAGTTACTGCTGCTGGAAGAAGAAGCTGTCTGAAAACATTGTACTTTTGCTTAAACAGGCTCATGGCAAATAACTTCTGTTGCTGCCAAATATATATGCACATTATATTGTGCACTTGTGTAATGGAAAAGCTCCTCCATATTCACAGTACTTGGTAAAAGAGGATGGCATGAACAGGCAATAGCAGCAGGCTACGGGATATTTTTTCCCACATGAAAAATCAGAACACAACTTCCTCCATTGTAGTTCTTCTGCCAGAGCCACAATTGGTACAATTAACCTATACAATACACCTACATGCAAAACACAGTCTGTCTTTTAGTATTACATCAATTTTCCGATATTTTTGCCAGCAGAATGGCAGAAACTTATTACCAAAATTACCAACCACTTTCAAAAATTCAATTAAAATAAATCCCCTGACTTTAAACTAGTTAGTCTCTTCCCTGCATCCAGCCCTTCAAAAGTCAGCTGACAGGAGGCCAGTCTATTCAGCCCCAATGTAACCTCTGTTCATTAATGTTTGCTTTTCAGAGAGGGGCCTACAACAAAACCTACTGTCTCTTTTCTGAAGCACATATTCCACTTGAGACTAGAAGCAGCAGTAGAGGGGAAAACACTGCAATGTGAAATGGTCAATAGTTCCTATCTAGATGAGCTCTCTATCCACCCACCCCCCGACCCAGTTACCCCTCCTGCCCCACTAACTGTTTTCAAAGCCCCCTTCCCAAGTTTAAAAGTGCTAGTTGTATGGGTCATTCAAAGGTAGCAGAAAGTGCCGTTTTCTCACATTTTCAGAAGCTGTACTTAATGGGAATGCTATCTACTTTCTAAGAAATCTGTCCAAATGCACTAGCTAGCAAACACTCTGAATGCACAAGATCCATTTGCCAAATCGACAGCTAGAGTGAGATGCCATGAATTAATACAAGGAGTGCACGGCACTGCCTTCTGCAAAGGCCCACTTCCATCAGATAAATGAAATGGTCTCTAAAGACTACTTTGTTTTAACCAGGTGAGGAATTTTACCTAGTTGGCTAAAGTCCTATGTTATCTTACATTACTGATACTGTCCCTTCCCAGCCTTTTTCTCATCCAAATAAAATCAAAATCATTAAAATAAAATCAAAGCAAGTAGATAACTAAAAACTTCTCTTTAAAAACTTTTAAAATTTTCTATATATAAAAGTTCTGCAGGAAATTCTCAGGCTTGGTTCCCCGCTTCATTCGGAGCACCAAGACTTTGTTTACCAGTAAACTTCCGCAAAGGGATTCCCTGACACTATACCTCAGAAAGGGCCTTCTATCTTTTCCCCAAGCAGCTATGAACATTTCAATATCTTCTGTCCACAGCAGCATTTCATGCTGAAATCAGATCATTAAAAACCTAGTTCTATAATTGTTTTTACTACATGGATTGGCAACTTTAGGTCATCCTCTGAGGATCAATGCAGTGCAAACTATACCTTCGCCTCAAAAAAACAAAACAAATCACCATCCCTGGGAATTTTACATAAAAGATGTTGTTGTTACTTATCCCCACATGCAAATGGGTTGAGGCATACTAGATGCTGATTTCTTTCCTTTAACTTGCTGCTCTTTCCTTTGTTATCTGGTGAGTATCAACTTAAGATGCCCACAACTCATTATTTTACCATTACATACTACATAGCTACAACTTCTAAATTTCTTAAAATAACTTCAACATGGTATAGCAGAGAACCTAAGTGACTCTACTACAAATAAGCCTGTACCTCCTAAAGATAACACAGCTATAAAAGCCAATAAACATTATCAGAGTTGGGACCTCTAAAGGAAATGTTAAGTACCACATGAATATAGGGTCTGCTTTCATGTACAATTTTAAACACATCTGTATTCTACTTCTCTTAGGTGGCTTCCTACAAGAAAACAAAATAAAGGGAAAAAGAGACAGCAGCAGCATGATAAAAACCAGGCCACAATGCCAACACAACAGCCATATGAGTTTTGCACCCTGTCTTGAAAGGCTATGAACCTCAGATCAGGGGGACATTGTTCCACATAATTAGAAGATCCTGTCCTTTGCCATGGACGCCCTTTCCTCGTATGTTGCGGGCACACAAAACACAGTTTTGGCTCATTCACAGAGAGATGGAGTAAAGAGTGCTGCCAGTTATATTCAAGAACTGGCATTTTTAACGTACTATCTCTGACCCAGTCTAACTCTTTCTAGAGAGAACAGAATTTGATATAATTTTCCATATGTATTTATATTTGGGTGATGTGATTGGGGCTCCTGGTTATGTGATTAATCTCATGTCCTTACATACCCTGGTAATTAGGTCACAAGAGTGAGGTAACAGCTTTGAATGATGATTTGACTAAAGCCCAAGATGACTGCAATTGTATGATGACATTGCAAATGCAATTAAGTTTGCATGAAATAGGTGGAATATGGAGATCACATATACAGTTTTCCTATCTTCAACTTATCTGACAATGCAAGAACATGACAAGAAAGGATAAAGATAGTATACAGTAACAATATATTCAGAAATGCAAATGAGCTCACACACAACACAAGAAAGCCAAGATGTTAAACTGGGCACATCCTTCTACTTTTCTTTTACACCAACATACTTAGCAGCTTCAATAAATCCTCAGTCAAGTTTCATAACAATTCCTGATCTGTGTGCGCACATCATAAAAAGACAATTATTTATCAACAGACTCCCCAGCCCCCGTCTTTATTTCTTTCCTGATCTTCTTTCATAAGTAGACAAATCAGTAGCAAGAGGAATATTTCACAGTAGAACAAGAGATGTCTTCTTTGAGGTGAACTTCATGTTTTGGCTATGACTTGCTAGTTTTTACTGGAATTACTGGAGCAATGTTTTGTGAACATTATCTCCCATTACAGGCTCATTAAAGGACATATGGCCTGATTGCAGGAGTAGTCCAGGGAAGGGAGAGAAAAGGACAAAACACATTCTGTTTGCAGTCTGGGCTTCTCTTTCAGTTAAGGAAGAACACTCAATAAGCTTAGAAGAGTGCAGTCACAAGCTGACACAATGGAAGAACCACCAGGCAGAACCGATGACTTCAGGCTGAGGCAAGTCACAGCACTTGACGAGAGACATTCCAGTCCACCCTCCAGAATGGTGATAGAAAGTAAATACCACAAGGTAATCTAGATGATAGTTTTTCACCTTTGGTTCCTCTGCATCAAGCTCCCAATGCTCAGAAGTGTACAAAATTTCTTTCCACGCCCACTGAGTTAGACCCTTTCCTTGTATGTCATATCGGATGCCTTCTACTAGCCCTTTACAATTACCTAGGTTTAAGTATACAGCTTTCCTTTCCTTAAATTTCGCCCATATGCAGACACTATTAAAAACACAAGGCCTCAGTCAATGTCCCCCATGTAACTGTAATGACCCCATGTGATGGCAGCAACAACAGCAGCAGGCCAAGGGAAGGTGGCTGGGGGTTAAGATTTTCGGTCTCAGACTAACCAGCTTCTTGGTTTCAAAGGCATCTCTCTCATCTCGCAGCTTCTTGTTCATATCCCTGCTCCGAAGGAAAGAGAAACAAAAAAATTGCAGGTATTATTTTACACACACTTGTCCCTTCTTCACAATCCAGCCTATGATGGAGCAAACTAACCACTTGGATAAAAATAATGTTGACTTTGTTCACTGCTCTGAGTGGGCACTAATCTGTTGTTGTTGTTATTATATTTTACCCAACAGTCTCAGTCACCTGTGACCGTTGTTTGCATGAAAGCCTGTAAGCCAGGCCATCTTCAGCCATTCAAGCAGATGGTTTTGCTCGGGTGGTTTTGCTCAGTCTGACTGACTCATGCAGACACTACTGCTCAGGAGCAACTACCATACACGGTGAGTGGCAACTAAGTGGCCTGGGTTCTGGCAGCAAGCATGCCAGAATAATGTAGAAATTGGCTAAAGGGGGATTTCCCCTTCGAGCCCCTCCCTCATAAGCTTGAAGCGCTACATTCAATTACCCATTAAAGTGGGGAACACCTTAAGTGCAATTCAGTCTCCAGGAGATGGGTTGGCATAAGCCTTGAGAGGGAAGGCATTTCATAATTGCAGCAGCGGCGCCAGCAGGGCCGGCGCACCCATGGAGGCCAGGTAGGCGGTGGCCTCGGGCGCAAGAGAACTGGAGGGGCGCTGGAGGGGGTGTCGGGGGCTGAGGCGCGCGCAGCGAAGCTGGCATGACTGGGCTGCTACTGCCGCCGGGCGTAGCCTCTGTGCGCTGCCCCAGCGTGGCTCACAGCTTCTGCGCCCAGCTGGGGTGCGTGGCGGCATGGGGCTGGCTTGCGCGCTCCTCCGCTCCCACACGCCCCGGCCGGACGCAGAAGCCGCTGCCACCACCACCGCACGCCCCAGCCTGGCGCAGCCTCCATGCGCTGCCCCAGCAGCGGCTCGGGGCTTCTGTGCCCGGTTGGGGCGTGTGGCAGCAGCGGCGGCATGGGGCTGGCTTGCGCACTCCTCCGCTCCCACAAGCCCCAGCCGGGCGCAGAAGTCGCTGCCACCACCACCGTACGCCCCAGCCTGGCGCAGCCTCCATGCGCTGCCCCAGCAGCGGCTCGGGGCTTCTGCGCCTGGCTGGGGCACGTGGCTCCGGCAGCGGCATGGGGCTGGCTTGCACGCTCCTCCGCTCCCACACGCCCCGGCCGGGCGCAGAAGCCACGAGCTGCTGCTGGGCGGCGCACGAAGCAGCCTCCGTGCGCTGCCCCAGCAGCGGCTCGGGGCTTCCGCACCCAGCTGGGGCGCGTGGCAGCAGCAGCGGCATGGGGCTGGCTGCAGTAGCTGCAGCCAGCCATGCCAGCTCTGCTGTGCTCTCCTCCGCCCCCATGCGCCCCAGCCAGGCACAGAAGCTGCGAGCAGCTGCTGGGGCGGCATGTGGAGCACGGAGAAGCTTCCACGTGCCGCCCCATCCATCTCGCGCTGTGTGATGACGTGATGTCATCACGCAGTCAGAGGTGTGTGCGCGCACAGCGCGTGCGCTCGTGGCCGCGGGCGCCAGAAACTCTGGCGCTGGCCCTGGGCACCAGGGTTTCCGGTGCCTGCAGCTGGCCGGTGGGCCGGGCGCCCCTGCGCACACGCACGCACTGGCCTGCATGATGACATCATGGATGTGCGCGTGCCGCCAGCCCAATCGCTGCAGCGGGCGACTGGGATGGTGCACAGGTGGCCTCCGAGCTCTCCCGCTTGGTTGCCCTGCGCCACTGCAGACGCCTGCCTGCAGCTGCTACACCCAGCTGGGGGCATGTGCTGGCAGCGGCAGCAGCGCTGGGCAGGAGGGCTGGAAGGCTGCAGCTCCGTGGCACGCGCTCCCGCCCCCCGCACCTCCTCCGGCGCCCCGTGCCCTGAGGCCACCGCCTACCTGGGCTCAATGGGCGCGCCAGCCATGCATAATTGTCTCCTTACCTGAGCAGCTCCAGCTGTCGCAGGAGGCTTTGTTTCTCTTTCTGCATGTTCTTAGAGACCCGAAATACATCCCTGGGTTAAGGCAAGAAAAAGGGATTTAAAAGCATGAAGTGTTACAAGCTTACATAAGCTTTTGTACTTATAGTCCAGGTGAGCCTGATCTCATCAGATCTTAGAAGCTAAGCAGGGTCAGCCTTGGTTGTAATTGGATGGGAGACCTCCAACAAAGACCAGGGTTGCAGAGGCAGGCAATGGCAAACCACCTCTGTTAGTCTCTTGCCATAAAAACCCCACCAGGAGTTGTCAAATGTCAGCTATGACTTGAGGGCACTCTTTATCACTATAAGCTTTTGTAGCCTATTCACACATTCCTTAGCCAGTTCCCAGGCTTTTTTTTGCTGTCACACACTTATCTTATGGAACAGCCTGCCCAGAGAAGTTAGGACAGCATTATCATTAAAAGTTTTGAAAAAATATACAAGGTAATACTGTTTCAGAGGGCATTCAGGGTACAGTGTTGATGACATGGGTAGTAGTCTGATTTTATTTTATTTAAATGATTTCTGCCCCACCTCTCCATTCAAATGTCCACAGCGGCTAACAGTTATATAAATACAGTAAATATCACATTTTGAAAACCTTAACTGAATACTTTAGCAACCACATAAATTCAAAAAATTCAAGAAACAAATAAAAGAAATAAAAACAAATAAAAACAAAACAGTAAGACATAAAAAATCCTCAATAGAACTGCAGCCTTTGCTAAAACACAGCAACATATTGGCAACACCACAATCATAGCAGCTGTAGACAACCACTGGTAGAATCCAGCACAAAAACGTAAACCAAACCTGAATGAAATAAAAATACCTTCTCCTGGCATCAAAATGATAGCGAAAGATTGCATCAGGTGAACCTCCTGAGGAAGGATGTTCATTAGTCACAGAGCAACCTCTGAGAAGGCTCTTTCCTGGGTAACTACCATTCAGCAAGTGGGGACACTTGGAGCAAGGCCTCCAATGAAGATCTCAAAGAATGGGCAGGACTACATGGAACCATGTGGCCTGTAAGATGTATTTGTGGACTGTCTGTTGAATTTTTCACATTGTGTTACATTTGTGACATTTGTAATCTATCTGATGTCATGTAGATAAAGTTTTGCAAGTTACCTCAAGCCCTTCAGGTGGGATAGAAATCTTTTAAATAAATATTCACATACCACCCAAGTGCAACACATGCATCTGCTGAAATAGGTTCTGGTTCTCAAAAGCTTACAGCTCAATACATTTGCTAGCCTTTCAGGCTCTACAATTCTGTTGTTTTGATTACAATACACCAACATGGTTACTCCTCTAGAACTAGTACTAAAATAGCACTCTCTGTGCTCTTGATGATGGATTGTAAGTACCACATCCTAATCAGCACTTGCATAACAAAAAATTCCCACTTCCCCCTTCTCAGTGTAGCACACTGTGTTCCCACAAATTCTGCCCTTGGAGTCAGTGGACCCCCAGAAATAGCGTAGGGGATCTGCAGGGGAAGGGAGACATCAGAGGAATCCAGTAGAAGTGAAAGCAGGATTCAACTCTTAGCAGAGTTACACCCTTTTAAGTCCACTGAAATAAATAGGTGCTTAGGACAGCACTGTCTCCAAACTGAGAACAAGGATATCAGGCTTCTGTTTAGTTCCAAGAAGTCTTAAAGTTATAATAAATAGTTGGAAAATCCTGAATTCAGGGTCAAACTACATGCATCCCTTTTCCCATTTGCCACTTCTCCACTTCAAATTGTCTCTTTTCTCCGGTTAAACAAGTCTATTTGAATATAACATGTTGTTCAACCAGAGAAAACAGACTGCATTCTACACCTTCAACTAAAAACACCGCAGCAGATGCTAATGGCATTAAAAAGAACAGACATTAGGGCTTCATATTAGTGGAGGACAAGCTGTGGAAGTATTCTCCAGTTGGATCATTATCTCTTTGTAGTTATTAGGTCCAGATTCTTAACTGTTATAACTAGGGTTGCCAGGCCCCCTCGATCTCCCAGCGGGCGATTGAGACCTGGCTCTTACCTGGAAGGGGGGGGGTGCGCGCGTGTGCTCCTGCAAGCGTGATGACCTCACTGCTGGGAAGTGACGTCACCAAGCAGCCTGTTTGGCCGCTGATCGGGCCCATTGTGGGCCCCTGTGGAGCACAGGAGTGTTCCTGCGCTCCGCAGGGGCCCACAACGGGCCCGATCCGCACCCAAACGGGCCTGATCCATGCCCATTTTGGCATGGATTGGGTTCCTTTCCGGCACGGATTGGGCCCGTTTTAGGCCCCTGTGGAGCGCGGGAGCGTTCCTGCGCTCCACAGGGGCCCACAATGGGCCCAATCCGCGCCCATTTTGGCATGGATCGGGCCCATTTTGGCACGGATTGGGCCCGTTGTGGGCCCCTGCGGAGCGCAGGAACGCTCCCGTGCTCCACAGGGGCCCCAACCCAGGCCAAAAAAGGCCTGATCCTGGCAGTTGCTGTGCGCGGGGGCGCGCAGCACCGCAGGGGGGCGTGCATGGAAGGTGCGTGCCCCCCCTGCTGGCCAGGTAGGGAGGGGCGGGGGTGGCAGGGTAGGGGCGGGGAATCCCCCGCCCACACCGGGGGTCTGGCAGCCCTAGTTATAACTGATGCTATTTTGGTCCAGTTAAACAGAAAACAGATTTACAGCCTTACAAAGTAAAAGATGTCAGTAATAGAGTTTACTGTCCTATTTGCAGTAGTGACATTCAAACGGCATAATGCAACTGATTACTAAAGAGATCATAGTTAATGTTTACTGATCTGTTCGTCAAAAGCCTGTTATGACCTCTGAGTTTTGACAACAAAAGCTTCCAACTGATCTTTAATTTAAAAACAAACACTTTGTATTCTGCCGTACTTGCTACCTGAGCCAGTTAACCATCACAATCTTCTGCTAATTGTAGATGAGAAGGGATCATTATGACTGTTGTATACACAGGAAACGAAACATGCTATTGTACAATCTCAACAACACATTTGAAGTTCGTGGCAGAGGAAGGCACAGAAAAGTGCATTTTCAAATGCTTTAACTTAGGACTCCTGTGACTTGGAAAGTGTTTGTGCTTACATATGGTATCAATCTGCAGCAGCAACAGAGCATTACTAGTAACCTCTACATTTTAGTACATGCACTCAACTGATTCATTGGAGCATACCAGCTTCACACTGCCAAAGCAATTGGCAGCTTCCATTGCATATTCTAAAACTCCTCCCTGACACACCTGTCCTTCTGCTGCTGTTCTAGCTCGGCTTCCTTCTGCAGTTGCTCCAGGTGTCCCCGGGCAACTTCCAGCTCCCATTTGCTTCTCTCCAGTTGGTCCAGGAGATTTTCATTTAAATGCCGCAGTCTCTCATTTTGTACCCGCATCTCCAGCTGTTCAGAATTGATAGACTGTAACTGATGTTCTAACTAAAAAAAGAAAAGAAATTAAATGAATACATTCTGAAGATTCACACAAAAACACCCCATTGGATGCCACTGTCTGAAAGTTGTCTTGAACTGTGGGAAACGATAAAATTATTTAACATAATGCATAAATAAAAGTTGTGCAGCATAGAACAAAACAGCAAATACACTGATACACCCACTGTGATGCCTTTAGCTACATGAACAACATATTAATGCTTCCAATTGCAATAGCCTCTAGTAGTCCACTATGCATCACAGCCCACCACAAATGCCAAGTCAGTTCAAGAGCTGGAAAGGAAAAGATGCAGCCAGAGTGCCAGTGACCTCCAGTCTCAGACTCTTATGTTTGATTGGGGATTTCACTCTTACACAACAGGGCTGGCATTATAAGCCTTTAGACAGTCAGTCTGCCCTCCCCGGTAAATAGCTCTTTGTAATGGCTTTCATGATTGATGGACTTCCATACCAAATATATTTATTTTAAATCCCATCATGTTTGAGAATGAGTCTGTAGTCTGCTAAGGAAGTGTTGATTTGAAAGCCTGAGCTCTGCTACACGCTCAAATAGTACCTGCCCACTTTCCACAACGAGTACGCAAAAATGGCAGGAGATGGGAAATTTACACATACACACACACACACCACCTCCACAAGCCCAGTGTCTCTCTCTCTCACTCACCCACACATACCAATTAAAAAGTGGCAATTAAAGCCATTTTGTTTTTCTTCTGTTGGCACATACTCACCAACCCAAAGCAGCCTTTTGCAGTCCTCACCCCCAACCTTAACTGTGCACAGAAACATTTCTGATTGGACAAAAAAACCCTCCAGCTTCTGCCTTACTTCTGTCACCTGCAAGAGGCCATGGCTGGGCAAATGCATGAAATCCAGAAGGGCATACACATGTTTCCCACTAGCTAATCCAGGATATACTATTTGTCAGTTTCATCCAATCTCTCAACTAATTTGTACCAACAAGCCATAATCAGATAGTTCAACTGCTGGGGCTCCCCTAATACAGTTTAATTTAACCAGATCTGGGAATTCTAAAAAGTCCATGAAGACAGCCTCAGCAGCCAAACCAAGCCCAACACATCCGTGACATCAGCAGCCAGAGCAGGCCCTTTTTAAGGTTTGTGAGGGGGAATGTTCAGTTGAGGTCCCTCCTTCTTCTCTTTTCCAAAGTTAGAAAGAAAACAGAAATGCACACAGTCTTCCAAAAACCTCCTAAAGTTAACATCAGAGTTTAATACAGTATGTGCACATACCTTTAAGTGAACCCTCAGGAACTTATTTGTGTTTTCCTCTCAAAGCCTTTATAGGAGGGGTGTCACTTCGGTCTTGTTTAGCGTTGATTGTAATCTACTGTTTGCCATTAGTAAATATTCTCTCTCCCAGTTGGAAACAATAAAGTGGCATGTTGTTGAAACTACCAGGAGTCTCCTGTGTGTTGGCTACAGAGCAGGACTGATGAGTGAACTAGAAATAGCCTGTTTTGCTTTGTTCTGCTCCACTTTTTAAAGAGATTGTTGATTTTATTTTTATGGGTTTAACTGTTATTTATTGTGTTTTAAATTGTGGTTTTTATGATGTTGTGGCCCACCCTGAGTCTGCTTCGAACCTCTCAAATACTTAACAACACAGCTCCTTGAAATCTATCCTATTTGTTTAATTTAGAGAACACATTTAACATATATAACCTTACAACAGTTTCCTGAGATATGGGTTGGGGGCATGGCTCAGTGGTAGAGCTGCTTTGCACACAAATGTCCCCCAGCATTTCTAGTTAAAAGGATCCGGTTGATGTGAAAAAGCTCTGCTTAAGATCCTGGGGAGCCACTGCCAGTCAAAGTAAAGACTGACCTCAATAGACCAATTCAGAATACAGCAGCTTCATGTACCCACAAAAGGCAGAATGATAAGGAATGACCCAAGAACATCGACTAAGTCCCTGGCGCAGGCAACATTCGAACTCTGCTGTGATTCCTCAGGAACACAAAAGCCCTCTTTTCCTGCTCCCCAAAAAGGCAGAAAAGGGGCTTAGATTTCCAGAAGAGCCCAGCTACCAGTCATGAAATATTTGCATTACAGAATGCTTAATCCTCTCCTCTGAATTACCCCAACATAATTGCTCTTATAGCAAAGCAGGATTTCAGGATAAGCAAGGTAAACTTCAGTTTGGAACCTCTGCATATGAAAAAAGTAGGGTATTTTTTCCTTTATGCCTATGCTTTTGCGTAATGAAAAATAAAGCATTCAGCGTCCTTTCTGTGAAAAGAAAAATGAAGCATTTCTATTGCTTGTCAAAACTATGAGTCATGAGGCTAGGAGAGAGGAGGAGAAACAGAGTGAGCTAGGAGAGGAAGCAAATGGCAAATCTGGGCTTCCCACTGTCCAATATGCAAGATGGCCATGAAGGACAGCTTGTTGCTCAGGAACGCTAAATATGTTAAACATGAAAAATATAATATAAACCGGTTCAGCATTAACTGAAGTGAAATTTCTGTGACATGCTGGGGAAGGGGGCAAAGTTCTGTGGAGTTATTTTTGCAAGTGGGTCCCAAGAACCAAAGTAAGTCTAGAAGTGGGTCCCACTTCAAGCAGAGAATCACTGGTATAGGGCCTCCTCATGCTATAATCCGTCCCTGCTCTTAAGTTTATAAACAACTCAGAGCAAATACTAACACATGCATTATCTAAGAACAGCCCTGATAAGGCAATGCAGTTTGTGTTATCTCAGCACTACATTCCTAAGAGACTACGTAACTGTATGATAATAACCTGTGTCAACTAAGCAGATGGCCTTGGGTCGGTAGAGAAGGATCCACCTGGCTGAAGTCAAAATGTCATAACAAGGCCATGGCTCTGGAGGTCAAAGAGGGACATGGTGCCCTTTGCAAGCAGGACAGCAGACGAAGCTCGAAAAAGAGCTCACCTGGCTCCAACAGCTGAATGTTTAACCCTAGAAGCCCAGGGCAATGCTGCTGAATCCCATGATAAGAATGTTTGAGGCTGGTTTTGTCGAGGCTGTATAGACTAGTCTCAGATATGATGTAAAGAGGTTCTCGGTGCTGCTTAAGGCAGTCGAGCAGGTCAGAGAGAGAAATAATCAGTGATGGAGCATCTGAAAACTGCAGACAGTGCAAGATGGAGTTTGCCATGCTGGAGCCTACAAGAGGACCCCCTTCCAATTATTCTTCTCTGTAATGTTACTGCTGCTTGGCAAAGCAAGTGAGAAGGACTTCCCTTCATTAACTCTTTTCTAGCTGGCGTACTGTAAGAGAATAAGCTGTGAACAGGAAGGGAGTGGCAGTCTCAGCTCTCCCATCAGCAATATGAGGATAACAATACTAGCCTACCTTTATAACAGAGCTGTTACAAAACCAATGTATGTGATGCTCTTTTGAATGATTAAATATTTATTATGACCAAGAGGATAGTTCACCACACCTCAAGTCTCTGTGACAATTTACCTTGGTGAAATGGCCATCTCATGTCAAGCACCACAGACAAAGCTCTCACTTCATTTGCCATCACCTCAAATGCTTGAGCCTCAAATGAAGTTCTAGCTGTGTGGAACTAGTCACATGCAGCAAGTTGTGGCATTCTCTGTGCATCAAAAGACAGACTCTGCCAATTCAATGGAACTCAGGTGAATACCAGGGAGAGTTAGCGTGGTATAGCAGTTGCAATGGGGTTCAGAGCCCCACTCAGTCTTGGCCTTGGGGTAGTTGCTCTCTCTCTCTCAGCAAAACTCACCTGATGGGAACAGGTGAAAACCATATTTGCTGTATCCAAGGAAGGGATACCAAGGGGTGAGAGAGATCATCCCAATGCTGATGGAGGCTGTGCCTGCCACTGTGGCTTTGCATCTGCACAGACTGTAGATGTGCATATCTGCTGCTCTTTCTTGCTGGAATTGGGGCAGGCAGTTCAAAATAATGCAATTTCCCCTTCACTGAGGATGGACTCCAGCAACTAGAGGAATGACATGTCATGTGGTTTACATAGAGGTCAACCCCAAATCACCTTTTTTTGCCGGTAGAGGATTTTCTCAAATTCTTGCTCTTTGCTCTGCAGCTCTTTCTGCAACAGGTTGCTCCTGTCATGCCTCATCGACTCCTGTAAAGAGCAGAGGAAGAGGTTTCCATTTCTCCCTCTAATGCCCCACATAAAAAATACAATCTGGCACCTGGGGGGAAGGGATTGTAGGAGTAATCAAAGATGTGGCTCATTGATTTAGCAATTGAGCTAAATGCCCAACTCTGGAGTCTTGAGGGTGAAAGAAGAGTTTACCTGGCAAAGCAGCCGTTCCCTTTCTGCTTTAATTTGTTGTTCCATTTCTTCATAAAGACAGCTGACTTCTCTGTCATGGTCTGTCTCCCTCCTGTAAGCAAAAACTAAAAAGGATGAGATGTGGATTGTAGGAGATGAGTAAAAGGAGGGAATCCAGGGTGCGGGAGAAAGCAATTTCCTGTCTTTTCCTAAGACAAAATAAACAAACAGGCAGCTAACATCAGACGTGCATCTGTCACTTTTTAGAAATTGTAGGAAAACATGAAAATCCTCCAGCACTAGGGGGCACCACTGAGTTTATACAGTTTACACAAAGTGTTTTCCAAACGTCTCCTTGCAACTAAGCTGTTATTCAGCTTAAAAACAGAGATTGTTTTGCTACTGCTGTGAATGAATTAGAGGGAAAATCAGTAACAATGATAATGATATGCTTTCTTTCCTACTTAAATTCATAGCAATTTCTTGTACAAGAAAGAAAGACAAAAGGTTACTTTCCCTATACCACAGCCAACTAGTCCAGCATCATAGCTGCTTGAGTGTGAGAGGGAAATTTCCCAGTACAGAAGAGTAAGAGGAAGATGCAAGCTCTCCATTTGGAGGCCAGGAGGCAAGAGAGAGAATCATTCTCAATGGAGACAAGGAGAGAGGAGGAGTCAGGAGGCAGTTCCATCTTAAGCAAAGAGAAGCAACTTGCTAATCAGGAAAGTAACACAGACACAGGCAGCTCCCCCCAATGTACAAGGCATGCCGAGTCGCCTATCACAACAAAAAGCACTATGTAGAATACAATGTCCATAAAGTGATAATTTCAACCTACTATACTTTATAACGAATAGGAAACAATTATACATGGATCCAAGTAAGGCTGTCCAGGGTAGGGCAAACCAGGGTGAATGTCCTGGGGCCTAAGCTCTGGGAAACCTCACTCAGGAGCCACTTTGAAGAGTCAGAGGAAGAAGAGGGAAGGGGAGGCACAGTGTTTCCAAAAAGCAGAATCACCCCCAAAACTTACTCCACCACAGGTGAGCCTTCACTGCTTCCCATAAGGAGTAGAAGAAATGGGGGAGGGGCTCCTGAGATAGGGCTGACAGGTCCCTATACCCTCCCACTGGGAAGGGGGGGATCTGGCACTTACCTTGTGCCGAATAATCAAAGTGGAAACCCACAACTAAGGGATACAGTCTGTCAGGTTCTGAAATTCTAGTGTATTAAAGTGGCGCAGTGCAATGAATAAATAACAATACTATTATAAGCATATCAAATCACATAAACAAACAACGTGCAATAAACAGCTCAAAGTCGGCCAGTACAGAAATATCCAATGGTGCAATCAAGTTCTTATCAGAGTTCAAAGCAGAGATGAAACATAGACAGCAAACCAGAGAAGCTGTGAGGACCCCTCGTTCCTGTTCAAGGTAAGTTCTTAGATAGATGTACTCTTCTCATTTTCTTTCAACAGGTGGAACAAGGAGATGGAACACCCTGCAGGACCGAGACCCGACAAGGAACCGGTCATCAACAACGCTTGTTTCCAGACTGCATCAGGGGCCAACAGACCTCCTCCCCAAACACCTCTGAGAACTGCAAATGTATAAGAATTTCTAATAAAACAACATGATATCAGCTTGCTACATCACAAAGGTATACATTAAAGCTGTTATACACAGAGAAAAACTCACCACTGCTGCCGCTGTTACAAACTTCAGTGGCAGTCTGTCACACCTCTCTTAATTGGCCATGCGCAAAGATTAGCCCAACAAACTGACACTTATGAGACGCTCTTAAAGGGACATTCACACAGGAAAAAACCTTAAAGGGCCATACAAGAGGCAGAAACCCAAACAAAAAATGTGGTCGTATCACCACATGCAGAACAATGCAAACATCTAAAGCAAGATCTCACAAGCCTCTACCAGAACACAGTCCCATTATAGAAAACAAGATAGACTAAACTCATGGTTGAGTTCAGACGGTTGCATACTTTGAAGCTGGTGGATCCACCTCGCCTCCCATTGCAGCAGCAATTGTGAAGATCTGTGTGCAGAGCCCCTAGGGGCTACAGAAAGCACTGTGTACTTAAACTCAGTTTCCTTGTGCTTAAGACCCACAAAGTGTTCCACTAATGGGGCATCAATTACTCTATGTCTAATTCTGGAAATATGTTCCAGAATCCTCACCTTAACTGGACGAATAGTATTGCCCACATAGAGTTTATTACAGGGGCATATTATGAGGTAAACTACTGCCTCTGTCTGGCAGGTAGAGAAAGATTTTAACGTAATGGTCTCTCTATTAACTCTCACTTTTTTTCCTGACAGAGAAAGATTGCAAACACGGCATCTGCCGCAACGAAAATGTCCCGTGGTAGAAAATGATTGTTCTTTTGCCACCCAATGGTCTGAGTGTACTAGTAGGTCTTTAAGGCTCCTAGTTTTTCTAAAGCCTATGGATGGAGATGTTTCACACCCAGGAAGGTCCTGAATGATATACCAATATCTCCTAATAATTCTTTTGATGTTATGGGATAATGGGGTGAAATCTAGCCCCCATCTAATACAAGGAGCAACCACACGGTCTGTAGCTTTAAACAGATCCTCTCTAGTGATGTGGTCGGCTCTCTCCTGAGATTGGAGCACAGTGGTGGCTGGATATCCCCTGTTCAAAAAGGCTTGCCACAATGAGTTGCTCTCCTTCTGATAATCACAGGTGTGTGTGGAATTGCGTTTAAGACGCAAAAACTGTCCATATGGAATACTATCTTTTAACGATTTTGGGTGGAAAGATCCATATTCTAGATAGGTGTTATGGTTGGTAGTTTTTTTATAGGGTTTCACTCCTATCGTGCCTTCAGAGGATCGATACACAGACACGTCCAAAAAATTAATCGATTGTCTGTTAGATTCCCAAGAGAATTGAGTATGTGGATCCAAGGAATTCAACCAATGTCCAAGGTCATTAACATATTCATGACCCTCCAGAATAATGAAAAGGTCGTCAATGTATCGCTGATAAGCAATAATCCTATCATGGAAAGGATTATGATTAGGGTCAAGAATGAAGGATTCTTCCAACTGTGCCATGTAAAGGTTGGCGACGCTAGGAGCTGCTGCACAGCCCATGGCAACCCCCTTTACTTGCAGATAAAATTGGGACATGAACCTGAAATAATTATATTCCAGCATTGAATCAACTAATTGCAGCAGGAAAACAGTAATAGGAGTAAGAATTTCTCTGCGATTCAAATAGGTCTCCAACACCATCCTAGCACCCTACAGGGGGATAGATGTGTAAAGGGAGGACACGTCCAGTGTCACAAAAACCTGCTCAGTCCCAATCAGTTTACCCTCGATCTTCTGGATAAAGGGTGTGAAACATCTCCATCCATAGGCTTTAGAAAAACTAGGAGCCTTAAAGACCTACTAGTACACTCAGACCATTGGGTGGCAAAAGAACAATCATTTTCTACCACGGGACATTTTCGTTGCGGCAGATGCCGTGTTTGCAATCTTTCTCTGTCAGGAAAAAAAGTGAGGGTTAATAGAGAGACCATTACGTTAAAATCTTTCTCTACCTGCCAGACAGAGGCAGTAGTTTACCTCATAATATGCCCCATGTGGGCAATACTATTCGTCCAGTTAAGGTGAGGATTCTGGAACATATTTCCAGAATTAGACATAGAGTAATTGATGCCCCATTAGTGGAACACTTTGTGGGTCTTAAGCACAAGGAAACTGAGTTTAAGTACACAGTGCTTTCTGTAGCCCCTAGGGGCTCTGCACACAGATCTTCACAATTGCTGCTGCAATGGGAGGCGAGGTGGATCCACCAGCTTCAAAGTATGCAACCGTCTGGACTCAACCATGAGTTTAGTCTATCTTGTTTTCTATAATGGGACTGTGTTCTGGTAGAGGCTTGTGAGATCTTGCTTTAGATGTTTGCATTGTTCTGCATGTGGTGATACGACCACATTTTTTGTTTGGGTTTCTGCCTCTTGTATGGCCCTTTAAGGTTTTTTCCTGTGTGAATGTCCCTTTAAGAGCGTCTCATAAGTGTCAGTTTGTTGGGCTAATCTTTGCGCATGGCCAATTAAGAGAGGTGTGACAGACTGCCACTGAAGTTTGTAACAGCGGCAGCAGTGGTGAGTTTTTCTCTGTGTATAACAGCTTTAATGTATAATGTTGTTATATAGCAAGCTGATATAATGTTGTTTTATTAGAAATTCTTATACATTTGCAGTTCTCAGAGATGTTTGGGGAGGAGGTCTGTTGGCCCCTGATGCAGTCTGGAAACAAGCGTTGTTGATGACCGGTTCCTTGTCGGGTCTCGGTCCTGCAGGGTGTTCCATCTCCTTGTTCCACCTGTTGAAAGAAAATGAGAAGAGTACATCTATCTAAGAACTTACCTTGAACAGGAACGAGGGGTCCTCACGGCTTCTCTGGTTTGCTGTCTATGTTTCATCTCTGCTTTGAACTCTGATATGAACTTGATTGCACCATTGGATATTTCTGTATTGGCCGATTGTGAGCTGTTTATTGCACGTTGTTTATTTATGTGATTTGATATGCTTATAATAGTATTGTTATTTATTCATTGCACTGCGCCACTTTAATACACTAGAATTTCAGAACCTGACAGACTGTATCCCTTAGTTGTGGGTTTCCACTTTGATTATTCAGTTTGTTGCTAAGGGAGATTCCTTTTGTTTTATAGTGTACTTACCTTGTGCCAGCAGTGTGGAGGTCTTCATGCACATGCTCTAGTGCCTGCATGATGATGTCACCCCTGGAAGTGATGTTGTCCCACCGACCATGGGAGTGCTCCCACACTCTGTGCGGGGCCGATTTGGCCCATTTGGGGCCCAAATTGGCCCCAAATGAAGCACAGGAATGCTCCCACAAGTGGCGCGATGATGTCACTTCCGAGGGTGACACTGACGCACCCCTTGGAAGCGTGCATGGTGCATGTTCCTGGGGTACCTGCCGGTGGCAGGCAACCTCCAGAAGCTTGCCACCTCCTGCTGACCACTGGTGGGCCGTTGGGCAGGGTGGCAAACCTCTGGGAGTTTGCCCACGACCAGTGGACACCTGGGAATCCTATTCTGAGAGCAGCTGCAAAGGTGCAGTCCAGCCACTTGACTTCCTCTCCTCCCCTCCCTTGTTCCCTTTTGGTCTCAGATAAGGTGCCTCCTTAAATGAGGGTGTGTGTGTTAACATAGACCAAGATGTTTGGGGACATGCCCGGGAAGCTTCTGGAAACAAGCCCTCTATTCCAAAAATGAATAGAGAAGACAACTTTCCCAAAGAAATAATTAACTTTTCCTCTACCTCCTTTCACTTGTAAAGTAACGAAACCAACCAAGTGCTGGGCCCCCTTGTTCTAGCAATCTTTAATTATCACCAGAAAAATGTGTACCGTTTCAGTGCCTGTTCCATGGATTCCTTCTCATGGTGCACTTCTTTGATGTAAGAAGAGATGCGGAACAGGAACTCTTCAAAACTGGTCAGGAGGTCTGGCTGTTCTTTCTGGAGTCGAGCCCAAAGCTCCTGAACATCACTGTGACTGGAACCCAGAGCAGAAGTAAAGCTTCAGTAGTAGCATGACATTGATGAGTGAGTCTAGATTTAATGCTCCAGCACACAATGGTTATCTATCTGTACATTTTTATTCCACCCATCTTCCAAACAGGGTAGCATCCACAGCTCTCTCCCTACATTTTGCCCTCACAACAATCCTGTGAGGTAGAGGTTAGGCTGAGAAACAGTGACTGGTCCAAGGTCTTATGTATTGAGCTTCATGCCCAAATAATAAAGGACATGAACCTGAGTTTCCCATGTTTGACATTCGAACTACTATATCAAACCAGCTATCTGTTCAGGATCCAAAGAACTCAGGTGTTGAGAAGTATTAGTTTACAGAAGACAATACATTAGTTAATCTTCTCCTTGTAATAAGATCTTAAGCTACAAGGAGTCAGATGACTAATCCAAGGACCACTGCAAGCTATTTCTACTTTTAAATGCTTCTGAATGGGTACACTGTGGGAAGAGGCAGCCTGCCCACCCACCCCCCTTCACTTTCCTAACCCACATGTTCCGTTTTCTTCCATCCTTCTACCTGCATGCCAACACTGTCGTTTCACCGCACTAACTGGCCTATATAAACTAAAATACAGGTTTGGATGAAATAACATAAAACAGTTGCTTCCAAAGTTCTAGAAAATGTAGCACATGAATTTTAGCAAAAAAAGACCATGCCATAAAATGTTAAAGCAATGACAGGTGGTAATCAGATCAGATATGGCAAAACAGCACAACTTGAGGAGTTCCAACTTACTCTTCAAAAACCTGGGATGCTTCCAGCTGCTCCATCATGGAACAAAACCGTTTCTCCTCCTCATCTGTCTGGTCCAAGTCATCAGACCAGCCTGACTCAAATGTCTCCTCATGTTTAAGGCTTCTAGAGCTCTGGTACTGCTCAATTCCTATTAACTTCCCTGTGGCGCAAGGAAAGCAAAGTAATAAGAAAGCTTCTGGTGCAAACATAGGATGTGATGTGAATGACCTAGACTGGGCTTCACGCACTGCTCCAGCCCCCTTTTGTGACTAATTTCTAAAAAGAGAGACGCTGGAGCTCAGGAATGTCTGGGAGCCACACTTCAGATCCACAAATAATGCTCTCTAATCCCAGATATGTGTGGTGGACTAAAAGCATTCTGTGAGTAGGAACGTAAACTCTGCTAGTACTGAGAGAGATTCTTCACTACCATTACCTCAAACATTTCATGGATACACCATTTCATGGTATTCAAACGAGATTCTGGGGTTCATCCTGGTTCACATTAAGATTTTTTTCATGCGCACAGCCAGAAATATAGGAGAGCAGTTGTTGGATTTGACCAAAAGGATCATAAAGGATGCCCATGCACATAAGAACAGAGTTAGTTAGCCTGGCCCCACAGCTAGACATGCCATGAAGGAAGTCTAGACACTCAGAATAGAACAGCCTTGGAGAGGGCCATGAAACAAAGCAGTAACACAATCGTATGGTCTTGTGTAGATTAGAAGAGCCACCTAAACCATATCAATAGATGCTGTGTGTTGAGGCCCAGCTGCATGCAGGGAAGCGTCTGAGAATGGCAGGAATGTCCAGATTCACAGAAGTAAAGATATGATTCAAGGATGGGTTATTTGTTGAGGGCCAAATAGATATTCTTATGTATGAGAAACTTGTAATCACCATTTATATAGACTTCATTAAGATAAAAAGTAGCAAGAATGAACTAACAATTTTCATATATTTTAAGAAGTTACTTCAAATACAGATAGCCTTGTATGGTGTTTGAAGTTATAAAATGCTGCCTCGCTCACAGGCAAAATCAAGAGTTACCCATTCACGAGCATTCTCTGTGGTGGCGTCTACCTGAAGAGGTCAGAAAAGCTCCCACTCTCCTGGCTTTCTGCAAAACTGAATTATTCAATAGGACATTTTTTACTCAGATGGAAGGGCAGTACTGTAAGGAAGTGGTCTCAGAAGGATGTATCAGTAGAGGGATAGGGACTACAGACCTTACTACTATGTACTGTCTGTTGCTGTAACTATGATCTTATTGCATAGTTTCTGTCATTTAATATGCTCGTCTTAGAATTGCTTATGCTCTGTTTCAACATTTCAACTCTGTATTGGATTTCTTCTGGTTTTAAATCTTTGCAAACTCGTATTTATATATTCTGTTTATTAAAATGTCTTTGAAATTGACTGTGCTTACACTATGTAATCCACCTTGAGTCTCAGTGAGAAAGGTAGACTTATCAAATGGGACAGTTAGTTATTGTTTAGAGATTATTCTCAAACCCTGTAAATATGAGAAGTGGAATTGATCAGGAGCTTCTTTCTAGAAGCTTATGACCTGCTTATCTTTGGGGTAAGAAACTTTTACGGACTCATGTAATTACTGTCCTTTAATGATCTATGTCACAATGATGTGTGATGTTGATTTAGCCAGTATGAAGAAGACTGAATAGTTACGCATTAATAAAAGCTGGACATGGAAGCAGAGATTCTCTAATAGTATTAACTTGTGCACTATACTCGCTAACAAACCCAAAGTATTACTGAGGTGTACCTCTTGTCAGACGTTAAATTGATCTGATACTGGAAAGCTAATTAGACACATAGGGCCTGTATCTGAATCAGGTCTGACCAGAGTCATCCGGAACACAGTGGGTAAGTAATATAAATTCAATGAAAATGGCAAAAGAAAACTATAAACTTGTCTCCTGTTTCAACACTTACACTCATCTCATTCAGGCAGATGGCAGCACATATACCTCAACATCCCTTTTGTATCTTAAACAGGAGCTTACTGTACTTTATAGACTCCCTTCTCCTCTGTGTCCCACTGAGATCATTCAGTTAAGAATAACCTCTTTAGGTAAGCTCACACACGCGCAGACATTACCAAACGCTTAGCAATGTCAAGCAATCAACACAGGTCAAAAAGTTTTTCATGTCATGTATTAGACATGATGTTCACTATCATGTGCGATACTAATTTTAACAGAGGCCATTCACATGTCCAACTGCAAGTCTTTTGGCTTCTCACACAGTAGTATTATATGGTAGTTTGAAGATGACTCACATAAAGTTCAGCTGCAGCAATAACTATCACTAGCCCTCTTAACCCAGTGTATTATTTCGAGTTCAGAAAAAAGTAGAAAGGTTTTTTAAAATCTCCATTTGCCCTTTTCACTTCCTCTTCTAAATTTTTATCTTATATTGACCAGTAAATCTCTGTGCTAGGATTTAAACACAGTATCTTATCTATCTGTATTATATGAGTTTCACTGCAATTCTTGCTAAAGTTACTCCATTCTAAACTCAATGAAATCAATTCACTTAGAATGGAATGGAATGAGAACTGTTCTCAAGCAGAGAAGCTTCAAAGGAAAATTACAATGCGAGACTGCTGAAATTGAGTTTATTTGCAAATTTGAACCAATGGATCCCCTAGGGTTCAATTGGGACACAGGGTTTTTCTCACATTACAGATGTTAATTTTATGCACTTCACACCTATGTCCTATCAACCTAATTACAACATATATTGTACCTAGCTTCCTGACAATCTAATCTGCAATACTCCTCTCACCCTCTACCTGGATTTTAAGGACTCCTACTTTTTTCCACTCCATGTGTCTGATGAAGGGAACTTTGACTCTCAAAAGCTCGCACCCTGGAAATCTAGTTGGTCTCTAAGGTGCTTGCTCAATAACCACTTAAACTCTTTTGGAGATCTGTGCCAATAGACTGAAAGTCTCAAGACTTCATAGTATGCAGTTATAAATGACTATGCTAGGCAGCTGCCATGTTGGAAATGCTTTAAGTCAATCTATGCTGCATTTAGTAGTAGGCAGTGATGACCTACCACCAGCAGCTATATGCTTTAATGTAAAGCAGTATCACCATAGTAGCTGTAACATGCACAGTGGCCCTGATAAGCAAGAGGGACAGCATTCAGTGTCCTGAACAACCACATACATAGGAGGCTAAGCCCTCTCTAATATAATCCCAGATGCGTCACTGGTTTGATTATGTGACGGCAAGTCATCCTGACAGTTCAACACACAGGCCAAGCATTGTTCAGCTTCGTCACTCCCATACGTGTTGCTTTGGCCGAGCCCCTGTGTTGTATGCCTAGCATTAGAATGCCAAGACGTTTACAGTTTGTACTAGACATACTATAATACCACTGTGTTCCAGTAAAAACAAGAACCTGTCGTTACCTTCTTGCCTAGCTCTCCTCTCCTGACAGCTTTGATCAACCCTCTTCACGTCAGACTCCTGGAACTGTTGACTTTAAACTGTTTTCTTAAGAAAAAGGAACTTGACTGGCTCTAATCAGCAGCAGGCAACAGAAAAGCCAGCAAAGCTTCTGCTCTCCCTCCAGGCAGCTCCCAATCAGCATAATTGCCTGGACTAGACTTTGCAGCAGGTGCACCTCTTCAGAGTAGCTGCTGCTGTGGAATGCTTGAATGGGAGCTGCATAAGGAGGAGTTTTAACACTAAACTAGAAGTATAAAAAGAAGCCTTTTCCACCACTGGAGGCACTGGGGAAGAGCTTCCTTGATTATAGAGACATAACTGGGTACATACAAGACAACTCCACCTCTGCACCACTCACTGGCAGGGAATGAGTACATTCCACAGTCACGTGCTGCAAGCATGAAATTTGGTATTGTGTACAGAATGTACCATCCTGTGCAGATAAGCCTGGGGGAAGGTGGGGAAAGACTACAGAAGGTGGACAAATCCCTTTCATTACAAGGCCTCACATTGTCAGTTCCTGACTACCACCACCCACAACCCCCTTCACGGTCTAAAGTTGGCTGCAAGTGGTCTGAGCAAGAACACGTTTATTTCCTGTGCACTGTCAGCCTCTGCACACATTAAACTGTAGCGATTGTTATTGTGTCAGATATACTCTGTCTCCCTCACTTCTCTTACCTAGTCCCATGCTGAATTCAACTGGCGTGAGATACCCATTATTGTCTTGCTCTAGGCTGTCAAAAACCGCCTCCAGCTGTTCAGTAGTCAGGGGCAGTTCACTTTGCAGCCTCTGTGGAGGGGAAAAAAGAGTCAGGATTTTGAAATATAAATCAACAGAATAGGTAAAAAAAATATTTTTATCCCCTTTTCTTGCTGCTACTGTCACTAAGGCTGTCTACTGACCAGATTCTCTCAAAGGAAGCAGTACTTTTTTTAACCTCAGTTTATCTCAACTGCATGCCAACCAAGCCCAGACAAGACAGCCTGGGAAGAAGAAATCTCTCCTGAATTAGCATCCAAAGAGGGAGGGAGACACCCCTCCTCTTCCTTAAGGAATAGCTGAGGAGAGAAACTGCCTTGTGGCCAAGAATCTGTTCATGTGACAACCCCCCCCCCCCCCTCAGCCTTCACAATGACATACTAAGGTTGGATTCGGTTTCGTTTTCCCGGCCATGTCAGACATTCCTCTCCGCAGGTCCGGGGGGAACTGTCTGAGCAGCCTGACCGGGCGGTTGACCCACGAGGGTTAACCCCCAGGACTCCCAGTGAGGGAGCCTGGATCCGAGGCGCTGCGTGAAGAACCCCCTGGAAGTAATGCAGGGGGTAAATTGCCCGCTTGCTCCAACGGAGGCCGGCAGACTTGCGCAGCACCGCGTGTGCTGCCGGGCCATGGAGAACGGCAATAAGCAGATTTAAGGTGAAGACCTGTAAGTAAGCGAATCCCTTCTGATTTTTAAGCGTATGCGAAGGATCGGTGGGAATTGAAGCTAAAAAGGCGCAGACTTCTTCCCCTGCACCGAGTTTCGGAACTTAGTTGGCATCCCCCCCCCCCCCAAGATGGCGATGAGAAAGCAGAGCCCAGCAATGAGTAAATCGGTGATGGCGACGTTACAGGGGAAGGGGGAAACTTTGGAAGAGTTGGTGAGACGAGCAGTTTTTGATGCTGTGCAGCCCTTTGTAGCAAAACTGAATGAAATGGGGCAAAAGGTTGATTCAGTGGAGAGCGAGGTGAAAGCCATTAAAGAAACAGCGACCGGAGCAGAGCAGTCTGCGCACGAGAACGCAGTACTCATGAAAGCAACAAGTAAGGAAGTGAAGCTTTTGGAGAATCAAATAATAGGATTACAAGTGGACTGTGCCCAAACGGTATTGCGTCTTCAAAATGTAAAAGAAGAGCAAAGTGAAAATTTAACAGATTTGGTGTCTGGACTTTTGGCGCCATTCGCAAAGGCAACTAAAGAAGAGATAAAACACGATATTTTGGAAGTCCGGCGGACATCTTCAAAGTATGCAACGAAGCGGCAGCTGCCTCGCGAGATTATTATTGACTTTTCATCTAAGAAGACTCGGGACACCATCTTAGACAATTCGTATAATGTGGACTTGGATTATTTGGGCAATAAGGTTAAAATATTGAAGGATGTTCCATTTTTGGCTCATAAAAGAAGATTCAAGTATAAAGGACTTGCGGCTTTCTTGAGGAAATGTGATATAAAATATAAATGGCTGTTTCCAGAAGGCGTCTGGTTCAGATATAAAGATCAAACTTACAAGATCACATCGGACGCGCAGCTGACAGACTTTTTGTTCAACCATCAGGAGTTTCAGCAGGAAGAAAGTTCGAAGTCTGAAGGGGAAAGTGGGGGGGAGGAAAGAGCGGGTGCAGCTGCTCCAGCTGCGCAGAGAGAACTGAGACCGAGACGCAAAGGGGGGGGGGAGAAGTCCTGATCCTGAATATAATCTGTATTGTATAAGACCTACCAATCTGATAGCATATTAGAAAGTTAACTTTTAAGAAAAATTGCAGCATGAAGGGAATACAAGACATGTAGTGTAGCGTTTGTTGTTTGTATGTTGATTTTCCCTTTTCCCCAGTCCCCCTTCCCTTTTTTCCCCCTCCCCTTTATACTTTTGTAGTCTTCTGTAGTTATTTATGTTAGATATTAAAAAATAATTTAAAAAACTTTTTTAAAAAAAACAATGACATACTAAGGTTGTACTGCTTCAGAATACCAGAAATTTTTTTAAAAAATTTTTTTTATTGGATTAGATATCAATATAATACTCATTACAATCAATTCCCTTTAAATATTCTAGTTCTAACCCCCTCCCTTCCCCCCTTTTGTTGACTTCCAACAGTTTTCCAACCCCTTGTCCATTTTTTTCCCTTACTCATTTCAGACTTACTTTATTCTATTAAGCATATACTTTCATTCTCTTCTAAGCTTATCTATTATAACACAGTGCTATCTCTATTCCCTTTCCCACTTAACTTATCAAACAAAGTATTACATTCCTGACATATATTCTTTAATAATGTAACATTTTATCTGATTTTTGTACTCTATACTCTGTCTTACTCATTCTAGTCTCGTCAATATGGGACAATTAATTTGTCCCCTATTCTGCATAACTCTAAGTACTTCTATAAACATTGTATACATTCAATATAAGTCAATCAATTTAACTTGTACTCTATATGTTGCTATTTACTTCAGAATACCAGAAATGATGGCAGGGTCACGCATTCCGTCAAGAACTCTTTTTATGTTAGATGTCCACAGGCATGGAGTTTTGAGCAACCTGTGGTGGGGGAACTTTTGCTGAATGCACAGCTTGGCTCACAAATTAACTGCACACTCAGGCAATGCTTTAAGCTCAAGATTGCAAAACTCAAGGCAACGGGTATGCAAAACCCAAAAGAATTAAAATACAACAGATAACAGGCGGTGGCAGCAAAGTAATGAAAGCAGCCATCTCCGCTAGAAAGTAACAGTTCAATCCATCACCTTATGAGGAAGCAGACAGTTCCATGAGACCATCTTGAACCATGGCCCTGGACATAATTGTACTATAAGACAACCTACTTGTGATCATTAATCACTGATTTTGCTAAATATAACAGAAATGTGTATGTGTGTGTATACATGTGCACACATACTTGAACATAAAATCTGGCATAGCATAATTCATTACATAACAGCTCACCAGTTAAGCCAGCTCTTGTTTAACAAATAATCTATTCTTACATTTAGCATTTTGCCAGCTGTGCTGAATACCACAGAAAACCTAAGGGGACCTTTATGGTACATAAACAAATATGCAACATAAGCTGCTCATTGTGCCAGAGTTACTCCAGCTTGCCACCCTGCCCTCTTTTGCCACAAGTAGTTGTGCTTTCTCATTCTGGCTAACAGAAGTTGGAGAAATTATGCAACCGAAAGCATGGAGGCAAGGTTTTTCCCATCAGTTTATATACATGTCTTCTCACGTGTTTAACATTTGCATGTCAGGATGCTGCTAAAAGTTCTAGCCATAATTCTTGACTATGCTAGGATACTCCCTAATCAGCTGCACGTGGCAGCTCAATAGCAAAAAAGACCAAGGAATGCAAATAAAGGCAATATATTTACAAATGAGAGCAGGTGTTAGTAAGCTCTGTTTGCTCTTTCAACTTTGGAATTGTATTTCCAAGGCCTGCCATTGCACATATTGATCAGATCTATTACTATATTAATAATCAAAGTCCCCCAAATGAACAAAAGATTTTGACTCTATGCAAGGAAACCATTTGCAGAATCAATTTTGGTCTATCATCAGGCTATTAAAATGTTAACATTCCCTTGCCCGAGCACTGTGAGGTCCAGGATAGCCTTTGGAAGAGAGAGTATAGAGGGACGAGATGCAAGAGAGAAGAGGGGTGCATGCACTTGACAACAACAACATTAGATTTATATACTGCCCTTCAGGATGACTAAATACCCACTCAGAGTGGTTTACAAAGTATGTCATTATTATCCCCACTACAAAACACCTTGTGAGGTGGGTGGGACTGAGAGAGCTAGAAGCTGTGACTGACCGAAGGTCACCCAGCTGGCTTCAAGTGGAGGAGTGAGGACTCAAACCCAGTTCTCCAGATTAGAGTCCCACGCTATTAACCACTATACCAAACTTAGCACTTAGAGAAAAAGGAATGCTGGCAGATACCGGTTTTCTCTACCCTTCATGACAAGCTGCATTGAGCAAAAGTCCCTCGTCACAACTGGTCAAAGAAATGGAAGCTATGTCCTCTTTCATATTTGGTCTCCTTAAGATGGAGAAGGAATGTGAGTATGGGCAAATGGAGCCAGTTTCAGAGCAACAGCCATTCAACCACCTGAAAAGCCACCGAACTGAAACTCAAAAGGATGTTTCTGTCAGACTCTCTCTCCAGCATTTACCTCTGATTGAACCCAGCTCATTCTTTCATTCACTAGTTTCCAAGCTGCAGACAGATACTTTGAGGAAAACACTATTGTGTCTTAGTAGGCTGAACAGAAATCAGAAGGGCTTCTTACACTTAACCAGCACTACTTGCCTGACAGGCCTCACTCTACATAGCTGGCATTTGTACATGACAAATTGGTTGACCCCTGCACATTTTTCATGTATAGAAAGTCAATTGCCCCCCTCTTCGGTATTCTGATGCAGCTCTACAACATAGTGGTGAAGAATCATAATTCCAAAACATTTATTGAAATAGACTTTCAAGTCACACAGAACTCTATTTCCAACACAGTGGAAATAGTACTTCATGGCATTGCATTTCCTTACATTTCCAGCTCTCCTTCCTCCCTTTCCTGTTTTATGTTTCACATGGGGCTGCAGGGAGTCACCACAGGCCCTAGACAAATTGTTCCTCTGGGACTGAACTAAAGCACCAAATGAAAGCAAATCACATGATTTATCTGGGTTAATATTCCCAAGTTATCAGAGGTCTCCAAGTTTTGTCTGGCTAGTTCCCCTGCTTAGCAGCACTGTTCTCAGAAGAAAATCATGGTCAGCTGTATATTACTAATGCCAAGTTTTGTTTAAATGTTTGCCACTGATATGTCAACAGAATTGTATGGCATACACATGAACTATTAAGTAATGTAGACTTCTGAAATCTAGTATCTCTATTAGAATATTGCTCCAGTAGATCTCTAAAACAATAAACAGCAACTGAACACTGCTTAGGGCAGTGCAGAGTGCATGGAGTTCTCATAACTGTGGACTTGAGGCCAGCAACGTAGCCAGGGCCGGAGCGCCCATTGAGGCCAGGTAGGCGGTGACCTCAGGGTGCGGCGTGCTGGAGGGGGCATTGGAGGAGGCACAGGGGGTGGGAGTGCGTGCCACGGAGCTGCAGCCTCCTATCCCTCCCACGCCACTGCCAGCACACGCCCCTGGCTGGGTGCAGTAGCTGCGGGCAGGTATCTGCAGCGGCACAGGGCAACTGAGCAGGAGAGCTCGGAGGCCACCTGCACGGCGTCCCAGCTGCCCGCTGCAGCGATCGGACCGGTGGCGTGCGCTCCTGTGATGATGTCACACGTGATGTCATCATGCAGGCTGGTGCGTGTGTGCGTGTGCGCAGCGGGGGCACCTGGCCCCCTGGCCGGCTGTGAGCACGGAAAACCCTGGCACCGATGCTGAGTGTAGCATGGGTTTGGAGAGCCTGGGGCAATTCCCAGGCTTCACACGTGCGCAAAGCACGCGTGTGCTCCCAGAATTGCGCGATGACGTCACTGGAAGTGATGTCATTGCACAGGGTGTGGGAGCGCTCCTGTGATTCAGGCTGCTCGTCTCCCTGCCCCCATCAGGCAGCCCTCCACGGGAGCCCCTGAGCTGCCGCTTGCTTGGCGCGCTCCTCAGCTGCAGGACGGCCACCCCATCGGCGTGGCAGGCGGCCAAGGTGCCATGGGTGGCCTCCCGCAGAGCATAGGCTGTCCTCGGTGTGGCACCCTGCAGCACCCCCCCAATTATGCGCCTGGGGCAACCACCCCTCTTGTCCCCCCTCACGCTATGTTACTGCTTGAAGCTTAGGAGAACAAGAACATCCCTTCTGGGAGGCAGTGTCCTCTCCTCTACTTACCTGCATGTCAAACTTGGTTATAAAGCCCTTCTCTTCTTTGTCACAGAGCTGGAAAAGCTCCCTGGCCTTCTCCAGCATGTCTGCCTGCATTTTTTCTACATTGTTCAAGCACAAAGTGGAGGAGATAGTGCAGGCTGCAACAGCCTTTTCGTTGTCTTCCTGTAGGCAAATCTTAGGGAGTTCTCCAACAGGTCTTTCCATTACCCCAGAACTCTTTCTTTGCTGAGATTGGAGTACATTTATCTGTGGAAACAAAATTTATTATTTAAACCAGCATAGGACTGTAGTGAAAATCTTACTTACTTACGTTAGTTTTTATTGCTAGCTACCTTGCACAGAAATAAATTTATTTTGAAACATTTTATACCACTTTCCTTACAAAGAGTAAGTAACTTAAAGATAAGCCATAAATCATCTATAAACATCTACAGTTAGAAAAAAATCCTCTGATTTCAGATTTCTGAAACTTAATACAGAAAAACTGAATTACTTGTTGTCCTTACCACATTAAATTAAATTCTATCATTATATTCCTTAGTAACATGCTTCTTTGATCAAACAAAGTACTGACGATTCTTTTTTCTGTTATTAACAGATAAAAGGAAGGGCTTTCCATTTCTTATAAAAAGGGATGAAATAAGCAAATCCTTTACAGAAGCCTCTATCCCAAAGGTAAAGTGACAGCATTCTTCAAAGATTGGAGATGAGACCACTGACTATAATACACAGAAGTCTTCCACATTTCCCTCCCCTCTTGGTTTGCTCTGTCCTCAGTGGGCAGCTGCTGGTTGCCAAGGAAAGAACAATAATGAAGATGAGATCATGACAACAGGATGATCTTAGGAGAAGATGGGGCATGAAGGAACCAAACCATTGCCAAAAAAGACATGCTGAACTTTTATATAAGACAACATTTTACACTTAAGGCACTGCTTCTTCAGATTCAGGGCGGGCGGGGGGGGGGGGTGGAGTTCCATTCCTAAGACTGAGCCCTACCTGCTAGACCTAGTGGAAGACAGTCATAATTTATTTCCATGAAGCTTCAAATCAAATAATAACTCATATGGATCAATTGGAAGAAATTTTTCACCAATGAGGGGAAAGCCAGAGAACTACCACAACTGTTTTACAGAAATGGGATCTTTAGTTGTTGTTTTTTAAAGCCTACAAAGGAAAAGAAATCCCAGAATGTATCAATATATATTATTTTAGAAAAGTACTTACTTGGAAGGCTTCCTCAGAATTGACCAGAGGAGCTGTGTTTTTTCGTTTTTCAATTAAATGCACTGTTTCTCTTTTAAAGAAAACAGGAAAGACCTGTGTGAAGCCTGCAAGGTGTATACTGCATGGAAGAGGATTAGCACTCAGGTAAGGTAGCTCACGCCACCACAATCAGTCACTAGAATGACCCAGAGGGAGACTCTGGAGGGAGTACAAAAACAGCTAGCTTAGATCCTCCAAATCAAACATAAAACACCCCACCACAAGGACAAAGGGGAGAATCATTAGTATATATTAAGTACCATCAGTGTATATGGAACTTTATTGTATTACATAAACAAAATAATGGTGGAAGGGCAGAAGTAAAATTAATAAGGGAAGAACCTGAGAAAAGGCCGGAAAGCCAACTAAAGCTTCACTTCATTTGGGAAAAAGGATTATGGGGTTAGGCTGAAGAAAGCCTTGGGAAAGATAGCAAACTTTTAGGAGAAGAAAGACTTTGGTGACCTGAGAGGGAGGAATAGGGGGAAGTGCCTGATTTATGTATATACTTCAAGCTCAAACATATCACTCTGGTCACCTGGTAAGGATATTATTTTACCAGCAATCACAGGATTTTGGCAATAGCTTACAAAATAAAGATTTCACTGAGCTGCTGTATCAGAGCTCAGGAGGACACCGACTCCTCCTTAACACTGGCTGTGAATAAGTAGTGCAGGTGACTTATTTGAGCAAACAAGTGAATCTACATCAGCAAAGGAGTGAAGTCAAAAGGGGAAGAAAGTCAGGAAACACCTGCAGCGGTAAAATGATGACAGATTTGGATCCATTTATCATTCAACACTTAGAGAAATATCCTACCTAGTTTGTCTAACTGCTGCATCAGAAAATCTAGAAATCAAATGGAACCAGCACTTGTCAGCCTGAAATAGCACAGGGGGAAATGTCACAAGGGGAAAAAATTGCCAGAAGATTCATCATATCCTTGGGAAAATGTATTCCATCTATGCATCCAGAATGCAGCTTGTCCAGGCCCATTAACACAGCCTGCTTCCTTATGAGAAATGTTATAAAATATATCTATAAATATTTACTTTCTCAAGAAGGAAAGATGCCTGCATCCAAAGCTAGCTGGAAACAGGATGCTTTGATACTCTCCCTGACAGGTAACACATCAGTAATTACCCAACAGTTATAATAATGCACTCTGAAACTATTGGGGGAATTTTCATTTATTCTTATTTCACATGTTCTAATGTTCAGCCTCAGCACTGGAAATTGATGCAAAGGCTGAGGCCTTTTGAGAACTGGCACAAATTTAGCTCCAGTTATAAAAGCACCTTTTCCCAGTTGTCAAAATACATCAAATACATTATCATAGTAATCCTTATAACAAACTTTTAAGGGGGGGCCAACATTCTCATCTTCATATTATAGATAGGAACTAAGACTAGGGGACAGATCCCAAGGCTACTCAATGAGTACATGGCTGAAGTGAGATTTGGATCAGGGGGCTTCCTGGCACACAGCTTATCTACATGCTAGCCCACAACCTATAGTGTCAGATCAAAACTAGCCATTTAAGTCCAGCCATTGCACAGCCTAAGTAAGCATTCTGAATGGAGAGTTTAGCAGAAGAAGAACTAGAACTCTTTCAAGTACTGGTGCACGGTAAGAGAGTACGGCAGCATGCATGGCATGGTTACTGCCTCTACACAGGCCATCCTGCACTGCTCCCTTTGGAGAGGGGGTATATTTTTATACTGGCCATTTTTTATCAGCATAATCAGTCTGTTGGCTTTGCAGTGAACTATCCACAAGATGCCAGAGAAACTGAGGGGGAGGATGAAAATGAAGGACCATTAAGCAAGCGCTCTTTGGTCAACTCAAATCCATATCTCAAAGTCATTTCAGAAAAAGAGAGAGGAATATATTCACTTTACTATTTTCCAGCCTTTGTATGTGTAGCTGGCAGAGAAGGAGAAAGCAGAGATCACAGCCTAAAGAACCTTTCACTTGCTATTCATAACCTTCCAGAAGGATGGATTTAAAAGGTCAACAACAGTTTGTTGAAATTAAAAACAGAAGGGAGGGTTCCCAAACAATACTGTTTCTCATGCTGTGCTTGCTGCAATATCAGCTTCACCCTTTCAGTGGATTATAAAGCTTCTGGAAAGATTAACCTTTTAACACATTCAATAACAAAACACAGAAAAAAGGAGTGTGTAGGTGAGACCTGCTCACTCTCCATCTCCTTCCTGTCTCAGAGAATTAACACTCTTTTCCATTTATGGGAAATGTGATTCCCTAAGCACATATACAGGAACCCTTGTCTGGAACATCCCAGTAACTCCGCTGCTCTCCAGATGCAACTCTACTGTGGCAAAAGTGATTGCAAAACAGAGATTGTTCTTCAACCAAAGGAAAAACTGTGCATGAGACTCAAAGGGTTAACTAGCATTCAAGCCAAAACTGGAACACTCCAGTTTCTAGAGGGATTAATTTTCTTAAGACAAAATTTGTTTTAGTTCCTAAAGCACAGATGTGGTACATTATCCCAACCAACTCTGCATACTAAGTACAACAGAATCCTATGAACTTGCTCTCCCATTGGGCAATCAGAGGGTGAGGATGGCAAACATGACTGTGTTCCTATTTGGTCAGGTGTTATTTGGGAATCTCTTTTATGATCTCTGAAATATCCTCATTTTTTTTGAATAAGTAATCGGAAATCAGGAACAGTATCTTCAGCACTATACACTATATACTATCCAACCAATTATCTCATTGTTCTAAAAAATATGGGTACCTCATTTCAGATGTGGCAATTTAAACCTTTGTAATATTAGATGAAAAGCAGGGTATTGGAACCAACAACGAGAGGAAGGTGATTTTCTGGGACGAGGAACATTTGATAAATTTGTGCATGTTTCAACAGTGTTCATGGAGGTGTCCCCCAATGCCATTTTTTGTGAATACCAGTCTTCAAAATGCTAGCATAGAAACCTAATTTTCCATCTCTCAAGGAGCTGAAATTCATAGCTATATTTGATTTCTAGCAAATACCTTGACCCACCACCACCTCCTCCATCTCACCCTGAGCATATAAAAAGCTTGTGCCCATTTGATGGATAACCAATGATCTGAGGAACAAAGAAATAAGCAGGCATCACTTTCAGAAGCACTGAAGTCAACACCGCAAAAATTCAGTTAATGGAAGAGTCGAAACTAATGTGAATCTATGATATTTTTAAAATGTTAATTTCATTTGCCTGGACGTGGTAAAAATCAAAATCTATCTGGTGAACTTTTCTGTTGCCCTTTTTCTGCTCAGTGTTATTGTAGAATTGTTCACTCTAAACACAGAAATTCTTGAATCAGTCTCTCCAGAATAAAAGTATGAATGTAAAAAAAAAATCCATGAAACATGAAGCTTCTTGATTTCTTAACTTTTGCTCCAGATTACCATTGTTTTCTCCATGTTATTTCTATAATCATTGCAGAGGAGTTTCAAATGTGTTTGGGCCACCTAAAGCAGTTTATGAAATCACAACTAACTAGGGTGATGTACACTAGGCAGAAAGCCACAGGCAACTGCAACCATGTGATGATTATACATGCTTTCACATGTTTCTCACATTGACACTTGGAGTACGCATAATATATCTTAGAAGCAGGCTTTAAAATTGCAATGCATAAAATTGGCCCTTATTCTAAGGTTCTCTCTACCCATTGTCCTTGTCTCCAGTAACTTATTTGCACAGATATATTCAGAGTTACTGATGACCTTTTTCCAGCCTTAAACTTTTCAGTTCCTAAAGTATCAACACACCTGGTATGAAACACAGTGCGTGCATACAACTTCCTACCCACCCCCTTCAAATGTGCACAAATTAGAACTTACATAATATCATGAGCAGGCACCCTCAATACCTCTGCTGGAATCATTAGGGGTTGATTCAGATTCAAGGTCATGTCATGGTTTGGCGCCAAATGAATGAGCCCTGTTCTTATGCACTGTTTCCTCCCCATCATGCATCTTGAGTCAAACTAAACCTCATGCTGAGAGATCCATGAGCAGATTCTGCAAGCACTGTTAAAATACAAAAAAACACCACCACCACCCCCTTTGCAAGGAAATGTGGGAGAAAACAGCAGGTTTAACTCTTTCTCCACTGGTGCCCTTTTGTTGACAAACCATGAGATGTTATTAGCCTCAAAAGAAATTGGATGGATTACCCAACTATTTCATTTTTGAGGGTTAACAACAGCATAAAGGAAGAGGTTAGTTCTGACTGGCAAAACTCATGAGGGTGGGAAATAGTTAAACCCCTCTCCCCTTCACAGCCCCTGTCCTAGTCAGGCCCCATGTGGCTTCTATTTAGCACTATTTTTCTAATAGCATTTTTAAAATGCTGGAGAGATGCAGTTATGGGTCTCCTAGCATTTCACCTGTTTTGACACTCATTTGATTTTAACGCAAACCATAGTTTGCTGAATCTGAAAACTACAATTTGCACTTCCCCTCCAAGTGAGACATGCAAATCAATTTCAATAAGCAGTTAGCAATTCGAGCATGGAGGGCAAGTGCAAATCATACTCTGCCTCGTTGGAAGTAACAACAAATTATGGTTTCTGCTAAAATGAAAGTCTCCAATTGACTCACTGTGCACAAAGGAAGGAATAATAACAACAACATTCAATTTATATACCACCCTTCAGGACAACTTAACACCCAAAATATGTTATATTATCTCCACAACAATCACCCTGTGAGGAGGGTGGGACTCAGAGAGCTCCAAAAAGCTATGACTGACCCAAGGTCACCCAGCTGGCTTCAAGTGGAGGAGTGAGGAATCAAACCCAGTTCTCCGGATTAGAGTCCTACTGCCTTAACCACTACACCAAACAAGGTAGGGCAACAAATTTTGTTCACAAAGTATCAAATCATGGCATGGCATCTTACATATTAATATCCAAGTGGCCCTGATCTGTGGGTACTTAAAACCAGAGACTGGAGACATGAATGCACAAAACAGATCTTCCTACACACCCGAAAAATGCCCCAGATTTGCAGAAAAAATTATTACATACAAAATTCTTCATGGCTTTGGTCCAGCATACCTACGGGATTGCCTCCCTCCCTATGTTCCTCCACGGCAGCTTCGCTCATCTGAACAGGGTCTCTTGCAGGTGCCAGGTTGCACACAGGTGAAGTCAGCGGCAGCCTGTACAAGGGCTTTCTCTGTGGTGGCCCCTATCCTGTGGAATGACCTGCCTGCGAAAGTCAGAAGAGCCCCTACTCTCCTGGCTTTCTGTAAACAATGCAAAACCAAACTATTCAAAAAGGCTTTTTACTCAAATGGGAGGGCTGTATTGTAGGGATGAGGTCTCAGATGCTTCACTAATGAGTTGGTGATCATAGACTTCATCACTATTTTTGCCTTATATATTATCTGCTGCTTTAAATATGTACTCCTATGTACAACCAGAACTCCATGTTGTCTAATGTTAGTCCTAGAATTGTTTTGCTCCAGTATTTTTTCTACTCTGTCTTGGAGCCTTGCTAATGCTATGTCTTTTAAACTTGTATCTGTTTACACCTTATGGTATTGTATTGAAATGTACTTGATACTGATTGTATTAACCTCATACTGTGTAATCCACCTTGAGTCTCAGAGAGAAAGGCGGACTATAAATGATGTAAATAAATAAATAAAATAAATTTTAAAAAAACCAAAAGACAAAAGGAGCACCTGTAGCTCTAATCAGATGCCCTCAGTGATTGTTGCTAGGCAACCATAACAGTTTAATCACTGTTTCAGGATTGGCTTCTATCAGTAAAAGACAGGGGGACAGGGAAGGACCATTTCTAGGGCTACTTTGCTTTTGAGGAAGGACTCATTGGGGCCAGGCCTGCCATCAACCACTTGATACCACATGACTTGCATGACTCACACATAGGGTTGCCAGGTCCCTCTATCCTCCCAGCAGGAGGGTTGGAACCTGGCATTTACCTTTTGACAGCTCTCAGTTTCTCCCCGTGTACATACTCCAAAGCCGGCGTGATGACATCACTCACGGAAGTGACATCACCACGCCGGGCACGTGGCAACGTCACTTCCATGAGTGACGTCATTGCGCCAGAGGCAAGAGTGCTCCCGCGCTCTGCATGGTGACAATCCAGCCCATTTGACCCCAAATCAGCCCCAAAGCACGAGACTGCTCCCGCAGCTGGTGCAACAATGTCACTTACTGAAGTGACGCTGCCACACCAGGTGGGAGTGTAAGCACAGTGCACACTCCTGAACTGCCTGCTAGTGGTGGGCAAGCTCTGGGAGCTTGCCCCCTCCTGTCAATTGCCCAGCCATCGGCGGACAAGGGGGCAAATCTCTGGGAGTTTGCCCGCTACCAGAAGGCAAACCCTACTCACACAGGCCCGGCTACTTGCTACTGTTCAACAGCCCCCCTCAAAAAAGTGAGTGCAGTGTAGTGGTTAGAGTTTGGTTCTGGGAGACCCAGGTATGAATCACTACTCTGCTTTGAAAGCTCACTGGGTGACTTTGATCCAGTCACACACTCTCAGTCTAACCTGCCTCTCAGGTTGTTGTGAGGATGATATGGATTGCAAGGGTGATGATGTAAATTGTTCTGTGGGAAAAGGCAGTATATAAATGAAGTAAATTAAGAAATATAAATGAAGATGAGGGGAAGATAAAAAGGTAAGTTTTTTAGTGGGTTTATAGAAGAGAAAGATATAGGGAAAAGTAAGCATATGAAGGCCGCCAGGAGGCGTGAAAGAGAAAATATTGTGGGGGAAGGGGGATACAGGGAAAAGTGAAATACCCACCATAAGTTCTTGCAGGTTCCCCATCATGCAACTGGGCCATACAGGGCAGAGGCTGCCCAGGGTGGTGGAGATGAAGACAGAAAAGCAGACAAAGGTGAGTGGGAAGGAGAAAATGAAGTAGGAAAAGGGGGAAATACTATGGAGGGGGCAGAGAAGGGAAAGAAGACATAGTGGAGGAGGGGGAAATGATATGGCTCCCTGCAAGTTCTTGTAGGCCGTCACTTGTTCCACCTGAATCCTCAATAGATCTCAACTTTCATTAAAACTGAAAAATTGCCGTAATCACTTGGTGACGATGTAAAAACCAGGATGCAGTACCTGGTAATATCAGAAAGAAGTAGAGAATGAAAAACATACTTTTAAACTAAAACACAATTCTCCGGTAGTGCCAGTACTGAACAACAACAAGCCTTTCAACAAGGCCTTGAAACTGCCTGTTGCCGTGTGCTTTTTCCCCACCAAGAGAGAAAAAGGAGACACAAAAAGTTACCCAGTCCATTTGAAATATCAGCATTGTTTTGAAGGTTCAGGGCCGCAAGCAGAGGCAAAGCTGCTGTTGGCTGTCTCAGCAGCTATCAAGGAGCAACAGGCAGTGAGGAAGACCCCCATATGGAGTACTTTGATAGGCTAACCAAGAGTCTTATGGAGGCACTTACGGCTCTTTATTTTACCAGCTGGTTCCTGATGAGTCTCCAAAGCAGCCCTCAAAGATAATATTTGCCCAGCAAAAACAAATATACTTCGAGGTACAAATACCAGCAGAAGTATATGCTCAGGTAGGAGTGCCTGCACTGTTCAGAGATTCTACTTTTCTTTCTCATTATTTGTTGCTACAAGATTCTAACGGGGATATAAAAAGAATTTTTTTAAAACACCATTTTAGAATCACATAAGTGACAATGTGCCATTTATGGACTGCAAACTATCTCAGATAGCCTTGTCACAGCCTGGGATTATATACACTGAACAAAGTAAAAGGTGGAAATTTCTTGGACAAATAAGAGCTAATGATTTTGTCAAAGGAAATATCCCTTGCTCTAATGTAATGCTCTTCGGGAGAAATATGAAGTTAATTATATGTGGAACTTGTTTAAAAATTCAGGGAACTGGGTTACCAATCATGTGAAAATGAGAGCTAAGAGAAGACATTTGAGTGGAAATCAGGAAAGGTGACAGAAAGAAAGAGCAAGAAATAAGAGAGCAGCTGAAACTGATACAACCAAGTCTTTGGTTGAATTTCACTACAATATAAAATCTACAGTGTTTAATCACTGCAACCTGTGTGCAGGCCATTCATATGAAAACAGTTTTGGGGAAAATTGCTTACACAAAAAAGTCTGTCAGACAACCTGATCTGAATTCATTTCCTGATTCTGCTACTGACCAACTGTATGGCCTAGGCTAGGAACTTCAACCTTGCCAAGCTTTAGTACTACCTTTAAGATTCAGCAACATGGAGCAATTTTAATTTTTTATTCCATATGTTGTGTCCTTTGCCCCCACTCCATCCTCTCCTGGGCCGTTTCCAGATGGCTTACCTTCTGCCGCTCCATGCCGCAACGTCGCGGCTCGTCCTGGGGCGAACGCGAAATATCGCGCGAGTTTTGTGCGATGTTACGCAAAACTCGCGCGAGAAAATGTGATATTTCGCGTTTTCCCTGGCACGAGCCGCGACGTTGCGGCATGGAGCAGCAGAAGGTAAGCCATCTGGAAACGGCCCTAAAAAAAAAAAAAACCATGATGGTGCCATTACTAATATCATTCAGCCAGGGCAGGGTACAACCATGTTGCAGAAAAACTCAGTCAAGGTAAGCTTATTTTTAACTTTTCCTATCACTTGATTATGCAAAATATCTTTACTGTATCAGTGCCTCAGCTGAGTTCCTAATATGCATACTGAGCACAACTGTTTACTAAAACTGCAGATTCCATTTCTGCAATGGAAATAGCTGAAGATGCTCATAATAGGAATGTAAGTGAGCAAAATCAAGATGGCACATCTCTGACTTGCAGGAGGCTCAATAGATGACTGAAGCACTGATTAAGACATGTATGGGCCTCACTTAAGGTTGCCAGCCTCCAGGTGGTAGCTGGAGATCTCCTGGAATCACAATTGATCTCCAGACAACAGAGATCAGTTCTGGAGAAAAGGCTGCTTTGGAGGGTGGACTTCATGGCATTATACCTTGCTGACATCCCTCCTCTCCCCAAACCCACCCTTCCCAGGCTCCACCTGCAAAATCTCCAGGAATTTCCCAACCCAGAACTGGCAACCCTAAATGAGAGACTTCCCCCTAAAAATCCAGAAGAAAATTGAGAGGAACCAACATCCCTCGACTCTATTCCTAATGTACGCAGGCATATGCATCTTGCAGCATAGTCAGATCCATGGGCGTTCAGTGCTCCTATAATGTCTTATAAAGGTAAAAGTAGTCCCCTGTGCAAGCACTGAGTCATTACTGACCCATGGGGGGATGTCGCATCACGACATTTTCTTGGCAGACTTTTTACGGGGTGGTTTGCCATTGGCTTCCCCAGTCATCTACACTTTACCCCCAGGAAACTGGATACTCATTTTACCGACCTTGGAAGGATGAAAGGCTGAGTCAACCTTGAGCTGGCTACCTGAACCTGGCTTCTGCCAGGATAGAACTCAGGTCGTGAGCAGAGCTTGGGCTGCAGTACTGCAGCTTACCACTCTGTGCCACGGGGCTCTTATAATGTCTTATATTTCAGTTTTATATAGTTCCAAATTACTTTTCATTGGGAAAGTATGAAAAACAGGGTGCACATCACGTTAGTCTGACCAAAAGATCTGCATCCACTACTTAACATAAATTGGTGCATCAGATGTTTTAGAAGGAACTCAGACCTTCATAATTCTCTCTCTTTTCTTTCAGACAAGTTTACTGGATTTCTTGCAGCACTCTGCTCAACCACAATGCTTCCCCATAGAAAGAACAGATCCAAGATGCAAGAGAAGGATATATGTGTGGGAGCAAGTCGTATAGAGGTACTTCACAGGACCCTGTACTTTGTTAATCTGAAGGGCTATTCAATTAAAAAAAATAGGACTTTCATTCAAGAGTTACATCACTACCTGCATTCATGTGTGGCTGAATAGGTACAGGTTAATTGAGAAAGACTGAACACAATACAGTGCAGGAAATATGGAGTTTAAAGAGGTACATGCAAATGCACAAATCTCAGTAACTCAAAATAGATCATGCACGCAAATAAGCTCTCTTCCACAAATGGATTTTAGCCAGATCTCATTAACTACAGGAGGAAAGAATGGATGTGCTTTCCCCCCTTCCTTTCTTCAACATCAAACAACCCATTTGCTTCCATTTCATGTTGAAAAGAATATGCCCTTCTCCCCCTTTTGTTAACTGCATTCATATAATATAGCTAGAATCTGCCAGTCACATCAAAGATCCCTGGCCAGAAACTGAGCCATCTGCACTTTAATGCTCACTTTCAACTTCAAATATTAGATCAATGTAGAGGAACAAGATCCTAAGAGATTTATTATTCATTCCAATGGCATTTTTAGATAACTAAGATTTGCCATGGCCCAATCTTGGGCGTTTTCCTGTTGTAGCCACAGTGTTGTCGAAACCGCATCCTAGGGGCTGTCAGGAAGGCACCTTCCTTATTCTTTTTGGAAAAATATGCAAGGCTGAATGTTAAAAGGACCATTTCAGGGTGTTTGAGAATTGTTTTTGAGGCTAGTCTGTTTCAATATTCTGGTTTTGAGTGTTTAAATGTGTAATCAATGTTTGGTTATCGTAACTGGTTTTCATTCTGCTTTTAGCCACTTTAGGTTCTTTCAAAAGGGTCACCAAGGCAACTAGCCAATTACAACATAAATCACATTATAAAACCATTAAAATCAACCAAAACACATCATTAAAACAAAACCACAGTTAAAAACATACAAGGACATAAAACAACAATTAAAATGTTTAAAACAAAACAATCATATGGAGTTTTTGGTAAGCCATAACTGATGATATGTATTAATTTGTAAAATGGATTTGATTATACGAGCTTGTTGTTTGCTATTTAATAAACATAGTGTGTGATTATGTGTGAATATAATCCTTGTAAAGTAGACTTTAATGCGGGTCTTAAAATGTGCATGTGGTCATAGCAGCAGAAACAGTTTCTAAAAAAGAGAAAGAACACACAGAACACAACTAATAGCAAAACATAAAGATTGTGCATCTGTAAGTTGAACTGCACCTCAGACCTATGCATTTTTACTTAAAGTAACATTCCACTGATTTCAGATTGCACTCTTTCTTATTGATATCCTCATACACTGAGAAATTTATGAAATGCTGTTCCAGTGCAATGGGTATGTTATTTATTGCAGATGGCCTGGCAAAACATAGTTCAGGCATGTATTCATTGGTTGCTCAGCCTTTCAGACAATAGTTACATTGGGACAAGACATTTTCTTTCATCTTGCTTTAAAGGCTATAAATGGTATTTCCTTCCATGTATTTGTCTCTGTTGTAACTTGTAAACTCTTGTAAGCTATTGTAAGCAGGGATGGGATCTGGATTGTAGAGCACTTTGGACACTATATCATAAAATGATCCATTATTCATAGAAGTCAACAAAATGCTTATGGCAAGGCAGATTCTCCTTTGATCAGCAAGGTGCGGGGGGAGTCATCTGTTGCACTTGGGTGTGCAGGCCCCTACAAGCTGCCCAAATATGGGAAACTATTTAAATTTTATAACTCATTTCTCTTCCCAATGGGGACTCCCAAGTAGCTTACATTATCATTCTTCTCACCTCCATTTATCCTAAAAACCATCCTGTGAGGTGAGTTAGGTTGAGAGGGTGAAACTGGCCCAAGGTCATCTCATGGGTTTTCATGGCAGAGTGGAGATTCAAACTAAGGTCTCACAGATCCTAGTCCAACACTCACCTAACCACTACACCATGCTGTCTTAGAAACCATAGCTGACATAAAATTAGACTTCCCAGATCTGTGTGAGGAAGGGCCCTGCAATTGTCATATACCTCTAGCATTAAGAAAGGCAACAGGCAATATCAAAGCTATAGTACAGAATTTGAGCAGGGATGTATTTCCATGACTACAGCAATTAGTTCTAGCTTCGAAGTTGTGCTCTATCATTGACTACCCTGCAACTGCTTGTGAAAAACTGCTTATATAGCTCCACAATTTGTTCATACAAAGAAATTTCTCTGTCCATATTAGGGTTGCCAGTATCCAGTTTGTGGCTGGAGATCTCCTGGAATTACAAGTGATCTCCAGATGACAGAGATCAGTTTCCCTGGAGAAAATGGCTGCCTTAAAAGGTGGACTCTATGGTATTATAGCCATCTGAAGGCCCTCCCCTTTCCAAACCCTGCCCTTTCCAGGCCCCACCTCCAAATCTCCAGGAATTTCCCAACCAGGAGCTGGCAACCCTATGCTTATCCACACTTAACTCTCAATACATGGCACCATTTGAAAACATGGCACCACCTCAATACATTACATTGCCTGGATGATGAGGAAGTTAAAACAGAAATGTCAAACACCAGGATCCATATTTTTTACCTCAGCAGGCCCACACCCTTCCCCACAGCAGTGATTAGAGTGCTCTGTCACACAATCTTCCTCCACCCCATGATTCACGATTAGAGTTTATGGTCAAAATCAGACTTTTATTTATCAAACATCACGAACTGCTACTACAGGTGGCAAAAGGGGAACAGCTGCTGGGAGCACCCAGCATCAGGAGAAACAAGAATCATCATTCTAACCATGCTGAAGAATATAGAAAAGTGACAGGGTTTCTGCACATTCATGCCAATAACCCAACCAAAGCAACCCTAGATTACACAAACCCTGCATCTATTTAGATTCTACTTCATTCATATGTACACTGTGTCTTCATGTCCATCACCTCTCATTAACAGCCTTCCTATATGTGAATACAGCAGACTGCAGAACAGAATCAAAGCCAAAAAAGATCAAATGGCCAGCTTGACTAATTCTCTGCATAAAAGAAGGACTACTGGGCCACCATTCTTTCCCTTTCCTTTTTCTCATCACAACTTTGTGAGGCAGGTTAGGCTGACAGACAGTAACTGGCCCAAGTTAAGCTTACATGGCAGAGTGGAGATTTAAATCCCACCATAACCACTACACCATGCTATGCAGCTGGGACAAACATAACAGCAGAGGTCTCAGGCAAGTAAGCCAACCCATACACTTCTACCCACCAACTTAATTAATTTGGTTAATCCAGATATTCCTGAACATTCAGTAACTGTTGATTTTGAAAGGTTCCTGTCCACTGCTTTCAGTGGGTTATATATGCACAGTTCCCAGCTTTAGGAACATTCCTATTGTTTAATGCTGCCTCATTAAAATATTTCTGTATGTAGTGAGCTTCCAAATCAGAAAGACAGCTATAATTAATCTTTTGTCCTGATACACTAATTTAATACATACAGAGAGCTTTTGAGGTGCAGGAAGCATTCAAAAACAGGAGCTCCGGTCTGTAGTGGCACAGTCCAGAATTCTACCACCTCCCTCTGCCTGAAGTATCAAATGACTGTTATGCTGCTAAAAGAAAGCCCCAGGGGTTCAAACAAGCCCATGTTTCACATATTTCTAGCAGAAAAGATCCAGTAAGTATCACAACAGAGGTATTATTGGATAATTACTACAGGCATATTTTCTTAGCAATGCAATCCAAATATATAAGCAAAAAGATAAGAAATGCCTATGCCACTATTACAAGAAGCTTTCAAAAAGGAATGGGCGTAAGAAGGAAAATACAGTAACAAATAGTGGATCTCTTTCTTCCAGTGTAAGAACTGAAATCCCAAATGCACATCAGTTCAAAGGGCCTTACCACATTGTGATTCAATGGGGAACTAGTACTCTACTTCTATAGGTGGTGGTGGTGGTAGAGAGTGCCCTCAAGTCATAGCTGACATATGGCAACCTCTAGTAGGGTTTCCATGGCAAGAGACTAACAGAGGTTGTTTGCCATTGCCTACCTCTACAACCCTGGTCTTCGTTGGAGGTCTCCCATCCAATTACTAACCAAGGCGGACCCTGCTTAACTTTGAGATCTGACGAGATCAGGGTCACCTGGTGCTAAAGACTGACCCGAAATTGTTTGCTCCACCTATACATTTAATCCCACATCAAGGCCACATCCCAATCCAATGTTAAACATACTCAAGCCAACTGAAGTCATTGAGCATCAGCATTCATAGATCCTTATGCTGGATTGTAGCCTAAATGTTACAGTTCAATTAAAAGTGCAATCCTTAACACACTTTCAAGGAAGCAAATGCTATGGAACTAAGTGGGTCTTACTGCTTAGTAAATATGCTTAGACTTGTGTGACTAGAATACTACTACTTGTCCAGAGGAGAAACATCTTTTTTGGATAATTGAAACAGGCATCCTGATTCTTGTGAATGCTGCAGTCCATTAGGATTCAGCTTGTTTAGTCCAACTGTTCTTACCAACCTTGGCTCCAAGATTTTATCAGCCTGCATTGTTTTCTTGCATTATGGTTAAGAATCACCTTGCTATGGCTGAAGAACAGAGTTCTGACTCTCAAAACCTTACACTCTGAAAAACTTGTGGGTCTACTGCAGACCAACATGGCTACCCACGTAATTTTCTATGGCTATATTCAATATCATGATAAACTGTGGTTTGTTTAAAATGTCATTTGTGCATTAAACTCTGGTTAGTCTATCAAATGTAAGAAAGGCAAGTTTGTGTGTGAACTGGGGTGGTACGCTTATCACACCCTTCAGGAGGACTTCCTCCCTATATTGCCATCTCTTTGGCCAGGTTGCCACAAGAGGCAGAGCTATGCAACAAACCATAGTTCACGTATTCAGATGTTACAAGCCATCCCATAATTAGTACAAAATATGGTTAGCAAACCAGCTGAAAACCATAGTGTGAAATCCCCATTTACTGTTAACAAATCAACCACTGGTTTGCCGGACCACCTACATTCAGGTATCTGACAGCGGCTTGATCAAATGTCTAAATGTAGCCTATTGCAGTGTATTGAAAAAATGAACAGCAATGAGCTGAAGAAAAATAAGAAAAGTTGCATTTACCAATAATTGTCACACTGAGCTAGGATCAGACAATTTGTTCAAATATCCAAGGTCAGTGTGTCACGAACCAGAAAATTACAGATATTTTGCATATTTTATTTGCATATAATTAAACAAATTGCATCTGCAATCAAGTTGACCAAGTCTTCTGGTACTGGTTGTTGTAAATGTTCTGTAAGAGGCCCTTAGAATCATGACAACTGGTGGTGTTAGTATAACTAAGGAGATAGCCTTGGGCCATTAAGATAGTTTCTGGTGGGTAGCCATGTTGGTCTGCAGTCTAACAAGGCAGATGTAGGGAAACTTTGTATGCTCCTTGGAACAATAATATAGTAAAATTAAATTTTTTAAAAAATGAGATTTCTTGGAGATCATGAGATCTGAAAACACATCTTTTCATTAGTCACATTTCCAAGCTCATCTTTATTACTATGAAAGACAGAACACTGAAATTCAGAAATCTTCCAAGAGATATACTGAATCAATTTATGGTCAGCACATGGGCTGTCATGCAATTTTATATCACATGTCTTTCAAAGTAGCAAAGACAAGGTGTAAGAAGAATTAACAGCAAGCAGTTGTTGGGAAATGTTAAAACTCATAGAGGAGATTGTTCGTACCTTTCTTGGAAGTTTCATGGATGGCGAACAAACAAAACAACCCAGTGGTTTTAACACACAACTGATTTTTCCACCTACTTCATACAAAGCCATATTTGAAAAGCTTCAAGAGGAGATTCAAAAACTATCATTGAAGGCCACTGAGTGGCTAATGAGCCAAGCTGCTCATATCTTAGATTCAAATCTCTGCTCAAATGTGAATTTGCTAAATGGAGCCCTCATTCTGCAAAATGTGTGAGTCCGGACACTATATAGTGTCCGGACTCACACAAGCAATCTTTGGTTTGGCTTCACCCAAACCATACGACTCCATGTGCTTACCTATCCCAGACCACAGTTGTTCACTCCAGGCAGTAGACCAGATAGTTTTTTTAAAAAAGGAATATTGTACTATCTTAGAGACGAAGATTAAATGTCATATAAACTTCCTTGGGTTATGAAAGGTAATGCTAGTAGTCTTTATAATGCCACAAGACTCTTTTTTTTTCTGCAGTTGACTAACTTTCTACAACTTCCAGTGGGGCAACCAGATGGTAATATAATTTGCCCTTAACAATGACCTCACAGGCTGAAAATAAACAGCTTTACCCAACACAGAGATGCTATGATAGAGGGAAATTGCACCTAATTTTCTGCCTAGCATGTTAAAGAACCTCTCATAGGGGAAACAACTGTGGCAATACCGGTTATACTATTTTTCATGCATACTAATGCCTTTGGGATTGTTGCCTCTATGTCATTACATTGGATCTGCTCCTGTGCCTTTAAAAGAGCTTACACACAACAGGAAAAGCTTTTCTCATCTCTTATCTCAATGCCAGGGAGTTTCAGTGTCCAAATCTGAGTATCCAGACTGCTTTGGAGTAGGTACAATACACAGCAACCTTAGCAAAGAAAAGCAGCTCAAGCAGAATAACTACCTCAGCAAAGAAAGCTTGGGGGGGGGTGGTGTTTAATATCTACACTGAAAGTTTGGACTCTCAAAAGCTCATACTCTGAAAATCTAGTTGATTCTTATGGTGCTACTGGATCCAAATCTTGTTCTTACACTGGAAGTAGAAAGCAGCAGATTTTCACAGAATGGGATTCCTTCACCTTCTGCGTTGCTGCCTGTTGTACAAAACAGATGCCTTGCCAGAAGGAAAACAAAAGGTAAAATTTACTGAAGATTTGATCTTCCTCAGGAAAGAACAGACTTTCAGAGAGAGGTTACCCTTTTGCTATTGCTGCATGTGTAAACCACTATCAAGTGATAAAGCTACTAGATCTCATTCCCAGAGCGTGTGAATTACTTTACTGAGCATCCCCTCCCCTCTTGAGACCGCAAAACGAAGCCTCGAGTTGAGAAATAAGATTCCCTCCCTGTACTACTTAAGCAAGGCATACACACTCCCCCCCCCCTCCCGCCCCGGTTGTATGGTAAATCGCTTGGCGGAGCAGCCGCGAGGAAGGCATTCCGGTGGGGAACCTTGTGAAGAGCCTTGCGGCGAAAGCAACGAAGACTCTTGCGGCACTCTCGAGGCTGACGGCGCTTGCTGAGCGACTTCTGCCCCAAGCCTCTGGGTCGGCTTCTCGACAACGCTGCCGCAGGGCGCGTTACCTGATCCCAGGGGACGGCTGGAAGCGAGAGGGCTTCCCAAGCGGTCTGCCCCGAAGAGACCGGATCGACGCGAGGAGAGTCCTCTCAACCCGGAAACGGCCGGAGACCGACTCTTCAAGGCCGGACGTCTTGGCGCGAACTTTCCCACTCCAGCTCGCCCAGCCTGCCGCCGCCTCTCCCCTGCAGGTGTTTCGAGGCGATGCGGTTCGGCCTCCAGCGGCGAGGAAAGCGCTTACAGCTCGTTGCCGCCTAGAGCCGCTGACAAACGCGCAGCTCCCGTTCTCCCTGTGGCCTGACCGCGTGCCCGCGCAAGCTTGCCCCTCTTTCTGCGCTCATAAGCGGACGGACGTGAAAGTGCCGCGTTCTGTGTGCGAGAGCCAAACGCCTTATGAGAGAGCAGAGGAGGGGCTGCCTGAAGGCACGTGGAAATCGCGCTCGCCAGCCTGGAGTCGGCTTGTCCCGTGTCGGCGGCCTGCTTTCCCTACCACGCAGCCTGCAGGGAAGAGGAGAACGCATCAGCAGCGGCCACGAAACGTAGGGCGAATCGTGGGACTGGAGCAGAGCTTGGCGACCATTTGCGTGTGTGGACGCAGGCCCTTGGTGGCTTCAAAAACCAGTCTATCCAGGTGTTAACAGCGGGCAGAGCGATGCCACGTTTTTCTTTGGCACCTACTTTCCTTGGCATCTGCTTTCTTCATTTTTAGAGCAAGATTCCGGTTCAGTAACACCTTAGAAATGAACTAGATTTCCAGGGTATGAGTCTTCGAGAGTCAGAGCTCATACTTTGGAAATCTAGTTGGTCTGTAAGGTGCTACTGGATCCGAATATTGCTCTTCCACTACAGACCAACACAGCTACCAATCTGAGCCTTTCTTTTTAGTTCCTAAATTTAATTCAGCATGATTATTGTCCAAATTCAGCTGTCTCAAGTAATCATGAAACCTGGCATCTGAGCTCTAATCTAGAGTTGCCAACCTCCAGGTACTCACTAGAGAACTTTCAGAATTAGAATCGATCTCCAGGCTACAGAGATCAGTTTACTTGGAGAAAATGGATGCTTTGGAGGGTAGACTGAATGCCATTATACCAGCTGAGGTCTCTCCTCTGCCCTCTCTAGGTTTTACCTCCAAAATCTCCAGGAATTTCCCAATCGGGAGTTGGCAACCCTAATTTACACATGCAGGAAAATGAGGTGATTGAATGGATGGCGGAAGTAAGTGTCTCTCCACACAAGACACCTGGACACATATCCGTCAAGTGTTGGGAGATGAAATATTAGCCGGGAAACATAGTTTTGAAAGATAGAGCCAGTGGATTCTCTCACAGCTCTCCACAGCCTCTGGCATGCTAGACTGTCTCCCCTTCCGGATTTTTTGCCCTGCCGCCCTCACTGCTGAAATCCTTAAATTAACCAAGCCTTGGCAGGGCAAAGGCTCAGGAAGTGGAGACGTCAGAGGCAGCAGAGGGCTGTGAGAGAATCCATTGCTTCTGGAGTGATTTCCGCCAGCTGGCTCTGTCATTTAAAACTATGCTTCCCAGCTAAATTGCATCTCCTGACAGGTGAAGAACACGTCAAAAGTATTGTGTATTGTGTACGGGACAGATTGATAAAAACAGAGAGGAAAAAAAGTAGATTTTTAAACTGCAACAGACTAGTGAAAAGGAGGGGAAGACTCGGCAGGAATCGAATTTAAAAAGAGACTAAGTTTAAAGAAGTTATTAAAGAAATGGGACTATTGTTTTGAATACCTGTGGCTTTGGAGCTGTGAGAAAAAGACACCATCGCGAGATCTGCTGTGGGAAGACGGGAGACAGGAAGTGCGTAATAACAATAGAGTGGCTGGAGAGAAGCGGCCCTTGCTGGAGGGCAGGAAGTAGGGAATCGCCATTTTTGAAAGGGGAAGGGTCGCGGCTTCAGCGGAAGAGGAAGTAGGCCATCTTGGATTACAAAATCATAGAGAAACCATAGAGAAAAGACGCCCGACATTTTGGACTCTTTAAAACTTAATTTCTATAAGAAGACCGGGACATTTAAAATAGAAAAACGTTAAATTTTACGCCACGGAGTTAAGGAAGAGAGCGGATTCGTGGGAGCGAGCTAAAGCAAGCCCCACGATGTCAAAAAAAGAGTGGCAATCGGCAATAGAAAACCTGGATAAAAACCTGGACAAAAAACTTTTAGATATGATTAAAGAACTTAAGGACACGAAATTGGAGCTGATAAAAGAGGTTAAAGAGGTTACACAGACAGTAAAATCGGAGCTGTCAGAAGTGAAAAAAGGTATGGAAACAATACGAAATGAATTACAAGGAACGCAGCAGAGAGTTAAAACAGTAGAAGACGCGATGGAGAATTTAGCAGACACGCAACAAACAGAGATGAGATTGGTGAAGGGGAGAATGTCAGTTGCAGAAACTAAACATATGGAGAAGCAGCTACGTTTTCGTGGCTTGCCAGAAGTGGAAGGAAAGTCAGCGCAAGAACAGATGACTGAGGTGTTGGCTGAGTACCTGGGGAAGGAGGAGGAGGAAGTTGTGGCTATCCTAGATGTGGCATACCGTGTGAATTCGAGAATAGCAACCCAGAGGAAACTACCAAGAGATGTGATTGTGCAGTTTACAACACGAAATATGAAAGAGAGGATTGTGACAAAACAGTTTCAAGATCCATTGGAGATTGATGGCAAGACGATTATTATAATGAAGGAACTGCCCAGATCAGTGTTACTGGACCGGAAAAAATATAAAGTGCTAATTCAGATTTTGAAGGACATGAAAATCAGGTACAGATGGGAGTTACCGGAAGGAGTGTCCTTTGAGTTTGGAGGGGCCAAAAAACGCATCAGATCTGAGCGAGAGATGGAGCGATTTATTAAGGACAATGAAAAAGACTTACCAACAAGATCATGAGTATGGAGTGTAAAGTATTATCTTGGAATGTAAATGGACTAAACTCACCGAATAAGAGGAAAAATACTTTTCACTGGCTACTAAAACAAAAATGTGACATTGTTTGTTTGCAAGAGACCCATATCAGAAAGCAGGATGTAAAATATTTAAAATCTGGAAAATTGGGCAAAGAATATGTAGCGGCCTCCAACAAGAAAAAAAGAGGAGTGGTGTTGTACATAAAAGAGGAGCTACAGCCAAAATTTGTTATGAGAGATGTGGAAGCTAGATTTGTAGCAGTGGAATGTATTTGGAATTTAAAGAGAGTGTTGGTAGTCGGACTTTATGCACCTAACGGTGCAAAAGAAAGCTTCTTTGAGGATTTAAGGAAGCATTTAGACGATCTTGCATACGACCAGATAATTCTTGCTGGAGACTTCAATGGAGTGACAGACTTGGAACTAGACAAAAAGACTACAACGGCACAAAAGAAAAGAGGACTATTACCAAAGCTTTTTTTTGAGTTGATTCAACAAGAGACTCTTGAAGATGTATGGAGGAGAGAATATCCTAAAAGCAGACAGTTTACCTTTTATTCTGCAAGGCATTCTACATTATCAAGAATTGATATGATCTGGGCCTCAAAAGACTTAGCATTCTGGACTAAGGAGGTAGAAATAATGCCTATGGTAGGCTCAGATCACAACCCAATTATGTGGAAATTTGGAAAAAAGAGAAAAAGGAAAGCATGGAGAATAAATGAGGACTTGTTACAGGAAAGAGAGAATATGGAAATACTGAGAAGAGAGACAAAGTTTTTTATACAATACAACGTGAATAAAGAAGTACCAACCAATAAAGTTTGGGATGCTTACAAGGCGGTTGTAAGGGGCATACTAATGGACTTAAATGGTAGAGCAAGAAAGAAGAAAGAGGAGAAAAGACAAGAGATTGAGGAGAAAATAAAAGCCAAAGAAATACAGCTAAAAAAGAGACCAGGGAAAAAGAAGGTATACCAGGAAATTAAAATACTTCAAGAACAGCTAACAGCAATGAGCAATAAAGAATTGGAGTGGAATCTCAAAAGACTGAATCAAAAAGCGTTTGAGGGTGCTAATAAACCTGGGAAGTACCTGGCATGGCAATTGAAGAAGAAAAGGGAAAAGAAGATAATAAATAAAATTTGCGAAGATAACAAAACGTATTTGGAGCAGGCTACCATTAGTAGAGCCTTTTATAAATTTTACGCTAAGCTGTATAATAAAAAAGAAGTAAACAAAGAATCAATAGCGTCATATTTGGAGAAAACCAAACTTCCAGAAATCTCGGAAGCTTGGAGAAATAAGTTGAATAGTGAAGTAACTGACGAGGAAATAAGTAAGGCAATACAATCTGCAAATCTAGGAAAGGCGCCAGGGCCAGATGGACTTACGGCTAAATTCTATAAGACAATGGCTAAGGAACTGGCACCATTCCTAAAAGAGGTGATGAATGGGGTTTTAAGGGATCAAAGGATTCCAGAAACTTGGAGTGAAGCGAATATATCATTGATCCCAAAAGAGGGCCAAGACCTGACTAATGTGAAAAATTATAGACCTATATCGCTACTCAACAATGACTACAAAATTTTTGCGAAGATATTGGCGGAGAGATTGAAGGGGTGGCTCTCGGAAGTCATAGAGGAGGAACAAGCAGGCTTTTTGCCAGACAGACAAATAAGAGACAACTTAAGGACAGTGATCAATGCTATTGAATATTATGACAAGCGTTGTGACAAAGAGGTTGGTTTCTTCTTTGTTGACGCTGAAAAAGCGTTTGACAATTTAAACTGGGACTTTATGTTTGCCACTATGGAAAAGCTACAATTGGGAGAAAGATTCATCAGAGCAATTAAGGAAATTTATAGAGACCAGACTGCAGCAATTGTGGTGAATGATGAATTGACCAAGAAATTGACGATAAGTAAAGGAACAAGACAAGGTTGCCCGTTATCTCCATTGTTGTTCATTTTAGTATTGGAGATTCTGATGATACAAATACGTCAAGATGATGAAATTCGTGGAATAAAAATAAAGGACTATTCATACAAGGTCAGAGCATTTGCGGATGACATAATGTTAATTGTAGAGGACCCATTGGAGAACATGCCAAGAGTGATAGATAAGATCAAGGAGTTTGGAGACTTGGCAGGTTTCTTCATTAACAAAAAGAAGTCAAAGATATTATGCAAAAATATGACTAAGCAGAAACAACAATTGTTAATGGAAACAACGGATTGTGAAGTAACAAGTAAAGTGAAATATTTGGGAGTCGAATTAACTGCAAAGAACATAGATCTATTCAAAAACAATTATGAAAAACTATGGACTCAGATAGAGAGAGACTTGATTAAATGGAATAGATTGAATTTGTCATGGTTGGGCAGGATTGCAGCAGTTAAGATGAATGTGTTACCAAGAGTAATGTTTTTGCTACAGACAATACCAATCATCAGAGACTCCAAACAATTTGAAAAATGGCAGAGGAAAATATCAGATTTTGTTTGGGCAGGCAAGAAGCCTCGAGTGAAAGTGAAAGTTTTACAAGATGCAAAGGAAAGAGGCGGAATGCAACTGCCCAATCTGAGACTTTATCATGATGCAATCTGCCTAGTTTGGTTGAAAGAATGGATGACATTAAAGAACAAGAAACTATTAGCCCTAGAGGGATATAAAAAAATATTTGGATGGCACGCATATTTATGGCATGACAAAGTAAAGGTCAACTCGATGTTCCTGCATCACTTTGTTCGGAGAAGTCTATACATAATCTGGAAGAAGTACAGAATTTATCTACAAGAAGGAACCCCTTTGTGGGTGGTTCCATATGAGGTGATAGACCCGAGAGCTGTTGATAATGAACAACAATGTTTAACGTATAAAGAAATAACTAAAACTGAAGCATCCAAACTTAGAATAAAGACACAAGAGGAACTATCACCTAACTACGATTGGTTCCAGTATAGACAGATCAGAGACTTATATAATTCGGACTCTGTAAAGGGAGGTATACGAATAGAGAATTCGGAACTAGAGCAGACCCTTCTTAAAGAAGATAAGAAAAGAATATCCAAGGTATACCAAGTACTGTTGAAGTGGTATACCGAGGATGAGATAGTTAAAACACAATTGGTGAAATGGGCTATAAACTTTAATAAAGAAATAACAATGGAGGCATGGGAATACTTGTGGAAAACTACAATGAAGACAACGACATGTATTAATATCAAAGAGAACATTTATAAAATGATCTATCGTTGGTACATGACACCAAAGAAGATTGCGCTAGGGAATTCGAATACTTCTAATAAATGCTGGAAATGTAAGAAGCATGAGGGCTCCCTCTATCATATGTGGTGGTCGTGTGAGGTAGCCAGGCAGTACTGGGGGGAAATAATAAGAGAAATGAGTGAAATTTTACAATTTCAAATTAATAAGAACCCAGAACTCCTGCTACTGAACTTGGGAATGGAGGGAATTCCAGCAGAACACAGGACGTTGATATTTTATATGACAGCAGCAGCTAGACTTTTGTATGCGCAAAAATGGAAAGTACAAGAAGTGCCAACTATTGAAGATTGGACTTACAAATTGCTGTATATGGCTGAAATGGACAAGATGACAAGAAAATTGAGAGATCTGGACTCAGGGCAGTTCAACACAGACTGGGAGAAGCTGAAACAATACCTGGAGAAGAAATGGGAGGTGGGAGGAAAACTGTGGCAGTTTGAGAACTACTGAAGTATTGAAGTAGAGGGGGGAGACTTTACCGGGGGGAGAAGAGATAAATGTGAATTAATAAGCAGTCAGATTAATAGATTGACATATATATAGATATATATAGGTTAACAAACAGAACATAGAGAAAATAATTAATTATAAGGACTAAATATAAGGAGCGATTAACTAACAATATTTTCTTTTTTTTTCTGACAAGTTTTGTACCAAACTGAATGTCTGAAGATATAGATGGGTCAAATTGATTGACTACGTGAGGAGAGATATATAGAACTATTATAAAAAGATAGAATGAGTAATATATATAGAGAATAAGTCAAATTGTTTGATATAAACGAATGTATGATCTATATGGTTTATGATATATAGAAATACCTGAAATTGAAAAATTGGGATAAATTGTTTATCTAAGATGGAAACAAAGGCTTACAGTTTGGGCATATAATGTTAAAAATAGTTAAGGATGTACTGCTTAGAATAATGGAGAATATATATTTGTTTTAGATAGAGGAAGCTAATAAAAGTAAGGGAAAGGGGACAAAGGGTTGGAAAGCTGTTGGAAGTCAACAAAAAGGGGGGGGAAAGGGAGGGGGTTAGAGATGAAAAAATTGGGGAAAATTGAATGTAAATGTGGAAATAATGGATTCTAACCCAATAAAAATTTTTCAAAAAAAAAAAAAAAGTATTGTGTATTGTGTAGAAAGACTCTCAGACGGGAAGGGAAGGATGCTAAAAATTTGCAAAGAAAAAAAAGGGTGTAGAAATTTTCTGCTTGCTGCATTAGTCTATTAGTTAGCCTTTTATGGCTGCTTTTACTCAGGTCATTAATAGAGATGGGCATGAACCACAAAAAAAAACGAACCATGTGGTTCGTGGGTTTTCACAAACCAGGAACCACGAACTGGGGCAAGTTTACGAACCAGTTCGTGGGGTTTAAATGCCCCATTCCAACTGCTTAGCAGCGGCAGGGAAAGAGGCATTTGACAGTTTAAAGGGCCATTTGCTGCCTTGCAAGGGGCAGGTCCCTTTAAACTATCAGCTGGCAGGCGGGGGGGGGAATCCCCCCTGGCTGACTGCCAGCTGATAGTTTAAAGGGACCTGCCGCTTGTAAGCGGCAGGGCCCTTTAAACTGCCAAACCCCAGCCCCACACTTACCTTGCCCAGCTGCCCTGCGGGCCTGCAGCGTCCTTCCCCTCCTCCTGTGAGGGGTGGGAAGGCCGTTTTTGGCCTCTTCTGCTGCTGCGTAGGCCCGCAGGGTGGCGGCCAGCTGATAGATGGGCCCACACAGCAGCAGAAGAGGCCAAAAACGGCCTTCCCGCCCCTTGCGGGAGGAGGGGGACGACAACGCAGGCCTGCAGGGAGGCTGGGCAAGGCAAGTGTGGGGCTGAGCAGTGGGGGCTGGGGTTTAAAGGGCCCTGCCGCCTGCCAGCTGATAGTTTAAAGGGACTTGCTGCTTGCAAGCGGCAGGAAAAGTTTATATGGCCATTTCCCTGGCTTCCACAAACCACTGGTTCGTGAACCACGAACTGGCCTGGTTCGTGCATTTGGGGGGGGCGTAATTCGATTCCTGCCCATCTCTAATAATAACCATGCAGGCATCCTTTTAGACTTGGCAGTACTTTTCCTAACCTGGGAAATGCATTCTATCTGGGCTTCAATTAGTGTGACTTTAAATAGCTTCCAAACATTCTCTAGGGATTCGACTTTGTGTTTCTCTTTTACAGAATCACAGAGTTGGAAGGGGCCATACAGTCCAACCCCGTGCCCAATTCAGGATGAGCCCGTCCTCTCATTTTTGTAAAGTTCTCCCTTCTGAAATTCAATGTAACTATTTTAAACTTTTAAGGGTTATTTTTCACTGACATGAATGCTGAACTTAATAGCATTGTGGTCAATTCAACTTTCTGAAACTCTATACAATATGTAAATCTGCCACTTTGATAGCCAAAATCAGGGCAACTAGTCTACTTTTAAAGAAACTTGTTAAACCCTTCTTACACAGCAGATACAAGGCTGAAACATTACAAACAACCTGTGCTGCGATTAAAGTGTTTGTCTGGTCTCAAAATGGTGTTTTCTTCCATGAGATCTAGGCCAAAAATCATCTTCATCTTTCCTTGATGCCATCTTTGTCTTGGAACAGCTTTCTTTGCCTGTCTACTGTAATTAAGGTGATTCCCAATGATCTATGGCAGAACAGTCTCCCTTTAATTTTATTTACTTTAGTCTGCCTTTCTTCTCTGAGACTCAAGGTTGACTGCAGAGTCTTTTTACATGTTAATAATGATTTTTGTGCCATTGATTTCTCATTTATTCATGTATGCTGTCACTTCAACCAGCCATTTTTAAGAGTTGTCAATTTTGCATAAATGTTGGATTACGGAATACAGATGGCTTGTTCACACCTCCACAAGCTGAAGTCTGAACACAGGTCACCAGGGCGCTTGTGATCTCATGGAGATATGACTAGGGCAGCAGTTTCTGCCACCATAGCTGCATTGTTAAGCTGCCACCTTCATGGGAATTATTGCTGGATTGTTGTAAAGTATAGGCAATTCAATTTGTGAATGTCACTGGGAACATCTTGGAGTCAGGAGGGTCTTTTCCATCTTATGAAAAATGGTAAAGGGGGTCGCCTTTGACTACCAGAAGGACTGTGATGGGAATCATGGGGCCTGCATGGAGAGAAGCTATGCAGGATAGGGCCTATAGTGTGGTAGAGTGCCCTCAAGTCAGAGATGTCTTTTGGTGACCCCTGGTGGGGTTTTCATGGCAAGAGACTAACAGAGGTGTTTTGCCATTGCCTGCCCCTGCAACCCTGGTCTTCATTGGAGGTCTCCCATCCAATCACTAACCAACACTGTCCCTGCTTAGCTTCTGAGATCTGACGAGATCAGGCTCACCTGGGTTATCCAGGTCAGGGTAGGGCTTATAAGTAAGGAGAGGAATTAGGTAAGACAGAATGAAAAGCTGGCTGGATCCAACCCTGAATGTTTTGTGTAGAAGTTCAACTATGTTAATTACCCACTGATGTTTACTGTATTTTCTGGATGTAATAATGCCTGCTACCTCAACATTTTAAGGTTAAGCTTAATGCCCAAATCAATTTTCTTTACCTAAATAACATTTTTCATTCTGTCTGTCATTGGTTAGTTTGGCCTAAACACTGAGTCTGGAAAGAGGCTGTGTTACACATGCCTGTTTCAGTTACCTGGTTAACTCACACATGAGTATCTGCCTAGTTAACACGAACATAGGAGTATTGGGGAGAAAAGATATGTGCTGTCTTGATTTAACAGTCATTCTGAACTCATAGTTGCCCAGAGGGGCCAGTGTGAAAGCTTAGTCCTCTACCTGAGTTTCAGGTCACATTGGAGTTGGATCTGAAAGCAAGAAACATTGTGGTTCATCCAGATCATTCCCTGATTTCTTGGCAAATGATAATGGAAATGGAACCCAGCGACCACGCAAGCAAGAAGCCAGGGCTGCAGGTCCCTGTAAACTGTTACAGGAGCTGGACCAGTGTAGTTGTGAGAATGGCATGTCACTGTAGTCCTAGTGGGGGCTGACAAAGCCTAGGGGCTCTACAAGGCACATTGGCACCACTAGAAGCTAGGAGCTGGGAAGGATGTTTCAGTTCTTCTGTCAAAACATTGACAGGTCAGCCTTCTGCTTTTGTTGTTTGGGCATATTTCTCCTTCCCAAGCAGAGGACCACACATGGCTGTCGGCAGAAGCCATCAGCTGAACTGCAGTTTCCACGTCAAACTTTGGAGTGCAGGTAAACAGACAATAAAAAAACTACCACACCCATTTGATATGTTTGGGAAGTATTTTATTAGAGGTATATTTTTTTCAAAATAAATACTTAACACATTGCCAGTAACACATTAGAGGGACAACACAAGGAACAGAAAACAAAGCATAAAAAATTAAAGAACTTTAAACTGGCTATTAAAAATGCTACCTAACAAAGGTGCCATGTAAATAGATTATTTGTTTCCCAACAAATCTTGTTGCTGCTTTCTCTTTAGAAAAAACCTCACTTGCATAGTAGCAAGTGCACAACACTATCAGAGCACCCACCCCTGACAAAAAAACCAAACAAAACTTGGCAGAATTCCCCTCTCTGAGAAAAGAACTATTTTATTCAGAGAAAGATTCGACTTTGGTATCTCGAATTTTGTGCCATTAGTAGGAAAGGCAGCTGTTTAATCAGCAAAATGCAAAGCAGACCAGTTACTTGTCACAGCAAGACCCACAGATGGATGGTGACTAATCCACCTTTGGCATGGTCTTACCTGTCCAGTAGCTGCACCATTGGACAGGAAAGATTATTAGAAGAGAGAAATTGGTACCCATAATGATAGCAGCAGCAACAAATTATGGAATCACTGGCATTCCACCCCCTCCCCAAGGCACCTTGGAAACTTGAGTACAGTGTTATATAGCCAGATGCACCTAACGGATCAAGCCATGCTGACTTTCCACTGGTTTCTTATGAAACCAGGTGCCATTCTTCAGTTTGAGCAAGTTAAAATTTTTTAAAGTTCTATGCCAAATACAAGGTTTTATACTACTATTCTCTCCCCAAGACACACAGAGAGGAGGATGGTTTCTCCTTGGTCACACTTTGCTTTCCTGCAAAGCTACCATCATTTTTGCTTTATTTTAAAGACAGACAAGGCCATTATTAAACCTTAAATTAATCTAGACCACAACTGAACCAAAATCTAATTTTAGAGGAAAATCATTGCATTTTTTTTTCAAAAGTGCAGTGCATATTGCAGTACGAAGTGTTGGCACCTACATTTGTATTTTAGTACAAATAAATTTTTAAAATCCAGTGCCAATTTTTTTAATTAAAAAGGTTATTTGGGATTAACTTTATAAATATTTTATAAATATGGTAATTTCCCCAAATGGCTCATGGGTAGCTACAGAAATGGCCTCTCTAGATTAAAACATAAGCATATTGGCAGCAAACAAAAACTCAGCAGTATAATCATTGTGCATTAAGCAGTAGCTTACTAGAAAAGTCTAAATTGCTGTGCAAGATGTTTTAAAATAGGATACAATATTGAATAATTTAGTAATTGGCTATACCTACACACAAACACAAGTTCACTGTTGTCTGACACAAAAATGGCATTTACAGTATAGGTAGTTAAAAAGGTGCTTAACTTGTCATGACAGAGGGGTAAACCATGTTTGTTTTTCTGGACATTTAAAATTATACTTAATAAGAGGTTATCTGTAGCAGATTAGTCAGTCAACACTCAAATAGCAGCAAGTCTGTAGAGATTTCAGGTATGAGGCACTTTTAGCATAGAACTTGCGCTCATGTTTGCCAAGCTATACTTAAAAAAAGTCTCTTCTACTTAGAGATTCTCATTATTCTAATGAAAGAGGAATGGTGGAACTTTGTGAAACTTCATGCATATTTCTCCCCTATATGCAACTCAACTTCATGCATATTTCTCCCCTACAACTGAGTCATAAATCTTTGTATGTTTCAGAATAGTTAATACATTTTCCAGTAAGAAACAATATTTCTTCCTCCAAATAGAAATTGTGTCTGGTCAAGCTGTTCATGAAATCACACCTCACATCATGTGATAGGTATCTGTTTTCATGTTCCATCGGGCAAATGGTTGCTGGCTGGGTCTGCCTTATTTAATAACGAAATCAAGCACCCAGCATGGCAAGAATTCCACAAAGCAGGTTCTCATGAATGAGAACTGAGACAAGGAGCTAGATTCTTTGCATGCTGTCTTTCACAATTTGCCTCAAGTGCTCTAGTGCAAATGTTTGCAGAGACAACAGCCTCCCACGATGTTCACATAAAGAATATAAGCGCAACTATTCAATTGGCCACAGTGCCAAACCCTAACCGCTCCTATCCTGCCCACTCAAAAGATTTCACACTCTAAGGGCTTGACTATTACAAATTATGTAAAGTAAGGCTGATGCAAAGATAAACCAGGAACGTGCACTACTTGATTAGTCAATTAATGACTGAAAGATTTTTCAGTATCTTCAACACTGCCTGTTCACAAACACAGAGCTGTCGATCACTGCAAACATTCTGCATATGAAGATCTTGGTAGAAGAGACCTTATTAGCTAAACTTTTAAGGGCCAGAAAGTTTTTGTGCTAATGGGACTTTAACCATTGTTAAGAATACTCCCTTTCAAAAGGAATTTTAAAACTCAGCACCAACTATGGACCTCTGCTAATAGTCACATACAGCTCAGCTTTCAAAATGCCATACAAAACAAATCTATTAGATATTTTTCTCTAGTCTATCACAGATACAATGAGGTATGCTACCAATATAAATCCACATATTTGTTTTCTAATGGCACTGGAAACTTCATCACTGTTAACATTGCTTTGCTCATATTTATTAGCTCCATATCTATCCCCCATCCCCTAGTTGTGTTCTTTGGTGTACAGCAGATTGTTTGTGATATAAGAAGAACAGTGATGGGAGTTTTGTTATAAGCGAGGGGAGAGGCAATTCCCTCGTGTAAATATGCCAAGCCTTTATTTTGTACCTGTATATTATAGTCATGCTTCTACAATGCAAACCGCAATGGGGAAGGGGAGGGAACAGGCCAGATAAATAGTATTGCTTTAAGTAGTATGAAAGAGAAGGCTGCTGCTGTGCTATCACTATACACCTTTGCCATGCTACACAGTAGCATGCACAACGCAACAGCAGCAAAACAGGAGACAAATTTCAGTGCTGGTGACAATTAGCAGTAGTGAGGTCACATTTGATAAGAGGTTATGAGAAAAGATTCTACACAATAACTGACACAACTCACTCTTGCTACCTGGAGTGTTTCATCTCTAATGCAGATGCAATGGGTCACTCCAGCAATTGAGAAATTTAGTAAAGGCATCAACAACAAATACCAGATCTCTGACAGTTTTGGACAAGCAGATAAATGCCCTTCTAGACTATCTGGAAAAAATATTTTTAAAATATGTAGAATATCAGTTTAATCAAGAGGCATGAATTCCTATGTACTGCATGATTATTAGGATCTGCAATTTATTATCCTATCAGGAAGGGAAGCAGATCCAAGAGTCACTGATGTAACATGGCAAGGCACCTCTCTACTTACTATATTCATCCAGTTCTCACAGTACAGTCACAGCCATTTAGGACTTCCAACTCTAGTTTCTTCATATTCTCTAGATCACTCTTTATTCACTAGAACCACTTACAGAGCAACAATACCCACTGTCATGGCAGGGGCTATGAGCACCATCTTTTTCACAAGGTATTAAGCTCTCTCTATTGGTACAAAAGGGTGAAAATCCATATACTTCCAAGTTCAACCCACTGGAACCACTGGTGTCTGGATTATAAATATTTCATGTTCTCTTGCAAATGAGATCAAACCTCTTGCCTCCTCATCTTTAACATGCATTTAATCACAAACCACTTCAAAACGTACATTAAGCCATCTTATTTTTTGCCTTCTTCCATCCTCCTTTTCATCCCTACTGCAGTAGTACAGGAACTAACATGGATTAAAAATTATTTGGGGAAAATACAGAATCAAATTGCACTGATTTGTTTAGAGAAGCAAAAAAATAACCTGATGTCCAGAAACAGTGTGAACAACAAAATATCAGCACTTTTGACATCTCTTGTCCCCACTGTAAGTAGTCCCTTAGAAGGGGCAAGTTTGAGAAGAACCAGAAACTCTAGAGGCATGCAGTCAAGTTTACAGTTCTATAGTCTTCAAATCTGTATTAACAGCAGTGGCACCATGAAAGCTGTACAAGAGGATGTGGGGAAGATTTCACAATGCGCTTCCATTAACAGCTGATAAGAAGGATAGACTCTGATATAAGAACTGTCTTGGTTTGCATCCAAGACTGCCTTGCTTTTAGCATTTCATAGCACTGAGGACCCTAGGGGACTCAAATCTTTAAAAAACACAAAACATAAAACTACATACTTTACAATATCAAAAAGAGTCCAGTAGCACCTTTAAGACTAACCAATTTTATTGTAGCATAAGCTTTCGAGAATCAAGTTCTCTTCGTCAGATGCATGGTACAGAAACTGGTCAAATATAGAAGAGGAGGGGGGAGGAGGGGAGGTTTTGCTGCTACAAACCAACACGGCAAACTCCTTTGAAGCCTCACACAAGTCAATAAATCTCCATACCAAGAGGAGATGTTTACATTTACTAGCAAAGGAATGTTTTGGTTGCATCCCTCTCCCCCCCTAATTGCATCTTCTCTCTCCTCCCCTCCTCCTCTATATTTGACCAGTTTCTGTACCATGCATCTGACGAAGAGAACTTGATTCTCGAAAGCTTATGCTACAATAAAATTGGTTAGTCTTAAAGGTGCTACTGGACTCATTTTGATTTTGCTACCGCAGACTAACACGGCTAACTCCTCTGCATACTTTACAATACTGATCTAGAAACAAAGAAATGCCAGACACTGATTGGGACACAATCTTCTTAATACACAAGTTCAAGATACCTTCTAGAGGTATCCTAAAATGCAATTCTTTATAGTTCAACCAAGAGAGAGAACAGCTAAGTTGCTGTCGCCAAGTATTTCTATACCTCATCTCAAAAAGTGTACATGAAACCCATCAGTGTGCTAGTTGTAACACTGTGCTGGTCACCTGCTTGATGCTGGCACAATCAGGTGATTTGGGTATCAATTCTCTCTCTGCATGGTGGGAAGAAGTCCCCTTAGTAGGTATTACAAATGCTACTGCTGCCGCCCTCCCTCCCCTTCCACCTGCTCGAATTCTAGTGATAGCTTTAAAAGAGCTGGAGGCTCTCTTGTGTGCAGCTTGCTGGTGGGTGTCTCATCTGAAGCCCTTCTGATGGGAAGATAGAAGCCTGCAGGTCCACGTTAATACAGAACAGCCCCAGCATCAGCTGGCGCTGGTATTCTTCCCATTTTGTCATAACGTCTGTTAGGGAGAGGTTATTCCGCAGCCACTTGGGCAGTGCTTCTCCATAGCCAACACTCAAGGGTACAGGCAAACTTTGGGTCTTTCTGAGTTCAAGATGGTAGTAGAGTCTGGAAGAGAAAAAAATCCAAGTTTTTCAGTCTGTCATGCAATGTTTGAATGCAGTCTTTAAGACTCTAGGGCTTACAGCATAGAAAGGAATATAAATCACAAGCAAACATCAAAAGAGAAAGAAAAAGAAGAAAGAAGAAAAAGAGGGTAAAAATAAACATCCCATCACAATTTCTGCTCATCATCATACCAATATCATATACTGCTATGATGGCATAGACAAAGCCAGCAGAACAAACCAGGGCCACGGCAAGATGCAGGCGAGTGCGTTTACGCTCTCGCTGTGTCCCTCAATACTGACCTTCGACACCCTCTGGCTATCCTAGTCCTGCCCTTTGCTGGCCCATGAGCAGAAAGTGCCACTTGAGCTGATTTATGTTCAAAGGAAACTTTGAGCCTCCGGAGTGCCCCAGCTGGCGATCACCACACAGTGGAGTTTCCTTGTGTCTGAGAAAGGGAGGCAGGTGGACAAGTGAGAACTGCACAAGCTTCACAGAGCAAACTGCTCTCCGTGGAAAATAAATTCTTCAATAGTAAATGGAATCCATACTAAATGGAATCACTCATGCATAGTTTTACACCTCCATCAACAAGCACATCTGAAATTGCAATAATTTATTCTCAAGGGGTAAATCCAAAACAATAGCTATAAATCAAAACATATCTAAAACTATATTTTAACTACTTTAAAAAATAGTAGTAAGTGATAGTTTCAAAAGCAAGGGTTGATCCATGCTTTCATAACTTCTGTATCAATAGAAGCTTCCAGACAGTCTTCAGTGGCAGCCCCACATACACCACAACCATAAGCCTTACTGAATGGAGAAGGACTCTTTACATAACAGCTGAGCAAATTAAGATGATAACTCCAAGGCAAGAGAGAGCAGACTCTAGAGGGAGAGTATATGGGAGCATCGAGGCAGATGCTAGGCACACAGGCATCCTACTACATTTAGGGAGAACAATTCTCAGATAAATGTGGTTAGGTTTAAAGCCTCCTTATGTGCCAATCATATGTTGAGCAAGAACTTTGGCATGTTGATCTCAACCTCCAGAGCGGTGATATTTCCTGAAAAAGTAAAGGGAAATAGATGATCCTACCGGGCTGAGAGATGACTTCCAAGCTTCTTCTTGGCTTTTCTCATGAGATAGTGACAGACTTTCCTTGTCTGCTCTTTCATCCACCTAATGTCTTCTGGAACATCTGGCAGCCATTCAAGCAACCTGAAGGGGAGAATGACATACAAGAAAACTGTTATCTGGAGCAGCCATTGCTACATTACAGGCATGAACAGAAATATCTCAAAGTCCCACTGAAGCCTCTCAAAAAGGAGCCAGTCCATAACTATTCCTTGCATCAATGACTGACAGACAATCCACAGATTACAATGATCTGTTTGCCACAGTTTGTGGTTCCCAAGCAATCCAAGAAAAAAAACCTCTTTAAAATAGCTAGAGAGCCAGTTTGGAGTAGTGGTTAAGAGCAGCAGGATTCTAATCTGGAGAGCTGGGTTTGATTCCCCTCTCCTCCACTTGAAGCCAGCTGGGTGATCTTGGATCAGCCACAGCTCTCTTAGCCCCACACACCTCACAGGATGATTGTCATGAAGATAATAATAACAAATTTTGTAAATTACTCTGAGCAGGTGTGGTGTTGTTGTAGATCTACTTTGTCTCGTCAAATTTTAGGAAGTAGATCAAGACTAGTTTTTTTTGTAGACAGAACATAAGGTTTCAATTCTGGATGCCACCATTATCTTTTATAATGTCTATTCGGAGGTCATTTTTTGATAGAGGTGTTGTTAAACACAAAAACAAGTCTTAAGTACCTTGCACTCAGTAGTAAAAAATGAATCTGTTTCACAGTAAACTAAATACTGGAAAAGCTAGATTTTGAATGAATTTATTTGCTTATAATAACTTATTCTCTTTTTGCTAGTCATGGATGGGGTGAGAAGTTTTGCTTGAGCTCTTTAGGAATTATCTATTACATGGCTTCTGTACAACTATAATGGCTAGTATCTTGCTCTTAAGCAAAGAAGTTCAGGTTGCCACATTCTGTACCCAGTGGGACATTCTGGTAAGATTCAACTGTGCTTCAAAGCTGTTTTTCATATTAAATACCATTGGAGAGGCCTTTATTGAATAATAAATCACCTCCTTGGATTCTCTCCCTGCTTGATTTAGAACCACATTCAACTAAACACCAATTCCTTAATCTTCTTGCTGGCACAACAATCTACCACCCATTCCCAGATCCTATCAGCAACATTCGTTCCCAAAATCAAGTTTCAGAAGCACGGACAGAATGGTACCTGACAGTGAAAGAGAGTGCCGATTCTAGAGGGAGAGTGTATGGGAGCATCAAGGCAGATGCTAGGCGCACAGGCAACAGGTTGGCAATGCCAGTGAACAGGCCCCTCCTCTCCGCACAGGCTTCCAAAAGGGCTGAAGAAGGAAAACAAAACTGTCATGCCAGTCACCAATTCATTGAGGAAGCCAGAGACCATCCCTTCCCAATGTTAAGAATAACCAGTCACCAGTATCAAGCTGTCTCGTGGACAGCTGTGACACCACCCTTTAGTCCAAAAGACAATAATACAAGATTGATTGCTTTCATGGGATTAATGTTGCTCCTCTTGCACTACACAGCAAGCCAAACAGTTGTGTCTGTTGCACAGTACTTTTAAAAGGGACCATTCACTGCAAAACCTAATGGCCTTCTCAACTTTTAATTCAGTTAAATTCACATCTGCTTCATGAAGAAGAAAGAGGGTCTTGGGGAGTCTGCCATTTTAGATCCAGTTCAGCCGCTTGGTAGTTCCAGTAACTTCTGACTGCAATTCCCCACCGTACCTCTAGGCATAATCTGAAATAGGGGCGTGCTGATCACACTCATGGCCACATTCACAAGCAACCTCTGGAGCTCATGCACCTACCCTCATGAAAAATTTACACAAGTCTAATTTCAGATGCTACAGGAGAAGTGGGGAATTGGAAGCATGAAGCACTGATGCTTTTGAAAGGCCAGAAGCTACTTGTTGACTAGGCCAGTTTAAAGGCTGGAGGTATTGCCACAAAATACCACGTACTAAAACCAAGCAGCTTACTCCTACTGGGAAGAACTCAGTGCTCTCAAAGCAGATGCTAATTACCTTATTCTTCTTTCTTGACTGGTATCCCTAGCCTAGCTGCAGTAGCAAAGAGCAAGAGTCCAGCAGCACCTATAAGACTAACAAAAATTGTGGTAGATACTGAAGTGAGCTGTGACTGACGAAAGCTCTTATCCTACCACAAATTTTGTTAGATTTTAGGTGCTACTGGACTCTTGCTCTTTTTCTACTGCTATAGACAGACTATCACGGCTACCCATCTTGACCTATCCTATTTGTTACAGGCCTCCCATTTTGCATGAATCTCAAACTCCACCACATTATCTTACAAACCCTGAAAAAAGAAAATGTTCCACAGTCAAAAAACTTCTTGATCTTGTTTTATTTTCAGATACAGCCTATAGTATCTCAAGACTAACGTAGCCTATTTCTCATCCTGCACGGCAGGTTCATCTTTAGGTGCTTTGGAATGGAGGTTAAAAAATACAGACTTGGTGAAGGCCATCCAGCAGTTGCACTGACAAGGTAGGAATGGAACCCCAGCTTTCAAGGGCAGCCCTTTCCTCTCTGATTCTCTTATCACACTGGCTTTAGGATTTGTGAGTGAATAAGCATGCACAATTTGTAGAACCTTGGTTGTTATATCTATATTTTTAACAGAAAACAGAGAGGCATTGATAGGGTTCCTAAAGACATAAGGACACCTGAGGAAGACTAAGGAACTAATCCTAGAAACTCACAAACCACACTGCCCATCATGGACACTGTGTATTCAAGAGGTCCTAAGTTAGCTTTGAATGCACCCAGTGCTGCTTGCACTATAAACCAATTTAATAGCCATGGCTTTCTGTAAGGAATCCTAAGAACTGTAACTTGATCATGCATTAGGATAGCCAGATTCTCTTCCACACAGGTACACGAAGTAAACTAATACAAATATGCATTACATGGGTCTTCCAAATCCAAGATTACTATCATAACCACCAAATATTCTTTGTCCACAGTTCTACTTCTGATATAAAAGAAGAACATATTCCTTACAGAAACACCTGCATCCTGGCCTGTTCAAAGACATAAATTACAAAATGCTAAGAAGCACTATACTGCATGCATTAATAAAATGCAAAATGCATTACACTTATCTAAATATATAACACATATCAAGGGATGCGTCTTGGATTGGCTTAAATCATTCCCCATGGAATAAACTCAAAGGGTTGCTGTCAAAAACCAACGGTCTTCATGGTGGGAATTACCTTGCAGATTCCCCAAGGCACAATCATCTCCCATGTTATTCAAGCCTTTGGGAGAAATGAAATTTACTTATTTATGTATAATCCACCTTTCTCACTGAGATCCAAGGCAGATTACATGGTCCAAGTGAAATACAAAATAGTCAACACCTAGGACATGCACTGAGCAAAGTATAATAATGAACCACAGTTTAGACATTCAGTAATCAGGTACAATAGAGTATCTGTTTGAAAACAAACATAAAGAGCATAGAGATGAAATCTTCCTGAAACAACACATAACCGATTTAAATGGCATGTTTATCAATGTGCTGATGACACCCATCTCTCTATCTGAATCTCCTGGGGATGCAATAATGTCCCTCAATCATTGCCTGACAGCTGTGATCAATTGGCTGCAAGCAAACAAATTGAAACTGAACCCAGACAAGACAGAAGTGATGCTGGATGGGAGGGCAAAAATACTGAAGGACATTATGCTCCCCACTTTCAATGGGGTTCAGTTGACCCTTGCATGGCTTAAGAGCCTACGAGTTATACTAGATCCAGCACTTCTGCTAGAAAAACAAGTGAATGCAGCTGCAAAAAAATGCCTTCTACAAACTCAATCTAGTACAGAAGATGGCCCCTTATCACGACACAGCTGATGTAGCCACCTGGATCCATGGCATGGTAAACATCGGACTGTACTACTGCAATGGGTCTCCCCTCAAAGTCAGCTCTGAGACTCCAGTTGATATAGAACATCACAGCTCAGTTATTATCAAGAGCTAATGGAGCATGCCTATTACTCCCTTTCTGCAGTCACTCTATTGGCTGCCCATCACTTAACGTGGCTCAGTTCAAGGTTTTTAACATAACATACAAAGCCTCTTGGGGCCTTGGTCTCTCATATCTATGGGACTGCTTTTTTCCCTACACTCCACCACAGCAGCATCACTCATCTGAATGGGGTCTTCTACAGATACCACCCCGCAATTGGGAAAAATCAGCAGCTGTCCAGACATGTGCATTCTCTGTAGTGACCCCCACATTATGGAACGGCCTCCCTGAAGAGGTCAGGAAAGCTCTCACTTTCTTGGCTTTCTGCAAACTCTGCAAAACCAAATTATTCAGGAGGGCCTTCTTACACAGGTAATAGGGCTGTGCTCTAAATAAATGGTTCAGAGAGATGTCGTATACCCCTGTGGACTGCCTGTTGCTGAAAGTATGCCCTACTGGATAATTAGCACATATCATATCAATCGATGTCATATCAATATGCTTATGCCTTGTTTCAGCATTTTTTCCAGTTCTATATTGGATTTCTGCTTATTTACAAATTTCTATTATCATTATTACCCTATTGTATTGTTTATTGAATGTCCCAGCTGATTACTGTGTTATCTGCCTTGAGTCTTGGAGAAAGGCAGACTATAAATAACAAATAAATAAATGTAAATATGCTTGTGTAAAAAATCCATATCCCTTGCAGCTTGCATGTCTTGTTTTTGGGACTTTCCTTGAATATGTGTAATATATTTTCAATATTTATTAATATGTACAATGTAGTGCTGATTAGTAATCTGTTATCATACAATGTGTTTCTCTTCGTTCTTTAAATTACTGTTTAAAGAGGAGACACTTGACTGGACAAAGCGATAGTATTGTTTTTCTCTCCAATGAAAGATCATACCCTGGTGCAATTTAGGGGGCAAGTGTTCAAAAATATAGTCTTCAGCTACTGTCACTGCAGTAGTCTCTTCCAGCTGTTCCTCTTCTACAGCTTCTTCCTCTTCAGGGTCCCTCTTCCCTGAACTATTTTCTATGGCTAGCAGAGGCAGCATAGGTCTTGGATGATGGAGGAGACCTGAGCAGAGAAGACAGGTTCTTATGGTTCATTCAAAAGCTTTATGTGTCTGTTAGCTACATTTCTTCAATACCTCACACCATAGGGGAAAGCTTCAGTTACACCCAGAAACTCTGGACTTCAGAGTTCAGTCACTAAAGGTCACACAAGTAGTCTTGTTTATACATCTGAAGTCATTACAAGCCTTTGGTTGCTTCTGAGCCAGTTCTCTTGCTGTAGATGAACAGTGCCACTCATATGACTGTATTTCTAGCAGTACTTAATCTCCTAACAGCTACACCAGTCTCCCAGCGTATGCAAATAACACGAGTCGTCAGGACAAAGACACAGTGGGTACGTCTGTTGCACTGTAGGTAGTCCACCACAAGATGCCACTATAGACATTAGCATTTGGTGCACAGGCTACAACAGAAGCTTACTGCAGAGTAGGAGAAATATGGTAGGAACAGGTGTTCTCACTGGACAAAAAAAGATCTCAGAACAGCTAATACCATTCAACGTCTCTAGACATTAGAAACCGAGATGTGTACTGTCCTGCTTTTGCACAGTTCATATTCATTTCAATGGAGTTTGTGCAGGAGAACATTTGGGTGGATTGTGCCAGTGGCATTATCCCCCACAGCTCTAGGCACAGATACAAAATTAAGCAGAACAGCTTTTCCTGTCATATCTAAAATTCAAAAAGATGGCTCTCTTTTGGCCAAGTTCTATTGTGTGGCTATATATAAAGGTTTTTGAGTTACTCAGAGCTTGTGCAGACAAGGTGGCATGGAAAAGGAGCTCAACCTCATCCTGAGTCCTCACTAGGTCAGCCTGGACAATTGCATAGTATTTGGTCTGCACAGCAGAAAATGAGTAATGCGGTCTCTCTTACTGGGACTAAATATTTGGTTTTAATATGAGACTTTCCAAAATGTACAAAACAGTTTCCACTGGGCAGAACTGAAAGAACTCGGTAAAAACTACATCCAAAAAAGAACTTTTAAAAAAGTGCTTACCAGTCTTCTTCAAGAAGTGCAAAGCATCCCTGTAGCCCTGCTTGCACATGTCCCGCAGAACCTGTATACAGATAAAAAGACAAAGCATGTTGTCTAGACTGCAGGAAGGCTGGGTCTAAATAGCACTTTGTTGACCAGATATCAGTATAGGAGGAAAGGTGATGTGCCTGTTCTTCTGCTACTGCTATCCTCACCCTAACAGCACGATCTGTTACAGTAGTAAAATGAGGACCAATGGAACCAAGAAGCAGCATCTGAGGAGGGACAGCATTCTTTGCCCTCCCCTTAGCTGCAAGAAGCATATAAGCAAACAGATACAATCTTCTGATTTGTAACAGATGAAAGAAGGCAGAATTGGCTAGCTGAACATCACCACTTATCACTGTTCTACTCAGACTTCAGTGTTAACTGGAAGAGATACTGTGGTGTGAGTTTTAAGTGGATTCTTGCTACCTGTTGCTTGGCAGCTAGAGCAGGGTGGAGACACTTTATTTTAGGCAACGGCTCTAGAACATATTCCCTCTTGTGCAGAGTACAGGGGTGCAGTTGAAGTATAACTATTTCAGACTCCAAGAAGGAAAAATGTGGGGCAATATAGGCACCCAAAAATCCTTGGGAAAAGAGTGGAATAAAAATATAGCTTAAAATATAACAATAAGGATCTTCTTCATTGTGTAGCAAGCCTGGTGGCAGTAGCAAATCAACCATGCTGGCAGAAGTCTGTGCAGCCCTACCTAGACTGTGTCCTCAACACCCTCTAGAGAATGAAAGTGAGTATCCAACTTACATAAAGAATGCATTAGTGATCATTCCTGTGACTTTCAGTGACTTTGTTGTTTGTTTCTGAAAGGAAATGTGTGCAGTTGTTGGTGACATGCCATATACCTTACTGTCAAATGGGTGCCCGAAGCTAATGGATGGTAGAAACATGTATTTGGGGGCTCAAGGGAAAAGACACCAACATGTCATAATAGTTTTTGCAAGCATGCATAATTATACTTTTAATTGATCCCAGACGCAAAATGTGAGGTTTGGGCAGAATTTTTGCAAGTAGAAATGTGGTAATATGCAGATAAGCAGAAAGGGGAAGGGAAGAGGCTCAAGGTTATAGAATGACTCATGTTGTGTCACATGCAGCCACCCATCACCCTGATTGTTGAAAGCCACAGGTACCTTTTTGGGGTTACAGAGTTTTGGAGAAAAGAGACTGATCACATGCTTTCAAGTTTATTTCCATTGTCATCAGGAAGCAGGACTGAAAACTATGAATATAATCCCTTGACTCCATTACTGTGCTTTCTTATAATAATTAAGAATCCCATACTAGAGCTGCATTCAGATGTCAAAATAAATTATGCTTTGTTTAAGCGATGCCTACTGCAACAAACTCTAGTTAGAATTCCAACAGGGTAGCCAGATTAGAGCAGACAGGAGTGCAACAACATCATAAAGATTTAACAGATTTCATTTTAGAAATGCAATGTTCTATGAACATAAACTCTTGCTACTGTACCAGACCTTAGTTTGTGCAGACAACCAGGCTGTGTGCTTATTACCTCCTCTTCTGTCTCCCACTATACTCTGTGCTAGAAATCTAGTGTGCCCAGCACACATATTTCTCGGGGCTTTTGATAGCTTACTAACATTTAGAAGCATGGCTGAATTGGACGGGGTGTTTAAAAACAATTAAGAGGAAGTAGCAGGTTTTTAAATGTTAAAAGATCTTCTGAAGTGCCTTCAACTGAAATGAATATATTACAAGTTTCACCAGCTACAAAGTTTTGAATGTGGACATGCACACATGCACAATGCACACAGACCCCTAGTGCTCTCAAATAGTCATAGTGGGCTCACCTGAGGTTCTGGTGGAAACAAGGCTTTTGAGAGGCGGTAGAGGTTTCGTAGATTAAACTGAATGCTGGTGTTGGTGACTCTCAGCTCATGGATGTTCGTGGAACTGTCCCGTGGACAGATATCACTCTCTCCTGAGAAGGGGGACACTGTGATGGTGTTCTTCAGTTCATACTGTGGCAAGTTGTCAGAAATCCCTCCATCAACATACCTCTGAGATGAGAGTGAATAGAATGAAAGGCTTGGTTAGCTTGTTTTTCTCTTCACACAGCATGGTTCTCTTTCCTTCCATCTCTAACTACTACTTACAAGTGATGGCAAAGAGCATTACCAATAATTGTTAGAGCAGAAGTTCAGCCAGTCACTACAGAAGATCAATTCGCAGGCGACAACATTCAAGAACTCAGTAGATTTGGGCTTTACTCCTCCCCCATATAGATATGCTCCCCCTACCCCATACACTGTGCATGCATGTGCAATTGTGTGCGCGCACACACACGCACACACACACACATAATGGCAGGTCTTTGTGTAGATTTCTATGAAGGGTATCCAAAGAGCTAAAAATAAATCCATATGCAATTAATCCTTTGACATCTCTTATAACGCCCAATTACTCTCTATACTGTTCACTTTGTAGAAGTCATGTTTTCCAATCTGAAATGGAAATTAAAACCACTCTAATCTTTTTTGGTAATGCTTGTAACATCTGTAGAAAGGGTTTTTTTAATGTATGCTTGTGGATAGGGGGTGCAAGATTAAGATGCTGGGAGTTTTGCTCTAAAACTAAAATAAGCCTAGGGAGAGGCAATAAGTTGCTATGTCTGCTCTGAAATAACAAAGCACAGCCCCTTCGCAGCTGATATTAACAACCTTACATAACAAGAGCAAAAAAAAATTCCTTCTATCAGTAGCCTTTCACCTAGTTCCTAGTGAGGAACAAATAGTACATGCTGCCCGCTACAAGCTTCCAGACCCCAGGAAAGAAGTTCAACTGCATGCCATACAGCACACATTCACACACTGACTGGCGTGAGCTCATTAAACGGAATAACATTGGGCTCCTTGGAGACTGTTCAGCCAGAGGGTTTTTCCTGCCCTCCCCTAATGTGTTGCTCTCTAGCATGGGTGGGTGGGTGTTGAGCAATTCCAGTAACACTAATAAGAGTTCAAGGAGAAGCTGCAGTTGTACTGATAGGCTGTATGCAGTGCCCTTAACTCAAGGGCTGGCTTGTTTGCTTCTAGAAAGACTTTGCCCAAAATACAGCAGCTGCATGGAAATGAACAAGCACTTAATGGAGCAAGAAGTAACCTCTTTGGGACCTAGGATCCCTGGCACCTATTCCTATTCTATACTCGACCCCTTACTATTTTTAAAGAGCAACATAGTTGTCTCTCTTGCTCAGAATGGATAAACACAGCATCACCACTTTTCACACATGAATCTTGTAGCTGCAGCAAAGAACTGAAAGGTAATGAAGTATGAAAAAAGCTCTAATAAGCCCAGTCACTTTCATTAGAACCGTTGCCCTTACAGTAAGCTATGCCACAAGGCCACCATAACCACAGGTATCAACTGCCACCTGGCTCAACCACTCTGGAGCCTCATCAGCTGCCAGGCAGTTTTGCAGCTTAGCAGAAAGACAAGGAGTTCCTTCCCATCAGCCTGTCTGGCGCAACTTCTACCCTTTGCTCTGTCAGCAGCTAGCCACTGTACAGAGGAAGAATGAGATATGGTAAGGGCTCTTCTATAGACTAATTTGTACACAAAGTTTTTTGTTAACGAACATGGAAAAGGTGGGATTATAAATGCAACATTCATGTCTATCAGAAGCAAGTACCATCTGCTTTCATAATGGAAAGGCTCCAGAGGCACAGATTAGTCCAAGAGCTAACAGGATGCTGCTTGCAATAACTGCTGTGTCCAGACATCAATCTGATAGAAGTGGCTCATGGAACCCTGAGGTCTTTGGAACGTTCCAAGTTAATCTACAAGAGACAAATTACACAAGGAGGAGCATGTGAAGGGAGTCGCAATGTTAGCCAGAAAGCTGAGTTTTAAAAGAGATCGGAAGGCTTTATCAATTTCCCCTCTCTACAGAGCCCGGAGATGGCTGCTCAAAGGGTTTGTTAATTTCCTCTTTGCCTCCCAAGGCTCTGTCAGTTTCACCTTCCCTTCTAAGAGGCAAAGGGGAAATAAACAAACCTTCTAAGCAACTATCTCCCTGGCTCTGTAGAGGGGAAATTAACAAGGCCTTCTGATCACTTCTAAAAATCAACTTCCCAGCTAACATTGTGACTCCCTTCATGTGCTCCTCCTCATGTAATCCATCCCTTGTAGTTTGGCTCTCAGCTGCCCAACCCTCAACTGCATGGTCTCGCTGTGACACCACACAGACATATAAAACTACCTTAGACTGAATCAGACCTTTGGTCCCTCCTGCTCAGTATTTACTCAGACTGGATGCAGCTCTCCACGGTCTCCAGCAGGGAAAGAGCTTTCCCAGCACCTGCTGCTTGAGATCCTTTAATAAGAGATGTGATGGCGGCTGAAACTGGGACCTGATGAGTAGAAAGCCTGTGCCCTGTGACTTGAGGCACAGCCCCTTCTCAAATCAGGGCAACTAAGGCACTGCTAGCTGTGAAGTTCCACTGTGACAATAAGAGCAGACTAACCAGGGGCATCAGGAGGCTAGGCATGCCAAGGTCAACAACAAGGTCTTATGGGAACCAGAATGCAACCTGTAAAGAGAGAGGGGCTTGTTCATAAAGATGATTATGCCCTTCATGATTATGCCCTCTGTTTTCAGAGCTATGGAAACTCATAACATTTACTAACAGGAACACAGGAAGATACTCTTAAAGTGGTGGGAAGGTGGCACACACAAAAGGTATTAGCACTCCCTACAGTCTTGTTAAAAGCCATAGTGCCCCTCTTCACACAGCAGAGCCTAATAATATTGCTTCATCATTGAAGGACCTTAACATAAAGAAGATTCCCACCAGTCACAAGCCACCACTAACCACATTAGCTGCAGAAAGAGAATAAAGTTCACCTTGGAGCAGAAGCTGATGGGCTGGAAGTGGGGGAAGCACACTGTGGTCTATAGCAATAAGTGTCTTCAACAGGCTCCTCACAAAGCCTTCTGCAAACGGTTCAGCACATTTTGCACAAGCTAATTTAAAGTGTCAAGTAAATCCAGCACTAAGGAAATACAGTTCTTCTTCTCTGAATTGCCAAAAAATAGCCTCTCCTTTCCTTTTCTCCCCCCTCTAATAAACTTTTCCCCTGTTGCTTTAAGCAGAAAATAGTGAAGACTTGAAACGACTACTGATGAAGATTAAAGGAGAAAGTGTCAAAGCAGGATTACAGCTGAACATCAAAAAGACAAAAGTAATGGCTACTGAGGAGTTGACAATGAGGAAATTGAAATTGTTCAAGCTTTTCTATTCCTTGCCTCAGTCATCAACCACATGGGAGACTGCAATGAAGAAATCAGAAGAAGATTGAGACTTGGAAGAGCAGCTGTGAGGGAGCTAGATAAGATCCTTAAAGATGTCTCTCTGAGAACCAAGAGCAAGATAATCCAAATGATGGTATTCCCCATTACTATGTATGGATGTGAAAGTTGGACGGTGAAGAAAGCTGACAGGAAGAAAATTGATTCATCTGAAATGTGCTGCTGGAGGAGAGTTCTGTGGATACCATGGACAGCAAAAAAGACAAATAAGTGGGTCCTAGATTAAATCAAGCCTGAATTCTCCCTAGAAACTAAAATAACAAAACTAAGGCTATCGTACTTTAATCGCCTCATGAGAAGACAAAATTATCTGAAAAAAAGTCGATAATGCTAGGAAAAGCAGAAGGCAGTAGGAAAAAAGGAAGACTTAAAACAAGATGGCTTGACTCAATAAAAGAAGCCACGTCCTCCAGTTTGCAAGATCTGAGCAAATCTGTTAATGATAGGATGCTTTGGAGGTCTTTCCTTCATAGGTTCACCATAGGTCGGAGGCGACTTGACGGCACATAACACACCACATGAAACAGGAAAATGAAGAGGAAGTGGACACAGCAATCCACAATCATCTTTACCTTCATAGCCCAGGTCATCATCTCCATATGATGGTGACATGTATCGCCATGTGATCCTTACAATCATAATGACAGAAAGCAACAGCATATGCTGAAAAAGACACTACAACCACAGGTGACCCAGAGATGGTGGATACTGATGAGCCAGGCATCAGCTCCTCTCTCACACATTCCTGACTTGACTGTATGGCAGCTACCGTAAAAGCAAACCAGATTTTTATATTGGCAGTGCAACAGGAGCCACTGCAATTACAGATAGGCAGGAGGCAATGGATACTACCGCCTTCCTAGTTACATCAGCCCTATTGCCTGAATTCTTCTCCACTCTTTATACTAGACTGAGATAATTTCCATTACAAAACCTTTCTTGCTGCCTGGAAAGGAGAAGGCTTCAATCCAGATGCCCTTAGGCACCTATGAACAGGTGTAGCATGTGTGTTCTATGCTGTCAAGTCACTTCTGGCTTATGGCAGCCCTATGAATTAATGACCTCCAAAAACATCCTATCATTGACATCCTTACTAAGGTCTTGCAAACTAAAGGCTGTAGCTTTGTTTATTGAGTCAAGCCATCTCATTTTGAGTTGCCCTCTTTTTCTATTGCCTTCTAACTTTCTTAGCATTACTGTCTTTTCCAGTGTGTCTTATCTTCAGCGATGGGATCAAAGTACGATAGCCTCACAGTTTAATCATTTAAACTTCTAGGGAGAATTCAGGCTTGATCTGATCTAGAACCCACTAACTTGTCTGTCAGGCTGTTCATGGTATCTATAAAATTCTCCTCCAGCACCTCATTTCAAACAAATCAACTTGCTTCCTGTTAGCTTTCTTCATTGCCCAACTTTCACATCCATACATAGTATTGAGAAATAACATAGTAGAAATTACCTTAATCTTGATCTCCAGCTTACACTTGAGCAGGGCTGGATCAACGGGGGAGGGGCAGGGGGATAGTCTGCCCCCAGTGCCGCCAAAGAGGGGCGCTGGGCGCAGCTGCCAGCCCCAGGAGTGCTGCAGGGCGGGCGAAAGGCAGTGCGGATGGCTGGGAAGCCGCCTGCGCCATTCACCTGCCCCGCAGGACAGGGGGCATGCAGCAAGCCAGCCGCTCCCTGCTCTGCGGGGCAGACAAATGGCACAGGCAGCCTCCCAGCCATTTGCACTGCCGCCGCCAGCTCTGCGGCGCGCCGGGACAGCTGGCTTGCTGCAGACAGCACACGCTGCCCTGCGTGATGACGTCACGGAAGTGATGTCATCACGCAGCACCGGGAGTGTGCGTGTGCTGCACGTGCATGCGAGTGGCCAGTCTTCAGTTGCCCTGGGCACCAGCAACCGTAGATCCGGGCCCTGCACTTGAGAATCGTTTCTAGTTCCTTCATGGCTCTTCCAAGTTCCTTCTAGTTCTTCCAAGTCTCAACTTTCTTCTGATTTAACCTTTAACTATTTAAATTATCTTTAATGTCAACCTCCAAACAGTAATTCCTCAGCAGTCATGACTTTTGTCTTTTTGATGTTCAGCAGCAATCCTGTTTTGGCACTTTCTCTTTTAACCTTTCTCAGTAGGCATTTCAAGTCTTCATTATTTTCTGCCAGAAATGTTATCTGCATATCTCAAATTGTTAATCCACTGATTTTCACTCCATCTTTCCTTACAATAGATTCTCCATATAGGTTGGACAGAGAGATAAAATACTTCCTTTTCTGACACCTTTGCCAATTGGTAACCATTTTGTTTCTCCATATTCAGGCCTAACTGTAGCCTTTTGTTCAGAGTACAGGTTGCGCAAGAAAACAATCTTTAGCTTTCATAACCCAAGACATCATAGTGGCACATTCATTTCTTTTAAATCAATCAATCAATCAATACTTTATTGCTTCAGCACAGCCATAGCAAATAACAAGAAAAGTACAATATTATTAATACAAATTTCAACAGGTGAGCATGGAAAAAAGAAATTCAATCTGGTCTGGTAGCAGTACTACATTAGAATTTCAGCACTTGTTTTCAAAAATTTCACTAAGAAGTGCTTTGTTTTAATGAAATGAAATAAAAATTCTAAACCAGATTCTAAGCCATTTATTTATTTCATTTATATTCCATTTCATTTTTTCATGGGATTCTTAGGAGGTCTCCCATGCAGGCACTTGCCAGGCCCATTCCTACTTCTCTTCAGCCACATTTCCTGTATTGTCTCCTCTAACCATACCCCAGAACGTATTACTGTCAGTGGCTCATCATTTTGATGTCTGTTCTTCTCCAGAACAAATATGACATTTCTTTTCAAACCAATGCCTTCTCCTTCCTTCATTATAACTTTGCTACTTCCCTCTCCTTGATGCACTGTATACTTTATGAAGGACCCCAAACATGCTATGCACAATCTGTAAGCCTACCCCCTACTTACCACTCCTTGAAGACTTGGAGGTATCAAGCCACAGTACACAGGGATGAAAGTGCTGCAAACACATGCCTGGGACAAAGATAAGGGGAAAAAACATACTAAGAAAATGTCTACAGAAAACCTGAGCAGTATGAAGTGGAGGACTTGTGTATCAAGAACATCAGGTAAAGAGTATGATAGACAAAGTCACAGTTACAGGACAGTGTTTGTAGTGAAAATACAGCCAGTCAAGCTCCCTAGTTCCTGACTGGTGGGAATATACAGCTCCATGTGCAAAGCCAGTAAGCAGACAATTTGTTAGTACTTGCCTGAATAAGTTCCTCCTTAGAGCTGAACTCCGATAATATGACATTCTCTCCATCTGAGACCCGCGTCAGTGAGATGCCCAGGCGCCCACTGGCCAACTCATGCCCATTTTCTGGCAAGGTTTTGTATAGGCAAGTACGGATGATTTTCACCAGGTTGAAGGATGGGTGTAGAGGGCCAAGAAATCTCTTCCGAGCTTCTTTAGAGACATAAATGATATTCGCACCAGCCTCACCTACAACACAGAAACCAATGCCAGTTAAAGAGATTCTGCTGCATGCCATTCTGTGCTGGTCAGCTTTAACCATCCTTACCCTAATATATACATCAGTATAAAGAAAGCTTATAAACTATAATGAGAGAATTTAAATGCTAGACACTAATTCAATAATCTCTAGAATCAACAAATGGTAGTGATATTTGAAAGGCTTGTGAAGATGAGATGAATAATTGTTGGAAGATTAGTTAAACCCAGGGCTACTTGTTTACTATGTTGTCTACAAACCCTATTGCCGCATTCTACAGTAGCCTTAACCTCACAGTCTGGTAATTACTTTTATACCACAAGATGCGCGTGAGCAAGCAAGGTCACTTCATACACACTATATGAAGAAAATACATGGTTTGCTCAAATGCCTTACACACCACAGGAAGTTGCAATCACTCAGGAATTCCCTGTGGATACATTTGTGACAAGTTTTTAGTATATACAAAACAGTCTAGTGCTAAGGACAATCTATGATGCAGCCCTTTGATTCATTAGGTAAGGCATTCAAAACACAACTCTCATGAAGCCACCTCTTAAATGGTAGCTTTTTAAAGATCATCCTTAACCTTTGAGTCGTTCAAGGTAGACAACATTGATATAGGACTAATACTTCCAAGGCATTGTGAATTCACACACTTTTTATCTCCTGGCTCAATTTAAATATATCAGCCTATGCAAAAATCCTAACCATTAGCATAATTACCTTAACCTAAATTTTCTTCTTACATGACATGAAGGTAAATCCCTCATAGTTGCTTGCTGTGCTTACTGCATTTAGTGATCTATTTTATTTTTAAGTTTATACAAAGATCTCTACCCATTAAAAAGTAGCAAAACAATAATAATACCAACTGTACATTTTGTATTGTCTCTCTTGTATTGTGGGTGAGAGTATATTATCAGCAGTAAATTTTCTCATGAAAGTCTGAAAAACAATTGTAGTACCATCCACAGCCATTATATTTCATTAATTTTTAGCTAAGCATTTTAGTGGGCAAATGGATGCCTCCTAAAACCTACTTAGAACACAGTTGAAAGAAATGCCTACCCATGATAAAACTGTGTGTGTTCCCCTTGACCCCTGGCATAGTAAGGCCTCCATGAAATTTTGTTTCTAAGCCAGCATTGTGCCTCATTATATAAGCCACAGCTTTCCAAGCAGGCAAGTTAGAAACTCAATAAACCACATACGGATTTACTGATTTGGAACAAAGCTGACAAACCCAGTTTTATTAAGAACAGACATACAGGAGTTTACAATAATTTACAAGTCTTTCAGCACACTGAAAGTTCTCCATATTATCTCTTCACGCATGTACCATTTATTACTTCAGAACTGTAGTTGTTACATCAGATGAGTAGTCAATTTACTTTTGTGAAGGAATAGAGGGAATCCTGCCATTGACTCAGTTCAGACACAATGCCCAAGCTATGTTGTAAGCTTGCATGTTTCCTCTGCATTTTTTCCTTCCCAACAATTTGATCCTCTCCCTTATTTCCTTGTTTGTGGTAACTATAGTTTGCTATGACATCCACATTGGGCACACTATAGTTTCTGTAAACTATTATGTGTCACCAAATTAGAATCAGAAGCTACAAGTAGGGAAGCCTTAGGCACAGCCCAGATGACCAAACCATGTCTTAGCCAAGACATTTCAGTATGGCCACTACCTTTTGCCCTTTTCCTTGTGATCAGTCATTGCCATTCTTTATGCAATCCCTCTTGCTAATCACAAAACTTGATTCAAGGTTAAAATATTGTAAATTTAATTTGTTTAATGCTTCTATTATTTTATCAGTGGTTTTAAAAATTGTACATTGAATGTATCTGAGCACAAGATTCAGCTTAATAAAATAGTCATCATAAGGTACTCTTATCTTAATACCATTTTACTTCTTGAAACTTGATCCTATACAGTTTGACATATTCTTTATTGAGCCAAGAACCCGAACATTCGCTATCTATTTTGATTATGGTTTTTTATCCCAGCCTCCAAGGAGTTCACGATTGATTACATAGATTCTCTCCCCCCATTTTAAATTTACAACAACTCTGTGAGGTAGGCTGGCCAAGTGAGGATTCCTGAAGGATTTTAGAGCATCTGAACTGGTTGTGTGTCTCTGGGATCTCACTATGCCAGTTGTAATCAATGATGTTCCATGATCCCTTATCTCTGCATAAGAGTGTCCTGATAAATGTCTGATATAAGTTAGTTTCCTAAACTCACAGTTAAGAGCTCACAAGCCTTCCCTTCTGACAAAACTCATGGTACAGGAGACTTTACCATGTGTATTAGCCCAGGGGAACTCCATTTCCCATCCCTTTTAAGAAACTGATGCTACTATCAATTCCTTAATTAAAAAAATCCTCATGAAAGAAGACCAATTCCCTATTTGTGATAATTCCACTGTTCATTGTCATGCACCTCCAGAAGCAAACATTTGCAGGAAGAAAAACTGAACAGTACAGTACAGTAAACTGGAGTGGGCCAGAAGCTTGTCCTAGTACAAAAACAAGGAGATGCCCATTTTCCCCCACTTCCTTTGGGGCATCTGGCCAGAAAGACTTGCTAAAAGAAAACAGTTGGGCAGGGTAGGGAAGCTGGTAGATTCCAACCACAGGACCTCAACAACAACAAAATTAACCCAATACAACTTGTTAGGGCTTGTGTGCCTAACTGCTACCCAGTACAACTTGTTAGGGGTTGCGTGCTTAACTGCTACCCTCATAAGCTTTAGCTGTCAAAACTGGGAGGGCAGGTGAGAAAGTGACACAAATGATATGATAGTTTCCGGTGAGTAGCCCATGTTGGTCTGTAGCAGAAGTGTGAGATTCAGGCCCAGAAGCACAACTAGATTTCCAGGGTATGAGCTTTCAAAAATCTCATCAGATACTAAGACAGTCACTTAAAAATTCCAAGAATCTATTCAAGGGTTGTGATGGACTAGTCTCGTTCTGACTCCCAGAAGCCAAAAATGGGAGCTAATGAAATGTTGGGACAAGGCTGGCAGTTGAAAACAGATAACAGCCATTAGAGAAGTGGAAGAGTGGAGTTTAGAAGGGAAGGATTTTGGACCTGGTGAAAGTAGCAGCATGAGTGAAAAGCTCACTTCTGGGAACTAATACCAATATTTGTTGACTCCTGGAATGATCTGGGATCATAAGTTCAAATATTAGGAACAATGTAGCTCTGTTTAAGTTATCCAAATGTTGTTTAAGGTTCAAATAAAAGTTAATTCCTTTTCTTTGTTTAAACCCTGTTGACTAGATGTTGAGAGTCACAGAGAAATAACACAGACACACACAAACCTTTCTGGCCACGGCCAATGAAGCTAATTAAGTACATTATGTCACATAAGGGAAATTAAAGAGAACTGGGCGGCTCTGTCCTGACATCTCTGGGGAAGAGGAGACCAAATGTTTTGGAAAGCAGCCAGGGCTCTCTACCTATTAAAGAAAGATGAGACAGGTAGAGAATTGTGATGGCCTTACCTGCCTGTAGCCCTGTACCTGGGATGAGAGATTCATGTAGGGAGGCAGTGTGAAGAGGTCACAACAAGGGTTAAAATAAGGTACTGTTAGTAAAAGTGAGGTAGATTGACAGTCAAAGCCCCTACCCCACTCCTGTTTATTCATCATGCCCAACGTAACTGCTGAGAACTGGGGTCACAGAAAGGCAGTGCATAAAATAATATTGTAACAGAGCTGTATGTTTGTTTGAAAAGACAAACCACCATCAGGCTCATTAAGTAGTACTTTTTTGTTTGCTGGACTACCTTTCCTCCTGATTGCAAAGGGGAAAATGCTGCTCACTGTAAATATTTACAGCAGTTTAAAATCTAATTAATTAAGAGACCTGATTGTATCACAAATATCTTCATTCCAGATTAATTCTCATTAACCAACCCCAACACTCATTAAAATAGCTCACATTATCATTCAGTTATGCTAAATAGAGAATTTATCCCAGGAGCCTATCAGTCTTTACATTCCTAGAGCACAAATATGAAGGTGCCCTTGCTTTTGCTATACTGGACTTACTGACAGAAAAATAAGTCTCTAGGACTGTCTGCAGTCCATTCAATTGGATTCCCCTCCCCTTTTGGTCACAGTCCATATAATCAGAGGACTCTGATGTCATAAATCTAGTAACTTGTGATGGAAAATAGAAGAGTCCAGTAGCACCTTTAAGACTAACCAACTTTACCGTAGCATAAGCTTTCGAGAATCACAGTTCTCTTCTTCAGATGCATGGAGGGTAAGAAGAAACTGGTCAGATATATAGGTGGGAGAGGGGAGGGGGGAGTAGATGCAATCAGTAGCTTCTGATAATGGGATCCGTTTGCTTCTCATAATGAAATCAGTTACTTCTGATAATGAGATAACCATTCATAGTCCCTATTCAATCCAAGCCTGACTGAGTCAAATTTACATATGAATTCCAGTTCAGCAGCTTCCCATTGGATTCTATTTTTGAAAGGTTTATGTTGAACTACAGTGACCTTTAAGTCCTTGATGGAATGTCCTGATAGATTGAAGTGTTCTCCCACTGGTTTCTGGACGTTGCCATTTCTAATGTCAGATTTGTGTCCATTTATTCTTTTGCGGAGGTTGGCTGGTTTGTCCAATGTACAGAGCAGATGGACATTGTTGGCACATAAGGGCATACATCACACTGGAGGATGAGCAGCTGTAAGAGCCAGAGATAGTGTAGTTGACGCCATTGGGTCCTGTTATTGTATTTCCTGGGGGCAGATGTGATGGGATTATTTGGGCACGCAAAAATAGCATGATAGCAAATCACTAGCATATCCTCAATTCCCCAGATACATATATAAGAAAACTTAGCTGTAATAATTGAGTTGTACGGTGTGTATGTGTGTATGAGAGAGAGAGAGAGAGAGAGAGAGAGAAGGGAAAGGAATAACTCCTCCCCTCAACTATTTAACCTTTGAGTCCTGTGGAAAGGAGCTCTTGCCAAACACGTAAAAAGCTACACTTCTGCGTAAAAGACTTCTGTTATTTCATTTACACAAGCCCACTAGCTAGCTTGGCAGTGCCAAAAACTCTCTAGAGAGGGGACTGACAGAGTGAACTTCAAGCTTCTGAGAAAAGAGGCCCTGCTTCAATGCATAGCCAGAAGGGGACTGGGTTCATTCAGATGGGCTCCAAGATAGATGACAGCAACAAAGATTAACAAGTCTGTTTTGTAACCTTACAAGATACTATGTATGCACAGAGAAAGGCTTTGCCAGGAAAAGCCAACAAGTTGAGCTTTGGGAATGCCACAGAGGACTATCAATAGGCATGCTGGAGCACAGAGAGGTGGAGACAGAAGATCCACTCGTATTACATTTCACCTCATCCTTCATCCAAGCAGCCCAAGACAGCATACAAGGTTCTCCTGTCCTTCATTTTACCCTTATAACCCTATTGTGTACATTTGGCTGAGAAGAGAATAACTGGCTCAAAGTCACCTAGTGAATCTAGGTCTCCCCAGTCCTAGCCTCAGACCCCCTCCACTCCCCGCCCCATAACAACTACATCCACAGTCTTCTATTAAGGGTCAGCATTATTTTCACAATATGTCACTACCAAATTCCTAGTAGTAGCCTAGGAACAAATATAAACAAAGAATGGATATTTTCAAATTTTAAAACCCTCCTCTTCATTTCCGAGTTCCAATAGTTAGTCAAGCTGCAAGGTTTTTTTACACATGTTTTGGCTACTGCTTGAAATGTCAAATACTTGTGGAATGACCTGCCTCAGGAGGTCAGGAGAGCCCACGGTCTCCTGGCTTTCCACAAATGATGCAGGACTCAATTATTCAAAAAGGCCTTTTACTCAGATAGGAGGTTAGTATTGTAGACAGGGGATCTCAGATGATCCACTAATGAGTTAGGAAACATCGACCTTACCACTATGTTATACCGGATTCCTGCTAATGTCTTGGTGAACTTGTATCTATTTACCCTATGGCATTGTTTATGGAAATGTTCCTGATATTGACTGTACTAATCTCACACCGTGTAATCCGCCTTGAGTCTCAGAGCCAAGCTACAAGAGACGAATTACACGAGGAGGAGCACATGAAGAGAGTCACAATGTTAGCCGGAAAGCTGAGTTTTAAAAGAGATCGGAAGGCTTTGTCAATTTCCCCTCTCTACAGAGCCAGGGAGATCCCTGCTCAGAGGGTTTGTTAATTTTCTCTTTGCCTCCCAAGGCTCTGCCAGTTTCACCTCCTCTTCTAAGAGGTGAAATAAACAAACCTTCCCTGGCTCTGTAGAGAGGGGAAATTGAGAAAGCCTTCCGATCTCTTTTAAAACTCAGCTTCCTGGCTAACACTGCAACTCCCTTCACATGTTCCTTCATGTGTAATTTGTCTCTTGTAGCTTAGCTCTCAGTGAGAAAGGCGAACTACAAACAAACAAACAAACAAACAAACAAACAAACAAACAAACAAACAAACAAACAAACAAACAAACAAACGTGCAGCCATAGTATGTAAGCCTCTTCCCTCCTTGTATTGTCGAAGGCTTTCATGGCCGGAGAACGATGGTTGTTGTGGGTTTTCCGGGCTGTATTGCCGTGGTCTTGGCATTGTAGTTCCTGACGTTTCGCCAGCAGCTGTGGCTAGCATCTTCAGAGGTGTAGCACCAAAAGACAGAGATCTCTCAGTATCACACTGAGAGACTGTGACACTGAGAGATCTCTGTCTTTTGGTGCTACACCTCTGAAGATGCCAGCCACAGCTGCTGGCGAAACGTCAGGAACTACAATGCCAAGACCACGGCTATACAGCCCAGAAAAACCCACAACCACCATCACTCTTCCCTCCTTTCCCACATACATCCTCTCTGAGAGCCAAGCTACAAGTGACGCCTGACACATGTTGGACACTTGTCAGCTTCCCTCAAGTTTTGATGGGAAATGTAGGCATCCTGGTCTTGCAGCTGTAATGGAGAGCCAAGCTGTAAAACTAGATGCCTACATTTCCCATCAAAACATGAGGGAAGCTGACAAGTGTCCAACCTGTGTAAGGCATTACTTGTAGCTTGGCTAAGTCTAGAAGCTCTGTTTTGGGGAAATCCTTCAACTTCTTATAGTCTCCCAAGACTTAAGGCAAAAGAACCATACTAATAAATCACCAGAGCCACTTTCCTTCCAGCCAAGGTCAATTTGGTCTATAAAAATATTTGAGTATTTGACTAACAGAAAAGAAATAGTAGCAACAGACAAGATTTGCCTGAAAGCAAAAGGCTGGACAGACTCAGATGCTGCTCGTTTTTTGGAACATGTAGCTCACTTGGAGTGGCTCCATCTTTGAGCAAAGGGCAGGGACATTCCAGCTTTGTTTGCTATTCTAGGCCAATATACATGGTAGTCTTAAATCAACACAACAGGAGTGTAAAAAGTCTACTGGCCAAAATGCACATTCAACTGATTAATGGTTTCCCTCTCACTTTCTACCCTGAGTTCACACCTGAAAGAAAAGGCTCCTACTTCCCCCCTGCCCCCAGTCTGCCAAATTCTAAGTCTGCATTCTCACACATGAAACTTAAATCAACTTTTGTACCCCCTCTGTTTAATTAGAATGTAATTAGTTACAGCTGTCATTTTAATCAAAAAGTAGTTCTCTTCTGCTTTCTCTTGCGGATTAACAAATACAGAATTTTCACAAACATCAATGTTCTTTAGTCTGGAATGAATTTATTATGAATGTTAATGCAAGCTTGAAAATTGAGGACAAGTAAATTATAATTCAAAATTTCTGAAAGCACAAAAACTACACTGAGGAATTGCTTGTCAGTATGGCCCTATAAGTACATATAAGTAGTATGAGAGATAGAGACCTTTAGTGGAACATGAAAGAGAAGGAAACCCTGAAATTGGGACCCTGTCAGAAATGCCACCTTCAATAAAATCAGTGCTGTCCCTGCTACAGAGTATGAGGTAAAAAAAGGAACAGCGATGAGTTAAATCACCAATGTATTCCCAGGGGATGGGAATTAAGAAGAAAAGGAGTTTCCTTGAAAAAGATCCCAAATTCTGACACACATGACAGCAAAGATTTCACAGAGCTCAGAGGCTGCATAGAATAGCACACAATTCACTTTTTGCCTCTATGAGTTTGACCATATTTCCAGTTGGACAATTCCAAAGAGCCAAACAAGGTATGGAGGCAACAAGGAACTGTGTGGCTGCCCTGGCTTCAGACACCAAAACTCAGCACATGAAATCTGAGGAGCTTTGTGAACAGAAGTCTCATGAAGTTCCATGAAGGAAAGCAGATGACAGGCACCAACCTGTTCCACAGAAGAACTATAGCCAAAGTTTTCACTAATTTCTCCCATAGTCTGACCATCCTTCTACCCCTTCAAGGTTTTGTTTATCTTGTTCCAGTCATAATTTCAGCAGTCTTCCTATAAGCTTATCATGACTCATAGGCTGCCCTCTCTGCATCGTTTGGCAACCTGTTTTAGGTTATAGCCTTCCTGTTTTCACAAGTTCCACATTTGTTCTAATTTCCTGCAGCTTTGCTTTTGCTAAACTTATTTTCACCCCTGCAGCAAAGTTGCCTTTCCACCACTACTTTATAGAGAAATGCACCACTGATCGGAAGATTTGGCCAGGTTACCTGTTGCAGAGTCCAGCAGTGCTTCTAAGGAGAGAAATCTTAGCAAGATATAAATGAAAAAGTACAAAAGAGCACACATTTTGGGGATGAGGTTCAAATATGCAACAAGCTGACTGCTGGTCATTGCCACTCATCACCCACAGACAACCCCTCAAGTACCTTTTAATAACAACAACCACCGATTTATATACCACCCTTCAGGATGACTTAACACCCACTCAGAGCAGTTTACAAAGTATGCTATTATTATCCCTACAACAAAACACCCTGTGAAGGGGGTGGGGCTGAGAGAGCTAGAAGCTGTAACTGACCCCAAGTCACCCAGCTGGCTTCAAGTGGGGGAGTGAGGAATCAAACCCGGTTCTCCAGATTAGAGTCCCATGCTCTCAACCACTACACCAAACTGGCTCTCCAGTTTGAAAATACTGTGTACACTTGTTCAAAAGTTTAAGAACCCTGTATCACAGCTGCTGCTCCCTGAGAGCAGCTCCTTTCTCCTCCCTCCAGCAGACACATTTCAAATACTTCCCAGGTTGGTGAATAGGGGCTTATTTCTTTCCTGCTTGCCCAGTTCAGTAGCTGTAAAGTCACCCAGATCTGTTCTTTCACTGGCACTGTTCTGATACCTATGCCTACCTAATTCTTTACAAATTTGGAACTGGACAATTACCAGAGTGTGTTGAAAGAATTTGTCTTGAGGAAGGGAGATGGAGAACACTGAAGTTGCTAGAAGGGAAAAAGAAAGTATTAAAATAACAGAAGCCCCATATAGAGGTCAGTTTGGGAAGTGAACAGGGACACACATGCCTCCAAACCAGTTACAAAAAGGTAGTACTGAAGGAGTGGTTATCAGTGTATGAGAGACCAAAACAGTCTCATCTTATATAACATACATGTGTGTCCTACAACAGGAGTCCCACAAAGTATTATGAACAATGACTCAATTCAGACATCACACCAAACCACAGTTATGGTAGATAAACTATGTTTTGGCAAGGTGTTTGAAGGGACAAGCCATGCTTTGCAGTTCCCCAGAAAACCACAATAAGAAACCATTGTTTAAAATGAGCTGCAGACCATGATTTGACTAACTACAGTTAGTCAAATTTATGACTTGAGCTAATAAAGGAGGGAAGCATTACTACAAACACCAATATGGAAAAGTATCATTCCAATCCACTATAGGGTTTTTCAGCATTTCTTCAATTCTGTATTGGATTTCTGCTGGTTTTAAATCTTTTCAAATTTGCACATATATACCCTATTACATGTATACTGAAATGTTTTTGAAATTGATTGTACTGACCCACATTGTGTAATCCACCTTGAGTATCAATGAAAAAGGTGGACAATAAATAAATGAAAATAAAATCCCACAGTATGAAGCACCAATAGCAATTACTAATTTAAGCACTTCTGATGAACTGCTTGCAGTTTTAACACTCTTGGGGGGAAACCAACAGAGTTCCCTCTAAAAGCAGTTGGAGAAGGGTTTGGAGGAGAGAACCTATATTTTTAAAAGTCAATGTATGACAGCCTTTGACATGGAGGGGTACAACATAGCAAAGGTCTGACGAATTCCTTGCTAGTACTCTCAGAATGGCTGGCCATGCTTCTGTGCGAATACAGAAGTAGCAGTAATAAGGACAAGTTTAAATTTGCAGAGACAGTCATGAATTTCAGCTAGTTAAAACTTGCAATGGCTAAAATCCACTGCAGTCTCTTTCATATTCATAACACGGGGCTTGTGTTTATTTATTCAAAATGTTTAACCACAGAACAATGTGAGGTTTCTCTGCATCCGGAAACCTGTTTAAAAAGTACTGCCTTATCAATACCCATCATCTACAGATAGGGCTTAGATTTCTAGCCTTATAAAATACACTAGTTGAGTAATGTTAAGGAGTTGATGCCTCCCCTGCCAACTGCTTTAGAAGGTTGGAAGCACAATGATGGGATTCAGCTGCTGTACCTTCTGCTCAATCTCTTCACTTCAGGTTAAACTATAGCAGGAAGGAAGGAAGATCAGGAAAGAGGTCCAAGGAGAAAGACCTGCATCTTCTTTCTGCTTCATTCCTTTTTTTTTAAAAAAGGGGGACCAGCATAATAGCCTTACTGTTCAGTGTACTCCTCCCTAAAAAGCCTCCTCAAACCAAAGAAAACCATTATAGTTAGAAGGCTGGTAAGCAGAAGCTTTCCTATTATCATATATATGGAGAAACAAAGCTCCCTTACAGACATTAGATACTCACATGGCCATCTCATTAAATTGTTTAAAAGGGATGTTCCCTAAGGGCATTGAGACAGAGTGTGTATTGGAACTATTTGTTCTTCTGATTTATCCACCCATGTAGAGGTTTCTGCACTTCCAAGCTCTGTAGACACTCCATGGGAGATGGGAGTTAGCCGTGGGTCTTCATGCTGCTCTTGAATTGTTGGTGTAGCATGAATAGAAAAGGACCTTCCTGTGCTATGCACTGCCCGCCCACCCACCCCCTTTGACCAGAAAGGGCTCTGTATAAACACTTGAGATAGGGCAATGCACAAACAAATAATTCTGTGGAGAAGGATTCTTGGAAAGCCTGGCCTTGGTCCAAGTTTCCTTCATTTTTGACTCAGCCAGATGTCTTAGGATTCTGGCACAAGACAAATTTAACAGGGCAAGGTCCTCAAGTACAAGACTGCCTACTTGCATGGCTTACAATGAATTAAAGGTTCCTCTTTGACAAACCATAGCATGCTCAGTTTTTTGCAGTACAGCTGCCTTGATGGTCAAGTATCTCTCCGCCTCAGAGTTAACATGGGAGGGGGAGTTACTTGCTATTGAACTTTTTGCCCAGATTGCCATACTTCTCTATACTACAGCGGTTTTTAATGAAAACAACCTGTATTTGCAAGTTCAGCCCAATCGAAGTACATTTTTTAAAAGCACAAATTGTACAACTCAAACTAGTTAATATAAATACTCAGCATTCCAGTTTGGAGAGAATACTCAACATTTGAAAACAATTAATCACTAATTGCTTATTTTAATACATTGTAAGAATATCATGAAGAGAAAAAAATATAATATCTAAAAGCCTTTTTCATTGTAATGCAAACTGAAAATCCATAAATTGATTTTAGTGTTCTATTTCATTAGAAAAATCACTATTCTTCCTAAATACAGTCTTCTACAAGGTTAACTTCTCCATTTCATCCACAGACTTTTTTTTTTTAAGTATAAGATTGTCTTCCAGTTTCCTTACTAGTCCACATAATTTACAAGGTATTAACCAACAGTTCCAGCGTTCTACTTTCAATCCTTTAACTTTCATTCCAATGTCGTCAGCAACATAATTAAATTTAAAACACAGCACAGTATCTGAAAGGGCCAAAAGACCATAGAATGTATGTTTTGAATTGAAGCACTCGGAGGGGATCAGTCAGGCACAGTTACTAAAGAGGAATCCTATCTGAAAACCTTTGACCAAAAGGCTTGGTTGATGTTGTGCAACCGCAGCCCAACCCATAAGGCTGAGAATTTACTAATGCTTTGCAGTAGACAGCAATCAAGTCAGCTCCATGCAAAAAGGTGAAAGTATGCACACTGCCTCCTCCAGCTCCTGCAAAGCCCCTGCCAGATGCATTGATACCACTGCCATTGTACAGGCGTAGAGTGAAAGTGAGTGTAGCCTGTCTACACACACACACACACACAAACTGCCACAATGGTGATGCCTCAGGAAAGCAGGAGGTGGGACTTTGCATTCCAGTGTGGTACAACAAGGGCCTTCCTCTGCCATGTGCCTCTACATGTCATTTTTGCTTGACCATTATTGTTCTCCGCAGGTCAGGCATTTCTGTCTTGCACAGAAATAATTTACTGATATTATGACACAAGTACGGCCACATAAACTGAACTTAGCACAGGCTGGCATCTGAATCCTTCTGCTTTGTGACTTATTGGTATTATCATAATTATAGCCAGCCTGATTCATCAGTCTCTTTCATCATAAAGATAATGATTTTGCAAAGCTGAATACATTCACTTGCAATGAGAGTTACCTATGTATGAACTGCAAATACAGCACCCGCTTAATACAGAAACAGTCCAGAAGGATAGCAGTTAGACCTAAAATAGTTTTAAAAACTTGTCTGTCTGGATCTTTTCCCTAACTTTGGTAATCTTAAATACACAGACTGTGGGGAGGGGGAGGCTGTAGCAGACCTAGTGAGAAGTAAAGGGGCTTATGAAATACTGAGTCAGGCTTACACTCCAGTCTGCTATCTAGTATGGGTGCTGAGTGAGGTTGTATATGTGTTACAGTGTATACTGGTCAGAAAAGTTGGCCACCACTGCTCTGCTCTACAGTGGAGAAGAGTGTGACAGTTTTGAGTGGTAGGAGCGAGCACTAAAATATTTTTGGCAGGAAATCCCACAAACAGCCCATTGTCACTGTCTTCGTGTTGGTAATACATACTGATTCTGGGATTAATTGAGAATAGACATGGGCATGAACCAAAAAACCCCAAACCATGAGGTTCATGGTTTGTTGGTTTTGATGAACCAAAAACCATGAACTGGCACGGAACTGGGGCCAGTTACGAATCAGTTCGTGGTTCATGGGGTTTAAATACCCCTTTCTGGCTGCTTAGCAGTGGCAGGGAAAGGGGCTTTTAACAGTTTAAAGGGCCCTTTCCTGCCTTGCAAGCAGCAGATCCTTTTAAACTACTCAAACCCCAGCCCCCACCACTCCCACCCCCAACCCCCACCCCTGCCCCAGCTCCAGCCCCACACTTACCTTCCCCTGCAGGGCGGCATCCTCCCTCTCCTCCAGTGAGGGGCAGGAAGGCCGTTTCTGGCCTCCTCCGCCCCTGCACAGGCCTACAGAGGGATGGAGGAGGCCGAAAATGGCCTGGCCATTCAGTGGCCATTTGAGGGGCGGCAAGACCATTTTTGGCCTCCTCCGTCTCTCTGCGGGCCTGCGCAGGGGTGGAGGAGGCCGAAAACAGCCTTGATGCCCCTCACAGGAGGGGGAGGATGCCATGGGCCGCAGGAGTCCTCAAGGTAAGTGTGCGGCTGGGGCTGGGGGGTGGGGGCTGGGGTTTGTGGGCTGTTTAAAGGGCCCTGCCACTTGCAAGCTGCAGGAAAAGTTTAAAGTTGGTAAAGGGACATTTAAACTGTCCCTTTCCCAATACAACCCAAATGAACCCAAATCATTAACCAGTTTGTGGAAGTTCGTAGAAAGGAGCTTCCACAATCCATGGTTCGCGAACCATGAACTGGCCTGGTTCGTGCGTTTTTTGGGGGGTTGTAATTGGATTCGTGCTCACCTCTAATTGAGAACGATCTGCCCACATCACACTTCTCCATTACAATACAAGCACACCTCTGAAACAAGCCAAAGCAATGCTTATGTACTGGCTTGCCAGTCTGTTACTGCTTGGCACTATTTCCTGTAGCCACCCTGGATGTAAATTGTGGTGCTCCTTTCCCCTGCCTTGGTAAACCCAATTATAACCTTAAAACTAAGGAGGAGAACAGAGATTGAATTCAACAAGAAAGTTTATTTACAGTGTGTGTTTGGTGTGTGCATTGCGGGGGGGGAGGCAAAATGAGGATGCAAAGGACTAACTTTATACCATTGAATGTGTATATGTATGAGGAGGGGTCACACCCAGCCTGGATTGTGCGCTCCACCTCTTTCATGACTTTTGCAATTGATTTGCATCTACTGTCCCCTCCCCTCACCACCTATACATCTCTGGCCAGTTTCTTCATACCCTCCATGCATCTGACAAAGAGAACTGTGGTTCTCGAAAGCTTATGCTACAATAAAGTTGGTTAGTCTTAAAGGTGCTACTGGACTCTTTACTATTTTATAAACTAAAAAAGATTGAAACATGGAGAGTGCAGAATTAGCCAAGAATTGTCAAGTTCCCCTAAGGTTTCTTAACCTTTCAGTTGACCACTAGAGCCCTTTTAAATGCAAACATCTCAGCCTGACCCAAGACCTTTCCAGTCACCCAGAAAGACTACATATGAGATCCATTCTATATACTAGCGCACACCCACACCAGGCCATCACACTAAACAGTCCACATTCACCTCAAATGACTGCAAGATCCCTCCCCTGCGTAAGGAACCTCTAAATCCTCTCTGGCTCAAACCTCTGTTAATGGCTCTTTCCCCTCTGCTCCTCCCCTTCCCTCATCATGTTCCGAGGGCTCTGATTGGTCATTTCTGTGTTTCTCTCCAGATCACCAGAGTGTACAAGAGATTGGAAAATATTGAAAAAGAGGAAGGGTGCTTTGTCCAGCACAAAAAGCTTCAGGCTCTTAGCCTAATTCAGCTGCTTTAAAATAATCAACTCTTGTTTAACACAAGGCAGAAAGAGTGTGAGAGAGTCCTCAAAGCAGAAGTACAGAGGATTGATTCTCTGTAATTTTTTTAAAATGTGTAGCACTAAGGGAGAAACTATAGGAAAATCTGCAGAACTGTTTCCCAAGATAAAGAACACTGCAGATGAAAACAATTTATCAAATGGGTGGAGGTGATTCTGAGCTGACAAATATAGCTTGGTTATCCACACCCAACCCCCTTGAGAGCCCAATGCTGCAAGGACAAAGTATTTTCTCTTTAGTCAGCTGACAAGATCGAGTCTTTATCACTGAACTCATCCAGTCAAACCAGGAAAATCCCAACTGTTTCTGCTGAAATGTACAATTAATGTCTCAGGCATATTCATTTTTACAGCTAAGTAACCAATAGAAAAGAGGTGTATAGTACCTTGCTTTCACTTTGCTGAAGCCCTTCAACCTACAGACCCACCCCTCTTCAAAGATAACTCTTGAGCATTATCAAGGGCCAAAGTAGACATGAGGGGGAGGGTGCAGACACATCAGCATTTAAAGTAGAGCAGGGTGAGAGCTAATTTTTTTTTACAACAAAGATGCCCATGAATATGAAGAGCTGAACATTCTCCTGCCTTTTCTCACGCTGCTCCATGGCTTTAAAGACTTTTTTAACCCAGCCTAGCTGGGTTGTGGGAAGGGTTCAGCTTCCCTCCTAATCAGGGCTTTTTTTCTGGGAAAAGAGGTGGTGGAACTCATTGGTGGAACTCAGGACTGTACAATGACATCACTTCGGGTCAGCTGTTACAAGGGGGAGTTTTTTAAAGTTTAAATTGTCCTTGGTGAAAATGGTCACATGGCCGGTGGCCCCGCCCCCTGATCTCCAGACAGAGGGGAGTTTAGATTGCCCTCTGTCTGGAGTTCAGGGGGCGGGGCCACCAGCCATGTGACCATTTTCACCAAGGACCATTTTCAAGAGGTGCCAGAACTCCATTCCACCGTGTTCCCACTGAAAAAAAGCCCTGCTCTTAATAACTAAACGGAAAGGCTGACTTGTGGCAAGCAGAAATATGCAAAATAAAGGGGTGTGTCCCTTTATGTGTATTAATTAATCCAGAATAAACTTCCATATTCTAGATCTGCATATTACAACTCAATATGGCTTAGAATTTACGCAAAGACATAGTGAATGTAAGACTATTACTATTATTTATGAACAACACTGGATTGTACAAGGGAGCACAGAATCACTGGGCAGCAGCAGTTATCATTAGATGAGTGAAACAGAAGTACAAACTCAAGCTCTCTAGGAAGATCTGAGTGGCCTTGGGCAACTCTGACTATTTAACCTCGAAGGGATGTTATCAGGATAGAATCCTGTAGGGCAGATGCACAGATACATTTGTTAACAAACTATTACTATTAAGAGGTAGTTGATTTGCATGTCAGTGTGACCTATGCAAAACAGGCCTACAATAGGTTCTTTTAATCCTTGATGTCTGCCCAATATGTTTATATTTTAGCAGAAAGAATTTTTCCCTAAATACACAATACATGGTATGCATAGCATAAAGCAATGAGGGCCTTTCTTTATTTCATTCAGAAAATGTTATGCCACCAGATCTGCTCAACATGGCTTATCATTAAAATAAAAACAAGCCAACCAACACAATAAAAAGGAGTTGGATTCGTTTTCGTTTTCCCAGCCATGTCGGACGCTCCTCTCCGCAGGTCCGGGAGGAAGCGCCCGAGCAGCCTGACCGGGTGGTTGACCTGCGAGGGTTAACCCCCAGGATTCCCAGTGAGGGGGTCAGGGTCCGGAGCGCTGCGGGAAGAGCCCCCTGAAGTTGATGCAGGGGGTAAATTGCCCGTTTGCTCCTATGGAGGCCGGCAGACTTGCACAGCACATCGCGTGCTGCCAGGCCATGGAGAACGGCAACAAGCAGATTTAAGGTGAAAACCTGTAAGTAGCTAATCCCTTCTGTCATTCCAAGCGTATGCGAAGGATTGGTGGGAGTTGAAGCTAAGAAGGTTCGGGTATCTTCTCCTTCATTGAGTTTTGGAACTTAGTTGGCGGACTCCCCCCCCCCCTAAGATGGCGACGAAAAAGCAGAGCCCTGCTGTGGGCAAATCTGTTTCGGCTGCTTTGCAGGGGAGAGTCTCTTGAAGAGGTGGTTAAACGGTCGGTTGTCAAAGCTATGAAGCCCTTTATTGATAAGCTAAATGAAATTGGTCAAAGGGTTGGCTCAGTTGAGAACGAAGTGAAAACCATTAAAGACGCAGCATCTGGGGCAGAGCAGTCTGCTCGGGAAAACGCAGTACTCATGAAAGCAACAAACAAAGAAGTAAAGCTTTTGGAGAATCAATTGATAGGGTTACAAGTGGATCGTGCTCAGACGGTATTGCGTCTTCAGAATGTGAAGGAGGAGGAGAGTGAAAACTTAAAGGATTTGGTGTTGGAACTTTTGGTGTCATCCGCAAAGGCAACTAAAGAAGAGTTAAAAAGTGATATTCTGGAAGTCCGCCGGACATCTTCAAAATATGCAACGAAGCGTCAGCTGCCTCGCGAGATTATTATCGATTTTTCATCTAAGAAGACTTGGGACACCATCTTATATAATTCGTACAATGTGGACTTGGACTTTCTGGGTAACAAGGTTAAGATATTGAAGGACGTTCCATTTTTAGCTCGGAAAAGAAGATTTAAATATAAAAGGTTTGCAGCTCTTCTGAGGAAGCGTGAAATAAAATACAAATGGTTATTTCCGGAAGGTATCTGGTTCAGTTATAAAGACCAAGCCTACAAGATAACATCGGAAGTACAGCTGAGGGACTTTGTGTTTAATCATCAAGAGTTCCAGCAAGGAGAGGATTTAGAATCTGAAGGGGGGAATGGGGAGGAGGGAGTGAGCGCAGCTACTGTAGCTGTTCAGAGAGAGCTGCGACCGAGACGCGGGGGTGGGGGGAAGAAGACCTGATCCTGACTGTAGTTCGTATTTTATAAGATCTACCAATCTAATAGCATATTAGAAAGTTTAACTTTAAATAATTGCAGTATGAAGGGAATGCAATACTTGTAGATGTAGTGTGTGTGTTTTTATATGTTGTTTCTTCCCTTTCCCCGTTTCCTTTTTTCCTTTTTTGTAGTGTTAGTAATTAAAAATAAAAAAAATTATAAAAAAACAATAAAAAGGAGTTAACAAGAAAATAAAAATAATCAAATAATTCCATTAAAGATATCATAGCTCATCATGACTTGTAGTCCAACTCTAATCAAACATGAAGCTTCCCAATAAAAAAGTTTCTAACAGGTTTTTATAAGCTCACATTAGGAATTAACAAGTAAGTGCCGTCATGTTACCTAGAGCAGGTTCCAAATAGACAACATAGATCCCCACATTTTAAAAGACTGAACAAGCTAGTCTATGAGACGAGCTTCCTGATGCTGGCAGACTAGATGTGACCAAGTGTCATACTACTACAGTTGCCAACCTCCAGGCAACCTCCACCAAAAATAATGATTAAGCTGTTATAATGGTTGGGGGGGGGGAAACGAGAGGCAGAGGAAAGAAACTTCTGCTTGAGCAAAATGATCATGCTGTACCTTGGCAATTCTCAAAGCACAGGCCAGGGCCTACCCGATCCACAGAACCATAACACAATTTCCAAAGCTGTCGGTAAAGCGTACTGACAGCAACAATGTCTAAGAACTGTGAGGGATGAATTATTCTGGGGGCAGATTAACATGGGGATCCTAAATTTTCACCTACCAGTCCACATAGTAGAATTATTTGATTCTTCCACTGAAACACTGACAAAAATCAAATGTCTGAAACAATCTTCTGTATTACGTAAGAAGGGGGGGATCCTGAAGCATATGCCTTTTCTCCCTTATTGTTCCAAAAGCATCCTTTTATTGATAAGATTTATATCTTGCCTTCTCCCCTCATCAGGGCCACCAAGGCAGCTAACAGATTAAAAACATTCATAATAAAATCACAGCTTAAATGGCCAGGAGCCAGTGTAGGGCCAAAACTGGAATTATATGGTTCCCACGACCTACTCTGTTAACATCCTGGCTGTAGTATTCACACCAATTTAAGCCTAGCACTGAGATCTAGAAGATCTAGCACCAAGAAGGTCCTTCCCAAACTTTCAAAATCTACTTCCAATGAAGCACCCTTCTAAGTTACCAACTGCATTCCTTAGCATAAAGAGCAGCTCTGTTAGTTTGCTTTGCATATCAGCTTTTTCTTCTCCCCTACCCTCTGTTGCTCTGTCCTCTTTGCCCTTATATATCGTGTGCATGAGTGTGTGTGTGTACGACTTATGGTTTACAATTTAACTTTGCCCCACTAGTGTTGTGTTGCTCAAGGCAAGTTGCCAGCAATGAAGTCAGAGAGGAATTAGTTCAGTAACATCTCCCCAAAGTAATATAATTGACAAGCAGCATTGCGCTGTTCAAAGATTTGGCTTGTCCAATTATATATACTTGTGGCTAAGCTGTTGGCATGATACATCCTATTGGGCAATACCTGGCGGCAATTGGAGAACGTTCCCATCAGCAGGTTCCCAACAGATTCTTTAGCTTTCCACAAATCAAGCTCTGTGGGAGAAGTTGTGCAACCTGAGTTTGCTTTGTATGATCACTAGCAGAATTTCATTTGCATTCTGCTGCTTTAGCCAGCAGACCCACAGAATGATACCAAGGGATATCTTGTTACACAAACAAAACAACACTAGTGGTCACATACAGTTCTCAGTCCAAACCAGCTCAATGCATCGTTAATAGCTTACAATCTATGCTGGACAACAATACAAAAGTTTGGAAGGAAAACCTTTTCTTGTCCAGACAGCCCCCCCCTCCCCATCTTAGTTTCTCATTCATAGTAATGTACTTCCTAACATCTCAGGTTCATTCACGTGTTGATCTTTCAATGTTATATATTCTATGAAGTGTCAGCAATGCCCGTCCATTCTCTACATTGGACAAACAGGACAATCCCTATGCAATGCAATGCAAAAGAAAAATGGACATAAATCTGAATTAAGAATAACAACACTCAAAAAACAGTGGGAGAACATTTTGATGCTCGGAACATTCCATTGCAAAGAAAAGACACAGGCCATTTCCACATACGTTGAGTAATGAACTTTCAATGCACTTTCGCAATCCTTTTGAAATGGATTTTTTGTTCCACACGTGGAAAACCAGTTTCAAATGTTCACTAAAGAGTATTGAAAGTGGATTATCCAACATGTGTGGAAGCAGCCACACACATGATAGATACAAGCCACTTCAGTTTGATCAGAGGAAAAGTATAGCTCAGAGGCTTGAGCATGATTAAACTCATCTGAGTCATCCCCCCAAAAAAATTAATTAGGGAAGCCCTTATGACCTGTGATAGCCACATATTTGGGTTCTATGTAGTTCTACCTACCTTTTGCATCAAGGCCTGTGGAGCATTACACAGCAACTTGTGCAGGCCCAGGGCTTTGGCCAAGACTTCCTCTTTCTTCCTTTTCAACAATTTCACCAGACTAATTGCAAGGTGCCTTTCCAAGGGCCAAGTCCGAATGACAATTCCTGTAGCACTTAGTCATACCACACTCCTTAGAGATGTCTAAAAAAGCAGGAATCTAGCAGTACCTTAAAGACTAAAAATTTGGTCTAGTCAGAGCTTGAGTCACAGACAGCTCACATTGTGAAAGCTTATATATTAGTATAAATATTGTTAGCCTTTAAAGGTCTATTGCACTTCTGTTTTGTTTTGCTACTACAGACTAACCTGGCTACCTCTCTGGAATTCTTAGAATATTCTGATATTTTGACTGTTACAAAAAATACTGGGAAGGCTCCTCCTGTATACATTAGAAAAGGTAGCTAGTGAGATCTCAAAAAAAGCAATGGTGCATCTGAACTCCTCAAGATAGCCTTCATTTATTTACTTTATTTATACCCCACCTTTCTCCCTGATGGGGTCTCAAAGCAACTTGCCTCATTCTCTTCTATTTTATCCTTACAACAAACTTATGAAGTAGGTTAGGCTCAGACAGGCCCAAAAGCAAACAGAAAGCTCCCATGGGAGAGTTGGGGGAGGGGGTACAAATCTGGATTTCCCAGAAGCTAGTCCAGCAACAGCCACTATACCTCACTAGTGTTCTTTTCTTCTACATTCATAGATAGAGCTCTGATTTCTTGTATTAGATTTATTTTCTTGTTGAAAAGAAATACGAATCACTTATAAAACCTCAAATGCAACAGCAACAGGCTTTGCTTCTCATACCCTCCATCAGTGTCCACAGGATCTGAAAAGAGATTAGCAGATCACTAGCACCTATTGCCCTCTTCTGGGATCATGTGACCATCTCCTTTGTTTGATTATTATACTTTCCAGGAAGGTTAGGAACAACCTTTCATTACATGATGTACTGTAAACACTGCTCCTAGACACAAGTACCAAGAAAACCCGTGACAGCAGACAATGCCTAAGAATGAAAAAAAAGGTAAAAATCTACTTGGCTGACATACAAATCCTACATGTGGTTAACACTGTATTTTTAAAAGTGTTGTAAACTGCTCTGAGGTCTTTGCAGTTGAAAAAAATGTAATGAAATATACACACTCCAGTAACTCAAAATTTTGTATTGTGAAGCAGCTAAGTTTTGCACCAGCAGTTGTATCCTTGTGCCATCAATGCATTCTTTCTGCACATCCCTTCCGCAAATCCAGCAATTTCAGTTTCTCTGGAAGTATTTAATACTCCAGCAAATGCATAGAAAATGTATTGTAGTCGTAAATGTACCGTATTCATAAACTATTTAAAAAGATAAGATAAAACATTAATGCTATAGGCCCCCTCATTAGTATTCCCTAAGAAAGGAGGTTTTAGATTGCTTCTGGGAAATGATCAGATTCCAGTTACTGTGCACCTCCAAGGAAGTGCAGCCACAGAAGATAGGGACTAAACAACTCAGCATAAATCCATAGGACTGCTCTTATCATTTGTGCGGATTCCCCCCTCCCCAACCTTACTGGACACTCAAGTAAACAGCGGAGTTCTCTATTAGTTCACTGCTTTTCCTTGCATTTTTATGGGAGGTATATTTTCCGGGATTTTCATGAAAAACTGGATCTGGCCCAACCCATGTGCAAGATGATATACTGGATATTGTGGAGTTGATACAAGGTATCGGCGCTATTGTTGCACTTTTATCATGGGTGGATCACCTCCTGGTTAAGGATGGAGCTATATTTTCCTGAACCTTTGCAAGAGTTAGAAGACCAGTTAGGATGTGCATCCCTAAAGACTTACGGATCTAGAAGGTTCTAGGATATATTTGGCATTTTTTGCCATCCACTATATTGAAATAAGGGGGGGGGAAGAACCCTGCAAACACACACTAACTTAACCCCAATCCTACAGAATTGCAGCTCTAGGTGTCAGCATTGGGGCCACAAAAGTCATCCTCTGTTAGGGACAGAGCACTTTCAGGGGTGACTGGAACATTATAGCATTCACTCTCTAGAGACTGCTTAGATGCCCTGTATCACTATTTTAGACAATCTGCAAAAAAAAGCTTCTCTCTTCTACCAGGTTTTTCAAGAATTTTTCTAATTAATGACTTAAGGAAGCCATTGCCATAAACCATAAGAAAAAAATCAAAACGCGACTCACTAGAACACTTTGTTCCAGCCACAAACACAATACTGTTTTACTTGCTTTACAAAAACATGAGACTTGATATTGTATTTTACTACCAGTTCCCCTCTCCAGAACCTCATATCAGCATCAACGTGTCAGCATTTCCAAAGTCAAGAAGAACAGAAATACCATTACATATTTTATACGAGACTGAATTGTGTTCCAGTCACATATAACCTCTAAAGTAGCTATGTAACACGCCCCCCACTACATCTGTCTAAAACCAAGTGTCACAAATAAAGATATTTTAGAAGTCAAATGACTAAACATACATTGTTGCAATGAGAGAGATCTCTAAATAACAAATTTTCAATAAACTAGTAAGAGGAAGTTCAATCTAAGGACATAGCAATACTGAGCCATCATTCAATTAAGTGAAACAGCTTGTTTACCTGCTTGTTCATTCTTACACTATTTGCTTTGCATTATGAGGAATTCTTGGTAGATAGCACCTTTTATAGCACCTTCCCAACTCACTGAAGAAGCATTTTGTTGGTAGGGGTGTGGCAAAAGGATGGGTGCTCATATTCAGAGTAGTGCTGTATTACATTTTTAAAATGCTGTTTATCTTTTGTATTTATTTTAAAAGCTGGTTTTAAATTGTTTTAATGTTTATGTGTTTGTTGTAATGGGTTTTAAGATGATATTTTAATTTGTATGTTGTTAATTTGTTAGCTGCCTTGGTGGCCCTGCAAGGGCAGAAAAGCAGGATTCAAAAAATTGTAAATAAATAATGTGCTGGATTTTGTAATGTCATATTTTAAGGGTAGTTGAATCAATCCTACAGTCATTCCCATTAGTTTCAACAGAAAACCATTTCTTCCTCCCTATCCATCATCATCATTATCATTAATAGTCCACCTTTTTCACTGAGAGTGCAGATTTCACAGTGTAAATCAACATGATCAATAACTGGGACATTCAATAATTAATACAATAGGTTATAGGTTGCAGAAATGTGAAAATATGCAAAAATCCAATGCAGAGCTGATACAATGCTGAAACAAAACGTAAGTATTTTGACATGACCTATTAAATGATGAGGAAACCAGACTGAAAAGCACTATACAATGGATATAAGATTTTGAGGAATTGCACACCTCATCCCCATGTTTCAGGCAGAAGAAAAAGTGTCTCTGTTCTAGAGACAATTAAAATTCTCACTTGCAGCATGAGCACAGATATTCATATAGGAGCATTTTCTGCCTTTCCTAGGATTCACAAATGGCAACATTTCCATCTGTCCCCTGTAGCGGTGCCTGCCACTGCATCTTAGCCCTGTCCTGTCTCTGTGACAGTACAAAAAAAAATGTTTTCTCCTGACTGTCTGGTATGAAGATATTGAAGATCACACACCAAGACACATGGTTAAACAGGGTAAGAAAGCCATCTCCAAGTCAATGAGACAGTGCAATATTTAACCGGAACTGCAAATGTTGAGCACAAAAACACCAAAAGGGTTGATCCTGTTCTCAACTGTTATTCTTTTATCTTGCTATTCCCAATCCTTCCTGTTGCCTGGAAAATCAAAACCAGCCTGTGAGGCTTCCACCAGTCCTGAATGCCACAGATAGTTTTGTTCCGATTTGGAGCATTTCCAATATTTACAAAGTGGGCATTGTTAATGTTGGATTGCTATTAGTAAAATTTCAACTGCACATTTCTATTTGTTGGTATGTGTTGAATGAAGGCCTGTGATCTAGCCACAGATCCATATACAGATTTTCAGATGAACATGTATGAACAACACCCCCCCCAAAAGCAATCAGAAACAGACCTTTTAAAAAAACCAACTTTAAGGGTTCCATTAGCAATACCAAGCATGTTCCTTTAATAGCAAGGCCTGATAGTAGAGCATTCGCCTCAGGTAACTGGAGCAAAAAGCACTGCTGACATCACCCTTAGGGGAAGATCTCCTGTTGAACAGTGCCCTTTCTTGCAATCACATGGAATCTTGCTGCCTTATCACCTGATGACATAGCCCTGATCATCAAGTAGCCAGCACCGAGTCCTGGATCAAGGCTGGAACAAAAGGTCTTAAGGAAGACACCAATAAAACCATAGTATATCCTCTTAAGCAAATGCCTGTGGAATGTTAAACATCTTTATCACACCAAACAAACTTGCAACCTTCAACACAGAGTGTACGGAGTATATGTGCTTGAGTTCTCACTACTGAGAATGTCCTTACATGCTTGAATGATTTTGTTGACTGCATCAAAGATTAGGATCCTTCAGAAGACTAGAGTGATTCCCCCAAATAATGTCTTGTTGATGACCATTTTTACTCTAGCACAATCATTTGCCCTTCCTTTAATGAGGCCTTCAAGCTGGTATCACAAGATGGATCTTATTTTATACACTAAAAACACTTTTTGAAAATGTTCTTCAGATCCAGTAGTATACCATGGGGACTTTGCAAATGGGTTGTCAGGCTGCCAGTAAGTATACACATGTATGCATATGTGCATTTCCCAATGCATAGGCCAGATGTTGAAATCACTGGGGAGGTCCATGAACAAACTGAACCTACTCTTTGTATAAATTCCCTTTGTAAAATGTGTGTGATATATTCTTACACTGTATATTTCCAAATGTACTGTTACAACATTAATTTAAGAACAAACACTGGCCTATCTTATAGGTTGTTGAAAAGATTAATTTATATTTTACTTCATTTATATCCCACCTTTTCTCCCAATGAGCACCCAAAATACCTTCCATCATTATCTTCTCCACTTTTCTCCTCACAACAATAAACTGTGGGGTATATTAGGATAAGGATATGTGACTAGCCCAAGTTTCCATGGCACAGTGAGGAACCAAACTGGGTCTTCCAGATTCTAGTCCATCACTCTAGCTATCACACCACATTGAAGTAATGTATGTGTAATTTGAAATCTCTAGTGTTCTAAAAATAAAGCATCATTAATAATAGTAATAGCTACCTACATATCCAAAAAATGCTCAGAATATACAGTATTTATAGGGTAACACATTTGGCAGATGACAAACAGCCATGAATTATCACATAATGTCTCAGTTTTATGAGACATAATATATATTGGGGGGCAGTGGGGTTTCTTAAGTAAAAGGAACAGTCCCATCTACTGAGCTGAGATTGGGAAAGCATAGCTAGGAAGACTGTTAGCCCCCACTGCTATGGTGAGAAAAGCCAGATCTTTACGCTCACGTGTAAAGCAAACTGTCCTTTATTTATCTCTGTTTATTTGGGCAGTTCAACACTGCTCTAGATCTGGGTCAATAAAGGGCATGTTTTTAAAAACAGTATTGAAGAGGGATAAATTAAACTAAAGATTATGGGCCATTCCTTAAATTTTATCCGGGGATAGGTGACATAGCTGGATCTTACACATAGATAGAAGAGAATCACCTGTTGGTAACACATATCACCATTCTCTCCAGAGTTAGGTGAGTTAAATACAACCTTTCAGAAGCAGACAGAATATTTTCTGGGTGTTGCTTCATACATGAGACTCTTGGCAGCTTGAGAAAATGTAGTTATTTGACTTCACAGCATGCTGGTTTTAGCTCTGTCTAGAGTCTTTACATTTTGATATTTCACCTGGGCATATCAAAAAAGTAATTAATGGAGTCAAATGACCTGGTCAATTACAGACCACCTTCAAGCTCATCTTTTTAAAATAGGGTGCTTGGGGAGAGTGGAAGGCCAATTCCAAAAGTTTTGGTTGACAATTTATTTTGACTGGGTCTGAGACTTAATTTTGGAACTGAAACTACTTTGGTTGCTCTGCCTGATAACCTTCAGAGAGAGGGGGGGGAAGGCAAATGTGACTCTTAATTTTCTTGAATCTCTCAATAGCTTTTGGTACCACAGTACACTTTTGTGTTGTCTTGAAGAGCTATATCTCAGAGTCACTGTAGTGGTTCTGGTCCATTCTGGTCCTTTCTAAAGCATATAAAATAATATTGGGGACTACTGGTATTTTCCATGGGATTATCCTATGAGTTCCTTATGATATCTTTCTGCCTCCTACAATCTAGCATTTACCGGGGCGTTTGATGTTATCAGGGTTAGACTCCCTCTGAAAGAGCAACCTTTGCAGCTTAGTTTCTTTCTTGACCAAGGGTTGTTTTTTAACCTCTGCTAGTGGTTGTTATTAGAAGAGCCTTTTACCAGTTCAAGCAGCTCCACCAGTGAAAGCCAGTATTAGAAACAAGGCCACTGCCACCATGATTCATAATCTGAGGACCCCTAGATTAGGCTACCATAATGCCCTCTACAAAGGGAGGTCCTTGAAGACTGTACAGAAAATCCAGCTAGCTTACAATAATGCTGCTTGTTTATCATCCTGCACTGACAGGAGGGAGCATATTATATCAGTGCTCCTCTAATTTCACCAGCCACCCATTTATTTCTGGGCACAATCCAAAGGGTTACACTGATCTTTAAACCAGGTGATTTGAGTCCAAAATACCAGTTCTCATGTGAATCTTCCCACTCCCTAAAATCTGCTCAAAATCAACACTTACCAGGATTAGGCCTTACTAGTGATCACCCAATCTTATATAATGTTCTCTCCCATGATGCTCACCAGTCCCCTTTACTTGTTTTATTTAGAAAGCAAATGAAAACTATTCTCTTGTCAAGTATTTAGGTAAGTTTATGCAATTCAGGATTGGTTTTAATGCTACTGTGTTTTTAATTGTTTAATCACTGGATTAGTAATATGTTTTTATTAAAATCTCTTTATGATTACTGTTTTTATCTTTAGGCAGTGAACCACTTTGGAAACTGTTGTGAGTCATGACCATTTTTCAAAGACACATTTTGTGACAAAAATGTTATTTTCTTCCTTTCAGAAAGATATACGAGATGAGAGTACAACAGATGAAAAATGTACATTAAAATGCAGTTTATTGCTAGTTAAAGAAGCGACAAATTCCTTAACCTTTACTAGTCTTTCTCTGCCTTTATCAGATGGTTACAGAAGAAGCAGCATGAACTATATTCTTAAGCATGAAAGTGAGGAAATACCCTTCACATAGGCCTTAGCATAAATGCCTGTCAGAGGAACTCTCTTTTCAAACCGCTATGAGAACAAAAATCAGTACCACAAACACAACACGATTCATTGCTATTTTCCTGAGGTAGATGCTATAAAAAGATCTGCGTTTTAAGAATTTAAGGACAGAAACTGATTTTTTAAAAAATCTATAAACTGAGCAGGCCATGCCTCTAAACCAGTGAAATAGCAGTCTAAGGATTAATTTTAGTATCACATTCAACATTCAACAGTAACAACAACTGCATTTATAAAGGCATATCTATAGAAAATGATCACACATAGAGGGCAGGCAATGAGGATGTTACAACATACAGATTTTGGATTGAACTGTTAAGAAGCCCATAACATTGGCACACAAAATCAAGAGGTTTTTCCATGTCAGTTTGTTTACATATAGCATACAGGAAAAAAAAGGTTTTGCTATACAAGTTTTTCCCCAAGAGTAATCAAAATTTTAATCCAGAAATACTAAGAGAACAGAGAGTTTACAAGCTGTCCATCTTAGTTTCAACAGAAATCTGTGTTCACCTTTGTGAATTTTCTTCCACGTGACCTGAACAGAGCTTTTTTTCACCATAACTATGGTTCAGGTGCACATAGCTTCATCTTTAAAGCATTTCATGAGTGTATCTCATAACCAGTAAGTCTGGTTATTCCTTGGAGAACTACGCTTCTCACACATATAGTTTTACAAACCTAGGATTCACACAGTAAGCCTATGTTGATCATTAGCATCTCTCACTTTATATGTTTCTATAAGTTTTAATTAAAGTAAACTTGAGTGCTTACACTCATCTTTTCCTAATCACATTTTACATCCATTCATAATTTCTGTTTCATGGGGTCCTTATGTCTATGCCTTCATTTGCTTGTACAAAAGGTGGCTAGCAGTAAGTCCAGGTATGTTTGCTCTCTCATTCACTCTCGCACATGTGCATGCACACACACTTCCTAATTTAAACATTTTGCCCCTGTTGAGGAGCAAAATGGAGACAACTACCAATGTATTTCAGATACAGGCTACTGGCCATATATAAACTCCTCCTCTTAACATAAGATTTGTGAAATTAACACAAACCTTTCAAATGACTTTATCAGGGAATGAAGAACAAGAAAATATTCTTTATTCCTGAGTTCACACAACAGAGAGGGGCCATGGCTCACTGGCAGAAGCACACTTTATAAACAGACAATCCCAGGTGTAATTTTTAGCACTACCATTTAAAATCTTAGTAGCAGGTGCTGAGAAACACCTCTCTCTGCTCAAGACCCAGAGAGCTGCTACAAGTCAGAGCTGATGGTACTAAGCTAGACAGAACAGTAGCAACTTGGTATAAGGCAGCTTCATTTGTAACACAATTTAATGGATTGCCAAGCATAGAATCAAGGTACAATCTATATGACAGACTAATTTGCTTAATGATAAGATTAATACAGATGGAGTAATAAATACAACTCTTCTTGCTGATAACAAGCTCAACTGACACAGTTCCAAGCATCGACATGCACACCAGCAACTGAGCACTTGACAACACACTATTAAGAGGGCAGTGGAAGCAGAGAAGCTGTCAGTAACCAAATCTTCACTTATACCTTCAAGGGCCTGCACTTGCTACTCAACTTATACAACACTTCTGCGAGAACATGAGGTACATGTGAATGACCCACAAATCCATGTTACATATTGTACATAAGTGTACTTCTAAAGCCTGAAGATGGCCTGGATTAGCTGCAACTCACTATCCCAGGATCATAGGCTTTCCAGGGAAGTGCTGGCAGATAGATTATGCCAGCAACATACCTCTTGGTTTTTAAGGCGCAGTATCTTGCAATCCTTCCGCTTCGTATTCCTTTATAGCAGCGATAGACAATGCTGTAACCACATTCAGCATCTTGGGTTGAACGTTCCTCAGGCATGGGACTATAAGATTTAGTTTGGTGCTTTAAAAATATAAGAAGTGGCAAATAGCTTAGGTGACTTATTCAAGGGTATAAAGAGCTAGGAACAGCTAGGCAGACTGTACCTCTTCCCCTGCAAAGGAGGGCATTAGTCCTTATGTAATTCTTAAAGGCCATTGCAGCCCAGCGCTAAGCGGCAGCGCAGGGGAAAGGGGGAAAGGCGACAAAGATCACAACACAGTTGTATGGCGAAATGAAGGCCACAACTTTATTAAAAGACAGCTAAAAGGAACACTGGTGAGGCTTGGGAGTCGGATGCTGAACATCGGCTGTCCCACGTGGCAGCCGATGAACCACCACACCTCCTCAGCCATGCTGAGGGAGGGGAAACCAAGGAGTGGCAGACAGTGGAAACCACGTGGGCGTAAACACCCTTATGTGGATCCCCTGCCACCTAAGACTGAGTATGCCCAACAGCCCCAGTTGACATGCATCCACACACTCACTCCCAAGATTCCTTAAGGGAATCCCCTTACAGGGAGATAGGGCACGCAAGCCCCATCTCCCCCTAAAAGAATCCGATCCCCATGACCAACTGCCCACAGTAAAAGAAAAATACAAGATATAAAACAACTCCCCCCCCCAACTGGAGGGAGGAAGGTGACCTACAACAAGAAAGAAATACGGAGCGGTGGGTGGGTTCGCAGCAATATGTGGAATGAGGAAGCAGAGCCAGCAGCCCCTTATTTAAGCTTTGCAGGTGGACCTGAGAAGTGCCCTCATCTCCCAGGTCCAACCCACACCCCGCCCCCTCCCTGGCCATCTGAGATTGGCCAAGCCCAGGATTTGAAAAATTCCTGGGTGTGGGAGGGGGAGGGCGCGAGGAGAAGAGGTTGCTGGTGAGGAACATGGCGGCTGCCATGCCCCTGTACCCCTCTGCCGCCCCGCAGGCTGCAACTCGGCCCCTAGGTAAGTCTGGGGGGTCAGTCATATTTACATAACTTATGAAATGTATTTCTGTGTTTTGCCACTTTTATCAAGCATATTTCTATTAATTTGGAACCTTAAAACATGAGGGAGTTAATTCTCAGTTTTGACACCTTGAACTACCATTCCACTACTCTCAGTGTTAACTGTTCTACCTATCAATAAATCTATATCCTGGTAATATATTGGTATCAATGTTATTTCCACAATAGATAGGGAAAAAATTAAAGTTACTAGGCAGGCAGTTCCAAGATGTTTATTAGAAAATTCTGAAAATGTTTTGCATCTGTCACATGAAACATAGACACAACTAGAATATTTAGAAAATTGAATGTTTTTGCACCTGCCACAGGAAACACAGACACATCATTCTCATAGTAGCAGGCAGCACTACAGCAAGCCAGGCCACACCTACAGGAGAATGCAGGGGTATGAAAGTTGAAAATATGAAGAAGCTGTGTCATATTGCCAGATCTCTGATCCATCTAGCTCAGTATGTCCATTCTGACTGTCAACAAGACCTATGACCAAAGCACTGAATGTGCCCCTTCCGTTTCACCCAGACAGTTTAACTATCTGCAGATTGAGGGAAGAAACAATCTCATAGTCTCAAGAATACTAGAGAAGCCCACTGTAGCTGACAACAGGTAGAGGATATGGGGAAACTAATGTTGTTCCTGTATGCTTTCAAGGGAAACATTGGCAATTACTCAATAGTTTGGAAGCCAACTGCATCAGCGAGACAGAGAAACTGTAGCATATGAAGTGATCTCAATTATTATGGGAGTCACAGCAAAGAATCAAAATATAGATTTCTCCCAACTTCACCCAAAAAACTATTCAGCATTGGATATTGCTTCTATAGAATACTCCTATAAAAGGCAACTATTGATTCCATGCGAATAAACCCCAACATATCTACAAGCAGGTACCAAATCACTGACAAAGATGTCTGTTAAAACAACCACTGTCTGAAATGAGAAGGATAAGAATTGGTTGTGCCTTTTGCATCTTTTTTCTGCAAAAGTAATTTGAATTTACTGATATTCACTGTATGTGTACAGACTAGTAAGAGGACTTCAGCTACAGAAAAGAGAACCACAGCAGATGCCTCTACAGTGATCTCACTCCCATGAGCAACTTCTGAAGTACAATCACAATGAAGCTAAAATTTATTTATTTAAAGGCATATCTCCAGAATGATAGGAATTAAATACTTGCTTTTGTTTAAATAAAAAAACTGCAGGTTTTAAACAAGGAAAATATCCTAGTGGTGAGCAGAATTGGGGCAGGGAAACCTGCCATGCGGAAGCCCTAGTGCTCCTGTACTTTATCAGAAGCTTAAGCAGCAAAACTACACAAGCCTGTCTCCATGTGGGAAACACCCACAGCAAAGCAGAATTCAGAGTTGATTGTGTCAGTGGAGAATAGCACTGAGCAGAGCCCAATAAAGTCTATAAAAGAAAAAAAAGAGCTCAGTCCTATGCATACGACTTGAAAGCAAGTTTAATAGGACTTGCTCCTAGGTAAGACTACACAGGATCACAACATAAGAGGCTCAGGAACAACTTAAGAAGGAAAAGACAGTAAGAGAAAGCAGAAAAACTAAAACAATCAATATAATCAGGGGAGGCTAACAGCACCTTTATTCCTTTTGGCATAGCTCCTATACTTTTCTGACTGTACTTCTGCACATCACGCATTTTTGAAAGTTTAGGATACATGCCATGGAGGAAGAGCAATTCCCCATCCTAAGCTTGTATTCACATTCAAGAAAGATTCTCTCAGCATCATGTTTTCTTCTTTAGTCAGAATTAAGTCCCAGTAAGGTAAAAGGGGATTACTGAGAAGTAAAGCATTTCAAAAGCTATAGCTCTACGCATATTTTAAAAACATCAAACAGAAACTTTTGGAGGACATTTAAAAGACATGCAAGAAATACATTTCAACTTGAAAACCTATACCTATTAATGTTCTAAAGAGCAGTTGGGACTTCACATCGCAGAGTCTTCTTCCTTTTAGGGGATGCAGATGTGTGTGTGTAAAGTACCATAAAGTTGCTGCAGACTTATGGCAACCCCATAGAGTTTTCAAGGCAAGAGGTGGTTTGCCATTGCCTGCCTCTGCATAATAAACCCTGGTATTCCTTGGTGGAATTCCATCCAAGTAATGACCAGGGACAACCCTGCTTAGCTTCTGAGATCTGACAAGATCAATCTAGCCTGGGCCATCCAGGTCATGGGGTGTTGCATGTAAGTATAGAAACAAAACAAAAAAATCAAGAGAATAATTTATAAGTTACAGTATCTTATTTGTATTCCAGGTCCCAGAAGCAAGGCCAAACAAACCAACAATGGTACAAGTAGCAGTCCAGGATTCATGAATCCTGAATACTATATGCATGGATATTTTAAGATTTTGTGTTTCATAAAAAGCATAGTAGCAAAATGCAGAGCATTTGTTAGATGCCTGTTTGTTACCAAGGGCACCTTTTTACCACTGAGCTTTTACCTTCACAAAAATATTCGTGAGGAGTTCTCCTGCATAGGCAACCAATCACACATTAAGGACACACACAAGAAGGGGCCATAGCGCATTATTACCCGAAGCCCTGCTTCACTGCAAAGATGCCAACGGATTTCACAAGGCTATAAAGCGCTTCTCTAACAAAGGGCTGATTAACTTCCCAACCCCCCGCAGAAGGATAAGGAGAAAGATCTCCGCGCCTGCGTCCCTGCGAAACATCTGAGGAAGGGAGCTCCGATTCTCAGCCGCTTCTACGCCGCCGCGCGTTTGATCAAAGCCTCAGGTGCCCCGGTCCGTCTCTTACCTAAACAGGCTCCAGTGACAAGAGCGGTCGCTGTCAGAGCTCCAGCGGAGGCGCCGTAGATGGTTTTAGCATTCGCGACCAAGAAAGGCGCATGCTCTTGCAGGCAGCTGGCGACCCCGATGTGATACACCCCCAGGAACCCGCAGCCCGCGAAAGAGATATTCCAGGTGGAGCCCAGCGGGAACATCGCCTCTTTGCCGCCGCTGCCGCCGCCCAGGCCCTTGGCGAGGTGGGGCACAGCCACAGAGTCTGCCGGAGAAACCTCGCCTCGTCCCGCTGCACGGCAGAGACAGCACTGAGGCGATCGGACCGAATGACAGTGGGGCGCGGCTGTGTGTCGGTCCACGCGTGTTCTTCTGCAAGGAGTTCAGACAGCAGCGCAGGCTCTGCCGGCTCCCCAGAACGAGCGTCCTCTCGCCGCCGCCGCTTCCCTCAGCGAAGGCCACTCCCTGCTCGCTCGGCTCCTCCTGCACCTGACCGGCAAAATGCAGAAGGAAAGTATTATATGGCGTGCGTGCCTGAAGCGGGGAGGAGCCGCGGTTTGTCACCTTCCTCCCTGACGTCAGCGAGGCCTCCAGCGCGGGCTAATGGCTGCGGGGCAGAGGCGACACCGCCCCTGGGAGGGTGGAGCCAGGAGAGCCTGCTGGTTGGGAAAGGAGGAAGAGGGCGCGGAAACACGCTCCACGGGGTCTCCCTCCTCCCTGTGGCCCCGAAAGCACGGGAGGGGGCGGGGGAGCGACCCGAAGGGGCGTCCAGCCAGGGTCGCGCGGAGCACAGCTGCGGAACGGGCCTGTGGTGGCGCCTTCCTCGAAGCAGCTGCCGTTTAATGACGGCATTCGACCCAGAGAGGCTTGTTTTGAGGGAGGTCTTGGCTGCAGTCCTAAGGACAGAAGCCGGCGCAAATGACGCAGGGTTTATTTCTGCTAGCGCCTAATGGAGATTTGGGGGCCCTGAAAAAAGCCCGGGAAAAGACATTTTTGTTTCCTAGGGCTTCCAAATTTCTGGAAATTTAACTTCTCTGTCGTCTAAAGGAATCCAAGTTGGGAAATCTATCCTGTTATTTGTTTCGGGGATTTCTGCAAGTTTGCACACTCGCCTGTACGAGGCGCTAGAGATTATGTGATTTAACATATACCACTGCTTTCGTGTGTGATAATTGGGATGCCGACTGAGAATAACAGAGCGATATGCAACCCCATGTCCAATTTCTGTGGACTTCTTTGAGGAGGAAAGTTATAGGATATCCTTTTGTCTTTGTAGCATATATAATGGACGTTTGTACGATTCAGAAAAGTATAACGAAGGGAGCTCTGACTCTCGAAAGCTCATACGTTGGAAATTTAGTTGGTCTTTAAGGTGCTACTGGACCCGAATCGTGCTCTAGGAGGAATCTGGGTGTGTATGAGCAACCCATACTCCTCTCCCCCCACCAGTTATGTTCTTCTTTACTATCTGAAAGGAATAAAATCACCTGTTGTGTGCATCTCTGTAGCCTGAGGTAGAGAGGGAAGTGGGCTTGTAACATACAGTTCCTCAATTTCCTTTTCATAATGCTGTTTTTCATTGGGAGAGGCATAGAGTCATTCAGAGCACTCCTGGCCACTGGACCACAGCCACATGTGCTTGCAGTGGTTAGAGTGCTGGACTAGTATCCAAGAGTCCTAGGTTTAAATCCTCACTCTACCACAAAGTTCACTAGGTGACCTTGGGCCAATCATGACCTGTCAGATTTGTGATGAGAATAAATAGAGGGGGAAATCATGTGGTTTGCTCTTAGCTTCTTCAAGGAAGGGCAGGTTAGGAGTGAACTAGGTGGGTCTCTGAATTGCAAGATTTTACCAGGCAAGAAGCAATGCCAATTTGTGTGAGTGATAAACGTCACCCAGCTGCCAACATTAGAGATGGCAGATGACAGGAAATGTGACAGTACCAAGCTTACTTGTTTCCTGTAGTTCCTACAAGCTTTTAAGGATTTGTTGTAGTTATGTTTTAAAGTATATTTCCTTCCCTTGTGTGTGTTCTTAGAGAGCCATCATTTTCTTTAATGATGGTTTGGGATGTATTTATACTCATGTATAGTGGCATGAGTGCTGGGCATCTGCATGTTCTGTTGGTATATAGTGCTTCCTTGTATCTACCCTCTAAAACAGCCAAAGGAAGAGCATTCATTCTTGCTGTAGTAGTAGTAACTGCACCTATATACCACTCTTCTAGACAGATTATTGCCTCAACCAGAGCGGTGAACATGTTAGTGTTATTATTATCCCCACAAAACAGCTGGGGAGCTGGGGCTGAGAGGAGTGGCTTACCCAAGGCCACCTAATGAGTTTATGGTAGTAGAAGGATTCGAACGAGTAGAGTGCTGATTCACAGTCGAACCACTTAACCACTGTGCTAGTAAAAGCTCTTATGAGCTTTGGTTCTGTCAAATAATAAAAACTGTAATACTTAACATTTATTTGTTATTTATTGTATTTATTTACAATACTTATATCTTGTCTTTCTTCCCAATCAGGGCTGCCAAGGTAGCTAACAAAAAAGCAGAATAAAATATTATAAAACCAATTGAAATAAAGCTAAAATACATACATAAAACAGAGTATGGCAAATTAAAAACAAAAGGCAGGAAAGCGGGATCACTGAGGAATGATTTCTTGATGCTGCATGGTCTGAAATGAGAACTGTAGTACATCTTTCTGTAATAACTGACATTAAAATGGTAAAAGAAGTTTGATCTAAACAGCAGCAGTAGCCTAATGCCCTTACTAGAACTAGCTAAAACTGGCAAAGTGATGAGCTAATTTGAGCCTCTCAGGAATTTTCTTCAGGTTAGATGTTAAATGACAAAGGGGAAAGACAACAGATATTGGGATGGATCCTGTGGACAAGATTCCTGGGTACAAAGATAGGGGTGATTTTTTCCCATTCATCGTTCAGGGCTATTTTTGGAGAAAGATCTGATAACTTGGAATTTCTTAAAGTTACTAAGTTAAATAATTCCCGAAGTAAGAGGCAGCTAATTCTGAATTAACAGCCGTTAATTAGAGCAGTAGACTCGTGTGTGTGTGTTATGTGCCGTCAAGTTGTCACCGATCTATGGCGACCCTATGAATTAAAGACCTGTTGTCAACAGACTTGCTCAGATCTTGTAAACTGGAGAACATGGCTTCTTTTATTGAATCAAGCCATCTTGTTTTAGGTCTTCCTGTTTTCCTACTGCCTCCCACTTTTACTAGCATTATTGATTTTTCCAGAGAGTATTGTCTTCTCATGATATGGCCAAAATACAATAGCCTCACATTTGTCATTTTAGCTTCTAGAGAGAATCCAGGATTGATGTGATCTAGAACCCACTTATTTGTCTTTTTGGCCATCCATGATAACCACTAAACTCCCCTCCAGCACCACATTTCAAATGAATTGATTTTCTTCCTATCAGCCTTCTTCATTGTCCAGCTTTCACGTCCATACATAGGAATGGGGAATACCATCATGTGGATTATCTTGATCTTGGTCCATAGCAACACATCTTTATCCTTAAGGATCTTTTCTAGTTCCTTCATAGCTGTCTTTCCAAGCTTCAGTCTTCTTCTGATATCTTGGTTGCAGTATCCCATTTAGTTGATGACTGAGCCAAGGAATAGAATAGAAAATCTTTAATAATTACATGTAACAGCATCCCCATGAAAATATCTTCTTCTGATTTCTTAGTTGCAGTCACCTTTTTGGTTGATGATTGAGCCAAGGAATAGAAAATTGCCTCATTGTCAACTTTAAAATTGTGTAATTCCTCTCCTGCTTAATTTTGTGATACTAGTCCAAATTTTCCAACAATGTTTGATTCTGCTTTGTCTCCCACTCTTGCATTCCAGTCACACATTATTATCAGCATATCTTGTTTAGGTGTATGATCAATTTCTTCTTGGAAGTGTGTATAAAAGTTTTCAATTTCTTCCTCAGCATCTGTAGTTAGGGCATAAACTAAAATGATGGTTATGTTAATATGTCTTCCATGAAGTCTGATTGATACTAATCTTTAAGACTTTGTGTTATAGCTCTTGACTGGTTGTGCTATATCTTGCCTCATTATTAGAGTAACACCATCTCTTTGGAGTTTGTCATTTCTGCAGTAAAACACTTTATAGTTTTCTGACTGAAAATGCCCTGAGTTGGTCCACATTAGTTCACTCACTCTCGATTGAGACTCCCATAGCACAGCACAAATCAATTGTGAAATTCTCCTGAATTTCAAAAGCAGTTTGCTACACAATATGAAGTATTGTTGTTTGAGAAACACAAGGTGAAACCCTGGGTGTGTGTGGAATTACTTGTATTTTGGAGTGAGGTTTTTTAAATGGACAAATGGGACCATTGCAGAAATGAGAAGCTTCTTCATTCCTAGGTGACTCTTCTGTTCTTCAGACAATGGTTACAAGGGATGGGGGGGGGAGTTTATTTTGCTACACAAGCTGGTCCCTTCAGTGCTCGTTAGGTTCTGTCATAAGTTACTGCCATCTTGCAATAAAGACTTCTCAGTTATGAAATATATGTGCTCTGGCATTGCATACAAAGCCCAAACAACAGTTGTAATTTGAGAAGTGTTGAAGAACTCTCTTGTAAACTTTTCCCCCCTTAAGAATGAAGCTGAGCAAATCTTGTACCACATCTTGATTAAAATTTGGTCTAGCCGTTGGCTGCCAGATAAAATGGCTTTAAGGGGTAGGACTGCCAGTTGTCCGCTTGTCCTAAAATGTAGTTGGGAAATACAATACGTTTACTGATTGTTTGGCTAAGCCCTAACAATATGTGATTCTGGAAATGATACTGTGTTGCACTCTGTAATTAAGATGAGTTTTTTAAATTAAGATTGTTGACCTAGTTTACTAAATTATGTAATACACGTGCATCATTTTATAAAAAACATTTTACTGATTCATATATAAAATAGCAGTTTTGTTGGCAACGGTACACATTTTCCAGCAGTGATATTTCTTTATGCATTTTAAACTAATTTCATTCTGAACCTTTGGGGTAAATCACAGTATTTTAAAATGAAAATCAAATATCAACTATAGAATAAAAGTTCCAATTCTTGCATGATTAAACTGTTCCATTTCAGTTTAGTCCTGGTCTCTGCATCACAGCTCAAACAGGGAGGAACTAGTACAGTAGTTAGATAGATCTGCGGAGACCCAGGTTCAGATCTTTTTCAACCAGAAAACTTAATAGGGTGACCTTGGACCTATCACTGTCTCAGACTAAACTAATTCACAGTCTTATTTGTAAGGAGGATATGAAAGGGCGTGCACAGCACCCGGAGCCCCTTAGGGAAAGGGTAGGATAAAAATGTGGCACTTTGATGCATCTGAAAAAACTCCAGCTATAATGAGAAAGGCAATATCCACTTGGAGATTATGCCAAATTAGTTATTGGGATGAACAGTTTAATCCTGCCAATAGATTATCACAGCATAATTTGGATAGAAAATAATCCACTTTACACAAACACATAGTAACTGGATCTTTCAGAGACAGATTATCTGCTGTTAAGCAATTTCCATGGGATTATGCAGTATGGACTTTCCCTTTTCTACTTGATCCACTCATCTTCCAAGCCTGTGCTTCAGTATGTCCTTAAAGTGCACTCATACTTGCTATACCTGGACCAGTTGTAGGTTATTCATGTTAAATGTTCTGAAGTTTGCACATTTAATGTGCAGATGCTCAGAAAGTAGATGTCTCTCTTAAATTCCCTGCTTCAGAACCCAGTGATTCATATTTTACCACCTTGATCTAGTCCTGCAACATCCCCCCCCCACACACAAAAAAGGGGTCTACAAGCAAAATCTGGTACAATAGAAATCATTTGATCTACACTCTTTAGTCTCTTTGTTGGCAATTAACACTATCATTTGGCACTCATCATGAGGTTGGATTTGGCCAGCTTCATGATGCATGATCAGAGATAAAATCCAGCCAGGATTAGGCTGACATTCAACTTGTTCTGAGTGGGATAGCACTCCCCTTGAAGAAGCTTCACAGTGTAGATGTGTTCCTAATTCTACCATGCTATTTGAGAAACAGGTAGTGGAGATAGCTAGGAGTGCCTTTTTCAGTTTAGGCTGATTAACTAATTCTAGGAAATGTTGGAACTCCTGGGCTCTGTTACAAGTGCATATATAATGTTGAGATTGGACTACTGTAACATGTTTTATCCCCTCTTAGATACTCACTTTAACATGGTGAGGGGGTTTAACAGTGAAATCCTAAGAAGAATTACTCCAGTCTAAGCTCATTTATTTCAATGGGCTTAGACTGAAGTAACTCTTCTTAGGATTTCACTGTAAGAATGTCAGTGAAACTGAGAGCAATGCCTTCAGGAGTCTGGACTTAGTCAAGACAGAGTCTAAACTCGTAGAAGAGTCACTCAAGAAGGGATGGTCAAAGCTGAGACGCTAGACTAAGATGCATTCACCCCTTCAGGAATCAACTGTCACATCAGCAAAAGAGAACTGGCAGTTCAAATGGTGATGGGGGTGGAGGAATACTTGAAGGATAGCTATTGGGCAGTAGCAATAGTGGAAGGTGACACTGTTGGAGGATCTTTCACAGACAACAGCAGTGATACTTCAGCTAACCACTGAACAGAAAAAGGCAATGGTAAACCACTTCTGATAATCTCTTAAAAACTCTATGAAGAGACAATCCAAAACAAAAGAAGATACAGTGCTGGAAGACAGGATCCCCGGCTGGAAGTCACTCAATTGGCTACTAGGGAAGAGCAGAGGAGAAGTATGAATAGTGCTGGAGCTAGATTAAAGCTGAAACCACATCCAGTTGCTGATGTGAATAGATGGAAAAGTCCAAAGCTGTGCGACACATACAATGGAATGTGAGAAGCATGAATCCTGGGTAAACTTGAAATTGTAAAACAAGAAATGCAATGTTTAAACATTGTAATCCTGCATGTAAGTAATCTAAAGTGGACTGGATTAGGACATTTTTCAGTCAGAAAATTACAAAATGTTTTACTCCAGAAATGACAAACTCAGAAGAAACTATTGATCTAATAGTAAGGTGAGATGTAGCACAAGCAATCAAGAGCTATAACACAAAGTCTAACTGATTAATACCAATCAGACTTCATGGAATGCCTGTTAATGTAACCATCATTTGAGTTTATGCCCCAACTACAGATGCTGAAGAGGAAGAAATTGAAAGCTTTTATGCAAGTCTCCAAGAAGAAATTGATCATATGCCCAAACAAGATATGCTGTTAGTAATGGATGGCTAGAATGCAAATGTAGGAGACAAAGCAGAGTCAAAGATTGTTGGAAAATTTGGGTTAGGATTATGAAATGAAGCAGGAGAGTGACTCATAGAACTGTGTGAAGCCAGCAGCGTGTTTATTGCAAACACATGTTTCAGGCAACCAAGTACATAATTAATATATATGTGGACATCTCCAGATGGCCGATACAGGGATCAAATAATCAGAAGCAGAAGATGGAGAAGCTTTATTCTCTCTGCTAAAGCAAGGCCAGAAACTGGTTGTGGTACAGACCATGAATTGTTAATATCAAAAATCAGAATAAAACTGAAGAGACATACTTAAAAATCATAGTGCCAAAATATAATCTAAATAACATTGCTGAAGAATTTAAAGAATATGTGAAGAAGAGATTTGCATTACTAAATTTAATAGATCATGAACTGGAAGACCTGTGTGCTGAAACCAGAGACATTATCAAGGAAGAATGTGCAAAGACTATTCCTGTAGACAAAAGAAATGAGAAGTCTAGATGAATGACTGATGAAACTCTTATAATTGTTTAAGATGGATAAGAAGCAAAAGTAAAAAGTAACAGATACTGAATTAGAATTCTAAATGCAGCTGTTCAGAAACTCGCATGCAGAGACAAAGGAAACTATTATAACCAGTGCAAAGAAATAGAAGAAAACTACAAGGAAGAACAAGAGATCTGTTCTACAAAATATAGGAAATCAAAGGAAAATTCTAACCACAGCTAGGGATGTTGAAAGATCAACATGGAAATACCATATACATCCAGGACAAAATAAAGAAAAGATGGGAACAATACAGAGAACTACACAGAAAAGATGGAAGTATGACAGATTTCTTCACAGAAGAATCTTTTGATGAAGAACCTGCAATTGGCAAATCATAGATGTATTTCAAGCTACAAAAACTTAATATACCAAGATCTTAACAAGAATATATCAACAAATAAGGAAAAGAAAACAATAGCCTCCCAAATTGTGATTTATTTCATCTTTTGCTTTTAGTGTTGTTTTGTTGAGTTGAGGGAATTTGAGTTTTAATTACTGCTACTATGTTAAGCTTTTGATTGGGCCTTAATATTTTTCTATTGTTTATTTTTGGTAACTTGGTTTTTGGAGTTAGTTTGTGCTTTTAATTATTTTGTTACAAGCCATCAAGAGAGCTTTTAAGCAGAAGGGTGAGGTATACATTTTATAAATAAACTACGTCCATATCACTACCATATATATTTAGAATATTTATACCCCGCTTCTCCATTAAAAACACAGGACACCTGATTATCCAATAAAAATCAATAAACACAATTTTACCTGCAGTAGGAATTATGATGAACACATGATTTAAACACAAGACCCCAAGGACATATACTAAAAAAGCATAATTAAGCAGCTAAAACTGTGAGTGTATAAGAATAGCAGTAGATTTAAGGTGCTAATACAGAAAAAGTCCTTCAGTCCATTTGAGGTGCTAATACAGAAAAAGTCTGTATTAGCACCTCAAATGGACTGAAGCAGTAGATTTGAGGTGCTAATACAGAAAACGTCCTTCAGTCCATTTTGAATCTTGGAGAGAAAGGCAGACTATAAATAATGCTAAATAAATAAAAGGTCATTGTCCCTAGTCACCACTAGGGGTGTGCAAAGGCACCCTGATTCGTTTTTTCCGAATCTGCTAAACCCGAATCGAGAGGCCGATTCGGGTTTAGCAGAAATCCGAATCGCCCAGCCGATTCGGGTTTACCGATTCGGATTGATTCGGTTTTTTTTTTCAATGGGAAAAAGCCTCCCCAGGCTTCTCTGAAGTCTGGGGGAGGCATTTTCCCACCGAATCACCCCATATTTGGTGGGGGCCTTCCTCTAACTCCCCTCTAACAACCCCCCAAGTTTCAGAACGATTGGACTTTGGGGGGCCATGTTATGGCCCCCCAAACCAGGTCCCCCTATCCTCTCCTAAAAAAAAGCCATAGCTTTAGGTTGCTGCTGCTGATCTTCATTCATTTTTTCCTATGGGGAAAAAATGAAGAGGAAGGCTTCCTTTGCCAGGGGTGGCATTTTGCATGCAAAATGCCCCCCTACCCTCAGGGGCCCTTCTCCCACCTTTCCTCCCACCCCCCACCAAGGCTCAGCCTGCTCCCACTTGGGGGGGCCATTTCATGGCCACCCCAAGTAGGTGCTCTTTTCTCTACCACTTACAGCTGGGGAAGGCTTGTCTTGCCAGGGGTGGCATTTTGCATGCAAAATGCCCCCCTACCCTCAGGGGCCCTTCTTCCACCTTTCCTCCCACCCCCCACCAAGGCTCAGCCTGCTCCCGCTTGGGGGGGGCATTTCATGGCCTCCTCAAGTAGGTGCTCTCAGCCCCCAAAGTCCACCCCCTACTGCCCCATACAAACCCAATTCCCCCCCAGCTGCCACACACAGGCCCAAATCCCAACATTAGCCCCTCACTGACCCAAATCCACCCCCAGCAGCCCCACACCCACCATAACCCCAGGAACAGGCTGGCCAGCCCTCCCCCTTTGGGAACTTCCTTACTCTCTTTCCCAGGGCAAATCCGCATAGCCCAGGGGTGCCACAATGGGAACACTCCTGAGTGCCAACTTGTCCCTGGGAAAGAGCACCTGACCTGGCACACAGACAACCACCAATCCAGCAAGCAAGACACACCAATCCAGTTTGTGAAGCTTAATTGGGAGAGCCAGGCCAGCCAGCACAAAGCACCAAAGCCACCCAGCAGAGCTTCTAGCCTGTGGGCCCAGAGCTGGAACAATCATTTTTTAGGCCTGGGAAACAGTGTATCAAGACCACCCCACACTCAAGCATGACAAAGGAAACATTAAAGGAAGAAAGCACACAGCAACCAATGTTGAACCCCGCCCCCCCAACCATTCTCCTCTTCTGCCCAACATGAAAATGTCCCCACAGGCCAAGCCAAGACAGACTAAAAGAATCATTTTGCATAGGCATGCCACAGCAGTACATTTCCCAGCCAGCATCCAAAAATTTATAAAAATTAAAAAGGCCTACCAGGTCTCCTCTCAGTCCAGACAAGCACAGTTGATCCTCCAGGCAGATGTCCTCCAGGTGCAGCCCCTGTCCTCTCTCTCAGCACGCAGCAACAGAACTGTACAGACCACTCAGTCTTGCCCCAAATTTAAATCCCCTTCCCCTGCTGCAGCCTCAGTCAAAGAATTGAATCTATTGGCTGGCAGAAGGATGCAGCAGTGGGATTGGTGACTCCAAAAGTCACCCCTCCCTTGCCTTACCTCCCCCACACTCCAACAGCCACCCTCCTCCTGCTCCCCCTCCCCTACCTGATAATTTTGGAGGGAATCTCTGGCATTGCTTTGCAAATGCAAAGTGCAATGCTATTGGCAAAGCACCTTGCATTGGCAAGGGAAAACAAAGGATTCCCTTCCATCCTTTGCAAGAGGGGTGGAGGGTGACAGAAGGAGTGAGTGACTCACTCCTTCCCCCCCCCTTCTAAAAGGCTGCAGGAAGCTTAGCTTCCTGCAAGAGGGGTGGAGGGTGACAGAAGGAGTGAGTCACTCACTCCTCCCCCCCCTCTCTTCTAAGAGCCTGCAGGAAGCTTAGCTTCCTGCAGGCTTTTGCTAGACGCTTGCCAAAGCAAGCGCCTAGCAAAATGGCGCCTGTAGGAAACCCGAATCGATTCGGAGAAATCCGAATCGATTCAGGTTTTGGCGATTCGGAAAACCTGAATCGATTCGGGTTTCTCCGAATCGATTCGGGTTTCTCCGAATCAATCCGAATCGGGGTGATTCGGGTTTTTTCGGGTTTTCCAAAACCCGAACTGCACACCCCTAGTCACCACCTATCACAGACCCTGAAATTGGGACCACAGAGCAGAGCCTCTGACAAATATTTCCCCCTATTGATCAAGGAAGGTATAAGCCTTTTCCGGTAAATCCTTAATAAAGTTTTTTAACTTGAATCATTTACTGCAGATTATTTTCATTTCAATACACTTCAACCACTTAACTTTGATTCATTCTGGGTTATAGAGTGGAAGCAATATGGCAATCCTGCCCCCCTCAAAAAATGATTAAAGTGTGTTTCATACAAAGATTTGGAGAATGACTGGATATGGCAAAAGTAGTAGAGATGTTTGTGTAAGTGTGACTATATCAACTACCCATACCTATCTTTGTGAATGTGGATGAAGAAAGTGTCAAGGGGCTCTGAAGTATGGCTTTAGTGATTCAGCATAGCTATTGCATCTTAGGTTATATATGTCTCTGTTTCAGTGATAGCCTTGCATTGACAGAAGGGGTATGTTCTGCTAGAGCAAGGCTCATTGAACTGAAAGAATGGTTCTGCTGCTGGCAGAATGGATTAAAAAGATCCAGGCCCATGTAAATGAATCTGCCCCTTTTAATTAAACCCACGTTAAAGCAGGTCAGGATGTCTCAATTCAACCAATGTTTAGCAAAAGTGAAAATTAATGTTATACTTGGTATTTTTTTGTTAAAAAAACAAAAGACAAGTGACAGTACTCATATATAAGGTTGTGCCAATTTCCACCAATTCCCCCCTCAGGACTTGGAAGAGCCCTCTGCCCCAGATGCTGGTAATCAGTACAAGAGTACCATTACAATCTCTCTCTCTCTCTCTCTCTCTCTCTCTCTCTCTCTCTCTCTCTCACACACACACACACACACACCCTGATGATACTTAAACAGAGTTTAGTCTGATTGACTCTATACCTCACATATCTCACATTGAACTCCTAAGTTATTACACAGACTGCCAAATATTTTCTTTGCTTTCTTCTGAAACAAGATGTTGACTATCTCTGGTTTACAGAGTAATTGGAGACAATAGTTGCAATCTGTTAATGCCTATAAAGTCTGAGTCTTGGCCTAAAGAGTTGGAGTAACTTGAAGCTCTGTACACAATGTCAACTCAACCAGGGTTAGGGTTGCCAGCTCCAGGTTGGTAAATTCCTTGGGGTAGGAATTTCACTATATCCCATTGGGATAATATCCTTAGCTGAGATGGAAACAGCAGGGGCAAAGAGGCATGGCCCTTCCCAAAGATAAAGCCTAAACTCCTCTTTACAACCAATGTTTTTGAAAAATTGTGGCAGAATATTTGTATCACTGCTTCTTTCTAGGGAGAAATACTTAGAAATGGTAGAGCTGTGTAACAACTTTTTGTTGTTGTTGAGAGTATGTATCAACAGTACATTCATTGAAGGGAACATAAATTGCCTCTGCTGACTAGATGTACATGAAGACATTTTGGTCGCAAAATTTTCTTACTCTGTTTAAAAACATGATCCAAACATCTCCAGCTACATTAAATATAGGACAGAGACAACTCTTATGCTGCAGTCTATCTAAGGAGTCCATAGTTCATCGTATGTTTGCCTTTGCTGTTTGACCAAAGTACATGCAGTTCTGCTTTGCGTCTCTGTGCCCACGTAGAACTTGTATCATCTTTTCCCCCAGGAGGCAGTATTTTGTGACCACCACAATAGTTATTTCCTACATTGCTGAAGTTTGTAGTCAAACCAATTATGCAGGTTTCTATAGTAGCTGGAAGTCAGAAGCACCCTAATGACAAACTGGTTCAGTAAGTCAAGCATGTGGGATAAGAATAACATTATTGCACTTTGCAAAATTGCTTCCTTGTTAAGGGAAAACAATGGCATTTTAAAGACGTGTGTGTGCTTGAGAACTGCACGTTTCCATAGTAAATTTTCCAAACGATCGCTTAACAAGTATACCTCCACTTCCCTGTTCCTGAGCAGCAAGTAACTGCCAGATTTAAGATATATTGGAATGATCCAGGGTAAAGAATAGAGAATCGTAACAAATTTAATCCAGATATTGCTACAGTCCAATATACTGAGTTAAGGTCAAAGAGGCCCATTGTATTAAAAGTCAAATATGCTTCAAATTCAAGGAGCTTTCTTTTTTCAATCTGTTGATACATTTCCGTTGTTAGGAATTTGCTGCACTCTGAGTAAACAATGGTGTACAGCATGCTGAAAAGCAGCTTTAGGACATTGGTGGTCTCACAAAACGCTTCTAGAGCAGCTTTTTTCACAATGCTCAGTGCTAGTTTATACAGCTTGTTTTCCTTATGCAGCAATCAATGAAATGGTACCAGTATTACATTTTAGAAATACAGGTCTTGAAGCAGACCTACAGAAAAGCAGTATTACAAAATTGGGAAGATCTGAGAAACAGTTCAGCATTACTTACATAAATACCTTTTCTTAAGAATGACAGCTGGGCTATATGAATTTTCCAACATATGGCAAAAGCATGGAATGTCATAATTTGCTTTAGTCATGAGCCACTTGGAACACCTCTCTAGAGAGGCATATAAATGCAGTAAATAATAGAGGGTACAAAGTTCTGCTTGTTTTTGTTTTTTTCACCCAAGCTCAAAGCAGTGAAGACAGCCTTGAGTGTTCAGGTAAATATATGATGAAATCTCAGAAACCAGATGGGTGGTCAGGCCGCTGGGCCTGAAGTGCTCTTTAGCACCTCAGTTTGTACATTTTAGTTTAGAAATAAGCCAATGGGGTTTTTTTGCTGTTGGAGGGGACTTTTTTCCCGAACAAAGTATTAAATAGCTTGTGTGAGGGTCCTCATCCCCACTGAGGAATCCATTCATTTTCTACAACCACCACCAGGCACTAGAAAAGTAGATCTACTCAAGTCACCTTTAATGAAGTTCCTGGACTTGGTACCTATGAGACCTACTTGCAGTAACACTTGCCCTCTTTGTTACATGCCTCTGGCCCAAATTCCAGATCTATTTATAGATGAGTAGTCTCTTCCAGGGGGCTTTAGCCCCTTTTGCAAGGTTAGGTCCAAAAGTAGCTATACCTTGCTTTTTCAGGAGCAAGCCTGTAGTTTACTTTTCCTCCTGGGGAGCAATGCCTTTGCACCGAGAGGATCAGGTCTCTTGAAGTTACAAAGCCTTCAGTTTATGCTTTCCAGGCCTGCAACCTCACCTTCACTTCTTTACTAAAATATTTATACCTTGACTTCCCTTTTTGGCTCAAGGTGGTTTACAATTCCAAGATTAAAAACATACATACAATTAATCCCATTAAGAAAATCCCTGCATCTTTAATTAAAAACTCTTGCAATTAAAATGACCTTACAGCATCTCCCAAAATCTGGCGATGGTGCCCTCTCCTTTCAGGAAACCTGTTCCTTTTGTATAGTGATTCTATCTTTTTAGAACAGTAATGCCAAATGGGCTACCTTAACAGGGGAACAACTACAAGATAACAAGCAGATGGTCGCTGCTAGTGCACAGGGACATATGGAAACAGGCTTTCCTTCAGATTCATGGCTTTTAGGCCACAAAAGATTTTAAAGATGGCAACAACCACCTTGAATAGACCACCTTTAACACTTTAACACTGGAAACTGATGTAACCATTGCTAGCCTCTGACAATATTTGAACGGCCATGTTTAAAAATATTTGTATACTTTTCTGACAGCACTCAGAGCAGTTTTGACCCAGATGTAGTTTCTCGGTTATTTCCAAGCCCAACATAGAACATATTACAGTAGCACAATTGCAAGGTTACAAAAGCATGGATTAGTGTGGCCAATCTAAGAAAGTTGGCTAACCAAATGCAGTCAGTCCGTGGTTCTGCCTACCTCTTAACCACTTCCTCTAAATCTAGTTCCTGGCTTTTATCCTGCAGAAAGTATACTATTATGATGCGAAGAATTGCTGCTTCTTGCTGACCTGGGGCGGGGAGGAGGGGGGGAGAGATGCTGACAGCTGAGTTGCAGCTTCCTTTAGGGCTACTCCTTCTCTCCCCTCCCCAACACTGGATGCAGCACAGTATAATAAAAAGATTGTGTATGGTTGTATGTTAGTTAACATCTAAAACCTTGTCAACTAGATATAACCAGCCACATCTTGTAGAAAATCTTTTTAGATTACAATTCTTTGTAAAACTGCCTGTGAACTGAAATGTGCAGCTAGCACATCTCATTTCAAAATACTGATCCAGCAAAATACTAGCACCTTAGTTTTCATGGCCTGTCAGCCTACAAAATCATAAAGGTGTACGCAACCTATCCCAGTCCATCGAAGGCTTTTTGCCTAGTCCTACTAGGCTAATTCACGCCCCCCCCCTTTATGAACAGCTTGCCAAAACAGACTAAGACAAATTTCAAATTCTACTTAGTGAGAATATTCTATTACCATTGTTGAGTGAGCTCTTCATATAAGCAAGCCCATCAATAAATACTGCATATAATTTTATCTTCTAGTCTCTAAACTTCCTCAGGCTTCTAAATTAGCAAGATTTCAAGCTCAGCACAAGTCACTGCACCCATACAAACGTTTGATTGAATAGCATTGATTTTCTTAGTGTCAAAATGAGAACTCTGTTTATCAACAGGCACTAGTAAGTCTCTCAGTGCATCTTCAACCACCAAATTTTAATAAAAATATGGTTAAAATGTTTTGTAGGAAAGTAAAATTGCAGTAATTGATCTAGTCCACACTTTAATCTATTTGGATTTTGCATGCAAAAGGCCCTAACCAAAAGCTACACAGAAACCATGAAGCATCATGGACAGTTCACATCTATTTCCATCTTATGGTTTCTCTCTTCTGCAGCATTAGCACATACATTCCATGGCCAAACCCCCCCCAAAACCTGTGACTACAAGGTTTCAGCAACTGATTGAGAGCTGCTGTAGCACAGTGGTTAAGTAGTTCAGATGCAAATCATCCCTCTACTGGTTTGAATCCCACTACTGCCATGAGATCAGTAGGTGACCTTGGGTAAACCACTCCTCTTAGCCCCAGCTGTATTGTGGGGGTAAAAACACTAACTTGTTCCCCGCTCTGGGTGAGGCACTGATCTGTCTATAAGAGCAGTATATAAGTGGTTATTATTAATTACAGAATTTGACTATTTCTGAGAAGATCTGCTTTATTTTTAGTAGAACAGATCCAGGCCACAAACTACTGTCCTGAATAATAGAGCAGTTCCTAAACATACAGAAATGAGCTGTAACAGCGTAAAAAATTAATTTCAGAATAGTAGCTGTGTGTTTGCTGCAGCAAAATTAAACAGGAGTCTAGTACCTAGACTAGAACAATTTATTTCAGCATAACCTTTCATGAGTGAGCTCTGACTTAAGAAAGCTTGTACTAGAATTTTGCAGATATTTAAAATGCTACTGGTTAATTGTGTTGAAAAACTAAGCTCTGAAGTTATTAAATTCAGATTTCTCTTCCATGGTACTTTCTACTTTTCAGTACCACATGACAGAATTCTGCTGCTTGAATCTGCCTAGTTGTAACCTTCTCAAAGGCTGCCATTTATGAAGCAATGCAAATGCATACTGAACATTTTATGTAAAAGGAAGCAACAAAGCTAGAATGGATCATGGCAAGGCAGAAGTCTTTAAATCAGATTTATTACAGAACAACTCTTAACAAAATTTTAGTCAAACAATCCAAATCCCATATCATCATCAGATTCTTCAGACTCTTCTTTCTTTTCTTCTTTCTTCTCCTCAGCTGTGAATACAAGTATATTTAGACAGTTAGGGACAATGAGAGGCTAATTTCATTCCATTTACCATAATTACACAAATAATTATGATTTAGATAATACAAGAACCAAATAAAGCCTGATGGAGGTATAATGCAACCTATCACGATGCATTAGACTCAGTGTATGCAAAATAGTCAATATCTGGTATGTTTTATAATCCCAAAGGACATATACTGCACCACCATTACATAAAGAAACTAAGCAGGCAAAAGGAAGGAGAGAAATTGTGTCAGCATCCACACCAAAAATAAATGGACTGTCAGAACTGAAGAAAAATTATATATTTGAAAAAATGGAAAATGATGTAAGCCATTTGGGGTCCCTATTGGGGGAAAAGGCAGGGTATAAATGAAGTAAAATAAAATAAAATAGAATTTAAGCATAATTTTCTTTTTAACCAAGAGCCAGTTGCTCAAAGTGTTCCAGAGACTACCACTAATGAGTTTTCTATATAGGCATTCAGAGTGTACAGGCATAAAGCTACCGGAAGTATTGTCGAAGGCTTTCACGGCCGGAGAACGATCGTTGTTGTGGGTTTTCCGGGCTGTATTCCAGTGGTCTTGGCATTGTAGTTCCTGACGTTTCGCCAGCAGCTGTGGCTGGCTGTAGATGCCAGCCACAGCTGCTGGCGAAACGTCAGGAACTACAATGCCAAGACCACGGCAATACAGCCCGGAAAACCCACAACAACTACCGGAAGTACCTTCAGTTCAAATTTTATTGCATGTAGAAGAGAGGCATGCTATGAAAATAAAAGGTTTCTGTGGAAAGTTAGCTCTGCACACAAAAAGCAAAGAAGAAATCAATTTATACTCACCAGCAGCAGGTGTAGCACCTGCAGCAGGAGCTGCAGGGCCTCCAGCAGAGACTGCTACAGTCCCACCTGCTGGCATGCTGGCAAGCTTGCTGTTACCTAGGGGAGATGAAGGAAATATGATGCACTATGTGTAGACATAGCCTGTCAAAGAAAAACTAGATTAACAGTGCCGACCTAATACAGAGTTACTTAGTCTGAACCCAGTTAAGTCAATGGGCTACATGGAAGTAACTCAGTATCGAACTGTGGAAGGCATCCATAGTGAATGAGCTCTATATGTTTGCATAAGGCCATTCTGAAGAATCAGCACTTGTTCAACCCCCTCTTCCATTCCCCATCTTGAACAGCAGAGCCGCTGCCTTTCCATAATCTCATTCCATATTCCAACCCTCCCTGCTCGAATTTTTGACAGTATGAAGAAATTAATACACTGTGACAGCAAGTGACAAGTCAGATAGTACTCTGGAAAGGCTTGGCATGGGTTCCTCTAGTTGCTGATCCCTTACATATCAGACATCTCAGGCTCTCCAACTTCTAAACGTACAAATTGTTAATTCCAGAAATCAACTTGTAGTGACTACTCAAAAGGGGTTCTCCATAACCCCTACTAGACTGCCAGAAAAGGACTAATTTATTTCATCAGCCCAGTTGCATCATATAAATCATACTTGTAACTTCTGGCTGTACACAGAATATCAGCTGTGTATTAGAGGGCCTGGCATGGTACGAACAATGTTGTGTGTGAGAGAGAGGTATTTGATATAAATGAATTCTCTGAAATCACAGCTCTGCTAGGACTACTCTATTCCATATCACACTGTGCATTTACATCTGTGTATAAAGTTATCTCAACATGTCAATCGCTTGCTTTGAGACTGTTGTGTGAACATTTGTTTTTATACTTCTAAGATGCACAGCCATTTTCATCTGCAGCATAAAGCCAAATTAAGCAACAGTTGTTGTTGTGCGATATATAGGGCCTTGGAGATTTAGACTTGCTACTGATTAATGCCTATAATTTCAGGGAAGTTCACAATATACCATTCCCCTTGTGAGCTGCAAGATTCCCACAGCTTTCATAAACAAGCCAAAGGAGGTAAAACGCCTGTTTTTAGTTTCTGAGAATTATCTGAACTGCTTCTAAAACATGTTTATTCTTCTGACCACAGGAACACCACAAAACTGCTTATGAATCTATTCCTAGAAAGGGTTATGTTTAATTTCTTCGCTCATATTATCACCTAAGTGCAATGAAACTTATTTGAACTTATACAAAGCTCCCAGTTTAGGATTCCCTGGCTCTATTGCTGTACCAGTCATCCTGCAGAGCTACTGACTTGCGTTAATTCTTCACAGTGACAGAAGATGTTAACAGAGGCAGCTCTTTCCTGCTATCCCCTTCCCCCAGCAGCTGCCAGTTTTCACAGAAAAGGCAACTGCTGGAGTTAGGAGCAATGCGAAATTGGTGAGTGCTGTGAAAAGAAAGTGGCTGAAATTAATCTTCCTGGATTTTGTGTCAGCAGAGCCTCTACCACCAGCAATGGAAGGCTTCTTGCACCAGGAAAAAGGAAACATAGGATCCAACTCTACCATTAGAACTCAACTGACTAATATAGTTAATGATAACTATTTATTTAGCACCAGCTATTTACATTACACTTTTCAGTAGAAACAAAACAGCTAACTCCCTGCTTCAAGGAACATGCAAATTAAAGTTTGACACAAGAAGAAGAAAGAAGGGGGAAAGCTGCTATAAATACTAATTTTTAGCTATGTATTAGTTTTGTCTTAAAAACGTCCTTTAATGCAAAGGAGATAAATTATGTACACATCACCTGGGCACAATGCACCAGAAAATTTGCTAAGCCTGATATAATTCATCTTGATATTATCCCTTCCCCAGGACAATGGGGAAGCAGGCAAGCCTCACTCTTCCAGACAGACAAGGAATTGGAGACATCTAAATGCCAGCACCTGGAAAACATCCCAGAAGAGTGGAGTCAGCAACATACCACAAGGTTAGTATCTCAGGGCATGTTTAAGAGATCAAAAACGCCAGACTTCCACTAAATTTCCACAAGAAAATCTCTGTGTGGCAAAGGATAATGAGCTGGAAAGTTCAAAGCTAAGTTACATTCCTATTTTAATATGCATGCTCTATACTATTTGTAACAATTCCTGACAGAACCCAGGAGCTATGGAGAAGTACAAAAAACATCAGGAATTGTTAACTTGCCTATGGTAAAGTCCAGTGCAACTGTAGAGGCCTATACAACTCAAAAGTTTGCCAACTGTCAAGCTTTTGTTGATATAATGTACGCAAAACCACTATTATTTCTAAGAAATTGTCTTGAAATGTTATCATACATCATCCTAACATTACCCAATTTATCTTGTCAAAGTGCCAAATGCTATGAACTGTTTGTTTCTAACCCTGACCCAAGTAGTATACAAGTGTGTCAAAGATACTTCTAATCTAGCAGAGTATCAAATTTGATCTCATTGCTTAAAGCAGTGTTTTGCAACCTTTTTTTCCTGAGGAACCCTACATACGAAAACATTTACAGGCCAGAAAAAGTTGATGGTGGGGAGCGCAATTCAATTACTGCTAAATGATTGCCAAGAAAATGTATTTGTAAAGAGCTCCTATAATATATACATGTCAGCTTACATAATTTTAACAATGACAATATTTTGAATCTCACAGTATTTCAAAATTTGTATTTCATGATTTCTTGTGGAACCCCTGGCTATGTCTTGCAGAACCCCAGCGTTTCACAGCTCCCTGGCTGGGAAACACTGTCTTAAATTATGCAACTATGTAGCTTTGGAAAAAACAATCCCTCATTCCGCAAAAGCATTCCTAAATCAAGACTTGGTTGAAAAATAAGTTTATGAACCCATGTTAGCCAGCACGGAGCAGCAAACTTTAATGATAGTTACCAGGGGATTCCACTTCTGGAGTGTCTTGTGTATGTTCAAAGCACACTCTTAAGGAGAGAACTGGCTATAGCTAAAGATGCTGCTAAACCAAGAGAAAAGGTTTACTTAATGTTTCTGTCACAACATATATGGAGGGAAGAGATCCTGCTTCAGCAAGACAAATGAGGCAGGAGAGAAATTTCCATAGTCAAACATTACTTTCTATCTCACAACCTGTACAGCAACAAAATTTGCCTTACAATATTCTGTTCTCATCCCAAGATTAATGACATACTGATGGGGCTGTTTGTACCAAATGTATTCCATCAAGAGTTATTCAACAGTAATTACTTTAAGAGTTATTTCTGCATTGTTCCTTCACCTGGAGTGGACTTACATGTGGGAATTCACCAAATAATATTTTGGGGAGTATATTGTCACAAAATGAAGATAGGTACTTCCTTATGTAACTTTTCTTTCTCCTGAATTAAGGATCTGGTGGACCATTAGAGTTCAACAGGCTCAGGGAATTCCCAGCCTTGTCATGCCAAGCCTCACCGGTATCTTCTAATCACACATTAATCTCAAAGTAACCTTCTGCCCGTGTTTGCATGAACTGACTTTTCTAAGTTTCTTACTCAATGGAAAATTAACATCAATCTTACATTTGAGATTGTATTTTATAGCAACCTTGTATTTGTAATGTAATGTTCTAAAATAAAATTTAAAATAATAATAATAATAATAACAAATCTTACATTTGAGAATCAAACTTCCAAGAACCTGCAAAATCCTGTCTAGAGCCACATGGACTGAGAAATTGGGATTTTTTTTAAAAAAAATGCTTATTTTTTATTGTACTGATGCTGTTGCGATGCTAAAGCACCTTATTTTTATCCTATTCAAAGGTCATTTGAATAGAAACCTGATCTGAAGAACCTCTATGACACCTAATTTGATTTTATTTTTGATTTTACTTACAATTTCTATTTGAAATAAAATGTTGATGCAATATACGCTAGAACATATACACCCATCATACAGAATAATCCACCAGTGAGCCCCACTGTGGAAAATTTCAGAAGCTATGCAAAAGTTAATGTGTCTTAATGGCTTTTTGCATTGGAGTTATAAGGAATGTGATGAGGGACTGGCCTCTATACTCAAGTATTTTGCAAGTTCCTTCATACTTGGATGTAGGCTAAAATTATTCAAAACTGAAAGTTCCAAGATCTTCTCTTGTGTTTCTGACCATTCTTTCACATCATTATGGGTTAAGAGACTGGGGAACTGACTCAAAGATGAGCTCAGCCAGCTTGCTGTGAATAAGACAGGATATAAACTGGAGGTGTTTAGATGGTGCAGCATGGAACTACATGCAATTTAGTGGTGCTCTTTCAGTGGAGTACAAAGGGTAGAAACCATATTTTTAGGAGACAATAGTCTCCTAAATGGAAGAAATCAGCATGGCCCAGGGGTATGGAGACAAAAGAAACCTGTTGTCAATGGGGGAAATAGAAGCGCATTTGAAAGCAGTGTAAACAAACTGATGGAAACATCTGAACAGACTGCATCATCATCATCTTTATCAAAGAAGCAAGAATCTGCAGAAACTACAGAAGGAGGCAGTAGAGCAGGTATGCAGAATGTAGACTGGGGTGGTATAGAAACATTGCTTGGTCATAAAAACTATAGAAAAGATTTACAAGAACTACTCTGCTAATATTCCCATTAAACATTTCAGTTTGGTTTTTAAAAGTGAAGTTACTTCCTTTTCACAGCACTGTGTTGAGAACATCCTCCTTATGAACAGACACAGTAAATGCCCATTTAAGAAGGTTTCTCAATTTAATATGGTCCACCAGCGAAACCCAGCAGGTACCAGCATTATCCTGTAGGAATTAGGATGGACCCATTACTTTTCATGCACAACATACACTATTATTTATATATATATGAATTATAGAACATGTTCTGGATGGCCATACAGTAAGAAAAGATTGGTCTTGGCAACTCCAACACAGCAAGATGTTAAAAGGAGAACCTGTAGCACAGCAATCATATGACTGAACCTCTAAACATTTACCTGACCATGCTGTCAAAGGGCAAAGTGCATGGCAAGCTGGTGATTTGGTGGATGAGTAAGGAAAATGATCTGGACAATGGCACTCTCAATTCTTCAGAAATCTGCTTTGCTACAAAATGGTTCTAAAGCTAAAGAGTCCATAATGGACAGATACGAAAGCCTTGAAAGAAAACAAACTGGGTTTCTTTTCAGCTCTTCCATCTTCAATTCTGAAGTCACTACAGTAACATCCAGATCCCTTCTTCATGCTATAACTCACCTTGGGCAATGACATCTTCAATGTTTTTTCCATTCAGCTCATTAATGACCTGTAGGAAGCATATTGAAAACATCAGAGAATTAGTGTCCTAAGAGGAGGAAAACTAGGCCAATATTCTATTCCCTCAATGCTTCTGGATTCAGTAAATGTACAGCCAGTTGATGGAAGCATTTATCAGTAAATATTCAGCTGTTACAAATTACAAAATATGCCTCCATAAAGTTTAAATCCTGTAAAAATAGGTTATAAGAATCTTTAATGATACAATGATACGAGGAAAACTGGTAACTGAACCAGAAGATTCACAACATAATATAAATCCCCTATGATTCCCTTTCAGCCTTAAACCGACTAACATCAGCCTCACACACACACCATGCATAATATACCAGAATTCCTGCTGAGAGCAACAGTAATTCATTTCTCACTAAAGTAAGCCCTTACTACATTAGTGTTGAACGGCTGGGTTATGATTCATCATGCAACAGTATGGTGGCTACTGTGTTTAAGTGGTGTGTTGTACTAACCAACAAGAACATTTTGCCTTTTTTATGCTGCAACCAAAAAATCTTGGGTTAAGTGCTAAGCAACAAAACAACAAAGTTGGTGCTATTTCAGACAGAAGCATGAGAGTGATAAAAGATTCTACAATTCCTCTAGAAATATTTTCACAATTGCAAATCAATAAAACTAAGAGGAAAAGCAGTATTCTAAAAGCAGTATCAGCAGCTCTTCTGGCCCTACAGCAGCACTAGAATACAGGCAAGGACACCATGCTGCTCACACAGGGCCATTTTCCCCCTAAAGAAATCAGCAGCTTAAAAAACTGTAACATATAGGGGAAGCCTCTATTTTTTATTTAATTACACTATTTAAAATCCACCTTCTTCACTAGGTCGCAAGAGGGATTACACAGATACAATCAATGGGATGGGACATCCAATAAACAATGCATTAGGATTTGAAGTGTAGAAATCCTGAACCAGAAATCTGTAAACAAAACTGAAATAAGTATTAACATGACAAATGTGTTAAACAATGCAAAAATTATGTGGTAGCAATCTACTTACAGCAGCAGGCAGTATGAGCTATACACAGTAGTATAGATCAGTCTACAAACCATTAATTAGTTTTCTAAGCTATTCTGTACACTACAACCTGTGTAGAAGACTCATGAATAATTCAGTTTTGAGTAGTTTGAGGAAAGGCAAAAGAGTAGGTGTTTTTGTGACCTGATAAAGTCAGGAAGGCTTGAACCCTCCTGGCTTTCTGCAAACAATGGAAAACAGAATTATTCAAGAGGGCTTTTCTACACAGGTTGTGGCCCTAACCCAGATAGTCCAGGAAAGCCTGATCTCGTTAGATTTCAGAAGCTAAGCAGGGTTGGCCATTGGATGGGAGACCTCCAATGAAGACCAGGGTTGCAGAGGCTGACAATGGCAAACCACCTGTTAATCTCTTACCATGAAGGGGTCACTGTAAGCCAGCTATGACTTGAGGGCAGGATTTCAATTCAATTACAGTTGTACTGTAACAAAATATTTCAGAATACTTTGGTAAAGGATATAGGGCCTGTGGACTATAATATATGTTGCTGTAAGTATAATCCTACTATGTAATTTCTGCATTAATGTATCATTTTAATATTTAAGCTTTGATAAAGCTCCATTTTCACATTTCTGCAACCCAAACCTTATTGCTTTGTTTTCTGGATGACGCATCCTGCTGAATGTATGTGACTTAAACTATAATTTTCCTTGAGTCTCAATGAGAATGACAAACTGTAAATAATGCATATAACAAAAAATTAATCTAATTGTTTGCATGTTTATCCTGATCAGTCAACCTTCTAAAGACTGACCTCCATACAACCTGGAGAGCTGTTATTAAAGCCAAATAGCTTTTTCAAAATCCCTTTTTGCTTTAATCAGGACTAAAGCAGGCAGTATTTAAAGCCAAACCAATAAAGGCTCACAAATATAGGGTACAGCACTATATCAAGTTATCCAAACCACCTTTAAACACTTAAACGTCCTTGGAAAGCTTCCAGAGAAGAAATGTTCCACTGAAGCATACATTAAGACTATTACTCTTGAAGGGCTTTTTTTTGGCACACTGCTGATATACTTGAATGGACACAAGTCAAGGACGTTGGCCTTTCTTACAGTGGTAAGAAGAAAAAGCATTCTGATTAGCAATGACAACTAAGGCAACTATGAAATTTTTTGCCATATTACATATTTATCTCTCTCACCTTGTTCACACGTTCATCATCTGTTTCAATGCCTACGCTGTCAAGGATTTTCTTCAGATCTTTTGAGCTTGGGGACTCATTGCCCCCAAGAACAGCAAGAAGGTAAGCTGCAATGTAACGCATTCTGAGGGGAAAGGACATTTTTTGAAAACTGTAAGATGGATTACAATTACTCAAAATTAAGTTTACTTTTTTAAAAAGGCTTTTTCTTCTATATATTATATAAGATAAGCCATGACCAACATTCATGCTCAACTTTCTACTGACTTCCAGAAGCACATACAAAGCTGTCATCACAATTTTGGAATACAAAAATATTGTTTTGGGAAACAGGTAAATAAACCTTATTACTTCGAATTCACAGAGAAAGTCTGAAGAGACAATGAGAAATTAAAACCATCTTGTTGAAATACAACAAATAGCATTTACTCTTTGAAGAACCACTAGCTTCCATATTTTGCTTTTTAAAGGCAGCTTTAAATGATACTCAGTAGCTCCTAAAGGCAGGATCAGCCTTGGTTAGTACTTGGATGGGAAACCTCCAAGGAAGATCAGATTTGCAGAGGCAGGCAATGGCAAGCCACTTCTGATAGTCTGTTGTCAGGAAAACCTCACCAGGGATTGCCATAAGTCAACTCTGACTTTAAGGCACCACACACGTAGCTCCTAAAAGAGTCAGTCTCTCTCTCTCTCTGCATAACTTCCCTATCAATCAACTCCAACTATATATATATATATGTTAATTCAGATTCTCTTATTTTTAAAAAATTGAAAAGGAAAAAGCATTTCGACTCTCTTCGACTGATTTTAACAAATGTATTACAGCGACTTTTTGTTTGGACCTACTGCATTACTGGAATTTCTTTATGCAGTAGGGGAAAATACCCGCTGGGAAGGGAACTTCATTTTAGAAGCACTCGCTTCAACAAGGACTAGACCGCACATCTCTCAGTTTAACTTTAGTTTTCGTTTCAAGGATACGATAAAAGGTGGGACATTAACACACATGCGGTTTACCATTGCGAGATGACAACTATCCATTTCCCCAAGTTTGTTTTAAATTATTTTTAATTTGCAGAGATGGCCACCCGATCACGCTCGGGACCGCTCCCCACCACTCGCCGGTCTTTCAAAACGCCGCCTTGCCTTTCCCCAGCAAAAGCCTGAACTTTTCCTTGGCCTCTACTGTCTTTCCTCACAGCCCTATCGTGGTTACAGCCGCCTTTTCCCAACGAGGCCTTATGCGGCCGGCACATGGCCGCCACAGAGCCCCGCCACCCAGCATGCGATCGCCTAGTCCCGTCCTCCGGTAGGAGCACTGGCGTAGCGAAAAGTAAACAGCAAGAGGAAACCCCCGCACGCTTTCACTGGGCAGCCCTCACAACCGGGGACGGAGGGCCAGCCCGACAAGCTTACGTTAACGCGTTCTTTGGGCAAAGGCCTCAACGTGCGCGCTCGACCGAGCCCTCAGAGCAAAAAGGAAGAGGCGGAGCCGACCGCGCGGCTTCTTCCCCGAACGCTCTAACAAGCGGTGTCGGGATTGGGCCTAAAGGACGGCCAATCAGAGATCACTAGAAGCATTATGTTAGCTGGGAGGGGGTGATGACGTTTTATTGGCGCTGCGATTGCTGTTAGGCGCAGCGGCGGGCGAGCTGGAGGCTGGTAGCGAGAATAGCTTCCTTATTAGGAGCAACCTTCCCCTGCCCCCGTTCTGCACGACTGACGTAGTTGTGTGAGCTCAGGTCATGTTTCTACAGCTGTTCTCCCAGACAGAGGATGATGGGGGTGGGCTTTAAATTCCAATTAGCAAATTAACACTCGGATCGATTCTTGCGTCACGAACTCGACTTTCTCCCTTTTGCTTTCTAGAATTTTAATATAGTCAGTTATAACGTTCTGAAGCCATAAACCTTATTTACTTGGAAATTAGGGTTGCAGTTCTAAACGTACCAAAGAGCAAGTCCCGCTGATACAAGTTGATTCAGAGTAAAGGCGTTTAGGATTGCACTGTTAGGTTACAATCCTATGCGTGTTTAATTAGAAATGTCCCATTAAACTCAATGGGCCTGGTTGAAGCAATGTGGAGATCGTTCCTGTCTTTTCTATCGCACTGCTCACAAAAGTTTGCATTGGCAAATACTGAATCATCTCATTGGGAGCTGATACGGTGATTACCATAATCAAAAAGAGTCCAGTAGCACCTTTAAGACTAACCAATTTTATTGTAGCATAAGCTTTCGAGAATCAAGTTCTCTTCGTCAGATGCATCATGCATCATGCATCTGACGAAGAGAACTTGATTCTCGAAAGCTTATGCTACAATAAAATTGGTTAGTCTTAAAGGTGCTACTGGACTCTTTTTGATTTTGCTACTACAGACTAACACGGCTAACTCCTCTGGATCGGTGATTACCATGAGGTTCTGTATCATCTCCCATGTTGATTAATATGTTTTATTAATTACTTTACTCCTGTCTCCCCAATGGAGACCCAAAGTGGCTCATATTTTATCCTTCTGTTTTATCCTCACAACAACCCTGTGAAGTAGGTTATGCTGAGTGGGGAGCTCCTCCATTCCTGACATTCTGGTGAGACTGCAAAGCAGGGCAATTCCAAAGAGCTTTGGGAACCACCTGAACATACCCTGCTGGTGGGGGCTTAATTTTTTTTCAGATTGATTTATCTCTTGGTTTAATATTTGTTTTATCGCACTGTTTTTATATTGTTTTTACCAGCCTTGGGTCCCAAGGTGCTCAGGAAACAGTCAGGCATATAAATAATTTATATAAATAAAGGAAACATGGTTTTGTTGGCTGAGAAGCTTTCTTTGAAGAAAGCCCCATAGTGTTCAATAGCATGTACATTCAAGTATGCTTGCATAAGCTTTAATTTCCTAAGCAACACAGTTAGGTCTGAAAAAGAAAATGGAAATCGAGCCCTGGCAAGACAGAAGTATTTTTCAACCAAGTCTTGATTTAGGAATGCTTTCGCGGAATGTAATGAGGGATTGTTTTTTCTAAAGCTACATAGTTGCATAATTTAAGCCAGTGTTTCCCAGCCAGGGAGCTGTGAAACCCTGGGGTTCTGCAAGACATAGCCAGGGGTTCCACAAGAAATCATGAAATACAAATTTTGAAATACTGTGAAATTCAAAATATTGTCATTATTAAAATTATGTAAGCTGACTCAAGATCTTGGGAGTTTTGTTAGATCTTGCTGTTTTATTAACGAACCTGGTAAGCTTGTTAGCTAAAAATGTGTTTTTCTAGCTACAGATAGCCCAAACATTTCCCCCTCTTGGAAGCACTGACCTGGCCATGCTAATCTATGCTACAGTAACTTCAGGACTTGACTAGAGTAGTGCACTGTACTACAAGTTGCCTCTGGCCAACTGGTTTTGTGGAATAGTCCATTGAGAGTACATTATCCAACATGTGTGAAAGTAGTAGCATACAAATCATGAAGCTGGTGAAATGTGAGGTTCAAGGAAAATCTGTTAACAGTATGCAATTTTAATGCTACGCACACACTCCTGGCGTGTATGATGACATCACTTCCAGGAAGTGTTGTCATCACAGCTTAAAGGGCAGCCTGGGGTGTGCTCCCACGCTCGCCAAAGGGCCAAATCCCCCCTCCCCCGTAGGTCTGATTTGGCCCGAAACAGGCCTGTTGTGGGGCACGGGCGCACTGTGCCAGGATGTGGGGGTGCGCCGTGCCTCCTCCTGCTGTCCAGGTAAGTGGGGTCAGGGGGAGGAGGTGGGAGCAGGGGATCCCCTGCCCCGGGTGGGGGATTGGCAAGCCTAGTTTCAAGCCATTTTTGTTTGTTTTAGTTAAGTTACAAACTTGTTTTTCTGCAAACTGGGGAGCCCCTATGAAGATACTCCACTTGTTTGGCTCATTTTTGCTGCTGTTGTAATCTTAATATGGACCAGCTATTTTACTAGAAGGAATAATGTATTATTACTACAAGGGAAGCAAGGTACACAAGTATTTCATATACGTGCACACAGCAATATTTTTAGATCAAGATGGGTAGCCGCATTAGTCCGTCTGTAGCAGTAGAAAAGAGCAAGAGCCCAGTAGCACCAATAAGACTAACAAAATTTGTGGAAGGGTTGAACTTTTGTGAGTCAGGGCTCACTTCTTCAGATACAGCTAATTAATTACACGTTTGCAACTCCATAAGGATCCTCAGGATCTGGCTCTCTATATGTGTATTTATATATGATTTTACAAAATGCATTTATTTTGGTTGTCGTGGGTTTTCCGGGCTGTATTGCCGTGGTCTTGGCATTGTAGTTCCTGACGTTTCGCCAGCAGCTGTGGCTGGCGTCTTCAGAGATGTAGCACCAAAAGACAGAGATCTCTCAGTGTCACAGGAAAAGTGTTTTTGCCATATATCAAAGGAATTACTGATCAGATGGGAAAGCTTATGAAAAAGCATAACCTTCAAGCAGTATTCAGACCCACCCAAAAAATACAACAGATGCTACGATCAGCAAAAGACAGTAGAGACCCCCTCACCTCTGCAGGAGTATACCGTATACCCTGCAGCTGTGGACAAGTGTACATCGGGACCACAAAGCGTAGCATCCAGACAAGAATAAAAGAACATGAAAGACACTGCAGACTTGGACAACCTGAAAAATCAACAGTGGCTGAACATAGCCTAACACAAACAGGGCACAGTATCTTATTCCAGGACACCAAAATACTGGACAACACTTCCAACTACTTTGTCAGACTGCACAGGGAAGCCATTGAAATTCACAAGCATAAGCAAAACTTCAACAGGAAAGAAGAAACCTTAAGAATGAACAGAGCATGGTTTCCAGTTCTGAAAAACACCAGGCTAACAAAACACTCTACACCCGACAATAGCCCTGCGGAGAAGATTAGCACATCAAGCACCAATCCATATGCAAAAGAACCTCCTCAGGATACAGTGAAGCCTCCCTCCATTAGCATTCCACACCCTGGGAAACTCTTACAGGATGACTCAGCTCAACCCCACCCCTCCTGAGTAGATATAAATGACCTGCCAACACCTTTTCCACACTGTGACACTGAGAGATCTCTGTCTTTTGGTGCTACACCTCTGAAGATGCCAGCCACAGCTGCTGGTGAAACGTCAGGAACTACAATGCCAAGACCACGGCAATACAGCCCAGAAAACTCACAACAACCATCGTTCTCCGGCCGTGAAAGCCTTTGACAATGCATTTATTTTATTTATTTACTACTAGTAGTAATCATGCCCAGTTTAGTTGGGAACATTAATCTTAGTAACTGTAACCAAATATTTAAATAACTCCTGTTGGGTGTCTTTTCCATGTTTCCTGATTAAAAATGTGGATACCGCCAAGCAGCTACGGACCGGGAAATGACTTGCATTCATACTCAAATCTAACTGGACCTCCGACTGTTCGGAGGAAGGATCAGGAAGTGTATATTCGGCCTGGGCCGACAAGTTTAGGAGTCCTTGATTTAGTAACCTTAATTTCTAAAAAGAGAGATGACTTGCAACATCTTGCACATTTTAAAACTGCTAAGGACCTCAATTTTCCCGACGTCCCTAGCAATCAGAAGAGACTCGTTGGCTTTCGACGCTGCGTGCGGTAACCCTTCGCTTACCAAACGGGGCCCTTGAGACAGAGCCAAGCAGCAGCTGTCTCTTTAAGAGAAAGGAGTGCCTGGGAGAAACTCTCTGTTTGCGGCGGCAACGTGCAAACTTCAGCGGAGCAAAGTAGACGCTGCCGCTGGTCTCATGGACTCGCTTGCAGGACATGTCCTGCAGTCAGTGGGCCTTACTTTAGAGTAAGTGCGATAACGTCCAGAATGTTTCCCCAAACTAGGTACGAAAGTTTTCGGTGGTGAAAGCGGGAGTAAGGACTGGGGTGGCCGTATAGCGTGTGTTTAAAGTTTCTTTTTGGCATTTTCCTACTTCTCTGCTAGTTTTCTGAAAACTTCTTGCAGAGTTTCTCCTCTTTGCCAGAGAATCGAGAGCGATACTAAAAAATCATTTCCGGACTCAAAGCAGTTTACATCATTCCTCCCTTCTCCGTTTTATCCTCATAGCAACTTTGGGAGCAGGAGACCCCCTGCGCGGTCCTCTTCCAAAGGAGGGCGGCATCAAGGAAGAGGCAGCCTGTCTACCCAGTTGGCTGGGCACACTGGTCTGAGCGCCATTTCCCATGCCTCGGGCCAACTGGGCAGGCAGAGCTGGGTGGTGACACCTCCTTCACCTTGGGTGGGGCACGGGCCAGGTGATATCTCCCCACTTCGCCCGAAGTAGACTGGGCGCCGCTTTGCGTGCTTGCACGGATCTTAGGCAGGCCGGGTTCAGCCCTTGGGTCACAGGTCTAGCCTGGCCTGGGAGGGGGGGGTGCCATTGTCCCACTTCGAAGCATCCTGTTGCTCTTAATGGCCAGTCATCTCCTGCCTGTGAGGTAAATTAGGCTGTGTGTGTGTTTTCCTGATCATTGGGAAACCACAATCAGTCTCCCTACCTTTGGGATTAGGAAGAAGAGCTTCCAGGGTGAATGATGTAGTTTCCAGACTGGGTCTGAGTTTGGCACATCTTGTTTTTATTAAGCTTTAATGTCACATAATGGCCAAGAGCAGAATATTTTTGTTTAGTCCACTTTGTTCTCATCTTTTGGCCAGAAATTCTGCCTGGCTTAACCCCATGTTGTTGTTGGGCCTGCGCCCTCTCGATTACCTTTCAAATTATTTTTCTGGCTCCCAAGTTAGTCTGAAACGATTGTAACAGGATTGCCAAGGAACCCATTGGTTTCATACTTCAACTTTATGGCCTATAATGTTGTTTCCAGTTAAGGCTGTTTCCCAAATTATATAGCTGTACTATGTGTGCATGCATACTGTAAAGATTGGGCAGTTTCATTTTTTCCTGGCAGAAATAACCCATTCTCAAAAGGATCTGTACTATGTCCCTTTTCACAGAGCCTTTGTAAACAATTTTGACTGCTGGTTGCTAATGGATTTTTTTATGCCATTTCAGACACGATCAGTTTGGCTGCTGATAGCCAATGGATTTTTTTACCTTTTCACACAAAGCTGTTTGTGTTCTGTTTGCAATGTGGGGCTGATCCATTTTTTTAAAAACTCTTCCATTCTCAAGTGTTCTGTGTATTTCTGATTCACTACACTTAACTGTTTGAAATGTCTGTGGTGCTTCTGCCTGTTGTGCCCTTTTTTATTGTCCCAGTATGTTCTCCCCCTTTTTTTTTAATGGATCACCATATCAGTGCATTGATGCTGGAGTACTACAGTTCAAACTGGTTTTTAAAAAGCTCTGGTTTTGTTCAGATTTGGAGCATTTCCGATATTTACAAAGTGGGCATTGTTAAGGTTAGATTGCTATTAGTAAAATCTCAACTTCACGTTCCTGTTTGTTGGTATGTGTTGAATGAAGGCCTGTGATCTAGCCACAGATCCATATACAGATTTTCAGATGAACATGTATGAACAACACCCCCACCCCCAAAAAAGCAATCAGAAACAGACCTTTTGAAAAAACCAACTTTGAGGGTTCCATTAGCAATACCAAGCATGTTCCTTTAACAGCAAGAGCTAATAGTAGAGCATTCTCCTCAGGTAACCCGAGCAAAAGGTGCTGCTGACATCACTCTTAGGGGAGGATCTCCTGTTGAACAGTGCCCTTTCTTGCAATCACATGGAATCTTGCTGCCTTATCACTTGATGACATAGCCCTGATCATCAAGTAGCCAGCACCAAGTCCTGGCACTGCCAGAAAAGTGTACTGTTTGAAATGGCCACAGCAGTTCACATATAGTTCACAAATGCACGTAAATGCTGTTTGAAATCACTGTCCCCAGGTCACTTTAAATGGAGTCAGGGCAGCAATGAATAACAATCAGGTTAAAACAGAATTGTAAAAAGATCCTACATTTCTTTGAGAGGATAGGTATGAAGTGTGTACTGCATAGGTGTGATGCTGTTCAGCTGCATTGTTTTACACTGTGTAATATGCTTTGAGTCTCAGGGAGAAAGATTGCCAATAAATAAATATTTGTATTCTTAAATGAAATTATTGTTTAGCTTTAGTGTATAAGCAGTAGCTTAGAAAAAGTCTGTTAAATTAATGAAAGGCCTGGATACATGTAAATTGGGCTCCAGTATGATCTAGTTTCATAAGTGATTAAAGTTTATTGAAATTTTGAAATTGTCTTCTCTTAAATTTCTCTTCCTTTCCTCAAGTACCAAGTTATAGGACAGAAGTCCCCAACAGTTTTGAGCGTATGGGCGCTTTAGGAATTCTGGTGCAGAGTGGTGGGCATAACCAAAAAAATGGCTGCTAAAAGAAGTGGAGCCAAAAACAAAATGTCAAGGAGTGATGTTATGTATAACTCTAATAGGTACTCCTCAACATTTCAGGCAGAAGATCTGCTTAACTGGATACTTTTAAAAATGAACATATTGTATTTTCTTGCACACATACAGCTTACCTTCTGTCATGCAATGAAGATCCTTGCACTGTAGTAGCTAGCAGCTGTTGCCAAAATGATGTTGTTTTTTTTAATCCACATGGCCGGTCAGAAGCCCTGCTGGGCAAAAGTCACACCTGATCCCACCCACTTTCTAAAAACACTTTGCGGGTGCCAGGAAAGGTGTTAGTGGGCATCATGCTCATGGGTACCGCACTGTGAACCCCTGTTATAGGACAACTGAATGCTTACCTTTTACCATTTTGTAATATATCAGTTTAATCACAAGGCATTAATAAATCATCTCAATTTTCCAATGAGCAGAATTTTTGTTAGTGGAAAGATATATTAGGGGGTATCTCGCCTTGAAAAGCATCTCTACAGATTGTGGGAGAGAAGTCCAGCAGCTATACAGCTCACTATTACAGAACTGTTAAAAGTGAGAAAACCTTTCTGGGACAATGTTAAGGAGGCATAAAGGGCATAGATACCGAGAAATTAAAATGTTTACTAACACTTGAGCCCAATTGAGGTTGCCTCAGTTTTTCAGTATTGCTTAACTTGTTAATGAATGAATAATAAAGGCTTATTATAATTACAGGTAGTAAATAGCAGCTGAACTTTAATAAATCAGATGGAAAGGAAGCTGCAGTCCTATCCACAATTGCTAGCAATTCCTGTTGAAATCAGTGGAATTTCTGTAAATGTGCCTAGGATTGAGTTGCAAGAGTACTGAACCAATTCTGGAATTCTTTGAGGGCTTTTGCAAGTTGGCACCTTATCCTCAGTTCTGGGAGGAGAGGGGGAGAATGCCATGGAGGACAAGGCCCTTGTGGATAGAGGAGGGCTTGCATGTTTTGTTAAATTACTTGATTTATACCACACCTTTTCCCCCACTGGATACCCAAGGTGGCTTACATAATTATCCTCTCTTCCTTTTATCCCCCCAACAACCCTTTGAAGAAGGTTGATCTGAGAGTGTGTGACTGACCCACAACTGCCCAGCAAGCTTCCATGGCAGAGTAGGGATTCAAACCTGTTTCTCCAAGAACCTAGTACAGTGTATAACCACTACACCATACTGACTGATGTCATGCTATGATAAGAAAAGTTACATTTGTAAAAATTCCTTTTTTCTGCACAAGTGTTAACAAGAACAGAAACCATGTTCTCCTTTCTATGCGGTCACCCTATCAAGTCACCATTTGTTATAGAACAGGGTTGCTTGTATAATGTGCTTTGTCTCTGTATGGAATGTGAATTCAAAGGGCTGGAAAATCTGAAATATAACCAATGTATTCACAATCTGTTTTGAATATCAGGTACTCTGTTCCAGAGTGGTAGCTGTATTAGTTTGTTGCAGTAAAAATAAAGAGGAGTCTTATGGCACCTTAAAGACATTTTATTCCAATGTAAGCTTTATGAAAGTGGCCCATTTCATCAGATGTAATGGAGGGTTTTTCACCAAGCATTGAAAAGAGGTGTTGTAGCAAAATAAAACAAAAATCTAGGGCCACCTTAAAGCCTACAACAATTTATTTCATCATGATTTTTGTGGTCACTTCATCAAATAGGTAGATGATGGAAGAAACTCATAGTGAAATATTGTTAGTCTTTAAGGTGCCACTAGTTTTTTGTTTTATTTTTCTGCTCTATGCAGCAAACATTCCCCACTCCTCTGTTTTTAGCCAGCTGGGTGACCTTGGGCTAGTCACAGCTCTCAGGAGCTCTCTCAGCCCCACCCACCTCACAGGGTGTTTTGTTGTGGGGGTAATAATAACATACTTTGTAAACTGCTCTGAGTGGGCGTTAAGTTGTCCTGAAGGGCAGTATATAAATCAAATATTATATATAGCAAGTATTTTAAAAAGCTGGCTCAATAGGCCATGAAATGCAGGAAGTACAGAGTGCAATGTAATTATGGGGGGGGGGGGAACCTAATTAAAAAAAATACAGACTGTTTTACCCTGATGTTTCTTTGTATTTTCCTTACCTCCTACATAAAATATCTGCATAGTGAGGATCTACTCATTACATCTAGTCTGTGAAAACATGCTGGAATTAAAATTCTGTTAGCCTTCAAGGTGCTACAAGACTCCTGTTTATAGTTCCTTGTTCATTGCTATATCACATTTGTGCCATTATCTTCCTGATGATGAAAAATCTTTTGGGGTGGAGTAGTGGTGGTGATGATATACTGTGCTCTTATGTATAGGGATACTTTCAATGCCAAAAACATAGCCTCTGTTGCTTTTTCTTCCAAATAGTATGTGCTCTTAAAAATCTTCCCTTTTTCTCCTCTACCTCCTTCTATCTAGATCCTGCCTTTGCCTTCCTTTCTTCATTTTAATTCTTTGTGGTATCGCCAGCATTTGTTTGGCTGGCAAGCTGGAACATGTACAGTCCACAGCGATGTAACACCAGAAGATGGCAGAGCCACAGGAGCTTGGGGACCCTCTCGGGGAGGATGCTTCGGGGGCTGCTGCAGTTGCTGGTCCCTGTTTGGCTGGCAACAGGCTTAACTTAGATGTCTACCCAAATGGCTGTCACCAGTTCTTCAAACTACTGGAAATGAGAAGGGAAGAAGTGGTGCAAGTGGAATTCTTACGACTGAATTGCAATGAGGACTTTATCATTTCCACACTGAACAATATTCCTGTCTTGAAGGCTCTAAAATCCCTGGTACTCAAAGGTAACCATGTATTTATTCCTTTTACTAAACTTTTTTGTTTTCTTGTGAGCATCCCACTTACATGGATAGATAAGCTTTCAGCTGCGGCTTATTATTGACTAGAATTGCAGTACATACATGGATTTTCTGTATCCTTACTTGGGAATAATCCTTGCTGTCCATAGTGATGTTCTGAGCAAACATACATAAAGATGGGATATTTTGGGTAGTGTTCATCCATATACTTGGGATTGCTGCCTTATTTTTGCCCCAACTGGCCAAACGCCAGGTCTTCTAGTAGATTCTCTTTGAAGCTTTTATTTTAATAATGGTTAAAATGTTATTGTTTTCTGATCTTTAGAATAATGATCATACATTTCTGGCAAAAGTAGACAGTTTCATCTGGCATCCCTCCTCTCCTCTGACCCTTCCGTTCCCTATGTGGCACTTTCTTGTACGAACCTTCTTGTATTCAGTCATCTGTCCCTCCGTTTGTGTATGAAAAGAGTCTGTGCTGTGATTGAGTTCTAAAATACTTGTTTGTCAAAGCATATAAATGGGACACAGGAGACTTTGAGCTCCTCTATTTCTGCAGTGTATAACTTCTTTGTCTGCCTTAGGCTCCCCCCCCCCTTTGTTATCCTGAGGTAAAATAAAAGAGAGTGGTAATTAACTCACACAAACACAGATGACATATTGCTGGACTAACAAAGCTTATTGATTAAGATGTAGTATTGATAACATTTTGCTACAAATCTCTGGAGAGTCTTCCCCAGTGTATCATTTGGATGCTTATTAGCATGAGGGTAAATAGAACCCCCCTCAGCACAAAGGCCATGAGGAAGAGTGGGAGTCACTGGTACCCCTTTTTATTTATTTACTTTTATTTATTTATTTATAGTCTGCCTTTCTCACTGCGACTCAAGGCAGATTACACAGTATGAGATTAGTGCAATCAGTATCAAGTACATTTTAATACAGTATCAAGGACATTTCCATAAACAGTGCCATAGGGTACATAGATACAAGTTTAAAGACATAGTATTAGCAGGAATCCAATACAGAGTAGGAAAAATACTGAAGCAGAACATGATCAATTCTAGGACTAACATTAGACAACATTGAGCACTGGTGGTATATAGGAGTACATATTTAAAGCAGCAGATAATGTGTAAGGCAATATAGTGATGAAGTCTGTGGTCCCTAACTCATTAGCGAAGCATTTGAGACCCCATCCCTACAATACAGCCCTCCCGTTTGAGTAAAAAGCCTTTTTGAATAGTTTGATTTTGCATCGTTTATGAAAAGCCAGGAGAGTGGGGGGCTCTTCTGACTTCCTCAGGCAGGTCGTTCCACAGGATGGGGCCACCATGGAGAAAGCCCGTGTATGGGCTGCTGCTGACTTCACCCTGCACAGCCTGGCACCTGCAGGAGAGAGGTGGGCACACACTGGGGAAAAAACTAACCATGTGGTTCGTGGTTCATCCTGTTTCATGAATCATGAACTTGCCCCAGTTCATGAACCGGTTTGTGGGGTTTAAATACCACTCTCCATGCCACTGCAAAGTGGCACGGAAATAGGCATTTCACCTCTGCCAGCTTGGATCACCTGCTTGGTGGGGAGATCCCCGACAAGCAGCCTATCTGGGGGTTTAAATGCCCCTTTCTGTGCCGCTTTGCAGTGACAGGGAAAGGGGCATTTCACCCCCATCGGCTTGGATCAGCTGCTTGATGGTGAGATCCCCAACGAGCTGATCCCAACATGGAGTATAGCATGGACTCCCAGTACCACCTTCAGGAGCTCTGTTTAGCCTTCCATGATGTTTTATAGCCAATATAGATGCTTGGGTGTGAATGAAACTGGAAACTTTTCCATCCTGGATTATCCTTGTCTTGCAGGTGGACATGCCAGGGATGAATTTGGAGTTTGTCAGAGAGGATTACTAGTGTCCTTACCTCAAGAGCTTGGGAGCCTCCACTGCCTTGCTCATCTAGATCTCAGCTTCAATAGCTTCCGTGCTTTGCCTCCCTGCATCACAGAGCTGGCTAGCCTCACTAGTCTCTTGGTGTGCCACAACAGCTTGGAGGGACTGCCTGAGGACTTTGGTCGGCTCACGAAGCTGACTTTCTTCTCTGCCATGAAAAATCAGATCAGGGGTCTGCCACAGAGCATAGGGGAGCTGACAGCACTGCAGACACTGGACCTCTCTGAAAATGCACTGGAAATGCTTCCTGAAGAGATTGGAAACCTGGGTAGTTGCAGAGAGCTGGATCTCTCAGGAAATAGATTAACAGGAATCCCCAGCTCTCTTGGTAAGATATGCACTTGAATAAGAGAGGGCAAGTTAACAGCTCCTACTGCAGCACAGTCTTGGTGAATCCTGAGATTAAAGCAGGATTAAAACAGATTGTTCTATTGCCAGTAGGCAATAAGTATGTGTTTAAGATCCTTCTATACACTGTCACATTCTGTACACCATTATTGAGAAGTAAGTCCCATTGAATTCAGCAGGGCATACACAGGACAGGTTGCTTATTCAGCTGATACTGTCAGAGTGGTTTTTGGCAACATTAATACATTAAAAACAACAAAACATTAACAGTGTATAAGAATCATAGGACCTGTTTCACGGTTGGCACAAAAAAAAAGGTAAAAACAGCTTCCCAGTATCTCTAACTAAAAGACCCCTCTGTACAGAAAAAAATGCCCATTCTTAAAAGTGCCAGCACAGTAGATCTGACAGGTCTCTAATGAGAAGGAAATCCATAGTAAAGCGGAAGGGAGCAAGGTGGTTCTACTGCCAGTAGGCAATTCCATCTACTGAACAGATTGTTCTATTGCCAGTAGGCAATTCCATCTCTGATGGGAGTGGCACCTGCAAAGAGCCTTACATTGTAAGTATACTGTAGGATAATTAGCATTTTGTTAATTTGGTATTCAGGACAAATACAATCCAACTAAATTGCAGTTTCTAAAAAAATTATAATTAGACATGTTTAAGATACTATAAACTCTTCGAAGCTTGAGCAGGCCAATTTCCCCTTCTTTTTTCTGGTTTTCTCCCATCTCTTTAATGGATGCTCAGCTGTGCTCAGCATTCCATACCACCTAGAGTATACTCAGTCTCTATCTGTGTTTGCGGGGGAGGGAGGGGAGAGTTCCTTTTAATTTACACACTCATTTTTCTTCATATTGGGAGTCCTCCAAGTATGTAGAAATCTCTACTGTGTCTGTGGATGGCTTTGGTTTTCAGCTGTCATGACTGGCACACATCACCCACTTTAGTGCTAGGTGTGGAAAAATAAAATAGTGATAGTACAGAATATATATGTAACTTTCCAATGCCTTTGCATTATTTTTATTCAAAACTATTTGATGGTTTACCTTACAAAATGCAGCTATTTTGTTGTGTTCTTACTATACCTGAAGTTATTTGAAACACGTCTCTAACACGTAGCATTTCAGTTTTTCTCACTTTCACTGAGTTCTAATAAACCCTGATACGTAGGTTTTTAAGTGAACTTTTAAAACCAACCAAAACTTCTATATGTGTATGTATTGAAATAACACAGCACAATTTACCCCCTTTGTATAGGAAAATATCTACCCAAAGTTGAGTACTTTTGAATCTCTCTGATTTCATAATGGAAAAATAAAACACATGTTTAGCGCTGATAGTGAAAGCAGTGATATTAAAAAGTGACTTTGGCTGGATTGTGCCCTTGGGGTATAAAGTGTCACATGTTAGGGGAATTTTTTTTAAAAAAGGAAATGTGTTATGCTTTTGAGTTAAGCTATGACCTCAAGCACGTAGTAGGGTTCTTCCCTCTTAGATTTTTATCTTTATATTCCACATCAGCCAAACACGTTGTAAATTCCTCTGGCAGGTATAGGTAATTCTCTTCTGTAAGCAGGTACAATACAGGTGTTCTGTATGAACTTTAGTAGTGATTTGTGGATTGATACCTGCATGTTGTAATGCTTACTGCAAAATTCCAAATCCTTTGTAAGGTATTTGGAATAAGTAGAGGAGGAGGGTTTTTTATCAAGGGCCAGACTGATCTTTTAAAAAAAGTCCTGTTCTGACTTGCAGCCAATTTGCAGTCTCTGCGGTGGCTGCATCTTCACAGCAATCTTCTGGTAACAGTTCCTGCATCCCTTGCCTGCCTTCCAAACTTGTCCAGGCTTGATCTGCAGAACAATAGACTGCGCATCATCCCCCCAGAGATCCAGAACTCTCCCTTTGTGCATCTCCGTGGTAATCCTCTAGGAGAACCTGAAGTGCCTCTGAAGCCAGGTAAATTGCCTTTGTTCTGCTTGATTTGTCTGGTGAACAGCTGTTATCACTTTGTCTCCAGTGACAGTTGGAAGTAAGTGTTGGATATGATCTCCTGTTAGGCTGTGTTTTGTGGGAGATGCACTGTCAATTGAAGACATGGTGCAGCCTTTCTTTTCATGAATCAGAGAGCCACAGCTAGGCTGCATGCCTGACCTACACATAGAGAGACTCACATTTGCATAATGTTTGCTAACTTTGGTAACATACCTGTGGTAATCCTGTTTATTTTCTTTGCAGTCCTCTCTTGAAGACTGTGCAACCTGGGTGCACCTTTTCCTACTAATTGTATAGTGTTCTGTATTATTAATTTGGACATATGAGGTTGTTGTGTACCATGTCATGCCAATCTAGCTCATATTGCCTAGCTGCTCTCCAGAATATCAGGCAAAATAAGTCTTTCTCAACATCAGGTAGTTACTGGAGATGACCAGCCTTGGGCCCAGTGCTTTCTGCAAGCAAAGCATGAGCTCTACCACTGAGCCCTTATTCCTCGAAACCCTGCAATTATAAGTTGTGCCATAATTGTGCTATTCTGACTGACCTTACATTGTTCCTTTCTGCATCTTCCCCTCCCTCTGCAAAAAACCTGCTGCTCTTATTTGCTATGTAATTTAATTCACAATCACTGTTGTGGTATAAAAATCTTCTTATCAATTCATTGATTTTTAAACATTTGCATGCTTGCAGAGTTAATTGTAAAGATTTGATGGAGAACCATACCACAGGAGCTGTGGTAAATATTCTTCCTCAGGTGATAAAATATTTGGGGGCCATCCTTGCTGAAGTAAAGTCTCATACACTCCCTACAGAAGTACTACTGAATGCTTTCCATTTCATTTGAAAAAGCCATAGTCATATTTTGTTTTCTGATTTGTTGCAGATGACTCCAGCTCCAAAGAATTACAAAAACTGTTTCTTGGCGCTGGTGAGGATAGGTATAGTTCTTCTAGCTAATACTTCCTCAGTTTAGTTTCTGTCTCAGATCCTCCTGCTAATTCAGTTGGGGGGGCAGTACCCAAATTGTATTCTGAGGGCTTGTATAAGCGGTCATGGATTCATAGGCAGTTTTCTCACAGTTGTTATCCTGAGGTAATGTCTCACCTCAAGCTCTGCTTGTTTTCTAAACAGAGGTGCTGGGAACAAAACTGCCCGTCCAGAAAACTCTTGTCCTTAGGACTGAATTTAATACAGGACCAGTGTACTGTAGTGAGAGTCAGTGTAGTGTAGTGGTTAGAGTGCCAGACTGCGATCTTGGAGACCTAAATTTGAAGCTCTGCTCTGCCATGAAATCTTACCAAGTGACCTTGGGCCAGTCACACACACTCAGCCTAACAGGGTTGTTGTGAGGATAAATTAGAGTAGAATGATATAAACTGCTTTGGGTCCCCATTGGAGATAACGGCAGGGGATAAATGAAGTAAATAAATTATCAAGGCCGTAAGATTTCAGAATCCAGATTTTGGAAAGGGACAGCACATTTTCATGTATTTTATTATCTTTTTATCAGTGCGGGCGCTGTGGATTTTCTGTTTCAAGCACCAAAATGCTTTGAGCTAACTCTGATAGGTAAGGAAAGCCTGTAGTCACTTAGTGATGATGGAAAGCTGCTGTTCACATGCTTAGTGGTGCTGCTTGTGTTTCACTCCAGGACTGACCCTAACATTGCAAACAAGTTTTGGGGCTAGCACCCTGTGAAGAAGAAATTGCTCAGAATTTCAGCTCCCACCCTGCTCTGACTGACCAGGGTCATTCATTAATCATTGTGAATACTGTCAGTCAGCGATAAGAGCATCACACAAGTTTTTAAATGTGATATCTGGAATCAACAGCCTCTGATCTTGCTCAGGCTAAGACTTCAATTTAAATCTCAATATTTTTCTTGTATAATGTATAAACAGATCAGAGATTGATGATTGTTCAGAATTATTTCAGGGTAAATAATACATAGAAGAGGCTTAAAATCTGCTATTTAAGTACGCTTAGAATCGATGAAGCTGTTTTATGCTAAATCAATTACACATCTTACTCAGTACTGTCTGCATTGACTTGCAGGGGCTCTGAGTTCGTATAAGGCAGCTTCATACATTCCCAGATGGCAGCCTTAGAGCTTGACTGTGAATTTTTCCCAAAATCCCTTAACTGGAGGTGTCAAGGATTCAACCTGAGACCTCTGCATGCAAATTATGTACTCTACTGTTGAGCTGTTGCCCTTCCTCATTTACTAGAGAGTACATCCCATGGAACTCGGTAGGACTTAATTCAAATAAAACATGCTTAGTATCATGCTGTAAGTCAAATGGCATATGAAGGAATAAGAAGAGAAGGGCATGAGAGAGTTATTTATCTCAGAACAGCTTTATACCTGTTAAACACAATCTCATTAGTGCAAAGCATATGTGTCGAGAGATACTGTGGGATAGGGTGGGCTTTAGCGGCAATTTCTTTTCTTGCCTGGTACTAAGGTGCCATTCTGATGTTTGTATTCACTTGGGAACATCCATCCTATCCTCTTTTGTTCAGTCATTCCTAAACTATGCGCTGGGGCCTATGAGTCTACCTTGAGAGGTTCTGAGGTGTTCTGTGAAACAACTATATTGGATGATCCACCACTCTGTTCTTATTGGAGCAGGGAAGCCCATGCAAGATTTCATGGAAAGATGTAAGAACACAGTAAGATTCCCTGACACAGCCAGCACTAAAATTGATAGATGCAAGAAATCTGCATGCCCACTGCCCGAAAAGCACAGCCCAATCCTTTGCCTCTGAAGACTAGCCCAGAGGAGAGTGGTCAGGAGGCCTGGAGATAATGTTACTTAAGCAGCACCCCACCATCACATGACAAATAACTACCCTTTGATCAAGAATACATACATAGCTTTGAGTGTAACAGTGTAACTGAAAAAATCCATTGCTGCATTTCACGTGACAAAGATTTAGAAAGCTTGGACATCCTTTGTCCGTCAAGAGAGAGGATATTGCCTACAACTCTCAGTTCTGCCACTAATTTATGCCCTCAGAATTAAACTGATATTCCTGGATTTATATTAGGGCCAGATCAAAATCTTTATTTGGGTTTATGTCTTTAATGGCAAAGTCACCATTTAACAACATATTTAACCTGCTAGTGAAACTGCACCTGAGTTGGACTACTTTATCAAGAGAATACAGTACAGTTATTCCCCACTTCTCCCTAACTGCGCTGCTTTATTTATATTGAAATGGGAACAGCACATTATTTCTTCGTAAGAAAATAGTTGCAGTTTAATGAAAGGGTGGCGGGACTGTCAGACAATTGGTCTGCCTGACTCAGTATTGCCTGCTCTGATGTCAGCAGAGAGAAGTCTTTCTCAGCCTTGGTATTTAGGGCCTTTTAACTGGTGGGGACAGGGATTGAACGTGGGGTTTTTTACACTGTGCCTGCTTTGCCACTGGGCTGGGCTAAGTAGTGTGGTACTCGCTGAGTTGTTCCCAGCTGCACAGTGGGGAACCTGCAAGGACTTGTGGGCAGCACCTTACTTTTCCTGTATCCCTGTCCCCACGCTATATGTCTCTTCTGGGCTGGCCTGAAATTCTCTTCCTGTTTCCTTTTCTCCTTCCCATCTACCAGCAAACCTACCTTTTATCAGCCCCCATCTTCAAATATAGTTATTATTTATTTACATTATCTTTCATCACAATGGGAACCAAAATGCTGCTTACATCATTCTCTCCTCTATTTTATTTTCACATCAACCTTGTGAGCTAGGTTAGTCTGTGTGTGTGATTGGCCCAAAGTCACCTAATGAGTTTCCATGGCAGAGGGGGAAATCAGACTTGGTCTCCCAGATCCTAATCTGAAATTCTAACCACTATACATACAACACTGGCTATTTTGTAGTGGCTGCTCTCGAATAGTAGCAAGCAGCTCGGCCTGGGTTACTCATGCAGGTTTCATGGTAGCAGGTTGCCTGGTGGATGCTACCAGGCTGGCCCTGATGAGTCCTCCCTCAATGGCCAAACAGCCCTGGAAAAAGCCTTGCCACCTCCCAGGGCCTTTTAATGACATATATCAAGTCTTGAAGGCTAACAGTACTGTTGCGTTTGCCTAATAATGGCCACTGAGGGCATTCATTTCTTAAACCTGTGGGCACTGTTTCTAACATTTTGGAGAGTTTAACACGCCCCCCCCCCCCCGCCAATTTGGTCTTCAGATTTTTCTGCAAACCTGGGGCTTTCTCAGGTTTGTAGAGCTATCTGTCTGGCCTGCCCATAGCCCCAATCTCTTGATTTTAGTATCCACAGATGGGACCACAGTGAAAATTAGACATACCAATTGTTACAGTAGTCTTATAACTTAATCTAGAAGTCTGTCTTAATCTCTTTTGTTTTTGGCAAGCATCTTGAAGAACAGTAAATTATGATGTTGTGACAGTATTGCTGCTTTTTGTTTTGGTCTTCTTAGTTTTACTGTGACCCCAGAAGGTTGTGAAGTTTTCCTGACTTGTGGTGTCCAGTTCTGCTTCCCACGGGGCGCCACCACTTCTTCAGTAACCATTCGCTTCCAAAAATGTTCCCCTGACCCACAGTGGGTGAAGTTGAAACATCATGACATCCTCCTAAGCCAAGTCCTGGAGCTGCAGCCACATGGGATTGAATTCCAGGAGGTAAGAGCTCATCAAGTAGCAAAGGAGTTCAGACTGGAACTGCTCTTGTTTTTGGAACCTAGAGAGGTTAGCATGACAAAATTGGATTGGCCAGCCAAAGCAATGGTCACTGAATGTAGGTCACCAATAATAATGGCTGAGCTACTTAGAAATAACAACCTTGAAACTACTAATAAACATTAAGAAGGTATGGCTTAATTTGAACCAGGTATTGGCAAGGCTCAGCCTCCATACCTGTGTACAATGCCAACTATCAGCTGTGGAACAAGTGATGTAATACTAGAATGCCTTTGAGCATGTGGTGTTACCCTAAATGGGGGTCTCCTTATGAGTTGGGAGAATTAGCGTGCAAGGAGAGATAGGGAGAGGCAGGTAACTGCAAGATCCCCTCCTGTGTATATGAGGATTGTCCCTCTAGAGAACTCTTTCAATAAACAAGTGGATGTTCAAACAAAAAGGTTTTTATTTATAAAATAATCAACTGCACACAAAACACATAGCACATACACAGGGATAACTGAAAAAACAGGGAGGAAAGTTGGAGAGAGATTTGGGGACTTGGGTGATAGTTACCAATCCAGAAGAGGGTGTCCATGAGAGAGAGAGTAGAGCAACCAGCGCTTCAAGGCAGGAGAAACTCAGATGGGAGTCTGAGGGTGGATGCTGGATCTGAAGGCATGCACACAGCTATGGCAGAGGGGTTGTCCACTGATACTGTGGAACATACCCTGGGGCAGGATTGCATCTTCTGCCTCAAAACAATGACTTAATGGTGGTCTTCTGGGGCGAGACAAAGATCTGGAAGTGCCTCCGGGATGAGACATTGAGTTGGGAAGCTGTCTCTGGGGTGAGACAGTAAAACTGGAAAGGTTGGATTAAACCTTCCTGGGCAAAACTAAAGCTATCATTGATGACTGATGACCTGCAGTGGCTGAATAGGTGAGGCTATCAAAGCTCTGAATAGCCCAGAATGGGAGAGTGGATAAAGAGAAGATTGGCAGGATGTGTTAAAGAGATTAATTCAGGAATTCCTAGAAGACCCTATTGTTTTAGGATCTTTGCACATCTCCGGGGCATGGGTGCTGAAAGCTGGTCTTGTCTGGTGACTCACATGCTCGTAATTTTCCAGCTCCTGGCCAGGATCTGGCAGCTGTTTCCTGCCTTGCTAGACAGTGTTTCTGTGTTTAAAATGCATACAGAGAGGGGCTTCTGATATTGCCATATTCATAAGCCTTCTTAATAACACGAGGGCAGGTCTGGCAGTTAACAGTGGAATGCCTCTCCCTTTCTGCATATCCCAAGGTATTCTTCTTGTCAGATACGAGGAGACCAGTTCTGGAAAGGAGTGGTGAAATTTCCAGTTTAGAAAGAAGGGTTCGTATTGGTGTAAATCCAGGCCCATTTTAGAAAATAACTGCTGCAAGAGTTTGTTTCAGCAGTATGTCCCACATCTTATCTTATTCTGAACTGTTTATTGTGTTTAAGAATAATAAAACACATAAGCACATAAAACCCAGTAAAAAATCAGAATTGTTACAACTATTATTAAATTACTGGTAGCTCAAAGAACTTACCAATAAGTTATATGTATTTACATTTGCTAAATGAGCCTCCCATTTACCTGCCTGAATTTCTAGTGCCCTACTCCTAAAGCTCATGGCAAGTACTAAGTTAAAGAACACAAAATGAATTGCACAGTATAAAACTCTACCAAACTGAAAGTCTCCAACTCTCTTGCTTCCACTGTGTCCCTGATCCCCTAAAAACAGTTGTGGATATGCACATCCTGTGCTAGTGGTGTAATCATTGCTGCATGCACAGCCAGAAGACTGCAGAATGTAGTAATAAAGTGCACACTCATTGCCTTTCCAATTTGTGTTGGGATATCCCTGCCTCTCACTTCTGGCATGTCAGTTGGAATCCCTCCCTCTCCATTGTAGAAACTACTAAGCATTCTCTTTTTTGATGTTGGAGTATTCGTACTTAGGTACATCTGCTAAAGCATCTTCCCATTTACCTGCTTGACTTTCTGGTGCCAATGAGGCTCATGAACAGTCTGATCATCTTATCTTATTCCCACCCCAACTACAGCCTGTCCTTGACCCAAGTAAGCAGAGTTAGGGTAGGATTGTTTTCTCTGTTCTTTACAAACCATCCATTCTGTCTTGCCTGGTAGGAAGTGCAGATCTGGATGCCTTATGCCTTCCCTCAAAGTCTTCATGAGCGCGAGGTCATAATCCGAACCTTCAGTCGGCAGAAGTGGAGTGATCTAAGATCCAAAGTGGAATGGAAAGGGAAGGTAAGCCAACAACAGTAACTGTTTCCAGTTAAAAATCTATCAGTTACTTTGCAGCATAAGCTTAAAGGGAGCATACATAAAGAGTGAAATGGAGTTTAAAGCATCTGCTTTCCTTTTTGTATTGGCAGGACATTTTCTAGAGGCTGCAGTTCACAACACCCGTAGCTTTTGATTATTCATTAACATTCTTGCCCTTGTTTTACTTACAACTTTACTTGTAAGTAAGGTTGGCGCCTGAAGCTTGAATTATAAGGGAGATCGGTGTCCTTTTCTAGCATATAGCTTGCACATTATTTGATGGCTTGTGTGCTCTTTATGCTGTCAAAGCTTTTAAAGAGGGATTTCGTATATCTGTGAAACCGAATAGGTATTGTCGCCTTTGTAGGCCTCAAGGACTGCTAGCATAAATCACTGCCCTGTTAATCCATTTGTTTACAATGTCTAAAGAGTTGGTCTCCTTTGTAAATGTAAAATATTGTCACATGTTACAAATGTTTCTGTTCTTCCAACCCACTAACAGAAGCGTCTGGCATGTTGCAGTGTCCCTCACTTCTCCTGGTTCTTGGTTGTATCTCGACTTGTGGTGAATGAATGCAGTGTCCCTAAGGACGGAGCGTTGCTTTTTTCAACAGTCAACCCTAACATCAAAGTGACCTTTCCTCCTGGTGTGACTGAGGAGACTAGGAGAGTGAGGCTCCAGGTAGGACATCTGTCTTAAGCAGACAAAAAAAAATTGTATCCCAGAAATCTAACATTCCATCAAAGAATTTTCATATGTTGGAGGGTTGGCAGAAAGTGTCTGTTTAGGTTACACATACTGGAAAGATAAAGTCAAAAGATACTGTCCTGAAAAGATTTCTTAATCTTGTGTCTGGCTTATGACTTAGTGTCCTCCTATAGTCCTTGTCTTAGCAAACCTGCAGTGTTAGCTCTTGAAGCTGTTCCATGTATGACAACCTTGAGCTTTTTCATGCAGTCACAATAATTGCTGAATCAGACTCTTTCCTTCAATTTATCATGTGCAGAATTTCACAATTGTATTTTTACTGGGCACAGAATTTTGCTTTTAAAAATAAGGTTCTAGCCTTCTGGCTTGCAGAGATAATTTTTAAAGTCCCACAAGCAGTATTTGCAAGACTCAAAGAGAGTGGAATTTCTGTGTGTGGGTATGATTCCATATCTTTTTTTCATGACTTCCGTTACTTTCTCCATTTAAATGTATACCATGATCCATGAGATCATTAAAAAGTTCTGCCGTTAGATTAGATTAAATATACATCTAGTCCTGCATCCTGTTTTCTACCAGATGACCCCAGGAAACCAACTAGGAAGGCATGAAGGCAATAGCTTTCCCCTGCTGTGGCTCCTTCCCCAGGAACAGTCATCTATCCTGTTCCTACCACTGTGCATCTTCTTGTTAAAAAAAAAACCATACAAAAATCAGCACAGTTACAAAAATGGCACATAATTCTCCTAAAACATTATTGTGAATAATATAACTGAATAGAATAATGTTTGGAATATTTGGGAATAAAGTTCTAGCTCCTCTTGTCATCTTATTATGAACCAGAAAGAAAAGCCCAGCAAATTAAACTCCTGGATTAATATTTGCCCTTATGTGTCCCTCTCACATTGGAGATTCTCTATTCTGAAGACAACAGGTGGTGTTCATAGCATTGGAACAGACATTAGAATCATCTCATTGGTTGTCAGGCTTGCTGTGACTTGTTAGCATCTTATTACAGTATTTATACTCAGCCTTTCCCCTTGGCTCAAGGTGGATTACAGTAATAATTAAAGCATTAAAAGTTTAAACCAAAGTAAAATTAACCTCCAGTGTCCCATGAAAACCCCTGGCAAACAAGCAAACCTTGCAGTGCTTCCTAAAGATCTCCAACTTGGAGGCCACCCTCACTTCTTTAGGGAGCTGATTCCATAGTGTGGGAGCCATGATGGGAAAGGCCCCAGCTCTGATCGATGCCAGGCAAGCCAATCTAAATGAGAGACCAGCCAATAGGTGACAGGCTGAAGACCGTAGTTGATGCATGAGACCATATGGGAAGAGGTGGTCCTTTGGATATGAAGGCTCGATATCTTGAAGGGCTTTAAAGATCATAACCAGCACCTTGAATTGAACTCTGAAACAAACTGGCAGCCAGTGTATCTATTTTAAGATGAGTGACGTATGTTCCATCGACTAGCTCCTGACAAGAACTGATCTGCTGCATTCTGAACCAGGTGTTGTTTCCACATTATCATTAAGGGCAGGCTAAACTTACAAGATTATAGAAGCACGGATCAGTGGCAGATTGGCTAAATCCAAGAAAGGACAGCATTGGTGAACCAGGTGCAGATTGTAGAAGACATTTTTTGCCACTACACCAATTGCTTTTCAAACAGCAATGCCAGATCTTTGAGTATCCCCAGGCTTTTAACTTGCTCTGCAAAAGCTAATTCCAAGACAAATGGATCCAGTCCCTCTAAAACATCAGCATCACATTTGCCTTGTCTGGATTCAGTTTCAGCTTGTTCTGTCTTAGCTGGCTGACTAGTTCAAAGGAAAGCATCAGTTCAGACCTCATGAAAAGAAATGCTACCCTCCACCTCATCCTCCAGTCCAAAGCTGGTGAAGGACTTTAAAAACAGCCAGCGTCAGAGATAATGAGACATTGCTTTTTTTGCGTGGGTTTGCATAGATTTTCACTTGATCCCCACAGCAACACAGCGGTTATGGGCAACTGTTTGTAAAAAAAGAAAAAGAAAAACCCAAATGGGCTTGGAGTGGTGCTGCAGTGGGGAGAGAGGGCTCCTGCTTCCCTCCAGGGCAGTTTTCCTGTGTGAAAAGTTATTTCACAGATTTTGCTGCTCCATGTGAAGTATTTTGTGCATGTGGAGCAGTAAAATCAGCAAAATAACTCCCCTTTCCAGCACGGTTTTCAAATGAGAACTCCTTGGAGGGGTGGGTAAGGAGCTGTTTCTTTTCCTGTGGTGCCATTCTGAGCCCATTTGGGCTCTCTTTTTTAATTGTTCCCTGCAGTTGTTGTGTGACTGTGGAGATCAAAAAGGGTAATGCCTAACTTGGCCCTCGGTGGAGTCAAACTAACTACCTCAGGTTCATTCAGCGAGGTTTCAGGCAAGCAAGTCAGGTCCACTTGTTCCTCATACAACTGGTCAGATGATATAACAATCTTACTTTGCACAGGCTTGTCATTACACAGCATCAACATCAAAGTGAAGCCACCTGAAAGAGCCTTCGCACCTCTATTTCCCCAGATGGGATGGAGGTGAGACATGTAGTAGCACCATCACATTTTGCATGTTGTCCTACACCAACACTCCTCCCACTGCCATTCCTTCCTGCTCCCCACATTCAATAAAAGACAACCATTACCACCTCCCTGTCCCAGCCTCCCAAAACTACTGCTTTCAGGGCTAAGACTGCCAGGCCCCAATCCCAAATGGTAGGCCAGCCATCAAAGATCCCTTCCAGAGGGCAGCATTCTGTGTCACCACCCTTAAGATGATGGCTGCGTTATGAAGACCAGCTTACTCAGAAGGGGCTGGCTACTGGCAGAGTTAAATCACCATGCTCTTCCAGGTGCAAGCCATTAAACAATTACATACTGGGGGGGGGGGTGCTTACTGCACTCACATTATCTTCAGCTGGCCTCTCCTCACTGACCAGAAGCAAGCAGGTAGCAATAAGACAGTGAAAACTGGATGGTTTAATCGCTCCTTTCTTCCTCACATTACCAGGGCATCAGCAGACGCAGTGGGGAGACCTGAACAGTTCACTACATGCATGGAAGCCCACATTCACCCTCCCCCCCTTTTAAAATGTAGGTATTGCCTGTGCCTGAGGAGGAGCTACTGAAGATCTCAGGTGACCCCAAGACTGCTGCCAGCCCTCTTCTTTGTCTGTCTCAGAATTCCACTGTGGACTTTCTCCGGCCGATTAAAATTCAGCTTCCTCTGCCCCCAGGGGTCACAGGTCAGTTTGCTCCAGAAATTGCTAAGGAGAAACATGGTTTGATGGAACTGTAGCATTCCCTGAATTTTCCGTGTAGCACATCAGTACAATTATATACTGTTTTGAATTGTACGGAGAACTTAAGTTCCTCCAAAGATTCAATGCCTGGCATGTTTCAGTCTGGCACTGAGCTGCAAGTCATTTCGTCAAACCGCTCGCATCCTTTCAGAACTCCATATAAACTGTTGATAATGAAACATGAATAAACTGTTATCCCCTTTAGTAGGAACAGTGGTGAACTAAATTAAAAAATGGACCTTAAAGGCTGCTAGATGAGATCTTTTAATCTCTTCTAAGGTCTAACCTTGGATCAGTCTAGAGTACATCTTCTGCATGGTGACTGGAATGCCGAGAACTGGAATGACATCACAGGTCAAGTGGAGTTAAAGTTCACCCATCTTTATGTTTTGTTTGAAGTCACCCATTTTTCCTGGTAAGTTGACTGAAAACATTATCCATCCTGAACAATACTTAAGCGACTGTACCTTCTCAATATCTACTTCATGCTTCTGTTGGGCTATGCTCCTTGTTCTTTCTTTTGATAGTAAGATGCTGGAGATGGATCCTTAGGGACATGAAACATCTGGCAACTAATTTAGCAGCTTTAGCAACACAATTGCTTGTCCGAGAGTCTTTCTCCTTCAGGCCGCTCCCCATCCTGGAGATCTCCGGCATTGACAGTGTAGGTCTAGTGTGGGGTGCCAAGGAAAGTTTGGCCATCTGTGTGGTGTACCGGCCACCCAGCGCACCAGCAGATGCCCTGCCACATCTGTTAGAGGTGGCGGCTGGATGAGCCTTGGAGCACTCAAAACTATTGGTATTGGGTGACTTCAACGTCCATGCTGACGATGATGCCTCTAGTCGGGCTGTGGACCTGGTGTCCTCTGTGGCTGCACTTGGACTTTCCCAGATTGTTTCGGCCCCTACACATCAAGCACACCACACGCTGGATTTGATCTTTGGGATGGGGATGGATGTGGTGGTAGAAACAACTGCGTTCATTCCATGGTCAGACCACATGGTCCTGAAGGCTCGGTTGGATATCCCACCTCTCCCCTGCAAGGGCGGTGAGCTTACTTATGCTCACCCGCGGAGACTTATAGATCCAATTGGTTTCCAGAATGTTCTGCGGGATCCGATGCTCCCTGGCGGTTCATTGGATGAGCTGGTGGAAGATTGGCAAGTCCGTCTTTCTGAAGCCATCGATGAAATCGCCCCCCGTCGCCCTCTCCGCCCCCGTACCAAACTAGCTCCCTGGTATACAGAGGAGCTACATTGGAAGAAGCGGGAGCTGAGACGGCTAGAGCGAGTGTGGCGGCAAACTCGTGACGAAGAGGCAAGAGCATCTTATAGGACGTTTATGAAGGCCTATGAGATGGCAGTGAAGGCTACAAAGAAAGAGTTTTATGCAGCCTCCATTGCATCAGCTAGCTCACGCCCAGCAAAACTGTTCCATGTGATTCGGTCTTTGGTCTCCTTATCAGGAGGGGACCATCAAAATTCAAATTCGGATATTAGCTGTGAGGTTTTTGGGAGCTTTTTTGCTGATAAAATCTTGTCTCTCCGCCGTGATCTCCCAGCCACAGTTGATACAGTGTGCGAACTGGAGGCCCCTTTGCCGCCTTCTGAGATGATATTAGACCATTTCAGTCCACTCTCTGGGGATGAGATTGACAGGATCCTGCGAGCAGTTAGGCCTACCACATTCTCCTTGGACCTGTGCCCTTCGTGGCTGGTGAAAGCCAGCGTAGATGGGCTACGGGATGCCCTGGAGGCCATTGTCAACATGTCTCTGAGCTCTGGGATCTTTCCGGAAGCGTTGAAGGAAGCTGTGGTTAGGCCTCTCCTGAAAAAACCATCTTTGGACCCTACCGACCCGGTCAGTTACCGCCCAGTTTCGAACCTCCCGTTCCTGGGTAAGGTGATTGAGCGGGCGGTGGTAGAGCAGCTGCAGGTCTTCCTGAATGATTCCTCATCCCTAGATCCTTTCCAGTGTGACTTCCATCCGGGACATGGGACGGAGACATTGCTGGTCGCCATGATGGACAATCTCCATAGACAGCTGGATCAAGGCGGGTCGGCGCTGCTGATATTGTTAGATTTATCAGCAGCATTCGACATGGTTGATCATGACCTGTTGGTCCACCGCCTTGCCGATGTGGGGATTCGAGGGACAGCTCTGCAGTGGTTTATCTCTTTTCTCCACGGTCAAGGACAGAGGGTGGCACTAGGGGAGAAGTTGTCATCCCACCACCCATTGGTGTGCGGTGTCCCTCAAGGGGCAATACTCTCCCCCCTGCTATTTCACGTATATATATGCCCCCATGCCCAGCTGGTACAGAGTTTCGGACTTGGGTGCCATCAATATGCAGATGACACCCCAATTGTATTTGATGATGGACGGCCGGCCTGGCTCTGCTCTAGATGTCCTGGAACGTGCCTTCGGAGCTATGACTGGATGGTTGAAGCAGAGTCGGCTGAGACTGAATCCCTTGAAGACGGAGGTCCTGTATGTGGGTCTAGGGTCTATGGGTATGGGACTCTGGCTCCCTGCTCTCGATGGAGCGCCACTTACGCAGGTGTCAAGAGTGAGGAGCCTGGGGGTGGTCCTGGATGCTTCCTTGTCTATGGAGGCACAGGTCGCAGCGGTTGTTTGATCCTCTTTCTTCTATCTAAGACAGGCTCGACAACTTGTCCCCTACTTATCGACCCATGACCTTACGACAGTGATCCAGGCAACGGTCACCTCCAGATTAGACTACTGCAACTCACTCTACGCAGGGCTTCCCTTGAGCTTGATCCGGAAACTGCAGCTGGTTCAGAATGCAGCTGCACGGGTGGTTGCCAGAAAACCAATAATGGCTCATATAACACCGATCCGCCGTCAGCTGCACTGGTTACCGGTTGAGTACTGGGTCTGGTTCAAGGTTTTGGTGTTGACCTATAAAGCCCTATGCAGACTGGGCCCAGCATACCTTTGGGACCGCCTCTCCCCATATGTTCCCCGGAGGTTGCTTCGATCAGCCACTAAGAACTTGCTGATGGTCCCTGGCCCCAGGGAGGTCCTCCTGGCCTCTACCAGAGCTAGGGCCTTTTCGGTTCTGGCTCCGACCTGGTGGAACTCTCTGTCTGAGGAAACTAGGGCCCAGCAGGATTTGTTATCTTTCCGCTGGGCCTGCAAGACGGAGATGTTCCGCCAGGCATTTGGTGGGGGCTAGGCTGTCCTCTCGCCGGCCATACCACTGAAGACCTTCCACCACCCATGCAGGAAAATGCTGTTTTTAATATTTTATACCCGCCAATTTTAATTGTTTTGATATAATGTTTTAATGTTTTTATAATGTTTTTACTGTTTTAAACTGTTGTTAAACCTCCCTGAGCCCTTCTGACGGGGAGAGCGGTCTAGAAATGTGATTAAATAAATAATAAATTAAATAAATAGTACACTACTGGGTTCTGGGTCAGGTTTGTTAGTTCTAGAGACCAGTAAACACTAGGTCATCACTTGAACAATGGAAAGCCATTGGACCAGCAAGGCTTCTCTCTAGGACTGAGCCTTAAATAGTCCTAAAGGGAAGCAACCCTGCCTGGTTTTGAGCATTGAGTCTGAGGCTTTATCCTGCAAGCTCTTAGTTGGGCAATGATCCTGTGAGGACTTACTTGTTCAAGGACAGCTGTCTTATCTAGGCTTGGCTCTGTGTAGCTGGAGTAGCTTCATCTGCAGAGGCCTCCGCATCTAGGTGCCCATGGTCTGAGGGGACTCTGATAGCATTAAGTGTCTGCTAAGCCTCCAGGTCTTAATTGAAAGCTGTTCCCAGATCCTCCCAATCTCTGTCAGATGAGTAGTCTGTTCCAAGGTCCAGTCCTCAAGGGGTCCTGACACCTTCCCCTTCGCCATGCACACAATGTAACGTGTGAAATAATTGCTCCTCCCAGAGGCCCCATATGAATGAGACCTGATCCACACAATACTACTTCAGTGTGTGTGTGTTTGGGGGAGGGGGGGGGAGCTATTTGTTATTCCACATGATCGCTTCACTGTTGTGAAAAAGAGTAGATGAACCAGGTTTGAGGCTACAGATCTGAAGGTGGTTCCTGCTAATTCCCTATAGTTTATTTATATAACCTAGATCAGCTCAAAGATATCTGTGTCCGTCTAGAATACTTATCCGAGAATACAGATCTTGCATTTTCCTTTTGAAGATTAATTCTTTTTCTTTTGACATTATGAAACAGATATTTTACACTCTTGTAACTGACATCTGCAAACATACCTGATTACAAGTGAGAGGGCCAGACTAATTATAATCAATTTTCAAACTTCCTACCCAGGTACTGGCTGTGGTATACTACTAAGACATACATTAGTGGCATTGCCAAAGAGATCTACAAAAGATTGCGTATGTACCAAGTGAACTTCATAGTTCTACAGAGGAAGAAAGATCCTGAACAAGTCTTGCTACAGTGTGTCCCGAAGCACAAGGTATTACCTGTCCTGGTTGTGCTTGTATTTGTAGACACACACACAAACAATAAATATAGCTTGCATTTGGCCGGTTTAAAAATGTTCTTAGTTGTCACTGGAAACTCTTTATTCCTGTCTTACCAGGAGCTGTAAGTTTTGATAACTTAGCTAGACAGTACCCAGATCTTGGGTTGAACCACCACACTTTTACTTTAGGGATCTTTTTGGCAAAATTATAGGGCTCCACATCAATTTTGGAATGAAATTGAGGCTGGAATATAGTAAAATAATGCAAGTTTTATTAAGGGAAATATTAGAGCACACGTGCACTAAGAAGGATATCAATCATGCATATAGCACTAAATATCAAAATGTCCTCAGGACATGCTAAATATTCAATGGAGAGGTGCGGGGGCGGGGGGGAGAAGAGAAAACAAGAGTAGAAGGGAAAGCAGAGGATTCTATTGCGTGTCCTTGCACCATTCGGTATAGGAAGCATCTGTGGTAGTTTCCAAGCACGAAGGTGACTGCTTTCAGACTGACGCAGGGGGTTTGGAGTTCCAGGAAGGGCTTTGACCATGGCCATGTCAAAACCCTTCCTGCAAATCCAGGTCAAAATCCAAGGGAGAGAGCCAGGGAAAGGCAGCCATGTAAAAGAGAGGAAGGGCAGAGCAAGGGCACTCAGGATATGCAGCAGAGGAGAGTCTGAAGATCAGATGCTGAGCACAAATAGAAGTGGTAAAGGCAGCTCTTGAAGGTTAGAGAACAAGAATGAAAACTTGATGTTTTTTGTGCGGTTGGAGCAAGACAGTGGAATCTGAGGTGTGTCTAGAAGTGGGTTAATTTGCTAACAGACCTGGAGAGAAATGTCCCATCCCTTTCATAGAGGTTTAATATGTGGAAATCGGCAGCTGAAACTTTTCATGGCATCAAGATATATAACATCCCACTAAAGTTCTGTTAAAGAGACAGGCCATTTTACGTCAGGCAGTTGGCAACCCAGAGGAGCCATCCCTTGGACTATCTTCCTTGAATTACAGGTTACAAGTATGGAAGTCCATTCCATTAGGCAAGACAGCAGATATTGTGCCCTGGAGAACACTTTGATTGGATTGGAATGCTGAGAATGGAGCTGATTGTGTCTGTTTGGGTCATTTTTCTCTGGGCTTTTCTTTTGTACCCACACTATGCCTGTCAGCTACCTGACCATTGCATTTCATGTATTCAGTTTAAATTCATTCATGCAGCGTTGTCTGTTCCTGCCTGTTCTCCTGCTCAAGCCATTTCCTTTTATCCTGACAATATTCTCTGGAACAATTCTCAAGGGTTTGTGTGACTTCCATGCATTCCACAGGATAGGTGGTTTGGCTGCAGACCAAAGAGAGAGAGAGAGATTAAGGCCAACAAAATGGAGGTGGAATAGTCATGGCAACATAAAAGTGAGAATACATGGTGGAAGGGAGGGGAAGAAACAATGATTGGTGTAATCTGGTTGTTGTAACTCAGTCTCAGTGTAGTTGTTCAGTTTGGTATTATGTGGAGCCCCTGTAATTTGTGCCATGCCACTGTGGAAAGCAGCATTTCTTGCGTATAAGCAGGTCTTTAGGAAATTTTTCTCCTGGAAACCCAGATTCTTGCACTGAACTACCTAACAAGTTACGGAATGAATTGGCATTGTAAATTCACAAATTATTTCCTTTTTAAAAATCTGATAGGTCGATCCTGTTTTGAAAAAACTCCACGAAAGATACCGAGGCCCTGAGCCATCTGACATGGTGGAGATGTTTGAAGGAGAGCAGTTCTTTGCAGCTTTTGAAAGAGGCATCAACATTGATGCAGGTAAAGTGCAATAAAGCTGGCTTATACCCCAAACAAACCCGGCTGTTGCCCTCAAACCTAGTCTGCTGATTTTAAGGTGCTTAGCTTACAAAATGGACTTCTTCAGTAATCACAGGTTCCTAAATGTATTTGATGAAGAGAGCTTTGACTCATGAAAAGTTATACCCTGGAAAAATTTGCTGGTCTTTTAAGGTGCTGGTGGACTCATATTCAGTGGTCAGAAGCTCTTCTGAAACCACAGGTGTATATTGTACACTACATTAATCCGTTGGCCATCTGAATAGTAATGGGATCAGTGAGGGTCATGGGAACTACACAGCAGAAAGTATGAAATTCTCCAGCACCAGGTTATGTATGCTTTTTTTGATTTGGCACTAAAAAGAAATTCCTGAGCAGGCATTCCCTTAAAAACATTCTCTTGTTGCCCATTCACTCAGATGGCACTGCTTGGAGGATCTAGATAGAATCATAGGGTTGGAAGGGACCTTCAGGGTCATCTAGTCCACCCCCCTGCACAATGCAGAAAATTCACAACTATCTCCCCTCCCCACACCCCCAGTGACCCCAGCCCCATGCCCAGAAGATGGCAAAACACCATTAGATAGCTTATTTGCATTGTCTAGCTGATACCCAATGCAGCCATTTGCCTGTTCCTCTGGGGGAGGAGGTCTACCTGCATCAGTAGCAGCAGAAATTGTAGGGTGCAACGATATCATTTGTGGTAGCACTGCTTGGGTGGGTGTACTTACATTTTGTCAGGGGGAGTGTGGGAGTCTGTAGAATTCTTTCTGCTCCCTTAATTGTACATGCCTGTTGGATTTGGATTCTGTCCATCATGCTGAAGTGCATTGTCTACAAGGCTCTCTTAACTGTCAAAGGGGATTTTCAGGATTCATACCCACTTTGCCAACTCCTTCAGTGAGTTTTTCCACAGGATCCCACCCGTGAAGGTGGTCACTTGATATTTTTATTATCTCCAACTTAAACTTAGACCGCCCAGACTGCATTGCTGGAAGAATTTCATTCAACTTTTACTCTCATTTGAAAAATGTGAAGGAAGTCTATATTACTTCTGAAGTGGACAGAAAAAACAAAGCTGTGAAAGGGCAGGTACATGAGTTTCTCACTTTTTGCTGTCTTCGTATTATTCAATGATACATGTAGTAAAATGACATATCCCTTATATTAACAAATCAATACCTTATTATGCATTTCCTAATTACGCTCCAGTGCATTACAAGGGCTTTTCATTTCCTGTGATTTTCTGGATGTATTTCAAAAGATAAGAGTAAAGGAATCATAGTGAAATGAATTAGCCTTAACTGATTAACTCCCACTGATTTCTCTGTATTTTGATCCATGTATGTAAAAGAATCTGGATGTATGTAAAATAATGTATGCAGAATCTGGAACCTAAAACAACATTTCAAGAGTCCCAGCTTTTTTAGAAAATGAATTTTTATCTCTAATGGTTATGAAGATGCATTTCAAAACGGGCAGGCAATAACTATGGAAGAGTACAGTACTGAGGGGCCATGCCCCTTTTTTCATGGTTCCATTTATCTTCCCCAAGCATTACTAACACTTTCCCAAAAATTCAGTGTTGGATTCACAGTAAACCATGCAAATGTAATTAGTTCCAACTAACCAAAAACATGGGGATACGTTATTAGTTGCTTGATTATATGGTAACATTGGCTGTTGGCTTATTGACTTAGGACAGTGTAGCATGAATCCTTAGTAATAGGAAAGTGTGTGTAATTAGGTGCCCTTATAACTACCTTTGTCCACTAGCAAAAGTGGAAAATGGTGCTAGAGCTTGTCATGAGCTACTGATTTGAAACTACAAAATAGCATCCAGAGTAAAGGTTATTTCATAAACCAAGAGGAACACAGTCCCTGCCAAAACAGAATTGGATGTTGTAAACTTAATGCACACTTCATGGTATTCTCTTTCTGAAGGTTTCCTTTTATCGAGGAGCTGTTCCAAAGAACATTCCTGAAGAGGCTACCAAAAAGAGGAAAGGCCCCAAGTCCCACTGGCTTGCTACTTTGCCAATCAAGCTACCTGTAAGTTGCCAGTTTTTTCCCCAAGAGGCAATGGAATATGAATGGGGAGGTATGGGTGAGGGATCAGGTTGCCATCTTTCCTCCCATCACAGTTCAAGTACTTTCCCCTGAACATTGTGCCAGAAAAGACTGAATCTGATTAGTTTCTACATGTCGGCATAGATCCAGAGGAGTTAGCCGTGTTAGCCTGCAGTAGCAAAATAGCAAAGAGTCCAGTAGCATCTTTAAGAACAACCAATTTTATTATAGCATAAGCTTTCGAGAGCCACAACTCTTGCATCTGACGAAGAGAGCTGTGGCTCTCAAAAGCTTTTATGCTACAATAAAGTTGGTTAGTCTTAGAAGATGCTACTGGACTTTTTGCTATTTTACATATCGGCAGCATCACACATGAGAATGACTAGTGAGAAAGACAGCAGGTCTAGTGTCCTATTTACATGGTAGAAAAGCATTTGGCAGTGTGGCAAAACTAAGGATTATAGATAAAAGCCTTTGGCAAACATTTCAGCAAAGGAAGTAGAGACATCCCTTTTTATTTTAAAAGTCTGGCACCAGTGGGAAGCAGCACTGAGAGCTTAGGACTGTAACATAGTCTATTTGATATGTTTGCACATTCTCTAGCATCCCTGGCCAGATAAAACTATTATATAGAACAAGCAGGGAATCCCTTTTGCCATCTGGTCCTCTTCTTCATTCTATCTTCTCTTTCCCTCCCTCTCACAGCCCCTATACCCCTTCTTTTCATAGTTCCCTTCTCATCTGCCACTTTTCCTCCAGCACCCAGTGTAGCTTTGCTCCTCACCCCTCTTTTCCCTGCTTGCCAACTCCCCCCCCACTCCCCTCAGGCATCAAAATGAAACTGGACTAGCCATTTTGGATTACATAAGCAACTGGAGTTGCCTAAGTAATCCAAAATAGTTGCTTGGCATATAAAACTTTTAGGGTTTTTTTTTCTCTTCCTTTTTTTAAATTTAAGATTATTATGCAATCCTGAGGGTTTCCTCAGAGTTGTAGAAACATCTCCCCTTTTCTGTGCCTAGCCCTCTTGTGGAGATTTTTTGATCTGTATTCTGAAGCCAGGTTGAGACTGATTTTTCCATATTGCTTTCCATTTGTTTCTCTAATCTGAATTACGTAGCCTTGGTAGGAGCCATTACCCATCAAGGAAGTGAACAGAGGAGGCTAGGTTTAAAGATAGGGTATTTCCACTTTTCTCATGCCTGTGTTTAGTTAGTTCTCATAGTAGGATAACAGGACTCTTATCTCAATCCCACACTGAAGGTGTGATATTTGGCAGTCTTCCTCTCAGCAAGTCCTCTGTTCTCTTAGCTTTAGGGCTCAGAAGGGAAACTGCTGGACATCTGTCAGAATATGAGAAAGAGCAGTAGGCAATAATTAGCTATATAGCAACCTTTCGCACATATTTTGCTAAAGTCTTCTTTGTTTAAAAAAATATTGCCTATTCAAATGTTTTACCTTTAGTTCTCCATCACCATAGAGATTTTCTCTTTAGGGATTCTATATAATGAAAAACGTTTGTCATCTCTTCTCATTCTCTCTGCTTGGCCATGTTTCTTGGCTAAATTCATTTAATGATGCACCACAGTCTGGTTAATGGTGCCAACAGAGAGAATATGGAATTTTTATTATTTGCTGATTAAAATGAAGGTGGAGAGGAAGGCTGTCTAAAATAATTCTTGGTGCTTGTGAAGGGATTCCTCCAAGTGTCCCAATAGAGGGAGACCCCCTAACCAAGACTCTAGATCTTATTCAAACCAAGGCAGTAAATTTGGAAAATAAAAGGTTTATTAGAGAAACACACAAATAAATAGATGCACTTTAAACAACTCAGCCAAAGTGCATACCTAACAATGTAGGCACCCACATTTATATCCTCTTTCAGACAGATTCAAAGTAAAATTGTTTTACAATAGCAAGATAGTTTACAAAAGGTAAACAAGCTTAAGTCAGTAAAATCTTGGAGAGTTAACAGTAATTCCTAAAAGTTGCCAGGTCATATAGACTATAAAGGGTGACATTTAACACTTCTTTGGCACTTCTTGTTATCTTTTGGAAAACTAGAGGGAATTTTGGACTGAAAGGGGAAGTGCTAACAAAAACAAAGCTACAACATCCAAGATTTTTCTCAAAGCCATGTCCTGTTGTTGATTTAAAACATTCCCATCTCACTATATTCACCTACGTTGCAATTTCTAGAAAAAAGGAATATTAAAGTGAAAGTAGGTGAAAGGGTATTTGAAATGAGGCAGATAAGGCTCACTTCTATAACGCCCTTTTCAAAAAACCAAACTTATAAAAAACTAAAAGCTAAAAATATGTATATGTAAAAATCTCCTGACAGTGTTTCGAAACCCCTGCTGAACCTGGAATCCCACGCTTTTTTGAGCTATGCAGGGAAAGATCTTACAGTGTCTGAAGCAAAAGCAGCTGAATTGCTTCTTAGGGAGTGGGAGCAAAGGATTATTCTTCTCATTTACAAATTCAAAGAAAGGAACACAGATTACTTGCACTGGACTTCCTAGGGCTTCTGTGGGAGAACTAGGAGTGATGCCTTATGACCTTAGTTTTATGTCATCTCTGTAGTGTCAGGATGGGGGGAAATGTCCATCGCACTGAAAGCAGTAGCATTTTCCCCTTGAGATGAATGTCGTGTTGAAGATATTCATCACTGACTTGTCAAGAAAATTGGCTGTTTATTGTCCAATTAATTTTGGTCTTGCATTGGTAAGTCCAGGCATCGGAAGACTTGCTTTTTTATATATCATGATTAACAGATTCCCTTCTGTTTTGTTCCACCAGAAACTGAAATCTCAGGGAAATGAGATGCCTACAGTCAAAAATGGCTTCTCTCTGCCTCCTCTGAATCTGGGCAATGCTGAAACTGGTTACTTGACACAAGCTAATCTTCTTGGCATTGCGGGGCGCATTGGAGCTGAATGGCAAACCATTGGCTTGAATCTGGGGTTCTCCTATCAGCAGATCCAGCAGATAAGATACAATAATAGGTGAGGCAAGAAACTCTAGGAATTAAAATGAGAAATGGGTTTAGAATACTAATTTTCTTCAGGGGTGTGTGTGGGGAGGTAAGGAATAATCGCACTATTAAGGATCCGTGTTTTGCACCCTTCATCTCAGTGGCTTACCAGAAGCAGGAGTAGGGCGGTATCCTTAAGAGTTTAAGTAATCCCACTTCCCAGAACAGTAATTTTCATTTGTGTCCAGAAATGTGCATATTAAATAATTATGCACATAAAGCATATTTACATATATATTTGATAGCTTCTTTTTTTGTTTATTTTCAGAAGTTAAATTCCTTCTTTCTCCTCTTGCCCAAATTACAGGCCTATCCTCTATGAAGGACTTCACAATGAAATATGTGACTTGTGTAGTATTTGGGTAGTTGGAAATACATATGTAGACACAGTGATTGAGGATAATAGAGAGAACAAAAAAAACCCTTACAGTTTCTAAGCATTTAAATAAAAGTGTTGTGAGTTTTCGGTTTCTAGGTTTTTCATTCATGAACTTAAGGGCTTAGAATTTATGGGCCTTTAGGGTAGAAGTAGACATGCTTAGGATTCTGTAGGTGCTGCCAGGTCTACCAGTATGTATTTTTCTGTCTTGTGCAGATTTGAACATGTTGACGACATTGTGTAAGCTGGTAGATGAATTTATGAGTTTTTGCTGTTGCTGTGAAAATGAAATAGATTTTTAAATTATTATTATTGTTGTTGTTATTTCTAAGTTGCTTGGAGTCTATGGAAAGGCAGTGGTCTACATACATTTCTGATATTGGTTCTGTGATGCCCTTTTGCTGCTCCCCCATTTTTTTCAGGGAAGACCTCAGTACTCAGATTCTGGATATGCTCTTTTCTTGGGCTCAGCAAAATAAAAAGACCTCTGACTGCATAGACAGGCTGATCAGCGCTATGAAGGAGAGCGGCCGCCAAGACATAGCCGATGAGGTTGAAGCTATCATCGCCCTGGGAAGGCAGAAATATAGAGAGTCCATTCGGAGAGTGGGCCTGAACCAGGAAAGCAGCACTGAAGACTCTGCTATTGCCATGGTGTAGCTCCTGTTGAGAGCCTGCTTTGTCATACAAAGGGACTGGATCCAGCAGAGGACGCTGTCAGTGGAAAGTCACAGATCTTCCCTGCCCCCCCCCAGTTCCTTCCAACATTGGGGAAGGATACTCCTTGGGATCATGGGGTCCATGTGGAGCTATAGCTGTGCTGCAGTGAAGGGGAGAGAGGGAGCAAAATCAGTCCCACCTTTGGTAAGCATGTTAGCATGGCACAGAGGCTTAACTGCAGGTCAGAATGGGCTGAGGCCACTCACAGAATACTTTGAGTTGCATGTTTGGACTTTGTCCGTTCCCTGCATCTTTGTGCTTTGAACTGCTGAGTCTGGAATTGACTTTCAGTGAAGTGGAGACATTCTGCTCATACCCTACCACAATTTTTTGTTAGTCTTATATGTGCTACTGGAGTTCTGCTCTTTTCTGTTGCATCCTGTGAAGGTCATTTTAATACATAATATATTTATTTTAGTTCCTTCACTTACCACTGTAGAAATGCTCCTTTTGTGAAGTGATGTCAAATTCAAAGAGGTATGAGAAGAAACGAGAACATAATGTGCTAGGATTCTCTTCCAAGCGACATGTGTTTGTATTCATTAGAGTGCTTGCAGGGAGGACCACGGGTTTAAAGAATGGGAAGCAGGAAAGGTAACTTGCATCTCTTATTTTCTGTCAGGTCTGTCACATAGTTCACTCTGAGAAGGGACCTTTGACCTTACATCTTCCTTCAGATGATGTAAGGTCAAAGGCTTTCCAGCTGAAGTCTAGCATATATTTTTGTGGGTATCTGCCTTCACTCTGGTCTCCTTCAGTATCATGGTAGCTTCTAGATGTTTGATGCTCATGGCTCCATTTTTTGTGCCACTGCTGACTTATAGAAAGCCTGTAAGTAGCCAGTTGTCTGGTCAACTGTGGAGAGTTAAAGTCTTCTCCAGGCAACCAGAAACAGAAGCTTTACAGAAGTTTATTTTTCTTTTAGGCTAAAGTAACCAGAATAGATAGGCAGGATAATAAAATTTTGTGTAGGCTAATAGCATCTAGCCACCTGGGGATGTTTGCTTTTCATTGTAGCATGAATTCTTGATGGTATCCGATCACTCTTCTGTGGAACCTCCTATTGCTTATTGAATATCCCAGCCGTTGATCGTGTTTATTTACACTCTGTAACCTGCCTTGAATTTCAGTGATATAAATAACAAAATATCAGTGCTCAGTGCTCAGAGGCAACTTAAAGGGGAGGTCTTGGCCTCTATACCCTGTTTGTTGGCCACAGTGGAAGACAAGATGCTGGGTTAGATGGAATAATGTTCCAGACACCTGTTCTTAAATTCCATTTAATAGGACTTATTAGTATCATATCAGTTGATCTAATACAGTGTAACTCACTCAGTGATTTGGGGGGCACACGTGACTCTTTGACATGCCACCTGTTGCTGTTTTGGGCAGTGTTCCCCAATTTGGCACCTGCCCAATGTTTCAGGAAAGTAGGCAACACTTTTACCTGATAGGGCTTGGTTGGCAAGTAGCTCCCACCTTGAAACAGCTGCCTCAGAGGAATAGGTGAGCTGCAAGCCTCCTCAAGGTACAGACCTCATGCTAGGAATGGATGTAAATGTGTCTTTTGATGGTAACTATGAATGTAGCTCTCCATAAGCCAATGAGTAAGTAACACTGGTCTAATAGGAACCTCAGTCCCAGTTTAGCACGCGAGATTTATGTTACTTACTGTATTATACTGTCCCTTTAAATGTTACCTTCCCTTGGTTTCTGTTTCCTATTTGTGTCTCTCAGTTGAGGAAAAAGATAAACTTACCATGGGTACTTGGTTGCTATTCTTGGGGTAATCTCTTCTACACTAGTGGAGCCACATATATAACACCTGTATCTAATTCCACAGTGCTAGCCCCTATGTGGACAATGAAGTTGGCGTAATAGGACATGCAGGATCAGATGAGAAAGCTCTGCATTTTTAGGGAAACCCCCCAGGCTTGCAGAAAACTCATGCTGCTTCCCTTGTTCACTAAATTGAGACTATCCCCCTCCCTAGGGATTCCTGCAGACCAATAAGGTTGCAAAGGCAATCAAAATAACACCTGCAGACTCATGTGACTTTTGGGTACCATTTTGGTGCTTAGAAAAGTCGAGCCTGGCCACTTACATAGATTCTTGCTTCCTTCCATAATTTATTCTGCTTTTGGTTACTTCCGGGCTAGAGCAAAGCACTATACAGGACAGTGAATGACTGGAAATCCGGTTCCATTTCTTCCTCTGCCTCCGAGATTTAACTACTTAATAAAAATAAGATGTGGCCATGGTTTGTACTTTGATTAGAGACCACTGAGAAAGTTAGGTCACTATACAGATGCAGGCAATGGCAAACCCACATCTGTTTGTCTCTCACCTTCAAAACCCAATGGAGTCACTGTGAGTCAGCTGCGACTTGATAGCACTTTACACATGTACACACTGCAGATCCAAGCCAGATTGTTCCTGGTGTGATTCCCCCCCCCCCTTGGGAGGCTCTTGCAGGAATAGTTAAAGATGCAGCTGCAACTCTGCTGTTGGTCACGTTCAGACATGCCTTGTGATCCAAGATCATCAGCTCTGGTCACTGGGTGGGAGCCCCTCCGTGGTATTCATTTGCTCTTTGCCTCCCAATGTTCCTGCTGCCTGATCACCCCATGTATCCCTTTAACTAGCTGTGAATCTATCTCCTTTCTTTTAATGGGAAGTACAGAGAGGAACATCAGAATTCAATAAAAATAAATCTAGCATGGGAGACTGCAAAGAACAGCTTGGGGGGGGGGAATTAATTTTGTCACCAAGTCATGTTATGGCCTGTATAAATTATGCAATCAAGGCTATATTTGCTTATTCTGCAAAATTTTGCATTTGTTATTTATGGTGAAGGAAGGGCCAAGAATTCTCACTTTCTGATAGCTCACTAGGTATTTCACCACACACTTTCAAAACTGTCTATACCGATCTATAGACCAGAAACTAGATGTTGTTGTTTTTTAATGAAGGGTTTTAAGAAAAAAATAGTTCTGTCTTCCACGTGTGTCTTGCTATCATAGCTGAATATACACAGCCATTATTGTTTTAAATTTGGGACACGTGGATTCCTAGTTTCCAGTTGAATGATCTATGCATTAGCAGATCTCTAGAAAAACAAGTCCCTTACCAACACTCAAGATATTGGAAATGTGTTTCACCCAAGCACATAGTTTCAGTCATGCTACATACACACGTTCTGTGTAGTGTGCATTTGACTTCATTAACTAAGCAAAGAAATGTGACCTTGCAGTACAGACTTATAGACAGTAGGTGGCAGTAGCACAGCTCCAAACACTTTTGGAGATCAGGTTAAGTCTGGCTGATTTCTTGGCTAGGACAGCTCCATCACTCAGCATGCAATAAAAAATTCAAGTAGCTTTGTTTAGCACTGAGATAAGCACAGCGTGGATTATACTGTCCCCCGCCCCTTCTCTTAGTTACAGGTGGAATTATGCATTGACAGCTGCTTCCATCATTGCCATACAGGAAAAGCTGCAAGGGATTATGGAGTAACCCATTTGCAGCGATCACTGATGAAGCTGTTGGAGCAGCATGCAAAAACAATTATAAAAAAATCAATAACAGTTTATAGGCCATAGGCAAGAACATTCAGAAAAACTAGGAATTTTGTGGTAATTAAACATAATATTACTGCCCAATGGGAACAAACTGTCACATTTTGAAAGGAACCTTTATAGTAATGTGTATCTGCTTTGAAACAGGAATACCAAAATCATTCTTATCTACTCATAAAAGTGTATTTCCTTGTAGTCTGGGGTTATCCCAGGAGGAAAGAAAGAAGTGTGTTCCAATGTGTCAAGACTTTGATCCCCATGTAAAATATAGTGAACGGGGAAGGAATGGCACATTTTACACATTGCTTTTAGCATTCAAACACAAAGCAAGTTGTTCCGTTGCATTTTTTCTTATTTTCACACACTAGCTCATGCAGTGTCGTCTTCAAAATCTCAAGCTTGAAATATATTCTCTGTTGAAATATATGGGGGATAAATGATCACTTTATTGTAGTGATTTTAAGCACAGTAGTTAGTCATGGTTCTTAAAAGATGAGATCCAATCGCTTTCATCTTCCTGCTGGATTTTAAGCTTCCTTTTGTAAGGAATGGTTTGAACACTCCCATGCGTTTGCTTGTCTGAAAAAGGAATTCACTTTTGCTTTGAACAGGAAACCTTGGTAACCGCCTGATGTTGGCTGATCATGAATTCTTTCTTTAAAGAAATACTAAAAAGGAAGTGAAACACATGTATATATGCAGGATTCAGAGCGGCTTTGAACAGCTTGGACACTTTTTAATAGCACAAACTACAAGGGGATACTGTAGAGTTGTCCTTGCCTCTGGTACATATACCTATTCATTTTGCAAGTTTTGTCTAGCTTTATGGTGACCCAGAAAAAAGCTGAAACTAATCCTCAGAATATGTGTATATTTTGAGCTGTCATGGATACCAAGAAGATGATATCAAAAGAGTCCGTCTGTTCCATTAGACCGTAAACTGATTTTTTTAGATCAATGGGATACTGTTATAATTCCTCACATTAGAAAGGAATTAATACAAAGCCTGTTGATGGCAGCTAAACTTTAATAGCATGTAACTGGAAATCTACGAAAACTCCAATGGTGGAAAGTTGGATTAGCAAAATATGGGACCACTATATCCAAGAGAAAATCCATGATGATGTATACCAAGCACAAAATCATATGAAAGTGATTTTTTTAATGAAATGGTTTCCGTTTTTTGAATATCTCATTGTTACTGAACTACACCCTCCTAAACATCTGCAATTTCTCACTTTAATAAGATATAATGATAATGTAATTCCCTCTGTTTACTTAGCTTTTTGTAAATCTTGTTATGTGATTGTTTAACATGTGCCCGATAATGTAATTGTTTAAACAAATTTTATAGTCCTTACTGTAATTTATAATCTCTATTTTATAATTATCTTTAATGTTGTACTGTTATTGTTGAAATGAATATTTTTTTTTAAAAAGAGTCTGTCTGTGCCCCCCCTGTATATAATACAATTGTGCACACAGTTACCTTTATTTATTTATAGTGCCTGTGATGAATCATGCATGCAAGCTTGAGAGTTTTGTACCTGTTTTTAAAGCACTTTTACATATGAAAGAATCAGTGCATCTCTTCTGATCTAGGTCTTTTAGATGAAAAGAAGATCAAGTACAAGGCTACCTGCTCCACCACAGTAATGTCCCACCATGTAAGCACCAACAGCAATGCAAAACTAGCTGGTACAGCATCAACATCAAATGCTGGGATAGCCGGGACTTGAGAACATGGCCTGATAATCTGATTTCCCCCCCCCCCTCTCCATTTAAAAAAAAATGTAAATTTGTCCTGAGAAAGGATTCTGGTGAGTGAGAAAGCTTGCACACTGTCACGTATCACTAGGTTGTTCCTAATAAACGTATTACATGGATTGTGTTCCACCATGTAAACATCATTATTTTTAAGATGGGTTTTTTTGGTCCACATCACCTTGAGTCTTTAAAAGCAAACCAGCCCCCCCGCACTTCCCCGCACTCAAAGCCTCCTGAAACAAGGGTCCCTCTCTCCTTCACTGTGTATGTACTGCAGGTAGTCTGGGGCTGCTATTGCAGTGGGGGGTAAGGGAGAAGTTGTGGGCCTTGTTCTGCAAAATAATCCTCCATAAGCAATCTTAAGGATGTTTTCATGCATGATGCAACAATCATGTTAACACTTGCAAATGTGGATGGTGTCACTGCTGCACTAGGGAGAACTGTTTGCAAAGCCATCAGTGATACAAGGAAGAGACTTGGTTTTTTAATTCAACAATGCAGAAAGGGTAGGGAGGAGCCACACAGGATTCATTTTGCCCAGCAAACATTTCAGCCATGTATGCTACGCATATCAGTAAGTATTTCATAGCTTGTTAGGGAGCCCTGTGGTGCAGAGTGGTAAGCTGCAGTACTGCAGCCCAAGCTCTGCTCATGACCTGAGTTCGATCCCGGCAGAAACCGGGTTCAGGTAACCGGCCCAAGGTTGACTCAGCCTTCCAACCTTCCGAGGTCGGTAAAATGAGTACCCAGTTTCCTGGGGGTAAAGTGTAGATGACTGGGGAAGGCAATGGCGAACCACCCTGTAAAAAGTCTGCCAAGAAAATATTGCGATGCGATGTCCCCCCTCATGGGTCAGTAATGACTCGGTGCTTGCACCTTTACCTAAGAAAATAAATGAGTATAAAATTTTTGGTCACATTTTGAAGGTCCCAGCATGTGCTTTGAAGGCATCTGAAGCTAAGCAAATCTGAGTAGTTTCTGTGTGGATGTGGTTCATTATGGAAAGACAGAAGACCACTTTAAGTTCCACTGTAGAAGAAAGGCAGGATGTAAACATGGATTATGACTGCTGATACCTGTTGCTGAGACTGTTCAGTACCTACTTCTGAAGGAAGGGCTACTCCTCTGTAGGAAGGGCTACAGCACCTAGGATCACTAAAGAGACCAGCTGCCACAACAGGATCATCTTAGGATAAGGAGAAGACTGTCCCCTAGGTGTCTTTCAGCAGTGCTACAAAGACCAAGAGCAGCAAATTGGATTCCATGTTTAGAACAAAAGAATTGCAATTTTCAACTTCTTTTATAGCACTTTATAGCACTTGGGTGTTCCAAATAAGCAATACTTTAGTGTTTGGGGTTGCCATAATTACCTATGTACCAAAACAAAACAACTGAGTCAGCATACACCTAGAAATCATTTTCATTTTGTTAAAGCATTTGGAATGCTGAACCAAATCTGGGAAACCAAATTGTAACAAGTCCCTCCCACTAAAAAGTCTGTGTGTTTCATTTTGTTTGATAGCTCACAGCACCAGCAGCAGGCAGGCATTGGGCCTACATAGCAGCATCTTGTTTTCCTTAATAACATTCACCAACCAGGTCTCACGGGAGAGAGTCCTTACATTACTAATTAATTCTGTTGACAGGAAAGGGGAATGCATGCAGTGTGCATCTTTATTTCCCCATCGCTACTCGGGCTATAGCATTGTTTCTCTGCCAATCAGGTCTTCCCAAGGGAAGACCTCCCTCTCCCCACCTATAATCTTTGGAAATGTTCGGAAGGTTGAATGTGTAGAATCATGTCATAGGCTGCAATTTGAAAGACACTTCCCTGGGCCCAATGCTTTTCGATATTTCCATAAATTTGCAGATGACACCAAACCGGAAGGAGTAGCAAACACCCTTGAAAGCATGCATACTGAATAGGGGATACAGTTTTGGGTAGTGGTGTGTGTGAACAAGATCTTGGGATATGGGTGGATGGGAAGCTAAATAGCAGCAGTGTAATGCAGCAGTGAAAAAGGCATACATGTTGTCCCACTACATACCACATTGGTCAGGCCCCACCTGAAGTACTGTGTGCAGTTCTGGAGGCCTCATTTCAAAAAAGATGTGGAAAAATTAGAATGGGTGCAGAGGAGAGCAATGTATGATCAGGGCCTGGAGACCAAGCCATATGATGAAAGACTGAGGGGCCTGGGAATGTTCAGTTTGGAGAAGAGGAGGTTGAGGAGAGACATGATTGTTGATGGAAAATGTAGGCATCCTGGTCTTGCAGCTATAATGGAGAGCCAAGCTATAAAACCAGGACGCCTACATTTCCCATCAAAACTTGAGGGAAGCTGACAAGTGTCCAACCTGTGTAAGGCGTCACTTGTAGCTTGGCTCTAAGAGGAGGAAAGGAAGCTGTTCCTGTTGGCAAAAGAGGCTAGGACTTAAAAACAATGGGTTTAAACTATAGGAGTAAAGGTACTTGCTGGATCTTAGGAAAAACTTTACATTATGAGTAACTCAGCAATAGAATCAATTGCCTAGGGATGTGGTTGGTTCCCCCTCATTGGCAGTCTTCAAGGAGTGGACAAATACTTGTCAGGGCTGCTTTAGGTTGTTCCTGCATTGGGCAGGGGGTGAGACTAAATGGTCTGTAAGACCCCATCCAACTCTATGATTCTATGAGTAAGCGCTATTGAATAACATGGGATTGCATCTGAGTAAAGCTATTTAGAGGGGTGCATTTTGGTTTCTTTTGCAGTACTACACAGGAATTGGTCTTTCTCACCCCATCATGGCACGGATGGTCGTTGTGAGAAAAGCACCACAGAGGGTGAGTGCAAGTGGTCTATTAAATCAAACTTGATAAAAACTGTGGAAGACTGCAATCATAGGCTGCTATTCTAAAGGCATTTCCCTGAGAGTAAGCACAAGGAAGCATGAAACCAACAATTTATATTGTAAGCTGCCTTGATTTCCTGCCAAGAAAAAAGGCGTCTAATAAACGTGTTTAATGATAACACTATGTGAACATTTAATCTTAGCTGCTTCTGTTAGTTCTCTGACTCTTCTCAGTATTCTTCTTTGCCAGTTTACAGACATATTTCACTCCTTTACAACCTGTTGATAAGCCTTCAGTTTACTGTGCCATTTAATTCCAAAACATATTATTGGTTGGCAATAATAGCTGTCCAAACATTAGGAGGAAAGAAATTTTTCCAGTTCGTTGATTTCTTGCACAGTGATAGGCAGTGAGCAGTGGCTTGAGATCTCCCCTCTGGAAGGTATTTTTTTTAAATCAGGATACTGATAAGCTTTAACCTCCTTATGTTTCTTTATTTTCATTTGACTAGGACAATTCTTACTGTAGTCACATGTTGCAAACCTTGTTTGGTAGCCTGAATTCTTTTCAACCTAGTCACAGCCCCATCTTCATTTAATGCTTCAGAACAACCTGAGTGGAAAAAGAAATAATTTGACATATCTCAATCATAGCGCGGTGCTGTCCCTGTTCACGCATCATTTCCTCTCCTTTGGCAATGCAGGCTGATTCTGGCTTCTCTCAAGCTTATTTAGCTTACAGGGTAAGTCCATACCAGTACATCACCAATAGTCGTACAAAAATCTTCATGCAAAAGACTAATCAATTGATTATACCATCTGATTTAACAGATAAAAGCCTAATAATAATAATATCACTTATACAGCCCTTTCAGTATTCTAAGAATTTCATACACATTATTCTGTCATTTAGCCATGTAAGTTAAGTCAGTATTATTATTATCCCTACAGCCCAGATTGGGGTGGAACTGAGGCTGAGAGTGACTTGTCTCTGGCTGCCTAGTAAGTTTGTGGCAAAGGTGACATTTGAATTGGAATCACAGTTCATTACGTAGCCTAGCTCCTGCTATTTTGCACTACTACCCAGACAAAATAAATGTGTTAGTTTTTAAATGCCACAAGAGTCAGTATTTTTTTGTAACAACAAATAACAGCTAACCTTCTGGCGACTAAAGTGTTGGCTAGCATCTGGGAGACCTAAGATCAAATCCTGACTTGATGGCTGACCTTGGACCAGTCAGCCTAACCTACTTCACGTGGTTGTTTTGAGGATAAAATGGAGAACAGGGTAAGCGAGCCTAAGCAAGTCTACTCAGCAGCGAGTCTCATTTTATTCAGTGAGGCTTATTCCTAGAAATGGGTTCTTAGGATTGTAGCCCCCGGGTCTCCATTGGGGGAAAATGCTGGGTACAAATGTTTAAATCAATAGCTCTCCTTCCTCTTCTTTTTAATGTTGTGCCAGTCTGAGCAGTTTGTTGTTGGAGAAAGTCTTCTAGCACTTGATTCCTAGATTCACATATATTTCTGTCCTGCCCTAAGCAAAATACCTGGCAATCCTAACCCCTGGGATAGATGGCTGACAGACCCTCTCCCCTCCCATAGGTAACAACCGCCAAATGGCCACCCTCCATGTCTAGTTTCCACCCACTTCTGCTACGAAGAGGGATGTTTTATAGTGGGCGTGGAAGATGACTCATTGGAAAAGAATGCTAGCTTTGTTGCTGATATTTAAAATAATCACATGTATAAGCCCCTCCCTCCCTCTCCTTGAATCTGAATGCAGCCGAAGCATGTCTGTGTCTGTGTCTGTCTCTCTTTCACACACCTGCTGCACCAGCCAGCCTGTGTCTCTAAGTCATTGTCACATAAGATGCCATGCATATGTGTGAGAGAGGAAGTGGGCCGCTTTGTGTGGCTTCCTTTGAGAGGAAACAAAAAGGCAACTTTCTGGCAGGGGTCAGCTTGCCTGTGCATGAGTCAAAAGGTGGGAGGGGCCTGTTAAGAATGCTCTTTTCAGGAATGGTTCCTGGATGAATTCTTAGAAATCACTATTTTTCCTCTCTCACCTGCCTCACTATGTCCTCATCCTCAAATTCTGATGGATTTGGATCAGCAACACTGAGAAAGGTGGGGGTCTGAGAATATTATGACTATTTGCCTCTTTAAACTAAAAAAGTAAGTTTTACAAAAACATCAAATTGGATTGTAGGGTTTGGGAAAGTGACTTTATGCAAAACCAAGCCTTTAAACATTTCTGCTCTACATTTATCTAGGTATTGGACCCTGGTTTCATTTGTGAATACCTAATGGATCTTTCTTCAAACAGAATGCATGTACAAACTGAATGTACATGTGTTTACTGTAATGTGTGGTCAGGGCTTCTGTTACTCAGAGTTGGATCTGACCTTGCAGATGCTGTGGTTTACCAAGGAAGGCAACACAGCTCTCTTTGAACCACTTAAGAGAGCAAAGCTGCAGCCAATGCTTCTGTTATGGGGAAACAATTGTTTACTGGCACTAACAGTTCTTGTCGCTGCAAGTGACATTATGGGAAATGGTTACACCTGGGACCACAGGAACATACTGAATGGCAAGTTAGTCGATGCATGGGGGAATCCTTCCCCATTCCCTCATCCTACTGCATGCTACTCTGAAACTGTAATCTCCTTTTCCATCCTTATGTCACACCAAAGGTCATGCTTGTGGTCTGACTAGCCTCAACATGGCCACAACATGACTTGGCTTCAATGGGAGCACCATGAAAAAGCATCCTGAGGGTTTGGCCCTATCTGCTGTCGCTGAAAGAACTAAGTTCATACTGGAATCAAATTAAAATGTGACCTGTTATGATCTAATTCCTATTAAAAATGGTCATGTATGAACAGTAACATCTGTACTGTCAACATTTAGGGATATTTGAGCATATTAATAGAGTTTCTTATCAAACAGTGGTCCCAAGAAAGATACAGAATGATTCAGATGGCTCTTTCTATTGGACTGCATACAACAGAATATTGAGTTTTTAAAACTCACACCGAACTTGTTCTTCAAGAAGGAGTAAGAAAGGGATGAGGAAAGATGGTGCAAATGTTAGTTTTATTGTGTCCATTTTAGCATGTGATAAATTTGCCTACCTCTGTATATTTTGCATCTGACGAAGAGAACTTTGGTTCTTGAAAGCTTATGCTACAGTAAAGTTGGTTAGTCTTAAAGGTGCTACTGGACTCTTTACTATTTTGCTACTGCAGACTAACATGGCTAACTCCTCTGGATCTGTATATTTTTATAACTTTGTTCTGAACACACAATTTGGAGAACTCAAATATTTGCTGTTTTGTAATCTTTGGGTTAATCCTAAAAAACTGTGTTGCACAGTGGTTGCTTTTAAAACCCATAACCAACTGGCTCCAAATCATCATCACTGATCTTGATATGACAAACTTCTCTAATTTCAGCCCTGGAGTGCTGTTATGGGAAGCAGAAAATCGGTTTTAAACCCTGATCTTGGCAGATAATGTCAATTCTCACCTCTAACAATGTCCTACAGCTAATACAGGTATTTTCAATACAATGAAAAACTGAAAACAGGATAATTTCAGTCAGCATGGGAAAAAAATTACTCAGGAAATAATAGCCAGACTACCAAAACGGAGATAGTTGGTTGATGTTCATATATTACAATCAATGCATGTGCGTGTGTACACCTGTTTGTGAGAAAGAGCTAATATACATTCACTTTAGAAATGAAACTAAGGACCTTTAATTTTTTTAAATTAAAATTTATTTTCACGTTCATGCATTGATTAGAACATGAGAACTACTCAATGCACTTACAAAGAACCATCAAATGTGTGCTGTAGCTGGATTGTACCTGCATTCATTGTTTAACTTGTGAACAGGGCTAATATCTAATGAAATTGGTTGTCATGCACAGCTGGGTTTTATGCATTTTAACTAGGAAGGACTGACTGCCCTTTTCCTTTTCTTTCTGTGGGACTTGTTCCCCAGTAACCGTGCATAGGATCGTATCACAGAATTTGCACGCCTCAAATATCCTGCTCTTTTTACAAAGCACACTTTGTGATGATGAAGGCAAAAGTTATTATTGCTTAACTCGGATTCTCCTGCCTGGCAAGTAAGAGCAGATGGCCTTTTCCCTTCTTTTTTCTCTGTTTCCTCTGATCGTCTCCGAAAACAAGAGTGCGGCGAGGTTAGGAGCTTTGCTGTTTCCTGCAGCGGCGATGGTCGGCATGCGTCACGGAGAATTTTGACGCGAGGGATTTTACGTGACCCTCCTGAGGCGTGTGTGTGTGTGTGTGTTGAGGGGGGGGGGTGTTGTAGAGAAAACGAGGGCCGGTTGCAGGTCCTCACAGTAGCCAGAGGGGGCGGTGCCGAGCTGGAGCTGGGAAGGCAACTGTACGGACATCCTGGTTTGTACCACTTAAAGGAAAGGCTAGAGCGAGCGGGAGGGAAAGCGTGAGACGCACACCCAGGGAGATTGGTGCTTTCCCGGCTGTTTCTCGGTAGAGGCGGAGCAAAGGCAGGCATCCCAACGGTCTCCAGGCGGCTGATCGCTCGGTGAGTGCTCTTCATTTCCTTGAATCCCCGTTGGCCTCCGGTCTGTGATGCCAGATGGGCTGTTGAGGTGCGAGGAGGCTCATCTCTCGAATGCTTTTTGCAGGCTCTCCTGTCGCAGCCCAAGGACGGGGCGGATGGATGAGCGCCCGGAATGGTTTCCCTGATGCTTGCTAGTCGTGGTTTGCAAGAGCCGTTCGGGGCTGCAAGCTCTCTGCTTGTCTCGTCCCTCCCTCGTTCCCTCTCCCCCTTTGCTTTAGCTTGCAGTTGCAACCCGGCAGGGATTAGCCTGCTTGCTACATGGTGTGCGTGTGTCCTTTCTCCTCCTGAAATGCAAGAACGAAACGGCAGGCTTAATAACTGGGTGCCTGCAATGAGCTCCTCGGTTAACGCGAAACGGGGCGAGGAGGGGGTATTTCCTCTTAACTCCACCCGGGAGATCCTCCTTTCGTCAGGGATCTGTTGCATCTTGCACCTTTCCCTGGAGGGAGAATCTCGAGCTGAAGAGTTGCATTATCTTTACTACATCGTTTACCTTAAAAAAAAATGTCGCCTCCTTGGATCAAACGAAAAGTTTTGAATGGCGCTCAGGTCTAAAGCAAATGGGGCTCCTGGAGTTTTGAAAATTGCGGCGTGGGTTTGTACCCCAACTGTCATCCTCCCACGACTAATTTCTTGTAATTGATTTTTTCTGTGGTGCGGCATGTTTTTAATTTTGGGGAGCGGTGCCTGCTGAGAAGGGAGATAGATGTCAGCAGAAGGATGTGTAGTAAGTCTGGAGCATGAAGAAGAGGGTGTCCAGACCTTTGGCGTGCCTGTCACTGCGTGTGACTGATCCGATGTGCGTTGATTCCGAAGTAAGTTCCACTGAGTTTAGTGAGGCTTACTCCCCAGCCAGCGTGCACAGGATCGCAGCTCTAGTTACTCGTGACCTTTCGCTTCTTAGATTCAATCCTAAACATGTTAGGTTAGCCTTGTTGATTACCTGGGCTTTTGTTTTAGGTGTTTGTCATTTGGGGGAAGAGGAGGCTGGCATTAAATGGTGTCCTCCCCCAGTGTTAGTGATGAATGCTGAAAAGAGCACTAAAGAGTTCTTCAGCACATACTCCTTTTTGTTAGTGTGTCTGAGACTCTGCTTGTGTAAATCAGTTATTTATGCAGCCTCCCTCCAAAAAAACCCTCGCAAACAATACATTTTTAAAAATGCTATCTGTGTGACAGTCTTGCCTATGAAGCATTGTCTCCCAAGAGCAAATCGATTATTTGCTGTGGGAGCACCTTAGAGAAACTGAACCAAGCAAGCTTTTTAAATGCCTTCACTACCACAGCAGTGATGCCCACCCTCTGACCTCATGCCATATCCCCCCCTTAAGCCTCCTCCAGTGGCAGATCTCAGCCTAGACTCTCCTCCCACCTGCAGTAAGAAGGCAGCCATAGACTGCTAGATGCATGGAGGTCTTTTAAATGTAATACAAGGAAATGGGGCAAGATGGACAAACGTTATATATTCTTGGTTGTTGGGGGTTTTCCGGGCTGTATTGCCGTGGTCTTGGCATTGTAGTTCCTGACGTTTCGCCAGCAGCTGTGGCTGGCATCAGCTGCTGGCGAAACGTCAGGAACTACAATGCCAAGACCACGGCAATACAGCCCGGAAAACCCCCAACAACCATCGTTCTCCGGCCGTGAAAGCCTTTGACAATACATCGTTATATATTCTTGTTGATATACAAACATACATGTGGCAGTACCATGCTGTCATCCAGGGACTGGCTGTCTGTAACTCTCTGAATCCCTGGAAGGCTGCCTCAGACTGCTCGCTTATCTTGGTTTAAGGCCTGGATCTCCCAATCATGCAGAAAGGAGTGAGTGGAGAGCTCTGTAGATCATGATGAGATTTTGGATTTGGGGCTCACTCTCAAAAGACTTGGTTGGGTATCATAGACTGAATAAAACTAAACAGCCAGTCTTGGGGGCAGGGTCTTCAGGATTCCCCTGTAAGACAGAGGTAGATCAGGCCCTTCAGGACATTGGCTGTCTGCATCGTGTGCCTTGCTCAAGGTCGCATCTTCCAGCCTGCACGTGATTGGGAAGCCTTCACCAGCAGTTTTGCATTGCTATCAAATCAAGGTCCCTTCCCAACGGAAACCAAATTTTTGAAACAGACTCTTAACACATTCTCACGGAAGATTTTCCAATAAAAGAAAAGAATTAGGCTTTGTTGGATTGCAAAGGATATTTCTTTTGGCTTGTGTTGATTTGCTTACACTTTTGTAGCATTGGATTGCTCTGCAGGAGCTAAGCATTTAATTTTAAGGCTGTCACAGCCTTGCCACTTATTGCCTCTGGCATGTCAGTTGAATCCTCTGCTTTCCCCCTTCCCACTCATTTGTGGTCTGTTTAGACATGCAGCTCCTTGGATCATCTACTAAAACTATTATATGTAATCATGCAGCACGTTGCACAAAAGGTTCAGTCTCGGGGCAGCTGTGTTGAACTGGATGCTTTAATTTTTTATAAGCAGCTGGCTGGATTCTTGGTTACAAGCCTTTAAACAAGGTGATATCCCAGCCATAGGCAAGTCATTACAGAGGAGTGATAAATTAGGCATAAGTAGCTGCATCTCTTTTTAAGAGGGGGTGACGTGAGCTCATTTATTTGAACTTCTGCTTTGCTTACTAGCTTCTCTGGGTGACCTAGAAAATAAAACATACAGCAAGCTTCTAACAGAGTGGGAAATATTTTTCTAACCCTACCCATCTGCCTAAGAATTCCGATGGCATATGAGGCTGGGGGTCTTCTCCCTTGTCACAGAGGCAAGCGTCCCTGGAGTGGGAGGAATCAGACGGAGACCCTTTCCTGGGCTGTTGACTGCCTTGTCCCTCACACTGCCTTTTCTGCTTCTTCGCTTCTACCCTGCTTAACCACTGGACAGGTTGGGTAGGCCACTGCCACCCACCTGGCCTTGGAGGGCTTGCTTTGAGGAAGGGGGCAGATTACCCTTCCACTCTTTGATTCCCTTTGGCCAAACCACTTTTTATTACAAGGGCAAGCAGCCTGGCTTAGCCACCAAGCATGAGGTCTGCAGAAAACCACCAGTAAAGCTTGAAAACCTTTTATTAACATATTACATTTTTAAAAGAAAAGAGTACCCCCCAAACAGTCTTAACAAGGTTAAAGTTACCAAGTAAAAATAAAGAAATATAAGTTTCCTAACACATCTGAACCTAATTGTCCTTGTCTAAAACAAACTGGCCTGGCCCTGGCTTGGGGGCACACCTCCCAATGGCAGCAGCTACCCTGCTTACTAGTCCCAGGAAAAGTGTACGCAGGGTTGAGGGAGGGTTTTATCTGTTTCTCCCAGATCCCAACACTGATTAAGGACTGGTTGCCATTTTCTTCAAAACTGCAAGTGGCATCCTGATTCTCCTAAAGTTCTGGGTAGGAAGAGGGGGGCTCATTCCTTCTCTCCAAGCCTGTAGCCAGAACATTTTTGTTAGGGAGGCAGATGAGCACAGTGGGAGCGCAACTCATTGTGTGTCTTACAGAAATGCCATGTTTATTTTTCTAAATAAACAAGTAAGTCAAATAGTGTCATCCCTCAATGGGAAAAATTCTCTAAGCTAATAAAAAAATCCATCCTGAAACCTAGTAGGGCCACACTAGGACAAACCTGAACAAAATGGGAGAAATGACAATGAACATTTGACCTCCAGGTACGTAATTCATTACAGCCCCATGTAACAATCCTGTTTCATGGGACTGGGTGCGAGACTGGCCAGCCTAAGACTACCCATTGAGCTGCATGGTTGGGTAGGGACTTGATGTTGGAACTTGGTCTAATAGCTCAATCACATGCATGTTTAATCAGAAGTAAGTGCCACTGCGTTACTCCCAGATAACTGTTCATGGAATTGCAGCCTAACTCCAGCATGACAGGCACTGTATCAAAGGGGTCCCATCCCTTTTGAGCCTGCAAGCACCTTTGGAATTCTGATGTAGAGTGCTGGGCACAGCTACAAAATGGCTGCCACAGGAAGCGGAGCCAACCACAACATTTCAAAGAGTGAGGTTCTACATAACTCTAATAGCAACTCTTCGACATTTCAGGCAGAAGCTCTGCTTCAGGGTGCCTTTTAAGATGAACATATTTTAAAATATTTTCTTGTGCACACATAGTTTATATTCATGCCGTGTATATCTTGTGCTGTGGTGGCCGCTGTTGCAATGTTTTTTTTTAAAAATCTGCACAGCCAATCAAAGCCCCATCTGACCCCACCTACTTTCTAAAATTACTTGGCAGGCACCACGAAAGGTATCAGTGGTAGGTGCCATGGCACCTACAGGCACCATGTTGGGGCCCCTGCTGTATCACATTTCCACACGTGAGCAGTGCAAGTAATGAGGCTTGTCCCTCTGAAGCTCTTCTGTAATAAGCTAGATGGCTAACCACCAAATTATGGATGCCTGAATGTGTACACCCCCTGGTGTTTGCCTTTGAAGGTGATAGAGGAGAAGCTAAGATGGGACAGGAATGAATGCAAAACAGACTGAGACTGGAACCCATCCCTTGCATAGTGGTGTAGGCTGCAGGAAAGGGTTTCTGAGACACAATTTGCTCTGCAAGCTTCCCCTTCCCCTCTTGCATGCCTGTTTGTATTTAGGCTGAAAATGAATTTTGAGAACAAACCCAAGATGATACTGATATCTTTAACTCTTTTGGCCTGGGAGAGTTCTGTCCTACTACCATAATGCTAGAGCTGTAAGTGTGCTGTTTGAGAAAATCTGTGCACTTACGTTCCCAGGGTATTGTTTTTGAGCAGTCTTCGTGTTTTGTTCTTGGATGGTCCATGTATGTTGAAATGAAGGAAGCAGAAAAGAGAGCTAAAAAAAGTAAAGGCATAAAGGGAAGAGACAGAAATGGTGGAGATAATCCATTTTGAGAATAGTATTTTGTTCCATTGCTTTGGTAGTTATCAGAATTTATGAAAATAGAGAAAAACTGTGTCAGGTTGAAAATTGTGGGTGAGCATCACCACTGCAAAGTAGTCATAGTGAGGAAGAGAGATGAGGAAGATCAGGTGAGTAGTTATGAAGAAAGCTAGTGCCAAAACAGCCTTGTTCTTTCTTTCTCACACCTCTTGAGGGGACACAGGAGAGGGACTAGTCTTTCAGATCACTATCTTATGAATGACTGGGACAGACAGACAAGGATATTATCTGCAATCTGCCTTTATTTCCACAGTTCCTGTGGCATGTTTTGAAAGAGGCAAAAACAGATCAAATGGTTTGATAGGTTGGCAGAGACTGGAGATGCAGTTGGCCATGTTACCTTGAGGGGAGTTGTGCGTTAAATTAATCAGGATAATTTTTTAATAAACACATTATTTGGAAGTAGATGGATAACACAGTATAGTCTTGTGATAAGTGAGTACTAATACAAGCTCCCACTTTTTAAGAAAAAGAACAGCAAGCACATGGAGGTAAATGTGCCCTACATAACTGAGTATACATGCTTTTCTATATGTCACTTAATTGTTCTGCAGCTGGAAAATCTGTTGGAGTTGTTTGAGTAAAGAGACCCATTGTAATTGCTTGGCAAAATTAGGTAACAAAATAGGGACACTGCAGCTTTAATCTAGCTTGCAGTGGATAACACAATCTATGGTAGATGTCAATATTTTTCTTTCAAATGAAAACTGTCCCTGCTGGTGACTTAGTTTTTCCTCAGGACAGCATCTGCATGTAAAATCCTGAAATGCTAAACTTGTTGTTACTGTTCCAAAATGCATGTATAAGAAGATTGGATTGAAGATTAGAGGCCCCTAATTCTTAATTTCATGACATGCTTTCTTTTTTTAGTCATTCTACTATTGTTCGGTGCTGCTGCCTCTCCGGAAACACACCCAGCTTGCTAAATGGTGATTCACCCCAGGCCCATATCTGTCTGTCTTTTGCTATCACTGTCTGTCAATCTAGTTGTAATGAATGTATCCTGAATGCTGCAGTCTAACCCTCTTTATGTCATAGTGTTTGTGAAGTGGTTATTATTATCCAGAGACCAAGGGAGAAGCACCGTGTACCTCCTGGAATCCATTTTCATTTCCTATCTTAGGTGTAGGAATCTCTGGGTGTCATTTGCATGAGAGTTCAGTCCCAGTACCAGAATTTAACCCTTCAAAATATGACATAATTATTAATACATCTGAGTATGTGCAGAATTCTTTCACTGCCCAGTAGCCCTCTCTGAAATTTGGGAACAGTGTCATTTGGCGCTTCACAGGTTACTTTAGAATGAAGAGCATCCCATGTTGGGTTAAAATGCATAGTAAGTAATCAGTGCTGATTTAATTTAAATTTTATTTAAAACACCCTAATCAGGAACGTATCCTATTTTTCTCTCTAGTGGTGCGTATAGAGCAGGTCTCCTTCTCTCCTGACTGATTTTGCCACCACCTAGAAGCTGCAGTCCTCAGGCTAAGAGCCAAAGGACAAGAGCCCTTTACTCCTCTGGGTACACAAGGCCTTAAATACCTGTGTAAAAGGAGGGCAGAGTCAGTTCCACAGTTGCCACTAGCCAACTGTGTTTTTATAATATTTGGAATGATGTTGTTTTCTGCATATCTGTGTCATAGGGGTTTTATCAACAATTTTATTGTCTCTTACTGATTATTTTTATTATTTTACATTTAAGTTTTAATTATTTTTTGTACTTTGTTAGCTGCCTCAAGCAGATCTCTGGAGACGTGGCCTATAAATTTCCTCAATTAGTCTATCCAAAATGTAAGTGCCCCTTGTATATACTTTCTGCGAACTAATGTAGCTTTCCCCTCTAAAACTGAAGGCCCTTTTTCATCCATAAAGTTGAGTAGTGTGATAATTGTATTTGCAATTTAGTAGTGGAGATTTAGGGTCAAGGCCATGTTTACCGATGAAGCATAGAGCAGATTTTAAAAGCTGTTTTCTTGCCTCTAATATCGGTAAAAAAAAAAAAAAAGGAGACTTCAGGAGGAGACTTGCTTCAAATATGGAAATGTAGTCAGTTGCACACCAAAAGACAAAAAAAGTTTGCAGAACAACTTACAAGTATAAATGTTTTGGATCTGGGATGAAGTTTCATACAAGGGCCAATTTTCTTGTAAAAAGAATTAGACAGTCAATCAGTCAGACAGACTTAAGAAGTCCTGCCATATGGGGCTGTTAACTGGAAGATGGAAGTCATACAAGTGGAATGCTTTGGCAGAGATCACTATAGAAATAGCCTAAAATCTTGGTATAAAAAAGCTAATGATAAAGTCACAAAGTTGCAATTCAGTTGGCTGCAGAATTTTGTATATTCAGAATCTTAGATGCCAAAAATTTAGACATACAATTTTGGCTGCTGAAATTATCCTGGCTGTAGTGTCATCTCACTGGGCGCTAGTAGATTGGTGCATGTTTCTCGCCTAGAAAGCACTGAAGCACATGTATTATTTTTTGTCTATTGCTGTTACCTTTGATTTTCATTGCATAACAGATGCTGAATATTTTTTAAAAAATTTATCAGTTTTCTTAGTCAATGTAACAGAATGTGGCTTTGCTCTTCTAAGCCTTTTTTCCTGCATCTTGTCTTCTGGATCACTCGGGAGGTTGTGTGCGGGGGGGGGGGGGGGAGGTTACTTACAGCTCCCCTTCAAAGGAATCTGAGGCTTTTGTGATGCCAGCATTTCTGTCAGGTACCAGGTTCTGTACTTGCATGGTAATTGGAATTATCATATGGAATACATATAACCTTAAATGTATGTGAGGATGCAAGACCGAAGAAGAGTAGTAGTTTTCTGCCCATGGTGTCAAGGGGTTCTCGCAATTTCATGCCAGTATTCTGTAGTGCTTTACTTCCTATTTTATGAGCTTGTTCGCATTTGGCATGGTGGGACATGTGAAGGCTTGTGGGGAGGGGCACAGGAAATGGGCTTTTTCAGTTTTTCTGACAAAAAATTGGAAGATTTGAGGAGCACTGAAAAAAATCCCTATGAAATATTTTCTTCATTATAATAAGTAAAATATTTCTTAAGGCAAGTTTTTTTTCCACACTCCCAGCATGGCTATGTCTCTTCTGGTTCCATGTTAGAAGTAAACTTGCAGCATCAGCACAATGCTTGCTGATTCCACACATACACCCTCCTCATTTTGCAGCTGCTGGTCCATGGATCAGCAGTGGGCGCCTGGGGGTGTGGAATGGGAGGTCTCCTTTCAAAACAAGAGACCTGGCGCCCCTCCTTCCTTCTTCTTTCAACAACGTAACAGTCAAATCCAGTAGGAAGGCTATAAAGCCCTCAATTGTGACCACATTTCTTAGGATTTGGCACACCAGTTGGTGCTGTCTGAGACCTTGTTTTGCAAACAAGCATTTATTGACAAGAGTTGAGATGATATATCCTTGTTAGGAATCTTACATCAAGGTTCACTGCAGTAGTTGCTAGCAATAGTTTTGCCTATTACGAATACATGAAAACATTTTCACTGTCCAAGATTGTGCCATACCATTGGTAGTAGTAAGGAAAGACCATATTTACATAAATTTAAATTGCTCATATTTCCCCGTTCCCCTTGCCTCTTTCTTCCTTCCCTCTGTTTTCTCCCCCAGTATCTAAGTTTAGATTGCACAGAGTCTTGCTTCTTCATTATGTTACTTTGTGAGGCACTACGTACATTGATGTTGCTTTATGTATAATCAGACAGTTGTTGCTGATATTATACCGTGGCTGGTGTTATCTGTTAATGCATATGATTCAGATGGAGTTATAGCTACACCTCTGGATGTGGGTTGTACACCAGTGAAGCCACTTGATCATATCACTGAATGTTTTCCTAACTTCAGCTCTAGCTTCTCTGATCTAATTATGGTTCCCCAATGTACCATGTGATTTGGCCTTGATATTTTCAAATAAAGGGCAAGGGAAGAATCAAATTATTTATTCTGTCAGGATTCCATGAGCTGAGAGGAAATGCTATATTTCACTGATAAAAGAAAGAAGAGACTCATTGGCTTCAGTGGCACCCCTCCCATTGTTTCATGAGTAGAATCAATTTTCACATGAGTGGAACCAAGTTTCTTCAAGATTGGGTTAGCAAACAACCAGAGATGTCAGCCTTCTCTGTGGAAAGCTTTCACTTTTAGCTTTGTAACATAAAAAATGGAGGAAGAATTATTGTTCCTTCCTTGACTTGCCTGAGCCTGGATGGCATAATGCACTGTGTATCAGAGAGCAGGGTTGCATCCACAGGAATCCCCCCCCCATGCACAGAGAACAGGAAGCTCCCAAATTAAAGGAAATGCCCACACGATGTCATGCTCATTCACAGCATGACTTGTTGGATTCCTTGAGGTTTTACCTTTAAACCAGATTTTTAAAAAAATACCCCTCTTTGTTTCAATTCAAAGGGAGAATTGCTGCAGGTAGAGCATCCACCTGCACCTGCTATTTGCCGCCCACCATGTACACGCGTACATACACACACAAACACTTTTAGAACCTTAAAGGGCACCTTTCCTTTCTTATGTATGGCTGGGCTGAAAAAGGGAAAATGAGAAAAAATAGATTTTTTTCCCTGGGCCGCAGGAGGAAGTGTCAAGGCAATTGCTATCACACTGCAATGTTGCACATGTATGATGGAGAAAAGGGGCCAGAACAAGGACGGGGGTTGGGGGGCGGCAGCAGCAAGTGGAGTGAGAATGTGGACTGCATTTTCCCACTCTGCTTGCTGTTGCTACCGCTGCCATAAAGGGGGAAAGTTTTCATGCTCCCATATAGCTGTAATAGAAGTATCTGATGACACGAGGGTTTTTTAAATGTACTGTGGCATTATAATGCACCTGCATTTAGTGTATTGATATAAATCATCTGTTGGTAGAGATCAGAGATTTAGCTGAATCAAATTTAAGACATTCCTGGCTGAGATACTGGAAAGGGAGATTTTAACAAGCAGAGGCAACGGTGGGGTGCCTAACCTTGTTTGTTCTTTGTTTGTAATATACTTGTTGATAGGCCTGTGGGTTAAATATATGGGGATGTGCCTTGCATCAGTTCTCATTCTGGGAACAAAATCATTCAAGTATGCAGCCTGGTTTTTTTCATATAAAACTGAGAACAGCTTGGTAACAGAGTATAAATACAAATGAATGGGATATTCGTTTTATAAAGAACACCACTGTGGTGCAGTGTTTAGCGTGTCAGACTAAGATTTGGGAGGCTAAGATTTAATCCCTACTCTCTGCCATGGAGGCTCGCTGAGCAACCTTGAGCCAGTCATATGCTCTCAGCTGAACCTACCTCATAAAGTTGTTGTGAGGATAAAATGGAAGAATAATGTAAGCCATTTTGGGGGCCCATTGGGAAGAAAGATAGAGAGTAACAGAAATAAATCTTGCTTTTGTAGTTTTCAGCAAACTTTTATGATGTAGAGGACTCTTCATTAGAAAGATGGAAAAGGTAGCTTATTTTCAGGTCTTTGTCTCAAGTTTGCTAATTTAATAAGGTAAGCTATCTCACCTCAGTTAATGGAATACTGTAGTAGACTTATCTCTCCTGCTTCCCCATTTTGCTCATATACATATTAACACAGGACTAATTTTTCTGCCTTTGCAACTAGGTTATAAATGTTCTGCAGTTCCAGGCGTAATCCTGATGGAGATAATCAGACTTTAGTAGTATAAATGCATGCAACTAGTGGACATTCATATATTATTGTTGGATGTAGTAGTAGTAGTAGTAGTAGTAGGTTTAATTGTATATGGCCAAAGGCCGTCACAATACAGAGTTAAAAACAGTAAAAATAGAAATTTATCATACAAGCATAAAATACAGTTATTAAAATAACAAAAATAAAATACAATTAAAATGGAACCTTAATAAATACCAGATAGTTATGAAAAAAGTTAGTTTTCTGAGGAAACAATCTTGGCCCTAATCTTTTTTGCAGCTAAGGCAAACAGGGATACTCTGCTAGTGACAAATGAATCAGTATCAGATAACAAAAAAACTAATTTGTCAATATCAGAGGTAAAGTTGCACCCCGCTAACACATTAGCAAGAAATTTAGCTCTAGCCTCTGCATACATTGGACAAAATAAAGTTTAATGTAGAAGATCCTCAGGAACTGAGGCACCACATATACAGAGACGGAGAGCCATTGGGGTTTGAAGATAACTTGCTGTAAGTAAAGGTGTTGGCATTGTTTGAAAGCGCAGGGAGGTAAATTATTTTCTGAGTTTTGGAGCTGGTTGGAAGAATGAAGACCACAGCCAGGCATTCATCAGGATATGAGAGTGACCTCCCAAAAACCCTACTCAGGACTTGAAATTAAGGATAAGTTTGTGATGGATGCAGGGGTAGTCAAGAATCCAGAGTAGGGATTTAAGGGTGGTTGTTACACAGAATGATGGGAGAGGTGAATGATTTTGATGCCAGACTGATAGATACAGGTGAGGGGGGTCACAGGGTGACAGCACAGCCAGGTAGGAGGAGGAGGTGGGAGTTAAGGTGGGAGATGACCACAGCATGAACAAACTAGAGATGTCAAGAGCCTTTATTTTTGCAGTGTTGTGAAGGGAAAAGTGATGCAACTTGGCAACAGCCTGAATATGGGAAATGAAAGAGAGGATCAAAAACAAAATGGACACCATGCTTGTTCTGTAGCGTGGATGATGACATTGGCGAAAAATATGAAAGATGTACAAAAACAAAGCTTTTTTTTTTAGGGGTCTGCAGGAGATCAGAGATTCAGTTTTGGACATACTGGGTTTGTGATAGAAATAAAACATTCAAGCAGAAATAGAAAAGTGGCAGTTGGAGATTGGAGGCAGGGAGAAAGTTCAGACGCAGAGTGGCACTGAGAGAGTCGTCAGCATAGAGCTGGTACTGAAAGCCGTGGGCTTTGGTGGGGTCATCCAAGGGTAGTTTGCAAATAACAAATAGAAGAGAGCCAAGGACAGATTCCTGGGAAGCTCCAGCAGAGGGAGGAAAAGCAGAGGAAGAGCTTCCTGCTGTGCAAACATTGGTTGATCAGATAGGTAAGAAGAGGACCAACCGAGGGCAGAGAAAAACAGAACTGACCACTAAAAGTAGCATGCAGGTTTGTTTAGACCTAGGCATTTTTATGGCCCCAGGAAAGACTCAGATGTGTACATGTAATACCAAGAAACAATTCTCGAAGGCTGCTAGAAGCTGTTTCTGGTGAGGTCATCCAAGGTTGCCTGCCAGAACTGAATATTTTTCTCCCAGGCAAGGCTTCTGAAACTCTCTCTTTCAAACGAAACAGTTTTGAGCAGGATCTGTATTTTGTTGCTAACAGAGAATGAAAGGAGCCTTTCATGCCTGCAGAAGGCAGCCATTGCCTCACCATATTCCCACAAAATAATGAACTGGGACACGATGACCCTCTTTTTTCTGTTTGTTTCTCCCTAGGAGGTTTTTGTGGTTCCATTTTTAAAGATCCTTTAACACTGTTCAACTGTATTAAGATGGCTATGCCAGCTCCCAGGGTCCCTACTGATTACACAGAGCTGTACCTCGTTTATTTTTTTAAAAACTTGTTGTTCGGTTTGCCCAAGCTAACTCAGTCCTTGTTGTATAACAGCAAAATATTTTTAAGATCTTCAAATAAATTAAAACTCCTAACTCAGAAACCAACATATAACATTTTGTGAACCATCACATGCTTCGCCAAGAACCATATGCTTTTTTGTGTGTGTTTGTGTGATTCTTATCACTCTCTGAAATGGTGAAATATTGTGTTTATAACTGCCAGTTTTATGTTCTTTCTGTTGCTGGGAATGGTTGTTTTGCATTCTGCTAGGAGAACAGTGCTGTGTAAAACAAAACTTTGCATGTTGGTGTAACTCATTAAATCCATTCCAATTGCCTTGCTTATTTTCTCAAGTGCCTTAGCAGTCCAGACTCATTCCCCAACTATGATAAAAGCAAAGCCAACAAATTTTACTGATGTCTTTCAGTTGTGTATCATTGTCTACATTAACCAATCTCTCAAACATCTATCACGTTTTATCCTTCCTTTCCTCCAGGGAGCTCAGGTGATGTACATGGCTCTCTCTTCCCCATTTTATCCTCACAACAACCCTATGAGACAGGTTCAGCTGAAAGCAAGTGGCTGCCAAAGGTCACCTAGCAAACTTCATGGCACAGTGGGATTTGAACCCATAACTATCAGACCTAGTCCATCACTCTGACCAGTGCAACACACTGGTTCCCAAGGAAGAGTAGTGAAGTGTAATGTCTTAGTCAAGAATTTTTTGAGCAGAAGCACTTTTGCAAGAGGGATGCCCTGCTTACTTTCCCCATGCCTCTCTTTCACTTCTTATTAGATAAATAGGGAGCCAGATTCGTTCCAGAGGCTATGAGGTGCTATGCTTCTTGCTAATCTGTTTGTGCAAGCATTTATTTCCTTATTAGACCACCTTTTCTCTTGATAGAGTGACCGTAGCTAAAACATGTCCTAAACATTTATGTGGTGCAGATTTTGCTGTGCTATTTTGAATGCTCTCTTCTCATAATTTTTAAAAAATCTATCATTAGTCTGAGGAAGAAAGCAAAGCTAGAATTCTCCTTTTGACATGTTACTTTTGTATGTGTTGGAAAGCTTTTTTATATCTGGAAGAACGTTCAGCCACGTGGATTCTCTAGCCTACAGTCTATGAAATAATATAAGCCAGAAAATGTTATCCCATGTGGAAATGTATTTGGCTCACAGACCCAGTAACAATATTTCAAGTACAACAGCAGCTTTCTTTTAAGTAAATACAAAATGTCCAGAATGTGTGATATGATGCTTTACAAATATGAGCAAATAAATTATTCGCAGAGGTGTCCCTTAAAGTTTATTCCGAGCATATATTTCTCATCCAGTCACTTTTTGTGGGCATTTCCAGTGGGCACTATGGAAACTATACATGCACACTGTAGCACTTGCAGACCTTTGGGTTGGGCAAGTGGAATACTACTGCAGGATATGCTGCCTGTTGCTGGAGACTAGCTGGATTGTGTATCCAATTCACTTCCTGCAGTCTACTGGTCCCCTCACCTCTTCCCTTGAATGCAGAATGATCACAGGAAGTGAAACACAATTCCAAGTATCACCACTACTGCAGTTCCTCATGGCATTTAGCTTCATTCCCTGTCTGTTTACAGTAGGAAAAAGAGGTGGTTATCTTGGCACAGTATCTGTTGATCCGACACACAGGGTCACTGGATTCTCCTATCTTCCCACTCTCACATTAATTCAACAAAGTGCTGGTTCTTGTTTCATCCTAATACTGCAACTTTGCCCCACACTATGACAAGATTTTGAAATGCAAACTACATGTCATGCATTCTTGATCAATTGGCACTTTGTAACCTCGTGGTTACACATTTCTCTTGTAAACATTACACAAGAGTGAGCAATTTGAGTTGCCTTTGTATACCAGTGTGCATTCGTTGGCCTAAGTGGTTAGTTTGCCTTCTGTTCCACTCCAAAGGCCATGTTTTTTCTCCATTCTCCTTTAAGCAGCATCCATGTGTCATTGGGTATTGGGGCATTATTACAATAGAGCAGTTGTTTGTAACTGGGTTGGCTTGTTCATACAAGAAAATCCAGTTGCAAAGGATTGCTATAGTGCAGTATCTATGTGTAAATAAGGTGCAGAAAGAATTTATTTTTTTAAAAAAACAAGTTTGTCTCTTTGCGGATGGACAATATGAGAAGAAACGACAAGAATATAGCTTTCCTATAGAATAGGGACACAAAGCTCCTTGTGTGTTATCTATCATGCTATACTAAAACAAAATCCATGTGATAATATTTAATAACTAGTGTGCAAGATTTTAAGTTCTCCAGAACTCTGCATCAGGTTGGTTGCAGCATGCACAGTGGTTGATCCTAATAAAAAATATTATGTGGCTCTTGTTTTTGGTTTTTTCTTTAAATCAACACGACCAACAATTTTGCACCATATGACTTCTGGATTCCCAATCATTTCTTATAAGACTTGGTAAGACTTTTTCCAAGAAAAGGCAGCACTTGTACTGGGTTTTTTATTTTGGTAACATCTAAAAAATATCCCAGCTTTTCTCTTCTGCCTTCAGATACTTGTTAAGATAAAAGTTAATAAGATACAAACTTACAGTACCGAAGTTTAAACAGCTGCAAACACAATTAAGATCTAATGAGCCTAAAAAGAAAAGAGAGCCCAGCATATTGGAAGAGCGCTTCTGTTAGAAATCAATAGGCATATTTTTAGACATGCCTGGTCTCTTGACTGTGGGAATATGTCACAGTATTGTAATACGTCTTTTGCCAAATGTTTTGGATATTTCTGAGTGAGAATGCCCGTTCACATTACAAATTTCTTGTTTTCTCCTTTAAAATATGCTAAATACATCCCCTGCTAACCTGCAAGTCCAGCTTCTTCCATCTAGTTGCCAGCCAGGGATCAATCATGAAAAAGAAACCATCAAAGCCAAACACTGGATGATCTATAGAGCAGAACCACAAGTGACAAAAGGCACAGATTGGACACTTGTCAGCTTCCCTCAAGTTTTGATGGGAAATGTAGGCATCCTGGTCTCGCAGCTTTGCTCTCCGACTGCTGTCCAATGGACTTTTCAACTGTCACTTGTCCAACATTCCGCCAAGCTGCCTACATTTCCCATCAAAACTTGAGGGAAGCTGACAAGTGTCCAACCGGTGCCTTTTGTCACTTGTGGTTCTGCTGTTAGTCTGATGGGGGCGGGGGGAGACAAATGGAGGGCAACCATTTCATGATAGATTTTTGCTAGCCGCTTCCCCCAAGGAAAGTGGAATGAACACTAGGGGCCCAATCCAGAGAGGAGACCTCATTCCAGAAGTGGACTGTGCCTTCAGAAAAAGTAATGCGTGTTATGGCCCAGCTTGCTCAGCGGTTTGAACCACCACTTCCCAGGTGCCCCCAAGAAGATCACAGTCAGGCCAAAGCCTGTTCGATCCTGGCGGAAGCCAGGTTCAAGTAACTGGTTGACTCATCCTTCCATCCTTCCGAGGTTGGTAAAATGAGTACCCAATTTCCTGGGGGTAAAGTGTAGATGACTGGGAAAGGCAATGGCAAACCACCCTGTAAAAAGTCTCGGTGCTTTACCTTTTTAACCTGCAAGTCCAGCTTCTTCCAAAGTAGGCAAGTGGGTGCGAGTTTGATGTAATGGTTAAGAGTGGCAGGACTCTGATCTGGAGAACTGGGTTTGATTTCCCACTCCTCCACTTGAAGCCAGCCAGCTGGGTGACCTTGGGTCAGTCGGAGCTCTCTCGCCGCCACCCACCTCACAGTGTGAAGTGTGATTGTCCTAAGGATAATAATAACACACTTTGTAAACCACTCTGAGTGGGCGTTAAGTTGTCATGAAGGGCGGTATATAAATCAAATGTTATTTCTTAGCACCAGTTCTAGGTTTGGGAAAGATGCTCAGTGTTGGAACATGGCTACCTTCTCATTCAGACAGAGGCTGAAGGCAGGCGGCGGTGGCAGCCACTGCCTCTCACTCCTACAGATTGCTTTTCCAGCAAGTGACTATGATGGCTATTAGGAGCAGCAGCAGCCCCCTTACACAGCAGTGGGGGCAGATGAGCAAGCTGCTCCTTCTAGCAGTCATGCCCACTTGTTCATTTGGCTGCTTAGGCAAGAGACTGAAGCAAGTTGTGCAAGTTTAGTAAACTACAGTTTAGGGCCTCAGATTATGAGGAGCCTTTGGATATAAATAAATTACCAAATTACCATTTTTTAAAATGATGCTGTGGAGCCTCTGAAACCTGACAGTTTAAGGTTTTAGCCTATCTTCATCCAGCCTCGGCCAACAGCAAAGAGCAGCAGCCGCTGTCTGCTGCTTCTCTGTGGGCAGTGAATAGAGCTCCTAACAATGTTGGTATTTACTGGCTGGCCTGCCAGGCTTCTTCCTTGATCTGCAGGAGGTGGAAGAGGTGTTGCTGCCCCACAACAGGTGGCAATGCAGTGCTGAGGAAGGATGGATCAGGAGCTGGGAACGGCAAGGAGAGCTGCCACCGCCTCTTCCTCCTCCTCCTGAGGATCAGCAGTTGCTTCTAATTTTCTCTCAGTCGTTCACCCAAGCAAGTGAGTAAGCATTCAGAAGCGGCAAGCTGCCCTGTCCCTGAGGAAGAGGCTGCTATTTGCCTGTCCCTCTGTGTCTCAGGAGGAAGAGAAGAAGTACCCATCACAGGCAGTAGATCCATTACCAAACAGCTTTCTGGTTAGGCCTGGCTCATGCAAGACCCCCAACCTGCTGCCACTACCTAGCAAAAGTGTTGGTGGCTCCTGTTGCATTGTGGCAGTCCAGTGGTCTTCAGGGGGTCCTCCTGGGTTGTTTGAGCCTTGTCAGATTCCCAACCCCTGCTGCTGGTTTGAGCCAACCTTTATGGGGAAAATACTGCTAGTGAAATGCAAGCTATGACAGATAGCCACTGTTGTACATAGGGGTGCCATATGTGGAAGCACTTTCCCTGATTCCAGGTGTTTCTGTGTAATGATTCTGCAGGAGCTCATATATCTCTGAAAATAACCCTGGTGGATACTATTAACATGCATTGCTTGCTGTGAAATTTAATCACGAAATGCATCCAAGAGCGGCCCTTTCAATCTTGTTGGAAACATGTCCCTTAAATCTCTCCCTCTTCAAGACCTGAATACAGCACCCTCCACAAGTAATTTTGTTTACTCAACAGGGAGTGCATTGGTAGAAGTCTGGCAGCAGTCTAGGCCTGTGTCATAGCCAGGCCCACAAACCCATCTGTCCCTCTCTAGGAGTGCCACAAACTTTCACTGCTTTGAATGGGAGTACCCAAATGTAAATTAATCCTCCAGATGTAATCAAGTAAATGTACACCAGTGCTAATGTAAATGCAACTAGGCCTTTGGGAAGTACCCTGTACAGACCTATTGTTAGAACTTTTTATCACTTTGGCTATGCATTCTTTTAGCCTAGGAGATCCAGAAATTTTTGTATGTCAGTTTGTTTCATTATTTATTATTTAGATTTTTAGTCCGCCCTCCCCACCAGGTGGTCCTCAGCAGTCCTCAGATTGCCAAGATTCTGAGTATCTACCAGGATCTAATGGATATATATCCCCATACTCCAGTAAAGCCCCCATAAACACATGGCAAGGTATGAAATCTGGAGGAAGTATTTGCTTAGCTGCATGAGAAACTAATTTATATGGCCAAGTGAATAGAAACAGACATTCTAATTTTTATATGGGGGGGAAGCAGTGGGAAGATTAGAATTTAAGTGAAAAGTTTCGTTTCCAAATTATGGCTTCCAAGGAGACTAAGATGCTTCAGTGAATCAGTACATTTTTCGGTGGGGTTGCAGTGCAAACTGTGAGGTCCTTATCTGTACCATCAGTGCCTGTGGGTATGTGCATGCCCACAGGCACTGGGGCATATGCACAACCATACGCTGTTCTAGGCACAGTTGCAGTTTCTACCTTTCTGGTGTAAATTGATGAGATGCAATCACATTTTCTGTTGTAAAGCTAGGTATGCTGCTAGGAAGCAGGGTGTGGAGGGAGAACAATGTGAGCAATCAGTTTCTATGAGAATGTATATAGACACTGAAGAGGGAATAAGAAGCTTTTTCAAAGCAACAGCATTCTTTAGTGGGTTGAAGTCAATCCTTAAATATCTAAAACCAGTGAAAGATAAAGGTTTTGGGAGTGCCATCCCTACAGAAAAATACTTTGGAAACATGGCCTCAGCGGACATTGGGAAAGTCGATGGTTTTCAGCCAAATCTTAATTTTTTTTAAAAAAAGTTGTCGCATAATGTTTTTCACTGTGGTTTTTTCTAACAGTAGATTGGAAACAAGATTCAGCCTTGGCCAAATCTAGTATCTAGGGAGGTCTATGATGAGAATTTTTAGGGGCAGTAAAGGTAAGAAACATGAGGCCTGCAGGAAGTATGGATGCTTATTCAAAGTTTTTTAAACTTCTTTCAATGACTTCTTTCCCAACTCCACTTGAGCTCCACTCAATTGGAGAGATTCTCTCTTCCAAAAATCCACTCGGCTCAGTTTTCCTTCAGGAGCTCAGAGACGGGGCGGGGACGGGATGTAACAGGAGGCAGGAAAAAAGCTGAGAGAAAATCCGCACTGTGATTCCCTGCTGGGAGAAGAACAATGGGAGGGACTAGGTTTCTCTCTTGTGTGCAAAACACCTTGCCTTTTTTCCTGCCTCCTGTTACATTGTGCCCCCCCAACCATCCCAAGCTCCTGGAAGATGTTTGAAAGAGAGAGTCCCTCCAGTTGTGATTCTCCCTGGCTGAAAATTGCATTGAGCCGCTGGGCTTTTTTTTAAGACTACCCTTCCCAGGTAAGCTTGCGAGATCCTACACATGAAGAACAAGTGTCTGGCGTCTTGTATAGTTTGGCCGTCGGTCTAATCTACCCAGGTTAATGAGGATATAATGAAAGAGGGAACGTGTACTCTGTCCTAAGCTCTTCAAAGGAAAGGTGTCATAAAAATATGACTCTTAGATATATGTGATAAACTTGTTCCTTGATTACTGAACATTCACTGCCGAATAGGTGGACTGGCTCCACTGACTAGTACTGTGCTTACGGTATTAAGAAGCAGTTTGCTGGCTCATTTACATGTTTGACAAAATAGGCACAGTCTTAAATTAGAATGCATGTGGTGTTGTTTCTAATACATTTGCTCTCCTTTATTTGACTTATAAAGGATAAGAAGTGTCCAAATCAAATGGGCCAGAGGGCTAAATTCCCATTCAACAAGTGCCTTAGGGCCAACCCCCACAATTTCAGAGGGGAAATGTCAGTTTTTCTAAGGGGAGGGTGCACTTGCTGAAATGGTATTCAGCTTCTGAAACTATCCAGTGAGAGTGTGCTACTCTGCCATGTCTAGGTTCAAGCAGGTTCTCTGGAGATGTAACAGACATTTTCTAATAAATAATACCAGCTGTCCTTGTCTGTGTACCAAGCATCCTTCTTGGCTGCAAATAGACACATTTCCAGTTTTTCAGTATCTGTTCTGTTCCACTTCAGTGTGCTGTACTCCGTTCTCTTCACCCTTGGTACCTGTACCAATTTAAGTGGAATGGAAGGAGAGGTCGATGCTGAGTCGCGCCTTTGCTTTACAACGTACATCTGCTTCTTTGTCCTGAAAATGCTTGAGCAAACTTCTTGCCTCCTACAGCATTTTATATATAGGCAGCACTTGGAGACCTTGATAAGGCTACTGGGGTTTATGGTTGACTACTCTGGGCTAGGAAGTCAAAGGGGATCTTCAAACAGGTCTTGCCTTAGACTTTTAAATCCCAGAGGGAGCTCTTTGCAGCATACTTCTTTCAATTCCAGTGCTTGTTTCTGCTTGCTGAGGAGCCAGTTAGAGCAGCAATATGACACATTATTGGCTTTTGGTACTCTGCTGGATTCTGTGCTTGTGTGTGTGAGGGAGAGTGAGACATTCCATGCCTGCTTTATACTTTTTATAGAGAGATGACTTGGTCAACTGGCAGACGGCAAATGCTGACAAACTTTCAATTTATGAAGTATTTTACAAAGGCCATGCTGAAGGAAATAGATCCAGAGGAGTTAGCCGTGTTAGTCTGTAGTAGCAAAATCAAAAAGAGTCCAGTAGCACCTTTAAGACTAACCAATTTTATTGTAGCATAAGCTTTCGAGAATCACAGTTCTCATGCATCTGACGAAGAGAACTGTGATTCTCGAAAGCTTATGCTACGATAAAATTGGTTAGTCTTAAAGGTGCTACTAGACTCTTTTTGATTTTGCTGAAGGAAATGCATATGATGTGGAAAAGTATAGAGACAATTAGTTATCAAAGACGTTTTTGTTTGAGGAAGGGAAGTAATCAATATTATTCAATCATCAGTAATGTGATATTCAGACAGTAATGAATCCTGTTATAGATCCCTGTATTTCTCTGTGTTCTGTACATTCCCAGCCCACTTGGACCCGAGAGATACTCCTTAGGTGTATCACCGTTGAGGTGATTCTTAGGAGTTTTCAGACTGTTCCAGATCAGTCAGTACTACACCCTTGAATATGAGGCTGTGCACTTGTGTGAGAACAAGCTCTCCCACCCCACTCTTCTCAGATTGATATCAGAGAGAGATCTTAAAGCAGCTCCTCATGGGGAAGGTAATCCAGCAAGTCTCTCAAAGCTTGCAGCACAATTTGTAAAGGTTTGTTTTTATGCATATATGTACGTGCGTGCACACACGCGCGCACTCACACGCACACAACAAATAATGGAGAGAATCTACAAAAGGTAACTACAGAATAAAGGAAAACACAGTTGCTTGCTGAGCACTTACACAATCTTCAGAATACCTACTTCCTTTAGAAGATGGGTCAGCTTCCTTTCCTGCACTTGACAAAAGGGAGCAAGGTGACAGACTGACCAACACTTCCTTCTTTGGAGCCCATATTTCTAGGGGTTCACAGGGGCAGAGATTTCCCTTTCTGGGCCAATCAAAAGGTGGAATTCCCATTTAAAATTTTCACCAAAAGAGGCTTTGACCAATACGTTTTTTTCCCCCTTAGGATCCTAGGGTGTTTTGTGCCTGACCTATAATGGTATGCAAAAATGAAGGGTTGGGAAAATTTGTGCCATTGATCCCCCAGTTGGTCCATGTGACAAATGGCAAAGGAGTGATAGCTGTATGATGATTCTCTCCCCCCGCCCCGCCCATTGCTGCCACTGGGATGCTGAGGTGCTGTATCTGTTTCACTGTAAGAGAATTGTGTGCTTCACTGCAAACTCAGAATAGAACTGGCCTGTTACTTCTGTAAAACACAAGGAATCCATCCACAACACAGACATAGTTCCAAAGCACCAAAATTAATAGAGAAGTTCTGACAAAATGCCATCTCTTTTTCCTCCTCTCCTGTTTGTGGGTTATTCTGTAAATAGAATCCCTTGTTTTATTTCTTAGATTGTACTAAATGCATTTACTAAGGAATGTCTCATTAAACTCAGTGAGGTTTACTTCTGAGTATACACGCTTAAGGTTACGCTGCATGAATGTACTTTATGATCTGCAGCCACAATGCAAGATGTGATGGCTTCTAATCTCAATCTCTCCCTTGTTCCCTTTGTTTATATTCCCAAAATGTCATTGCTACAGTTGAGACAGTGTACCTGTAGCAAATCGGGATTCCAAAGTTCAATGTGAAATGTGTGTTGCATACTCCTAAGTTTAAGAAAATGTGTCCAGAATTTTGCTATGTCTACTTTACTATGATGTAAGTAGAGTAAACATTTTGTCTGCCAAGTCTGAATAATACTGTGTAGGTTCTGGTAAACAGTTCCTGGCTGTGCCAGTGAAGCCATTTTTAATGGGCATGCTTTGCCACGAGAGCATGTGTGACATTCCTTGCAAGTCATTCCAAGATCTTGTCATTGTTTAGCATCTGGGATGTGTTTCCCCCCTTCCTTTCCAGAATGTGTGAAAATGGAAGCTGCAGTGTAGATATGAGTGAAGTACCCAAGGATAACACAGGACAGGCCTGAATAGTTGCTGAAGTAGCGAATGCTTACTTTTTATAGTGAAGATCTACTAGTTCTTTTTTGTGTAGATAATGTGGGACCTGAAACTTGTAATCCTCCTTCAGAAGAACTACGCCTAGATTTTTGGAAAATTCAGCTTCTTGCTTAGTTCCCCCCCACCCCCCGGGGTCAGGTTTAGCAGATAGGTCCAAGAAGGAATATCCAGAGAAACTGGAGGGTTTCCTAGCTGTTCTCCCTCTGAGGTGGAGGACATCTTGGGTGATTCCCACCATCCAATCAGGGAGGCAGGAACTAACTTTCTTCCTCTTCCTGTCTAGCCTGTGGGACCACCCTCTCTTCAGTTCAGTTCTGTTCCTGCCTCCAGGGAGAGCAGTTCTGCAGCAGACTAGCTCTGCTGCCCTTTTTTCTCTTTATCTCTTATTTATCTTTCTTCTTCCTCAAATCATTCTTTACCTTACTCCTTACTTACTTCATTACCTTACTCTCCTCCCATTTCCTCTTCTTTTACTCCTCTTGCCAAAGAATGAAAAGAAGAGGACGAGATGGTCTCTAGAGAGTCATCGGACTCTGAGGAAAGCTTCATGGAGAAGAATTTGGGCTGTTCCCATGGAGAGCCATCCTTCCGGTGGCGGGAACAGGCCCAGCCAGCACCAGCATGCCTCTGAGGCTGTATGGGTTCCCTGGCAAGGAGAATATGGGCTGTTCCCATGGAGTGCCGTCCTACCGATGGCGGGAACAGGCCCAGCCGGCACCAGCATGCCTCTGAGGCTGTATGGGTTCCCTGGCAAGGAGAATATGGGCTGTTCCCATGGAGTGCCGTCCTACCGATGGCGGGAACAGGCCCAGCCGGCACCAACATGCCTCTGAGGCTGTATGTGTTCCCCGGCAAGGAAATGGCCTTGGAAGAGACGCAGGCCTCTCAACAGCCCCGTCTTCCACAGAGGGAGCTTGTTCAAACAGCGTGCCTCAGCCAGCCAGCTGAGAACAGCGCCACCTGGTGGAGCTCAATTTTGGCGGGAAACAACGCAACGCACTTGCCAATCTCCTGGCAGGAGAAACATGGCTGAAACATAATCCAGACACCCAGAGCTCCAGCCGACAAGCCCAGGAGGGCCACGTAAGTGTTCCCCTGAGCGTGTTATATCTCCAGAATTCCTGTCAGCAATTAGACTGACTGTGAGGGAGGAAATCCTGTTACTTTACCAGTCAGATGCACCTTGGCCCTATAAAGATTCCAGGAATCTCCTCAGCCCTGGCTCCATGTGAATGTGCCCATGCCAATCTCCTGGCTGGAGATTTTACAGCAGGCCTTTCCCCTTTGGATTTAGCCCTGCTTTTACAACAGGATCTAGCCCTGCCTTTCCCTGTCAGATGAGTAATGTATAAAGGGCGCAATTTTGCCGGTGTCTTTGAACCTTTTAACTCTTAAGACTAACCAGGAGAGAGGAAATAGTGGTGTGGTGTCTACCTCCTCCTCCCTCCATGAGTAAGGCTGTAGCTCTGTGGAAGAGCTTCTGCTTTGTATGCAAAAGATCCAGGTTTGTTCCCCATTAACTCCAGTTTAAGAGTTTAGGTAGATGAGGAGAAAAACCTCTTTCTGAGACCCTGATGACCTGCTGCCAGTCTGAGGAGATAACACTGACCGATGGTCTGAGTCAGAATAAGGCAGTTTGCAACGTTTATCAGTCAGGGATCCCCACGGAGCAGGGGGATCGCCCTCAGATAGAGTTTGTAATGACAGGGAGAAGGATGAATTCCTTCAGATGTGGCAAAGGAAGAAATATCCCTACCAGAGCAGTCAGTCCAGCTGTCAGAATCTGAGGTCTACCAGAATTTACACCTAAGACATTCTCAGCCTTAGAGCTGTAAAAATTAGCCTTGGGGGAGTAGGACCCTTAGACTGGGAATACCAAATCCAGCCCAGGGAAACGAGTCACTTCCTCGTGAAGGTTCCTCAGAAAAGGTCCTCCCATTTCCAGAATATTTGTGGAGAAGGTTCAAGGCTGAGTGTTCTACACCATAAGCCAATTAATAATCCTCAAACTTGGTCCCCCCAAAAAACTGTACTTACTACCTTTCTTTGCTATGAGTTGTTGCAGGTACCTACGATGGAACCTCCAGTGGCTACTCTTCAGTCATCTGGGCTCTGGTCAGAAGATGGGTAAGGATCAGTCAGAGACCACTTAGACAAGAAGAGAGAGGCCATGCTAACAAGAGCTCACGAGGCCATGACCATGGCTATTAAGGCTACAGCTATTGTCTCTATTGCCTCAAGAGTGTCAGAAGTATGGATCTGGAAACTGATCCAACTCCTCCTGTACAACAATAGCTGCCCCCATTGAAGGGGCAAACAGAAATGTAAGGGTCAATACCTTCAAGGCAGACATCATCCTGGATACATTTACCTTTTTCTTCTAGGATTATGGTCTTGACAGCAGTGACAAGCTGGCACACTTGAGTAAGAGCATGGCCAGCAGATTCACACTCTAAAAATATCATCCTGGCTTACCTCTTTCAGAGAGACAAGCTATTTGGGGGTGCCCTGGGAAAGATCTAGATTGAGACCTAGGACAGAAGAATGTGTTGCCAAAAACACTCAAACAATCTGAGAGGAGATCCATTGGACCTCAGCCTTTTATTCATAACACGCACTACTAAGGTCCAGACAAGATTCCAAATGGCCATCCTGAGGTTAATCTAGGCAACCCTTTAATAAGGGGGGTCTTTTTAAGACCACACTTGTAGTATAGCGGTTAAATAACTGAACAGTGATGCAGTCCTCTGCAGGTTTACTTCTCACTGCTGCCATGAACTTTCCATATGGTCCTGGATAAACCAGTCCTCTCAGTCCCAGCTCTCCAGCTGTATTGTGGGGATAATGCTTACCTTTTCCCAAGATCAAACAGACAGTTCTCCACACGGGGAAAGAGATCAACCTTAATACCCAGATCTCTAAGACAGAACTTGCTAGCTGTCCCGTGAGAGGCCAACTACTCTTTACCATCAAGCTTAGGTTGACAAGCAGGCAGGCCTTACACATAGTCTCACAAGGCTATTCCATACAATTTGAAAGCTGCCCTCCAGAAAGGGGTCTACTCAATCTTCTTCTCAGTCCCTAAAAAGAATAGGGACTGGAGGGTGTTATTAGACCTCAAGTTTTTTGAACAAGTTTATCAAATTATATCACTTCTGAGTGGAGACTCTGGGCTCAGTCGCAGTGACTAATCAATCAGAAGAACACATGACATCTACAGATCTCACAGAGACATACCTCCATGTACCAATTCTGACAGCCCATCAAAATTATCTAAGATTTTATGTTTAAAAAAAAAAATTAAAAATAAAAATTGGCAGTTCTGAGCCATCCTGTTTTGGCCTGTCCGTCACACCGAGAGTATTTACAAAATTCATGATCAACCTCATCATATGTTTCAGAGACAGGGGGTATTCATGTTCACTTGTACCCAGATGATCTCCTGATCGGTTCAAGAGAAAATCTCACCACAACACTCAATTCACCATTCAGTCCCTACAAGCTTGAACACCTGGGTTAGATCACAGTCACCAAAAGGGTTTTTTCTATCCCTCACCAAAGAAAAGGTCAGGAAGACCAAACTGCTGACTGAGACTGTCATCAGAGTGCATAATCACTTCTCACAACACTACTGAAACTGATGGGTTTGCTAGTTGCTACCTACAATGCAATACCTTTGGGGTCGTCTATAGGCAAGACCACTTCAGACCTTTCTTAGATCTCATTAACAACAGATCATGGAGAAGACAGATCTTCCCATTCAGATACCACTTCAGATCAAAACCCATCTGAGCTAAGGTCACCAACCCAATACAAAGCAAAAGATTCATGATCCCTCGAGAACAACAAATATTTACAGGTGTAAGAATCAGGTTAGGCATGTCTCCCTATCAATGACGTAGGAAGGGGAGCAATTTGTCTGGCCCTGCTCCAGTTCAGAGCTCTGTATGGACAAGGTTGCAGACAAAATATATATAAACAAGCAGGGGGGATTCAAGACCTTGAAGTGACACAGGTGGCAGCAAGGATACTTACCTGGGAGGATGGTCATCTAGCTTCAATCAGAACTGTACACATCAAAGGCATATCCAATGCCCGGGCAGACTGGCTGAGGGGAGAACGGGAATAGTCCCTTAAGAAACATCTCATAACATTGCACTTCACAACACCTCATGAACCTGTGTGCGCCCCAACACAGCCATCAACTACCGGGGTACATGACAAGATTTGTTCTACTCACAAGCAGATGCCCTGACATTGCAGTGGCCATTAGGCCTCCTCTATGTATTACTACCCTTACCAGTAACAGACCATGCCTTTCCACCCTCCAACAGATGGTGATATTTCCACCTCTCATCCTACTGACCTATCCGGTGAAGTTACAGCAGGGACCAATTTGGCTCCCTCATTTAGACTTACTCTGCTTAACCGTGTGGAAATAGAAAGGAACGCCTTCCTAAGATGGGAATATTTCTGAGAGGTGACCAACACTCTCCTAGCATTCAGAAAACAGTTTATGCTCAGAATTTACAACTCTTATTGGGAAGCCCTCACTCAGTAGACATTTTACACAGCCCTGACCAAGCATCCATTTGAACCAGTCAAGGATGTTCCCCTGAGAAGGCCGAGAATGAAGACTATCTTCCTTATTATGTTTGCGTCTGACAGAAGATTTAGTCAGACCTGAACTCTGTATCTTTCCCATTATTAAGGTGATGCCTCGTGCTGTCTTCCAAAACCGTATTCCAAACTGCATAGTTTGCAAGAGATAAGGCTACCATATTTATACCTGTACCCTAAATAGACGAGGGAGAGGCTCTGACACAACCTAGATGTCAGAAGGAGGATTAAGGCCTCTGCTCCGAATAGTGCAAATTAGAAAGTCAGTCTTACTGTTCTTAAATATATCTCATCTCAGTTTAGGGAAGAAAATGTCTTCAGCAGCAGTAGGTGCCAATAGCAAAACATACACTATCGAAACTCCTAAAAACTCTTTTCGCAGAGGTTCCTTGTGGAATACCAGCTCACTCTTTGAGCAATGCTACTACCAGTGCAGCGTTACACGGGAACACTTTTGTAGAAGAAGGCTACAAGTTTGTCAGTCTTGACCTTATTAAGATGCTACAAATCGAATCTATATGATTCAGCGGACACCGACTGTAGTGGAAAAGTACTGCAGTGCATGATCATGGACGAAGACCACATCCCACCCAGAAACTGGAAACTGCTTTGGGAGCACCCAAGATGTCCTCCGCCTCAGAGGGAGAACGGACCTTTGGACACTTACCGTGAAGGGTCCTTCTCCTCTGAGGAAAGGAGGACATCTTGCCCTCCCCGGGTCTCCGTCCTTCTCTACCCTGCTGCCTCATTCTTATACCTCCTCCAGGTTATGCTTTATTTACAGTACATGTTAATGCAACAGGTGTTTTTTCTCTCAGTATTAACAGTTGCTGAATGATAAATTCAATGTTACTGCTTTGTGGAGTCACCTGAACTGAAGAGAGGGTGGTCCCACAGGCTAGACAGGAAGAGGAAGAAAGTTAGTTCCTGCCTCCCTGATTGGATGGTGGGAATCACCCAAGATGTCCTCCTTTCCTCAGAGGAGAAGGACCCTTCACGGTAAGTGTCCAAAGGTCCGATCTCCTCAATTCAGACCCATTGAGGAGAGCTAAAGTTACACAATGAGAGCTGCTTTTCTGTTGTTAGTAGTATATGACGAAGTAGTAGAACTTCATTGTGGACAACTTGTGTGCCTGAGCGTCTGTGGCTCAAAATTAGATGCTTCTTTTGAATTTTTATGCATTTTAGCAAGGTTAATTTTTCTTGAGGGATTTTTCCTTTGATTTTGTTGGTTGCCTGTTACTTCACCTAGATTGTACCAGTTGAAAGGGTAGGATATAAATGTTTTAATGAATAAGAGAAAAATACAGGCTACTGAAAGGATGGTAAGAGGCCACATTGACAAAGGGCAAAGGAAAAACTTTTGGCTTTGTGAAAAGACATTTTTTTATCTAAAGATCATTGCTTTTTGCACACACAGCATTTTCAGTAATGTTTCTGAATACTCTTTGTAACAGAGTGGACTATGATTCTTTGATAAAGCACGCTCCGTTTAATAAAGTACAGCAAAGGTTGATCACTGTCCCATACCACTTGGAGATATCCTTGTTGCTGAGAATTCCTCTAATGCATGGAGTCTGAAGAACTTGAAAAAATATTGAAGAGTTCAGAAAGTGGTATGTGTGCACGTATGTGAAAATGTGTGGATGAGGCTGTAGATTATTTAATCTGAATGACATTTCCTTAAGAAATAGTTAAGGGTATATAAGGAGAACTTTACACCATTGTTGTGGTACTTGCTGACGAAGTGCGGTGTTCCAGTAGACATTGGAATGATGTTGCAGAGGGGATGTGCTGTGAAATGGGCTTGGGGGATGGGGCAGAAGATCATTGATAATTTATACATTCTCTGATGTTTAAGTGTTGTAAAAGTGAAAGGAGCCATAAGCTTTGTTTACAGTGAGATTTTAACTATTGAAACGCGATATTGTCACAAGATGTCATGGCACCACTGTATAAGGATCCATCACCCCATTTAGGTAGAATAACTGATTTATCACAATGGGAAGTAGATCCAGAGGAGTTAGCGGTGTTAGTCTGTAGTAGCAAAATCAAAAAGAGTCCAGTAGCACCTTTAAGACTAACCAACTTTATTGTAGCATAAGCTTTCGAGAATCACAGTTCTCTTCGTCAGATGCATGGAGGGCAAGAAGAAACTGGTCAGATATATAGGTGGAGAGGGGAGGGAGGAGTAGATGCAAACAGTAGCTTCTGATATGGAAGTGGGAAGTGTGTTTAGAACAAAGATTTGTACCACTAGAGTTATAGTGATGATTAGGAAATTGTTGATCAAAGTCTGTCGATTGAGTGTTTCTAGAGAAATTTAACTAACTGTGAATGAAGATAGATCCAGAGGAGTTAGCTGTGTTAGTCTGTAGTAGCAAAATCAAAAAGAGTCCAGTAGCACCTTTAAGACTAACCAACTTTATTGTAGCATAAGCTTTCGAGAATCACAGTTCTCTTCCTCAGATGCATGGAGGGCAGAAAGAAACTGGTCAAATATCGAGGAGGGGAGGGGAGGGGAGGAGGAGAGGAGGGATGTAAACAACTCCTTTGATATGGAGATGCAAACAGCTCCTTTTGATGTGGGGATCAGTTTGCTTGTGTAAAGGTTCAAAGGAGTTTGCCATGTTAGTCTGTAGTAGCAAAATCAAAAAGAGTCCAGCAGCACCACCAAGACCATACAATTCCACTGCAGCACAAGCCTTCGATAACCACAGCCCTCCCCGCCAGATGCATCTGACAAAGAGAACTTCATTAGCCCATTCCCATCACCTCAAAAATGAAAGGTTTATGTTGAACAATCCAATCCCATGCAGAGAGTTTGCTCTGTAAAATTGCAGCTAGAGAAGATGGATTCTGGATTCTAACTAGGTTTTCACTTGAGATGGACAATCCCAATATCCTGCTGGATTATCTGTGGACTCATTGTAGTTAAATATTAGACTGCTGTTGTAACACTTTTTTAAAAAAAGAAATGCAAATAAAACTGTCATTTTAGTGAAGCATTTTTGGAGTTGCCACTGCACTATGTTTTCCTTTCAGACATACTTGCAGCCTTGAACTTTGTAATATTTTTCCTCAGCTTGTAAAAATGGCCATATTGTAGGATGATGCCAGTAGCATGGCTATCTCCTTTCAATGAAATGACTTCCCTTTCTGGAGTGAAGGAAAGCTTCTTTATATGCACTGACAAAGATCCGTGATTTTTATCTGTGATGTAAAAAAGAATAAATGATTTTTTCAGTTTACAGGGCCTTATATAAATTAACACAGCACAGCCTTGCATCCAATTGTTCTTACTGATCTTCATCAGGAGAATTAGTTCAATTGTTAACTAAACAAACCATGTCTTCCAAGGGTGAAATATGTACAGTATAGCATCTCCTAACATGTTTTCTGTTGCCCCAGAGGGTCAGACCACAAACAATGGGTTAAAATTAAAGCAAAATAGTTTTGGCTACGCATTAGCAAGAACAACATGAGAGAGCAGTTTCTCAGTGAAACAGGCTTCCTCAGGAGGTGATGGGCTCTCCTTCCTCGGAGGTATTTAAGAGGCTAGATGGCCACCTGACAGCAATGATGATTCTCTGTCTCTATGAACATATGCAGATCAAGAGAGGGAAGCCGGTGCTAGGCTCTTGTGGCTCTTTCTCATTATACCACGGGTAATGCTCATCACCACTTTGGGGTTAGGAAGGAATTTTCCTCCAGGCCAGATTGGCAAGGGTTCCTGGAGGTTTTTTTGCCTTCCTCTGGGAATAGAGTAGGGGTGGGGTTATTGGGGGGTGGGGTTAGGTAGTTGTGAGTTTCCTGCATTGTGTAGGGGGTTGGACTAGATGACTCTTGGAAACACTTACAACTCTATGTTTCTACAAACTTGAAAAAAGCTCCAGGCTTGCAGAAATATCTGAAACATTAAAAAAATTGGGGGGGGGGTTAGGGCTTAGGATTCCTAGGTCCTTATAACCTCCCAGTGGGAAGGGGGACCCAGTACTTATATAAATTAACACCTCTTTGTGTGTTGGAGGGAATTTTGAAGGTGACGCATGGGGAGGGCAATTTTGAGGATAAAATGGAGGTGTGGAGAATGCTGGTTTACAGAGGTTATACAGTTTTCTGATGCCATTGGAATATTAATGATTACATTTTCTTCACACCTAATTTCCATATCAAACAACTACAGTTCTCACCTTCCCATTCTCAGTGTACTGTGTCCATAGGTACTAATCTAGCTACTACAGACCTTCTTTAGAAAGTTTAGACATTAACTTTATTTTTATGATTTCTACCCAGCACAGATGCGGCAGATGCATTTCTTACATAAGCAAAAGTAAACAATTTCTCTAGAGATCTAAGACCCCTTTCATCTAGTTCCTTGTACCGAAACGTCCTGTTTTCCTGTCTTACCTTATTCACTCTTATGCTTCCACAACCCATTGTTTGCTATGGCCTATTCAGGCCTTTCTTCTACCCAGAAGCCTTTGTGGCTTCCTTAGAACCAAACTCTGATCTATCGGGATGACTTTGGACCAATTACGCATTATCAACCTAATCTAACTTACAGAATTTTGAGGATAAAATGGAGGAGAGGAAAATGCTATAAGCTGCTTTGTGGAGCATTGTAGAGAAAAGTAGGTTATAAATGAAGTAAATAAATATAGTGGAAGATCAGGGGGGAATTGAAAGTTGGTTAGGAAGGAAAAAAGAAAGCAAAGAAACATGGCGATACAGCGGTTGCCAGGAGAAGGAACAGAAGAAATAGTGGAGGGAGGAGGTGCCTTCAGCAAGTTTTTGTGGGTGTGGCCCAGCCCAGTGGCTAGCAGTTGAGTCCGGCTCAGCCCAGGGGCTGGAACCATGCAGTTTTCCCAGAACAGGTGCCAGAAGATAGGAAGAAGTGAAAGCTGAAGACAGGTGGTACATAAGGGTAGGCTGGCTGGTGGGCAGGAAGGAGAAAAATGGGAGAGGCTATAGGAGCTTTCAAGGAAGGGAGAGGGAGGAAATAGTAGAGGAGGGGAAAATGAGATGCCACCTCCCACAAGTCCTAGCGACCCCTGCTTGAACCAATCTATTCCTATGCTCTACTGGTATGCAACTTTTTAAAAAAGTAAGTCACTAGCCCTTTCTGTTGCAGAGTCACAAGGGGAAAAGGCTTTCCATTTATAATGCTGCAACAGAACGAGCTAGAGACTTTTCTTTTAAATGAAAGCTGGAAGCCTAGTACCTTGGGGCAGTGGATTTTACAAGCTGAGGAAATTCCATCCTTTTCAGCACCCCCTCCCTTGCTGACCACCTATACTAGCTCCCCCTCCCCTTGCCAACAGTATGCCTCTGCCTGCCTGGCTGACATGGTAGCAGAGTGGGTAGGGTGCAGCAGCAGTTTCTGCTTCCCTCTACCCTACCATCTCCCACATTCACTCACCTGGTGTGGGCTGCCTCCACTGTAAAGAGGGTGAATGAGGTGATGTTGGGTCTCTACCCCATCTGTAAGCCTGAAGTTTGGTGCTGCCCTGGGGGCTGCCCAATACTGGGTGACTGACTCATCATTGGCTGGCCCCACACTGTTCTCAGTGGGACAATTTGGATCCTCCTCTGCATTTTTTTTGTAACCCTCTATTTTTTAAAGAATGGTTTGAGAGATTTTTGCAAGTCATGGTCTCCCCACCTTAAATTTTTAGAAAAGTCTCCCTTCTGTGTTCATAGCCTTAACAATCCATGTTCAGAATTAGGTATAGGATAATGTTTAACACATGGCTATGTAGCAATTCCAGTTTTTTAAAAAAGCCTGACAAAAGTCATCCAGTTTGGGTGGGAGGAGAGAGTAGCATCCGTAGGTGCTGAGACAAGGAAAATAGTGTCAATGACGCAGCAAAAAGAGTGTCAGTGTAGGCAGAACTGCAAAAAGGCACACATTCATTTCCACAGGAAACCCAAAGGTGATCTGAATGTGATCTTTCGAAAAAGATAGTGCCACACCAGGTTTGGGAAAGATTGCAGCAAATCAGGGGGCAACACAGAAGTAGGACGGATAGAGAACTCTATCACGGAGATACTGTAGAAAACAGCACTGCTGTAACAAAGCCAGGGTGGAGCAAATCATCCTTTTGGAAACCATCCTGCATTATCAACACATTCTCTTTCTTTCCCACCCCAAATACTTCTACGATATTTGTGTTTTTTCAGTTGGGTTGCCAAAAACAGTCTGATTTGCTGGGCAAGTTTGAGTCTTTGAGTACTGAATTTCATGCCCTGACCTGGATAGCCCAGGTAAGCTATTGGAAACTAAGCCTTGGTTAGTAAGTGGATGGGAGACCTCCAGGGAAGAGCAGGGTTGCTAATAGGCTGGCAATGGCAAACCACCTCTCTTGGTCTCTTGCCATGAAAAACCTACCGGGAGTCACCATAAGTCAACTATGACTTGAGGGCACTCTCCACCACCACTCATCAAGCTATGTAACACAGGCCTTGAAATGTTGTAAACTGAGAGTAGGTTTGGTGGAAAGAACATTGAGCATATTTCACCAGGTAGGGTTGCCAACTTTTAATCTGCTCCCTCCTAGTTGTTCCTTTAATAACAGCTTGATCTGCAGCAGTTACCAGGTTATTTATTTCCATACCATGCTTCAGCTGCCCATTTCTGTGTTAAATCTCTATTTAAGAGACAGGACACTTCCCCCTGGCCAACTGGCAACCTTTGCTCCAGGTGACTTACAATCCAATCCAATGAGGAGTTACTCCAGTCTAAGCCAATTGGTTTCAGTAGGCTTATACTGAAGAAACTCTGCATAGGCTTGTACGATTAAGCATGTACAGCAAACCACATTCTGCATAAGAAGGCCAAAGATCTCCAGGATCACTAGACAATCTGACATGAAGAAGAATTCATGCTGGTCCCCAAAACAGCTGTCAGTTGGATCCTTAGCATGAACCAAATCCATTTGCACTGACTTACAAAAAGAAAGCTATACTGGGATGTAAAAGCATTGCACCTGCCACCCAGTCTCTAGTTGTTCACCTTTCTAGAAGTCTAAGAGGACTGAAAAATCTGCTTTCATTAAAAAATAATAATAAATTGTATGATATTGAAGGGAAATGGTTGAAACCTGCAGGTGAGATTTGAATTGGCTGAGGATGACTCTGAGGAGGAGGACCAGCCTAATTAAAGCAGATGGCCACGCACAGATGGTTCCTGTAGCAATCCAATTAAAAAGCACTTGGCAGATGCATCTAGTGGAAGAAAATAACATGTTGAAGGGGGAAATTCACAGTGAAAATAGAGAGTGTGTGTGCTGCCATCATAAAAAGTCAGCTGTTCACAAGTCTAGTGATATTCTCTGGGCTGGCATCTATCTACAACCACAAAAGGTTACAAATGAGCACCAGTTGATAGAAATTTGAGATGAGCCCCAGCTTTGTTACAGATCCATGCAGCAAATTTCACTCTCATTTTCTGTTCTTTATCTGTAAGATTGCAATAAGATTGGCATTCCTGACAGGGTTGTGTTGAGAAACAAGCAGGATAAAGAAATGTGCTTTTGGCTCCTGAGATTTCTGTATCTTCTCATCCAGTGGATTTCTAAACTTGCTTCCCCCACCCCCAATGGCAGGTGAGATTCTTTTCTGCCAGAGAATTGTTGCATGCAGCCTGATGAAAGTGTTCTAGTAGATGTTTCCTTTTATTCTTTTTTCCTTTTTATTTTTTGTAATACTTCTGCTTCATTGGCTGTTGAAATTTGACACTCTGGAGGAAATTTGAACAGTTAAATTCTCTTCTGGAACTAATTCAATAAGAGCACCACTGAATTTCCTTGCAGAATACAAACACATTAGTTTTATTGCAGCATAAGCTTTCGAGAATCAAGTTCTCTTTGTCAGATGCATGATACAAACTGGTCAAATACAGAAGAGGAGGGGGAGAGGGGAGAGAAGGAGAGGAGGGACAAGATGCAATTAGGGGGGAGGCAACCAAAACATTCCTTTGCTAGCTTTGGTTGCCTCCCCCCTAATTGCATCTTGTCCCTCCTCTCCTTCTCTCCCCTCTCCCCCCTCCTCTTCTGTATTTGACCAGTTTGTATCATGCATCTGACAAAGAGAACTTGATTCTCGAAAGCTTACTGGACTCTTTTTGATTTTGCTACTACAGACTAACACAGCTAACTCCTCTGGATCTTAAACACATTAGTGTAACTAGTTCCAGAGGGGCTCATAATGAGGAGGCTCTGGCAATTCTCTACTTCTCATTCATCACTGCCACGAATGCAAAGCATTTGTGCTGGTAATAGACTCATATTGGAGGTTTGTGAATATTCCTCTGTCAGCTGTCATTTTTCCTGTGTTCTTGCCCCCCCATGCCACCAGAGGGGTTTTTATTAAAAAAATGGTAACCGCTGCTATATGATAGTGACAGTATTTTAACAATTTAGTGCCACAATCTGTTAGTTCTTCTGAATACCCAGATTTCATTTAAGTCTCTAGCCCTTTTCATTGTAGAGATATTAGGGAAAGGTGTGTCTCCACATTTAAAATGGCTGGAGACTTTTCATTAGTGAAAGCTGCAAATTCAGAACTAGTGGATCATTATCAGTAGATAGTTACAGTGTTATGAAGCTATAGTGATCTAAAAATTATGGATTTATTAAAAAGTCCAAAAACTTCTCCAGTAGCATGGAGGGGGAATGACAGCTGCAGAGGCTGAGACAAGGAAAATGGTACTAATGTCGGTGGGCCCTTCAAAAGTATGCATATCCCTGTCCATATGGTGTACAGAAGACCTTTCCCAATGGATAGTATCAAATCAGGTTTGATACTAGGGAACCATGTTGTGTAGATATTCCCCCTCAACCCCCCCTCTTCCAGTTTGGATGAAAAGCTGCTGTGTGGAAACAATCTCTGATGGGCATGGTGACCCGCAGCAGTCTTCTTAGGCAGGCCTTTCCTGACTGTTTCTTTTCTAGTTTGTCATTCAGAAATGAAATGTGCCTAAAAGCAGGTGAGAAATGTTGGATTTCCTTTGGAAGCTAGAAGTCCTTTTATGTTGGGGAACTGGAGCTCAGAAACCAAACACTTTCAAAAGAGCCCATGGTAGTCTTGCTTCAGACAGATATGGGCTGCTGGCTTTTAATTCACCTTTTCCTTCCCCATTGCGCTGAAGCATTTCTAGTATCAGCTGTAATTTCCAATGAAGCATTAAAAGCAATCATGGTTTGCCTAGAGGAAGTTTGTAAAGGAGTCATTGATGCTGTTACATATTAGCATAAAATTCAGTGGTGTTCAGAGGGGGGAAATTTAGAAACAGAAGTATTTATACTGTTGTCTGATGTGCAATCCCTGGTCTCTGGAAGAGTTTTTGGCCAAGCACTCTAATCCCCCTAGTAGAAGTTTTGTGGTTGCCTGGCTGTGCTAGTAATCCCCCCTCCCTAGTGAATAAATAGTATCCTATGCCACACAGGTTCCTGAGAAGCAAAGGTATTTCTATTTCGTAAGGCATTTGCAGGTTATCAGAAGACGGACGAGAGAGAGAGAGAGAGATTCAGTGATATTTTCAGCCATTTATAGGAGTAGGGTGTGTGTGACTTTTTATACTAGGCCCTCTCATTCATTCTTTGCTATTATTTTAGTCTTGATAATTGTATTGTTCTGATCCTTCCATATTTTAATGCTGTTTTCTTTGTGAGAAATTATATTGTTTCCAATAGATTTAGTAGGTGTTTTACATTTTAACGTTTGTAATCTACCTCAGAGGTTTTCAACTAAGGAAGAATAGAAATACATATACATATCTACGTACAGACAGCTGCAAGTCTCCTTTTAGTAGAACTTAGTTGAAATCAGTAAGTACTGCATAGAAAGCCCTTTCCTGATGATGTAGTACCAAAAACAGAGACGTACCCAAGATACAATAGAAGACAGAACAACACCACCACTTGGGAATGAAAATAATCACACAAGAAATATAACTTCATAAACAGAATTTCTCACCTATTAAAGCGCTCAGTGCAAAATATATCACTCTTAACTAAACAATTGAATATGCCAAGACCTATATATCCAAACAATACAAAAGGGGATAAGTCGTTGACCGTGTCCCTTTAAGAGAGTCTCTCAGTAAAGAATTAAACAGTCTTGTAATATGTTTTTCTAAACAAACACTGGAGACTCCTGCATGGAAGGTTATTCTCTAAACATTGAAGTGTTGACAAAATGAAGCCCAAAAAGAATTGTCTAATTCTTATTGGAGCAAGGAGGATGGAAGGAGGAGGTCCGGCAGGTCCGGCCGCTCCTCTCCTCCCTGCAGATGAGAGGTGAGTAGATGAACATATTAGAATGTGTCTAAAGACAAAATTCCTTTGCAGGTGGATTCCAAGGAAGAACGAGGAGCCCTGACGAGTCCCCTGACCCTACAAGCTGCTGGCCAGGAAACTCCAGTTAAAGGATCTCAAATAGCAGGTGTTTAAAAGACAGTTCTCTTCTGGAGACAAAGTAGACAATGGCTAATTCCGCACACGTTGGATAATGCACTTTCAATGCACTTTATCAATCGTTTGAGGTGGATTATTTGTTCCGCACACAAAAAAATCCGTTCCAAATGATCTATAAAGAGGATTGGAAGTGCATTATCCAACGTGTGCGGAATCACTCAATACTGAGCTATATAAACCAATGGTCTGAATTAGTGTAAGTCAACTTCACATGTTCACGTAGAGGCCTTTCGTCCATGGAAGAGAGTCTTCAGAGCTAATCACATATATTCAAGGTTCTTTTTAAAAAGTATCAGCATGGAGAAAGTTCTTTTTGCTTGTTTTTATATGTTTTTAGTCCAATCGTTCTCAAGCTCTTCAGTAGAAAGTTTTCACATTTGAACTCTTGTATGTATAGCTGTACTTTATTAAAAGATTCACACATGTGTGCACTTGTTTTCTCGGCATCTGATAACTTGCAGGTAATTGTATGAATTCCACTGGGAACTATTGTGGTGGCTGGATGTCTGGTGATATGAAAGCTCTGTCTACAGTGGTTGTACAATACCTGTTTCACACAGCATAAAATACTCTTAATAGCAGAATTATCAAACGTCAATCTTTGTGTGTGAATTTACCCTCTCTTGTTTAACTCAATGACAACAAGCATAACTGTTGCGTATTATTTTGATCAAAAAGTACAGAGATCCTTTGCTTTTCTCTCATGATTTTTTAACGAGAACCTTTGTATCTGTCTCAGATAGGGAGCCATGTTGATCTGCAGTAGAACAGCAGGATTTAAACACATTGGTGCCTTAGAGACCAACTAGATTTTCAAGGTATAAGTTTTTGGGAGTCAAAGCTCGTTTCCTCAGGTATCTGTATATTCAGGTATATACTGTTGTAACAATACGTGCAGCAATGTCTCTGATTTCTCAGTTGGGTACTCAGAGAACCTGCTGTCCCTATTGTTACAATGGTTATATTCATATAATAATAGTGCTGTTTTTTTTATTGTAAAACCTCTGGTGACTCAGGAGAGGGAGCTGGGGCCACTTCTGGGGGACTGGGGCAGGGAAACTGTGGGGACGCTTGCCCTGTGGAGGCCCCTTTGCTGCTGTACTTTATCTGCATCTGCATCAGCAGTGGAGAAACCACACAATCCTGTCCCTCTGTATTTATGTCCATTTCTTTCTCCTTGCATTTTTTTCTTTCTCTGTGCTGTTTGTGAAGATACTCTGCAGAAAGTGCTGCTTCTACTTTAAACTTTGCCCAGTATTTTTGCATTCTGGCTTGCTTCACTTGGCAAACGCCTTGATGCAATGTGGAGGGTAGGTGGGTGTGACTTCACAGCTTTTCAGCTTGTTGACTTGCTGCAGTGAGTGGCAGAATTGGAAAGATTTTTTCTCTTTAACAGTGAGTGTGATTCACTTTTTTCTTGGATGGAGGGTTCTTCTGTCACTTCTGTACATATATTCAGATATCTGGGTAAGTTATTTCTGTGGACTTGAAGTGATAAGCACAAATTGAAAGAGCTCCTTCATAGCTCATATAAGCAATGCAAGAGTGAAGAACATGATTTGTAATGTGTGTGCAGTGTTTGAACAATGGCTGCACAGATGGTAATGGGATTTAATCGCATCACTGGCACGAGTTCAGTAAGCTGGCATGCCCAATTTATGACAAGTATTCAACCATGTATGCTCTTTCCTACATGTCAACCTGTTGGATGAGTAGACAGCCCCTTCTGGTCTTCCTTGTGAATGGACAGCAGCACTCTCACGCGAATGCACAAGAGTACTCAGAGAAGGGAAAATGTGAAGGTGGCAGGGCTCAGTTCGCATATCACATCTTAACAAAATGAGCCTGTGCAAGAATGCCTTTCCCTCACTGTTGAGAGATGCATAGCCAGCCCCGCATTTCAGTAAAAGATATTCAGAGAAAGATTTTCTCTTAAGATGTCACTTAGTACTTCACAGATATTAAATTGCACTTGGCACATTTTTAAAGAATTTTAAATATTTCTACCCTGCTTCCCCCCCCCCCCCCGGAGTGGGGACCCAAAACAGTTTACACGTTTTTCTCTCTGACCCTGTTTTATAAGTTAGCCTGAGAGAGAGTGAATGGCCCAAGGTCACTTGGCAAGCCTCCATGGTAGAATAGGGATTTGAACCTAGTCTGACACTGATCACTAACTGCTGGCTGCTGAAGAGAGCTTACTTTTACTTTTCTCAGTTTTAGGCATCCTTGGACAAGTCAATCAGCCTTGGCTCTTCCATCTGTCAAATGGTTATTTCTAGAGTGGTCTAATTTGCAGAATTCCTTTGAGCATGACACAGCCTGCAAAGTGCTTGTAGCAATAATTATGAATGACAATTTTGCTGTTGTTTCTGTTATCTCCTCCTAGGAACCAAGTTGTTTGGAAAAGGTGAATGAAAGACATTTGAAAGATTTTGAGAAGAACAAATCTAGTTTCCACAAGCTCAAATCTGAATTAAATGGCTGATAAACAGATCAGGTAAAGGCTGTTCTTCATTCACTCTTAGCTGTTGTACTCAGGAGGGAAACTGGCAACCTCAGTAAGCACCCAGGCGGACTTTGCATTTGTGCACAGGACTGTTTTAACCAGAGGCAGAGTCACATTGTTTTTGTTAGACTGTGAGATTATTGCACTAGATATTTTTAAAAAAGAAGAAAGAGAAGTTATTTTTGTATGACAGCACCACTAAAATGGTGTATTGCAAAATATTGGAAGCATAAAAATGTACCCCAGTATTTTATAAATAAATTCAAAAATCATGCTCCATATCACATATCTCAGGAAGGGTGTATTTGTCTAGCAGATTTTGACAAATCCATGATTGCATTCTTAGCAGGCCAAGGTAGGGGAGAGTGGGTTTTAACCCTCCTCCAGTGCTATATTCCTGATCTCCAAGAGATGTTACTTGCCTTGCTGGGGAAAACATGGGTTGCTCGTATAGTTTCAGAGGACTAGCCATGTTGGTCTATAATACAACAGTAAGATCTGAGTACAGTGCCACCTTTTAAAGATCAACAAGATTTCCAGAGTGTAAACTTTTGAGAGTCAAGCTCCCTTCGTCTGTTCTCAGTGAGATGAAGAGCAACTGAGGGAGAATTAATGGTTGGGAAAATGGCGTAGCGGAACAGTCAGCCCTCCTTTCCACACTAGTTCCATTCATGGTTCTCCCAATATTGTGTGTGACTTGGCTGTTTGTTTTTGAATGGTGTCACATGTTGGCTTATAACCTCTGACAAAAGTCATGCCCCTTGGCAAAACATATCACAAATCTGTCATGTTTCTCTTCCCAGGGCTCAGAGAGGCCATTTTTGATTGAGGTAACAACATAGGGAAAGCATTTAACTGTTCCTTCCCCAGTGCTGTAACCTTGATCCATATCTCATACCACCCTCTCTCCCACCCTGCTAAATTGCACAATAGGAGATCAAATAACAAATCCACAGTGTTACATGAAGTTTAACCCTTAGTTAGGGTTTAGTGAATTTACAGTTAACAAAAAGGTAATAAACTTTGAGATGTTAGAAAGTGAATTGTGATGGCTTGCTAAATATTATGTTAATCTCATCACAGTAGTCTATGATGTTAAAATGTGTCCATTCTAAAAAGTTTGGAATGAAATCTACTAAGAGTATGTGAGCATTCTAACATGGGGCGCTATAGCAGTGGTATGTCACATTTGAGTGAGTTGTCAGCATGTGGCTTGATGCTTCGGCTTTACTGCTGGCTCCTTGTGAACCATTTGTAGGTACAGAACTAGACACTCTGAAAATTAAAGTCTAAGTTAATAGCTTCTGAGAATGTTTCTACTTGCTGGTGTCCTTTGTTAAATAGCCTTCTGATTCTTCAGCTCTTCTTATGTCCAAAGCCATGTGATCTCCTTCATCACAAGGGATTTCCATAGTCACTGTCTCCCAAGAGAAACTTTAAGGAAAGATCCTGAATGAATGTTGCTTTATAAAAGAGCATTTGTAATTTCATTATTGAAATGCTTGCAGTGGAAAGAGATCTGCTTACTGGCACATTAGGTTTGGGATGAGGTCTTTTTAATGCAGCGTAGGAAGGCCAGGTGGACTGAACAGAGAGCTTGCTAGCTATATGATAACATTGACACATTGAAAGATGCAGAAGTGTTTTAAAATGTTTTGTTTCTTTTTATTGTCGAAAACATCTGGATTTGTGTTTTGAATAGCTAGGCAGCTGCACTTGGCTGATAATAGTAACAGCACACACGCACATACGCACACACTTGTAGCTTAAACTTGTTTGTAGTAATGATTTCTGAATCTGACTTGACGTAACTTGAGCCACAGAATGAAATTCCCATTACAGGCTGCAATCCAAAGCATTCCTAATCCACTGGATTTCTGTGGTGACCAAAGCTTGATTTAGTATAGTTTTGGACCTAGAACGATTGAAGGATCGTAAATAGTTGTTGCTTTCTAAATCATAACAATGCATTAGGAATACCAGCTTTGACATACAGTGTCTGCCTGCCATTTCTTTTCCACTTCTCAGACCAAGTGCCCAGCTTCCCTTTCTTCTCAAAACCTTCTTTTCGCCCACTGACAGAGCCTCCTCCCTGCTTATTCTTCCTGCCCACCCCTTTGCTGTCTGTTCTGATGCAGGCTAAACACTGAGCACCATTTGGGCTGTTTTGTCTAAGACAGAGGGCCAAGCTACAAGTGACGAATGACGCTTGAACGGCAAGTGAACAGACTCTCATGCATTCCTCCCTGTTCACTTGCGCTCCTGTGATCGAGTGGAGTGCAAGTGGAGCACAAGTGAATAGGGAGGAATGCATGAGAGTCTGTTCACTTGCCGTTCAAGTGTCATTCATCACTTGTAGCTTGGCCCTCAGTACCAAAGTAAATGTGTGGGTTGGGGTTTTTTTTGCTCCCTCCTCTTCAGAAAGCCTTTCTAGACCACCTTTGTAGCAAGAAGTCAACAGTGATGTATAGAGTAGGGATAGCCCAATCTGTTCCACACGTCTGTTTCTGTACCATTTTTCATGAATAATTTTTCTCTGATTTCTTGTAACCATGGAATTCTGTAGTATTTGAACAGTGCAGTCCCCATATGCTTACTTGAGTAAGTACTGGGGAACTCTGCAGCACTGATTTCCAAACAGACACATACATGGATTGGGCTGCAAACCTCACAAAACCTTGACAGTGGATCACTGTTCAGGTTTATGAAAATGAATGTGAGAGCCGGGGCTTTGTTTTCATTTGCAAAAGGAGAGACTTGAAAGCTTACCCTTCCACATGTCTGAAAAATATTAAGGGAAATGATCTAGTGTACACAGAATAACAAAAGATTTACCCAGGGCCTTTGGGTTGGGCTGACAAATTCTAGCAGGATAGCTGTGTTAGGCCCAGTTTAAATGTGAGGCAAAGAACTTCTCTGTGTGATGTAGCTCGGGCTCTTGTTGCATAGTGTAGCTCTGGGAAACACTTTTGTTGCACCAGCATCACATAAAAATCAGGCTTACAGCTGATGCAGCTGTAACAGCAGTGTGTTGTAGCATTTGGAAGAGTAATGGATTTATTGCAGCCAGAGCCTTTGCAGACTAGAGCTCACTTTGTCACTTCATACATCTGAAGGAACAGGCTCTAGTCAATAAAAAGCTTATGCCATAATAAATCTACTTGTCTTTAAGGTGCCACAGGACTCTTTCAGGTTATGTTGCTTTATGGTCTTGCTGTGTGTTTTCTTTTTCCTCTGATGTCCTGTTGACGCTCTGCTTCTGTGTTTTTTTTCCCCACACAGTTTACCTGCCAAGCTGATCAATGGAGGGATAGCTGGGCTTATTGGGGTTACCTGCGTATTTCCTATTGACCTGGCAAAAACTCGCCTCCAGAACCAGCAGAATGGCCAGAGGATGTACTCCAGCATGTAAGTACTGTCCTGCTATTTGAAAAAGTCTTAACTAAAATGACTGATTATTATTGGTTATCATTCTGCATAGCATGTTTGTGTGAACTGTTTTGCATCTTTATCTTGACTCTCCTCACAACAGCCCTGTGAGGTGGGTCCCTATTAGCTGCAAAAGCCAAGTTTTAATGATTTGCCGAAGGCCAATCAGTATATCTATAATGGGAATAAAGATTTGAACTTGAAATGCTTAAGCTTTGCACTGACTCACAGTGGTGCTTGTAATTCTTATGAAAGGTATCTTTAATGCACCAGGGTTCTGATATGTACTGAAAGATTTGTTTTCACATGTATGTTACTCATGTGATTACTTTAGTTATCATTTAGCCCAGGTAACTCTCCTTGCATTCTGGTGAGCTAGGGTGGTAATATTGGATAGAGCCTATGAGGGCCAAACTAGGTAAAGCTAATTAACGTAGCTACACTTTGAAGATTGGAGTTGTTGAGGAAAGAACTGAAGATTCTTTCCTCCCTAGTACTTATCTATTTCTTCCTGCAGAGCTAAATGTGGCGAGGGGGAGGGATGTTTAAATCAAGGAACAGGCACGAAAGGAAAACCTTAGTCCCTTATCTTCAAAGCAGTTACTTGGGGGCTGCTAATTAGTTTGTTTGGGGCGGAAACCTAGGGAGATCCTAATGTTAGGCCTCCTGCTTCACATCTAAGGAGCAAACTAGATGTGATGGTGTCCACAGGAATTCTGCTGCCATTTTAAAGTGATTTAATAATGCTGCAAAGGCCCCACAGTATGGTAGGCTGAGGCTCTCTTGTGCCCCTCCCCCCACTTCCTTTTCAAGTGCCAAAGCACCAAGGGGGGAAGGAGACAGCAATTTTGGCCCTTGAAAAGGTGCAGAGGGGGGCCCCCAAGGGCCGCAGCCAGCTGCACTGAATTTTTAAATCTCTTTTAAATGGCAACAACATTCCTGCAGTGGACATGAGGATGCCATCACATCTAATTTGGCCATAATTTTGCTCTGATTTGGTCTAGGGTGACTCAGGTTCTTATCAACTGAAGTATGAAGTTTATTATGTGACCTTGGGTTAGTTATTAACGCTCACTAACCTGCCTCACATAGTTGCTGTGGAGATAAAAGGAGGTGGGATGGGAAACCATGAAAGGCAGGATAAAAAAAGTAATACTAATTTGCGGATATCCCAGTTGTTTGAGTGATCCCCAAGAACTTGAGGAAGAGGCCCCTTTCTTCCCTGTCTTCCAGTTCTGTTTTGCCTTTCCTTTGTCAAACCCCTCCCCCCCCCTAGTGGTTTGGGTGTCTAGCCGGTATAGTTTTGGCTTTTCACTTGGTCTTGCCTGGAGGTTTCTTTCAGTTTCAGGATTAGCCTTGAGCATATCACATAGTACTTAAGAAGAGAATTCTTTTCTGTTTGCGTACACTGCTTTCCCTTGCCACTGATGAACCCCAATAAACTCTTACTCTTTTGGGATTAGGGAGAAGAGTTCTCAAGTTGGAGTGTGGATGGAGCCTGTTGTTTTAGAATTAAATCTACTTTTTAAAAGAAAAAAATTAAAAATAATCACACTTAATTTATGGGGTTTTCTTGGCTATTGTTTGTCCAGTTGGCACAAGCAGAAAATATTAAGGACCAAAATGCATAACACCAACTGGATGGGCTTCTGGATTTGTTTTGTTTTAATCAGCCCTGGGTATTCAGATACATGCTGTAGGCAGTAGGGCTGTGCTGCTATTTTGTGCTGCACCTGGTTTTTATTTCTCATTTATAAAAAAATTGCTTATGAAAAATTCTTCCTAGTTTTCCTAAGGGAACTGTTTCCATGGGTGTGTGGGAGCCCTTTCTTAAAAAGAGAGAGAGAGAGATGGCTTTTCCCCACCAGTATAAATCTGGATAGGTTCTTTTCTTATGACTGCTTTCCTTATGAAGACTGGCAAGGTGTGTGAATTGCTGGTTTTCTCATCTGCAACAAGATGAGAAATAAAGAATAAGAAATAAAAAATGAGTTATCTGAACAGTATGGCCAGACCAAGCACTCCTTGAAATTTCCTTTGATTGTCTCCTATGAGACAACCTGCATGGTGCCATCACTGCAGTGTCTCCATCCCCCCCCCCCCCCGGTAAATTCTGTTCGACCTGAAGAGTTGTCCATTTATTGGAGATGGAAGTATTATTGACTTTCAATAATAGTTACTGCTGCTCTTTTCACTTCCTTCTCCCTCCACCCATCTTTTCAATTCTTGTATCTGTCTCTTGATTGTAGGTCTGACTGCCTCATTAAGACAATCCGTTCTGAAGGTTATTTTGGCATGTATAGGGGTAAGTGTTGGGCTATGTTCCTATGAATTTGTAAGTTGTAGTAGAAAACCTTATTGGAGAAAGAAGTAAGGTTGTTATATTTTGATCAACAATGCCAACTTTTCTGGTGTAGAGCTGTTGTGCCTTGAAACTTTTCTCCTCATAGAGTAGAGTTACTAACTACCAGGTGGGGGTTACTAACTACTAGGTGGAGACCTTCCAGAATTACAGCTGATCTCCAGATGAGAGAGATCCATTCTTCAGGAGAAAATGGCTGCTTTGGAGGGTGGACGTTATGGCCCTATACCTCTCTGAGGTCCCTCCCTTTCCCAACCCCTGCCTTCTCTAGCCTCAACCCCGCCCAGATCTGTAATTTCCTAACCCAGAGTCGGCAGCCCTAGCATAGAGTAATGGGGATAGCTTTATCTGTGGGATTTATTCTTGTTGAGTGCTATTAAAAGATGCAGGTGCCCTACCTTAAAAAAAAAAAGGTTGGGGATCCTGTTGTGGCTCTGAGGATCTGAGTGTGATCAACACACACATTATTGATGGTCGTTGTGGGTTTTCCGGGCTGTATTGCCGTGGTCTTGGCATTGTAGTTCCTGACGTTTCGCCAGCAGCTGTGGCGGGCATCTTCAGAGGTGTAGCACCAAAATTGAATTGAATTTGGTGCTACATCTCTGAAGATGCCAGCCACAGCTGCTGGCGAAACGTCAGGAACTACAATACCAAGACCACGGCAATACAGCCCGGAAAACCCACAACAACCATCGTTCTCCGGCCGTGAAAGCCTTCGACAATACAACACACATTATTCTTCATGAAGTGCAATACAAGTGCAATACAAGTACAAATACATTTTTCTAAATGGCTTAAAGCATTATGGAGTGGGTTTGAAGAGAGTGTTGTGGTGACATGGAGGTGGTGTGGAGAAGATGGTTGCTAACCTTTGGTAAGAAGATATGGATTTTACTGTATTGCTTAGATTGCTTAGTAATATACAGGTAATTGGCTAGATTAATCACTTCAGACTCTTTTATCAATAAACCAAATTTAAAAATACACTGGCAGTAAGCGTACTTACAAAACCAGGCTGTGTCTGCTTGGTACCATCTTAGAATAGGCTTGATATTTTCTGTCTTGTTCATGAGGGAATGCCTCTTCTATGATGAATATATATATGCTGGCTGTAGCATATATATTCATTATAGGAAAAAAAGTACTTCTTTCCTATTCTGTTTTTATTTCTGATACAGATTTAGTCAATATATCCCATTTTTATCCTGGCCTTCTTCCATGAGACTCGAGTTAAGCTACAAGAGACAAATTACATGAGGAGGAGCATGCGAAGGAGTTGCAACGTTCGCCGGGAAGCTGAGTTTTAAAAGAGATCAGAAGGCTCTGTTAATTTCCCCTCTCTAGAGAGCCAGGGAGATCTCTGCTCAGAAGGTTTGTTTATTTCCTCTTTGCCTCTTATAAGGGGAGGTGAAACTGACAGAGCCTTCTGGAGGCAAAGAGGAAATTAACAAACTGTCTGAGCAAGATCTCCCTGGCTCTGTAGAGAGGGGAAATTAACAGAGCCTTCCGATCTCTTTTAAAACTCAGCTTCCCGGCTAACATTGCAACTCCTTCACATGCTCCTCCTCATGTAATTTGTCTCTTGTAGCTTGGCTCTCAGGACAGTGTGATCCCCCCATCCCATCTTATCCTTTCAACAACCCGGTAAAATGGGTTTGACTGAGAGAGAGTGACTGGCCCAAGATCACGTCATAAGGTTTGTTGCTGAGTGAACATCTTAACCTAAGTCTTCTCACTCAGAGTTCAGTATTGTAATCACAGTGCCAACCTGGCTCATGGTAGCTCAGTTGACTAAGCTCAATTGACTAAATAGCTAAAACTGGTAACAGTTAGTTTTGTTTAACTGGGCAACAGTCTAGAAATGCATTGTGGAACTCCTCTACTGCAAATAAATTTTGTTACACTTGCTGATACAAAAAGAGTAAAAAAAGTGAGGGAACTGGATAATATCTTTGGCAGCATCTCTTTCATGGTCCTCCAGAAATAGCCTAGGATAGTTCCTCCCCACTCTAAATAATTTGGGCAGGACTTTAGACATGTAGCTGTTCTTACAGGTGCATATGTGGCATACTGTTAAAATTCTTCCACATGTGTAGGTTTTTGCAAACCTGGATTTCTCATGCAGATTTTGTGGTCTGTGTGCATTTCGCAGCTCACAGTGCATGGACTCCTCCCAGTCTATTTTGACAGAAGTACCTGCTGGCTAGTACACTGTTTTGTTTCTCCTTTTGAATTCTGCCCTGGATGAGAGATTCTTTTTATTCTGGGCCTCAATCAGCCAGATTCTGGAGGGAGAAAAGATAGTAGTTTCTTCCAGATGAGTTATTTACCCTGAGTTCAATGCTTTTGGGAAGAGGGTTTTTTCCCTGTTTCCTCACAGCATTGGGGTGCATTTATGCACCTCTAAGGAGGTCCTCTGGCTTTTATCTGATCTTTCTCAAACCTGCTTTGCTCTGAAGTTTTGGGAAAGATTGCAGAGGAGCTTTTTTGGTACTAGAATATTATTGTATTAATATACCATTGTACCAATAGGTGCAGCAGTTCCTTTGAATTCTCAGCTTTCATTCTTTTTAAAAAAGTAAGTTTCTAGCCCCATACTTTGCAGATATATAAGGAAAAGGCATATCTCCACAAAGCATAGAGACGTATAGTTTATCAATATAAGATATTCTAGTGCTGATTTTTTTAAAAAAATTTTTAAAAATCCCCTTGGTGGCCCAGGGGATTGGGGCAGGGAAACTATGAGGAAAGCTGCCATGGGGAAGCCCCATTGCTGCTGTGCCTAATCTGAAGCCACACCAGCAATGGGCAAACCACGAACTCCTGTCCCTGTATGGAGGAAGACAATGCATCAAAAGCAGATATTTCTTTGACACAAGACTGCTTGCACTAACGTTTCACATTGGCAAATATTTGGCTGTGTTTACCTAATGAACTCACACTCTTTATATCTGAATAACTTTTATGGGTCAATTTGGTTTGGAATTTCTTTCTCTGAAAAATGTTACTGCTATGAATCTTTATTCCATTTTTGAGTAGAGGGAGAAGGGGAAAGAAATCAAAGACAGATTTTTAAAATTCAGAATGGGAATATTCAGCAGCTGTGTTTTTAACACTGCAGTTTTTTATGTGCCTAAATTTCCTTATAAGTCCTGCAGAATTCATCAGTGATTTTATTGTAGCAGTCAGGTCCCCTGGTTAACTTTTGGTGCTCGGATTGCTGTTTTTTTCCTGGCAGGACTCCTGTGTTTTTAAACACTTGCCTACGAAATGGAGATCCAGTGTATGAAGCATTCCCCATTATAAAAACCTTTTTCATTTGCTGTGTGTGCTTCTATTGTAGCTGTTAAAGGCACAAGGGCCTTATCAGGAATAAAATTGATAACCTAGGCTTGCCAGTCCCCTGATGGGACAGGAGCCACCTCTCACATGGTTAGTGAGGAGAAAAGGTGTGGGAAAATAGCAATGGAGAGGCAAATAATGCTCTCGCACACTCCAGAGTGCCCCAATGTCATGTCAGGAATGACGCGATTTTTAAAAATTGCCCTCCAATTTAGTATTTGGGGTCAATTTGATCCCCAGTGTGACACATCACTTCTGCATCACACTGGGAATGACATAATTCCCAATGTCATGCAGTGGCGCTCCACAGCCTACTGTGCATGTGCAAGGTGAGTGCCCCCATGCTACTCACCCCCACAACCCCTGCTTTCACCCCTGGGGGACCTGGTAACCTTAGTAGACTGGAAAAGTCATGTTTGAAATTAGTTCAAAAATTGTGTTTGAAATTAGTTAACTCACCTTTTGGTTTATCTGTTTTAGGAAACTGGGTTTTATTGTGTGTGGTCAAAAACCAGAAGCACATGTTTTGTTTTCAAACAGTTGTAAACAATGAAATTACTCATATGATTAGAAGGGTGTAGTTGGCAATTGGAACCTCATTCATTTATAGTAATATACAACGGTGTGCATTTATTAATCTATTTCTTAGAAGCATGTGTGTTCGTATCTTTTGGCACCCCAGAAAAAACTTACTACTGATAATTGAGACCAGTTTTATAAATCCAAGTTCTAGTACAATGGTCTTTGATGAAGCTTGCTGCTCCCAAGTAAACAGTATCCTACCAGCACATGTTGTTGTTGCCCAGGAACCCATGATGGTTTGTGGCCATGGGAATAGCTGCTTGGCTGTTAGGGGCAAACTGTTGTTGCTAGTTTACTGCTGAGGAGGAGAGACACAATGAATAGATACTGCATTGGGAGTGGCTGGCTCAGCACTTTGGCAGAGAGCAGTCCCTGTACCGTAAAGCAAATGACTAAAACAGACTATGCAAATACAACTCTCTGGTTTTGTTGTTGTCTCAGCCTCTGCAAATCCATTGTAATATACGTGATGCATTCAGATGTATTTGGACACTAGACTCATTGTTGTCTGTTTACCTGCCTCAAGGGACAGGAGATTGTAATAACAGTGTGCTTATATACCGCTCTTCTTAACTAATTAGTGCCCAGTCAGAGCGGCAAACAAAGTCAGCTGGGGATGAGAGGAGTGGCTCACCCAAGGCCACCTGCTCATGACAGTAGTAGGATTCAAACCAGCTGCGTGATGATTTGCAACCCAACCACTATGCTATACAGGAAGAAATCTGACGGCTGAGATGTTGTAAGTATGGAAAAACTGGATTTCTTTGCAGGCCTCTATGGATCCCAGCTCAATTCCTGGATGGCAGCTCCAGGGACTTAATGTTCAGATTAGCCCTTGAATAGTGATGGCACGAAGCTTCCCTTCTAGCATGCTTTATTTCTGCCTCACTTTGCATTCTGAATGTGCCCCTGCCAAACTTTTGCCAAGCTGTCTCTAAGCACAGAATTAGAGCAGTGTAGACCACAGGCAGCCTTCTTACTAAAAATACCCTCAATAGCATCCCTTTAATTGCACTGTAACAGGCAAACTATTCCTGGCTCCTGAGAACATAATGGAGCTTTATTTAACTCCGGTGTGAGCTTATTTATACACTTTTCTGGCTGCTCTGTAACCTCTCCAGTTGTATCCTCCAGCAGCATATTGGTGTACTTTGATGTTGATCCACTGTACATTGGGTCTACTGGGGTTTATTTCTTTTCCCACTGCTTGCTTGATAAATGCAAGTAGAAAATTGCACTGTTCTCTTCCCACATTTTGTGACTAGAACAGTATGTGAATCAGGAAGTTACACAAATGCATCTGGTTAATTCTAATTGCATAAATGAAGATTTTGTTGGATCTAAAAACATATGGCGGGGAATTAGTTACTGAAAAAAGGTGTACGTGAAACATAATGAGGAGAGAAGGTATACATGACATACAGTGAGGCACAGTCAAGGGTTGGGACAATGTGCCTGCCTCCTGTGTTTTGGTCAGTAGGGCTGCATTCTGGCATCATTATAAATTGTTGTTTGATCAAATGGTTAGTTGTGATATCTGAATGCAAATGATCTTACAATCCTCTCTGCTGGGCAGGAAGCTGACAGAGGAGACAGAAAGCAGACAAATCAGGCTTTTTGCATAAACCAAGATTTGTTGCTTAGGTGTAGCATACTAACCAAAGTTTGTTGTACAATTCATGGTTTACTCATACTACAGTGCTTTGTGATGGCTGAATGTAGTGGAAGAAAGCCATCCCTAGAGCTCTCATATTTTTGAGCTTCTAGCTAGAATGGTCTTAGTGGGACCTAGAAACATAATTGTCCTGTCCTGTTCATTTTTTATCCATCTCTCCTCCACACCCCTTCCTTAAAGCCGGACCAGGCTATGATTTTTGCACCAGGTTCAATTTAATATAGATAAATGGTCAAAAATGTATTATAAGCCCTAGGTTTATCTTACGTTGGGCTTCTAAAGTATTGCCTACCTTCACAAGCAAGGAAAGTACATCACCAAGATGCCCTGCTTGTCAGATAGCACTTAGTTGGTGAGGTGCCTGATCCGGGCCAGCTGGGGCTCACTTCCTTTTCTTTTCATGATGGCTCTAAATACTTGGTAACCTCAGATTTCCAATACAGCGTTCATATTAGCTGCCTATTATGACAAAGGAAGAAACATGGCAGCCATGGCATTATATTATGAAGCAAGTTGCCACCAGCTGGAAGCCCAAAACTTAAAATTAAACTCCAAGCAATCTGTGCTCCTCTCCCTGAAAGACTCTGTTCACTCCAAAAAAGAGAGATGAGAGCTAGTACATTTTTGCATTCAAGCAATGTTTTGTTATAACCAATTATTGCCAGTTGGCTCCAAAACAATAAACATAAAATAGGTGGATGATATCATTGATCTTTCAAATCTCCTCTGACTGGCAGCTGTTCCTGAGATTTTTCACATCACCTACTCCCTGATCCTTATTTATTTCAGTTGCTACTGCGCTTACACCCTGCTTTTCCCTCCCATTACATCATTCTCCTCTCCTCCATTTTATCCTCACCACACTCCTGTCAGGTAGGTTAGGTTGAGAGTGTTGGAGTGGCCCAAGGTCACCCAGTCAGCTTCCATGACAGAGCGGAGATTCAAACCTGGGCATCCCAGATTCTAGTCAACACTCTGATCACTGCACTGCTGCCTGTCAGGTATTGGATCAAGGAGATGGCAGAGACTGTACCTGAACCTTCAGATTGTGAGCCATGGCTTCTTCTTAGGAAGAGGCCCTCTGGACTGACTTCAGTAACATGCAGATTTTCAGGTTATGCAGAGCTCTTCATAATGCAGTGCTCCAAGAGTTAAGGAGTGCCTCCAAAAGCGTAAGTTATATGAAGTGTAATGTAATCGCAAAGGCGTTCTCTAATAATTGTCTATGACATGCTTCACTATATTGGCTTTTTTACAGTGCAATCCTAAGCAGGATCTGAGTCCGTTAATTTCAGTGTGCTTAGATCAGTGTAGTTTGACTTAGGATGGTATTGTTAGTGTATCCTATAACTCAAAAATCAGGGGGAAAATCTAAGTCAAGATGATGCAGCAGAAATCAAACAAAAAAGTCACATTCTCTTATTTTATACTTTCATGGTTGAGATCAGTAAATGGTGTGGTTTATTCCGCCCTCCCCCCCCCCCCATTTTTGCTGTGACAATGTTTTTCTTTTCTAGTGATAGAAGCCACTGCGTTGTCCCATTTAATATTCTGACCTGGCTAGCATAAGAGTCTTTTGCTGCTTGGCTTGGACAAGTATTTTGATGACTAGTAGAATTTTCCCAAGTAATGTCAAATTCTCCTCCACTTGAAGCCAGCTGGGTGACCTTGTGTCAGTCACAGCTCACTGGCGCTCTCTCAGCCCCACCCACCTCACAGGGTGTTTTGTTCTGGGGATAATAATAGCACACTTTGTAAACTGCTCTGAGTGGGCATTAAGTTGTCCTGAAGGGCGGTATATAAATCGAATGTTGTTGTTGTCATTATTATTATGACATTAAATACAATAGGACGTATGTGTGTAGAAGTATAGGTGTGTAGAAAGCAAGAGCTTATAACAAGAGATTTTAATGAGAAACTCCAGCAACATTATTAAATGGAAAAGACCAGACAATAATTTAATAGAGCAACAAATCAAACAGGTGGTTAATCTTAGCAGTAGCCAAGCTCACAAAGGTTTATGGAGCCTTCAGTAAAACCTTGTTAAAACCTAATTTTATGGCCGCTGTTGGTTCTGCCTCCTTGTCCTATGTTGGCATTTGAATTTTATTTATATTCCACAGAGCACTTCTGCATTTGAATGCTAGTAAATTAAACTGCTTATAGCACCAGCCCATTAGGTACTATATGCCAAAAGCCATGTATTACAAGATAGAGGTAGCCTCTCAATCTTTCTTCAGTGGTTTGCAACCATTGAGGGTTACTGGGGACAAGGATTATGTATTTTTTCTATCAACCAGTTTTTCTGAAAATACCAGATTAGAAGGGGAAATACAAGATTGACTTTTTGTTTTGCTGCATGTTTTTTTCCTATCTTTAATTTATTTGAGTTAAAACAAAACTGAGCCAAAAACTTCCTAATTGGTACGAGGTCAGGCATATTCAGCTTTCCTATGCTGTGTGATTCATCAGACTTCCTGGTTTGATTCCAAAAGGACTTAAACAGGGAAATTGGAAATGTCCACTGTATCAGGACTCTCTCTCCTAGTATGGGCACATGTGGCAACCCATCTCTGTGCAGTCAGCTGCTGCCTGTTCGCGCGTGGTTTTGGAAGCTGCCCCTTGTTCTGTGGAAGAGCCTTCTGGAAGAGACAATAGTGGTTTCTGCTTCAGTGGAAGTTCAAAGGGGCTGCAAAAGAGAGCTCTTTAGGACGGCTTTGGCGCCTCTTAATAGTGTATAAGATTGGAAGTCGTACATGGATTTTGATTCTCAGTTGGGCAGATGGGTGGAAGGATGTTGTTTTGTATTTTGTTTTTACCAACTGATTTACTGATTCTTTTTGTTCGTTTTAGATGTTTGTTTTGTTTTTGTTTTAATTTGTGATTGTTTTTGTTATACCCTTTGCATTCGGATTATTGGCAGAAAGACAGATTTCTACATTTAAAAACAAAATTGGAAGAATATATTGATAGAAATTAGATATTAGGGATGTATTGATTTTACATACTAAATGGTTGAACTATGGGAGCAGGCCTAAGCAGATCTACTCAGAATCCTACTCAGGCTTATTCAATAGGGTTTATTCCCTGGAAAGTGCTTTTAGGATTATACTTTAAATCCATACATCCCCTACTGAACTTACTGGAATGAATGTTAAGGAGCTATATAGTGCGTGTGGCTTCAGGGCTGTGGGACCTCTCCATATCTATGCCCGTTTGGGGCAGATTTCCTAATGGATTGTTTGTGGTTAATTTCTTCCAGTGCTATGTCCCCAGTTGGGGTTGCAAGCCCATAGTGTCAACTTTCAATCGTCTGATAGGATAAGATCGAAACATTTAGAAGTAGAAATGCTTCAGCATGTTTTCAGATACACAGCTTGCAAAATTTAACTAGGGCGCTAGAGGTGTAGCATTTAAGGGAGCAGAGGGCTAAACAATAAGTGGTGCCCACTGTGGAGCCATCCCAAAGTCTTGTGTTGAAATGTAGATGGTTGCAAACAGTGGTCTGGTCCTCTTTTTGAATGGGTCTCTGTTCTTCTGACAGGATTCGAGAGAAAAAACATAGGACTGATAACTGCGCTGTGACAGGAGGAGGTGACATGTGCTGTTTAGTGCTGGAGCTGCGAGCCCTTTCATAACCCTTCAGAGGGATCTCCCAGAATAAGCACAGAATCTGCTTTTAACAGCAGTATGAATGGCAGGCATCTCAGCTGATAAAGCTATCCCAACCCATCCATCTACATGCTCATGTTGCAGTTCTCCCAATTGTGCAGCTTTGAAGGGCTTATCAATCCTGCTAAAGCCCCTGACCTTTCTTGTGGTCAAATCCCTATCCTAAGCTAATGAATCACTTATCTTTTGTTCCCGTACCATGGCCCCCTTGGAACTCAAGGAGCATTGCCGCAGAGCTTTAAGAGAGTTGCTGTTCTTGGCTCTCCCAGCCAGTAGGACTTCCATTTAGTCAGCCAGGGCAGTGGGGAGAAGGAAGGAGACCACAGCATCAGGAGAAGAAGCGGCTGCAGCAAAACATTGGTAGTGCCTGAAGACTCAAACAGAAGGTTTAAGGGGCTGGACAATGTACCTGACCCTCTCCAAGCTTTTGTGCTCTTCCTCTAGTCTTCTCCTACTAATAGTTTCTGAAGTATCTTAATTTGTAAATTAATTGCAAATTAGCAGCAGAGATGCTATTCTTGCTGGGTAGAGTTCACAGGTCCGGAGAGAAACTCAGTGACTTGTAAATGACCCAGAGGGGGCTGGCAAGTATGGAGGCAGAAAAAATCCAGGAATTCTTTGCTTAGGTAGACAAAGGCTATCTGTAAAGAAGCCCTCAAAGGAGTTGTTCAGAATATAGCTCTTACTCTACTCCAGTACATCAGAGCTGGATGGCTCATTCTGATGCAGAGGGCCCCACAAGTCCAGAATGGAGTTTATTATGGGAAAAGACAGTGGCAGTGCTGCCCTCCCTTCCCTAAATAACAGTGCTGGCACCCTTGTGACACTAATACTGTTTTCTTTTGTTCTCCAGTGCAGCACAGTTCATAATGGTCTCTGCAGTATAGGGATTTGCTGATAGTTGCTTTCAATAATAGAGTACTTACATTCACCATGTGCATGTCAAGTGCTGTTTACATTCCAGAGGATGGAACTGGGTGGAATTGGGCCTGATGTTTTGGGGTGGTTGAGCAAGATGTCACTCAGAGCAAACAGAACTTGAGCTCTCAATAAGGTCAATGGTGGATGGAAAGTTTTACTGCTCCTTGGAAATGCTTATCCAGAGTTTCATAAAGATAATAAATGCTTAGCAAATGGCTTCACATATATGATTTGTGATCTGGTCACATAACATTTCAATCTCACAGACTGGGAAGAAGGAATGAGTAAAAGAAGTGTTGGCCTATGGCCACTCTGTGAGTTTGTGGCAGAGATGAGAATCAGGGATTTCCAGCCCTTGCTCTGAATTAAGATGGAGGAGCTCCCCATTAATCTGCCTTTGTTAAAATCCCCATTGTTAAAAGAAACAATGAGCCCCTTTTAACTTTTTGTGATAGATAGAATGGGCTAGCAAACTTAAGTATTCAAGTATACTGTAGAAACTGATCATTCAACCTTTCTGGAATTCGGATCAGTTTTGCTGTGTGACATGTGAGAAGTCCATAAAGATAATTCGAATGGAGGTTTCAGAAAGCACTTTCTGAAAATGACCCTGAAATCCATTGCTCTTATGACAATATTTGTCTTTCTTAGTCTGACCCCATGGGAATGCTTTAGTTGATGCGTCAAGTTGAGGTTTGAGCCTCTGCATCTAAAGCAGCACATGATCGCACGCAGTTGGCTGGCTCTGCCCTGTCTGAAACAAAACTTCTCCCCCAAACTTGTTAGTACAAAATTGCATTTGCTTTGATCATAATGGGGTTCTTCCATGGTTTACTCATCTCAACCACAAAATCGGTGCTTCTACATGTAACAAGGCAGGGAAAATGCACCGATGTAACAGCCACTAATACTAGTGTCAATAGAAGTGGGTTTAAGCACCAGCTGCTTTCATGGCACTACTTTTTGCTTGTGGCAAATCTCTGAGAATAAAGGTATATAATTCTCACAGATGATCTGTAGTGCATCTTCTCTTCCAGGCTCAAATTTTGGGGCAAGTATGAATGCCAAAGAATGTATAATTTATTCTTCATGTTTCTTGCCCAGGGGCTGCAGTGAATCTGACGCTAGTGACTCCAGAAAAAGCCATCAAGCTAGCAGCTAATGATTTCTTCCGTCATCATCTTTCTAAGGATGGGTGAGTGGAGTAGAGTGGAGTTGGGCAAAATGGCTAGAATCAGTGTGGTATTTGTCTTGAGATATGCAGTGGGACAACTGAATGGTGTGCTTGGTATCTGCATTGATTCGTCTAGTTATACCTTTGGAGGGCGGCAAATGAACAGAATTGCAGATTATGAAGTGACTTTTCCATATTTGGTGAGGGAGGAGGTGATTAAGAGTTACTCTTTTTTCCCTGTGTCCCCTTGAGAGGATAGCTGTTGTTCAGTTTAGTTCTTTGAAAATCAGTAGAATGTCTGGATTGGTTGCTATGTTTATTATTTTGTATTTATTTTAAAAAAATTATACCCTGCCTTTCTGCCCACATCAGGGCCACAAGGCAGCTAACAAATTAAAAAACATAAATAAGAAAAACGCACCTTAAAAACCATTTAAACCAAACAAACATCATTCAAACAACTAAAAATAAGTTAAAATGTACATTTAATACAGTAAAATACATACATATTAAAACAGTTACAAAACAGGACAGGAAGGAGGGATCACTGAAGGAATGGCAGATTAAAAAAAATTTTAAGTCTTCACCCACTGGTGGAAGATAACAATAGAAGAGGAAAGTCGAGTCTTTCTGGGGAGAGAGTTCCACAGTTTCAGTGCCATGGCAGAGAAGGCCCTTTTCTGGTTTGCTGCCTGCCTAATCTCAGCAGGTGGGGGCACCCAAAGCAGGGCCTTGGAAGATGACTGTAGTAGTCGGGTAACTTCATCAGGGATTATGCAGTCTTTTAGTTATGCTGATTCCTAAGCCTCATAGGGCTTTAAATACCAACTCCAGCTCCTCGAATTGTGTCCAGAAACAGATTGGGAGCCAGTGTAGATGGGCCAAGTCTGGAGTGATATGGACGTTATGACTCACTTTAGTCAACATCCAGGCTGCAGCATTCTGCACAGTTGGAAGTTTCCAAACACTTTTCAAGTGCAGTCCCACACGAGTACTACTTTAATCTAGATGTAACCATGGTGTGCACCAGAGAAGCCAGATCTTTTCTGCCTACGAAAAGCCATGGTTGACTAACAAGTTGAAGCTGATAAAAGGCACTCCTGGCCATAGCAACCACCTGCTTATCCAGCAGTAGACCTGGGCCCCAAAAGAACATCCCTAAATGATGGACTTGGTCCTTCAAAGGAAGTGTAACCACATCCAGAATGAGTTGCATTCCTCAGTCAAACCTTTTGCTCACCAGTAGCCTTTACATCTTATCAGCATTAAGTTTTGGTTTATTAGCCTGTATACATTTTAAAACTGCCTCCAGGGCACCAATTCAGGGTTTCTGCAGCTTCTCCAGGATCAGCTGGAAGTGCAAGATAGAGCTGAATGTCATCTACATATTGGTGACAACCCAGCCCAGATCTCTGGATGACCAGAACCCCTACAAAAAGGCACCTCTCAGTCCTAGTTCAGAAAGGTAGTTTAGAAGGATACCATGACTGATGGTATCAAAAGCCACTGAGAGGTCCAGGAGAATTAATAGGGTTCCACTCCCTCTGTCCATCTCCTGGTGCAAGTCATCTGCTAGGGGGACCACGGCTGTCCCACAACCAGGCCAGAAACCATACTGAAAAGGTTGCAAACAATCCGCTTCAATCAGGATGGTGTGAAGTTGTTCAGCTATCACCTGTTCAATCACTTTGCTCAAGAATGGAACATTTGAGACTGGTGGATAGTTATTAAAATCTCCTGGATGCAAGATAGACATCTTTAATAGTAGATGCACTGCAGCCTGTTTCAAGGCTGAGGTGACCACCCCTTCCTTCAAGTAGGCTTTAACTATCTCTCCAACCCAGTCAACCAGCCCCCTCCCAGATTTAATTAGCCAGGGTCATACAAACAGGTGGTAGTTCCCAAACCTCCCTGTCCACTTCCTTAGACTGAATAAACTGAACAGTATCCCAAACAGCTGGACAGGTTGGCACTCTAGCACAATTTGAAAGCGAGAGATTATATCTGCAGAGAGTTGAGCAAAATGGTCACAGGTAGCCACTGAGCAGTCCATCTCCTCCTGCAGGCCAGATCCCAACAGATCTCTGACTACCCAGAACAACACCGCTGTCCTGTACTCTGCAGACAGTGGTGGGAAAGTGTTGTTTCTTTGACACCATCACTGCCATGGAATATACTTCAAAATAAACTTTCACCTGTGTCTTATCAGATTCATCCTGAGTCTTCCTTGACTGTCATTCTAGCTGCCTCTCTTGTTTTTTCATTGCCTGCAGCCCCTGGGCCCCAGCACCTGAGAGAGGGTGTCTGAGAGCAATCATGTTCATCGTCTGCATCATTCCCTCATTCTAGAGGTTGAGCAAAACATCAACAGGAATACCAACCATATCAACAGGAAAATCCCCTAGAGCTATCAGAAAGCCATTTGGCTCCATCTGGTTCCCGGGGCAGATCATTTTAATAGATTCCTCCACCTCTGCAAAATTTTGGTATCTCTGTAAGTCTAAACTCAAGCAAATAGTAATCTGTCCTCAGGGCTGAATCGAGGGGGGGCAGGGGTAGTCTGCCCCAGCACCGCCAGGGAGGGGGCACCAGGAGCAGCTGCCAGCTGCCGGGAGCGCGTGGGCGGCAGCGCGGGCAGCCTCCCAGCCCCCCGCAGTGCCTTTTGCCTGCCCAGCAGGACAGGGGGCGGCTGGCTTGCCGCGCAGCCCTTGTCCTGCAGGGCAGGCAAAAGGCAGCACGGGGGGCTGCGAGGCCGCCCGTGCCATTCACCTGCCCCACAGGATGGGGGGCAGGCGGCCACCCCCTGTCTTGCAGGGAGGTGAATGGTGCGGGCGGCTTCCCAGCCCCTCATGTTGCCTCCGCCGGCACACCGCGCAGGTGGCACGCTCTACCCTGCGTGATGGTGTCGCAAAAGTGACATCATCACGTTGTGCCGGGAGCGCGCGCACACTGTGCGCGCATGTGAAGGGTCAGACTAGGGTTGCCCTGGGTGCCAGCAACCCTAGATCCAGCCCTGTCTGTCCTTAACAAGTATTGGGGAAATTGGTTTAGCAGAGTAAATCACAGCAGAATAAAGGCAGCCACAGATACATGTGTGTTTAACTCTAATAAAAAGGTTTACTACTACAATATGTATAGAAAAAAATAAAAGCCTATCTAAACTCCATCTTGTTTCTTGTTCTTTCTCTTTGTCTCACTTTCTCTTTCTACACTTTCATCTTTGTAACTGGTCCCTAGCTTACATGCAGGATAACTTAATTACCCACCAGTATATTGATCAGCCAATAGTCAATCCGAGGTTTATTTCATTGAGAATAATACCTCCCCTTCTCTGGAGGGCAGTCTGCTCTACAACTAATTGGCCCTATGCTAAACTTGCCATCATTAGCTAACACAAACATCTGCTTAACTCTTTCATGGCAGAAGGGATGACACTTGCAAAACTCAACAACAAGAAACAATCATCAATTCCTTCACTTTCAAATCTCATTCATCCAGGCAGAACAAAATACCAAATCAAGAGTTTAACCTGCTCAATGTGTAGGACCAGTTATTACCTGAGACAGGGCTACGGTTGTCATGAAGTCTGAAATCCTGAGTCATTTCTGACAAGGCAGCCTCAGCATGCATGTTGAAATCCCATAGGACTAGTAACCTAGGAGTCTTGAACTCAGGGCCGGTGCCACCGTTGAGGCGGTGAGGCGGGGGCCGCAGGTGCTGTGGGGCTGGGGGTGGAGGCACGCGCCGCACTGCCACCGGCCAGCCCTGCGCCACCGCCGCCACACGCCCCCGGGTGGGCGCAGCAGCTGCGGGCCAGGGACGGCAGGTGGCTGGGGCGGCATGCGGAGCGCAGGCGGCCTGCTCACACTGCCCCAGCCACCCGCTGGCCGATGGCCCTGGCATCACTGCGTGACGTCATCGTGTGATGACATCGTCACGCAGTCCGAGGGCACGCACAGAGCGTGCGCACAAGGATGGCCTCAGGCGCCAGTAACCCTGGCGCCAGGGTTGCTTGAACTTCACCCCCAAGACCACCTATGTCAGCTCAGGCAGGGCGACTGTTAGTTGGGTAGGCTGTACACCAATAGAATCTCAGTCCTGTCTTTCAGTCCCAACACAGCCACAAAACCAGAAGTGTTTGGGTGGGACACTGTGCTTGGGGGATGGACTACAGTGATACTGCCTGCTCTGTCTGCCAGGCCTGTGCTGATGTATCACCGAATACCCCAGGGACACAGTTGGGAGAGGTTAACCCTTCTGCCCTCCCTCAACCAAGTCTCAGTGATCCATGCTCTCTCATCGAGGATTAAATCCTGTTTAGCTAAATTTCCTGTGGCCCAGCCCAGAGCTATGACTTTGAGGTTTAGGTTTAAAGTATTTTAGAACCAGCTGTAACAGAAATAACGCAACATCACAAAGTTTATTTTTCATAGTCACAATATAGAGATTTATCATCCCAAAGTAATAACATTAACCTGTACAAATAGGGGATTCCCTATTTGTTGGGGTCGCTGAATCCCACCCTCTTGTGGATTCCCTTGGATCATATGCATGTGTTAACCATAGAACTGTGAACTCAGCTTTCTAGAGATAACAATCCTACCATTTGCTTTCTTGAACCAATAGAGAGACCTTTTCCACATTACTTTATATAGCAGAGGGTAGACTCATTCCCTACATTTCTCATAATGTACAAAGAATTAAAGTAAAAATTGTCCTTGCAGAATTCTTTCCCAGCTTCCAGAAGCAGCCTGCGTTCTTAGCCTCTGGCATTAACATGGGAAAGTATCCAAAAAGGAATGCAGTAGTTGTGCATTGCTGGCACAGTTATTTGCCTGGGCAGGAGTGATTGCATTAAGTAATTCTGGTATTGTAACTGCTTCCCAAATGTAGATACTTGTGTGCAATTCTGGTGGCAGTTAATCCACAGGTCTTTCACAAAGCTCTTAAGTGTCACGGCTTGTTTATTTACAGAAATATGATCATTGAAGATAGGCCCCAGGATCAAACTGCTGGCAGAATGAATTCAAGTTTATTTCTTGGTAAACTCAATTAATGTGTTATGGCTATTAAGTGGCTTGTTTTTAAACACAAGATGAGTTTTGTGGAGCCGGTTTTACCTAGTACAGACATCTGGTGGCTCCATTCTCCTTGCCGCATTATGTAGATATATGCCTTGGAAAAATGTAGAACTGCATTATTATTTTTTTCCTGTTTTTGTATATTATAGGTGTATAGAAAGAATTGGCAGGAGAGAGAATTCCTTAGCACTCAACCTGTTAATGCTGTTGCTGCTTTTGCAAAATGAAGTGACTACAGTAGCTCTCTACTGTGGCAATTTGAATGTTAATGCCTCAATTAAGCATTACATAACAGTCCTGAAAAACGATGTGATTTCAAAAAAGAAAAATAATAATAAATTGCAACTGGTGGGTTCTTTTTTGATGCTTGCTGTTGTTTTTATTTTCTTTTTTAAATGTTCAGCATGATTTCAAGTCCCAGCAATACCAGGAACACAGCTTGTAAGAAACAAACAGTGCTGCTGCTCCCACAGTTCTACTTTTTAGAGCTCTCTGTGTCCACAGGACGTAGAAATGGCAGGGGTTCTCTGGAGAACGCTTGTGAGCTAAGATGGGATAGAACAGGTTGATAGGACTTGGATTTAGTATGTGCATCTGTGAGACTCCAGATGTTGATTGTTTTGTATTTGCCATGTATGTCTAGACACACTTGTACATCATAAATGTGGCGGCCTTTTATCTTGGAAGTAGCTAACCATGCATCATTTTCATAGGCAGGGTGCATGATGAGTGCCCCTGCCAAGTGTAGCCCTTTCCTTTTGGTCTCTTGTTCATGCCGAACCTATAGATATGATTTTTTTATATATAGGATGAGCAAATATCTGTTGTCAAGAAAAGGCAGGGTATATGCAGGTTTATGTGCTATAGGGACCCAGGAGGAATACAGTGCATTCCTAGAGATGGATTCTGTGCCCCTCCAAATCCCTGTGTCATTAAGTCCAAGGCAGGAATGGAGGATAGGCTCTTGCCATGACAATGCCCCAAGGGTATCTTATTTGGTGAATTTCTATTTGATGACTTGAGGTAATCTCTGCAGGGGTGGGGATTTATAACAAATTATTCACCCTGATAGTTTGAGGGCCAGTTTGGTGTAGTGGCTAAGAGCAACGGGATGCTAAACTGGAGAAGCGGCTTTGATTCCCCACTCCTCCACTTGAAGCCAGCTGGGTGACCTTGGGTCAGTCACTGCTTCTAGGAGCTCTCTCAGCCCCACCCACCTCACAGGGTGATTGTTGTGGGGATAATAATAACATATTTTGGAAACCGCTCTGAGTGGGTGTTAAGTTGTCCTGAAGAGCAGTATATAAATCGAATGTTGTTGTTAGATCTGGCTAGATTGCTAACTGCCCTAGGGGGAGTTTCCTGGTGCTTCTAATTGACTCTGAAATACAAAGATATTCTAGGCAATTTACATGATTGCTCCTAAAACCCATTTTAGTTCCTCCAGAGTCCACTTGGTGCCTTGTTTTTTTGAGGAACTAGGGGGAGTGGCACAGGCTGGGGGATTTTTTGTGAGCTTTTGAAGGGGTAGAGTTAATTGGCTTAAGAGCTGTAATTAACACTGGATAAAATTGTGCCAGTAATTCACAGGAGTCCTGCAAATATATTTAGCACTGTTGTTCTCCTATGGTTGCTTTGCTGAGCTGTGGCTTGAATATTGTACATAATCCATTTTCGGTTAAATAAACAAATGGATTCTTAAATACTGAGTGTGACATGAAATGTACAGCTCCTCCTGCTTTCTCCAGTGTGGCAGTAAGCCTGGGCATCCTTCATTAATTTTTCATGTTCTGCAAACCACCTCAGGTCATGGAGATAAACTTTATTTCTGCAGTAGCCGCTCTTGCTTTCCTTTATCAGGGTCAAGGAAGTCCACAAAGCCCACCTGGAGATAAGGCAGCCACTATTTAGTCTTCTCAATATTATACATGTAAGTATATGATTCACTAGAACTTAGGAATGTGTATAAAACTCTGGAATAACTAACTATTTTCAGGTTCTTAATACTGTAAAAAATTCCCCATGGGTGTTCTTACCTGTAGAGCACTTTTAATGGCACAGCACTAAAAGAAGCAAACTATTTCTTCTCCAGTTTTTCATTGCATTGCACAGCTTTATGCCTCCAATCCTGCAGTGTACTCCACTTTAAAACATAACCCTGACTTTTGCCCCATTTGCCTCAGTTGATTTTACACTACGTCTCAGGCATCACTAGTTTTAAAAAAATGCCTTCTGGCAAACTGTTCTCAAAGTTCTGGATATGTTTTTTAAAAATCATATTCTTGCCTCAAGGTGTTTTATCTCCCCATAGTGCCGCATAGCCTTGTTTCTTCCCCCCCCTTTTATCTTGACCTTCGCTTTGTTTGTTGTTCTGGAGTGGGGCGGGAGAGCTGTGCTGACTTTTGCTCTCTCCCTTCCCAGTCACCAGGCATTATTGCATTAGCTGTCTCTTTGCTGATGCAATCAGAAGCATTAGGAAAATGGATATCTTTACCCCCTCCCTTACATGCCTTGTGTAAGTGGTGGTGCTTTGCTTCATGAGCAGAAATGAGAGACACTTTACTCTTCAAGTCCTCTCTCCTATGGCTGCAGCAGTGCCAGATGCTCAAGAGCATTTGGTCAAGCTCTGGCTTTTGTTAAGGACTTTTCACACTTGAGTCTTGTGCTGAATCCAGGAGGTTTTAAAGTAGTCCTCGGAGCTTGCTTGAAAGACGATTAGCTTCAGAAGGTGTTCTTTACCCAGTAGTTTGCAGTTTGTCAAAGTTTCTGAATTTGTCATCTGTCCTGAGGAACAAAGGTCGAAAGAGGAATCTAAGACTTTTGCAACCAGCAATAGTAGATTTAAGTCAGACCAAAATAATTATTTCTTCACACTATGCATAATTTAAACGAGTCTGCTGCCATGAGTTGTGACAGTGGCAGCTAGCTTAGATGGCTTTTAAAAGAGGATTAAACAAATCCATGGAGGATAGGTCTATCAACAGTCATGATGGTTAGAACCTCCATATGCAGAGGCAGTGTTGCAGGAGCTGGAACTCTGGGCAACAACCTGGGTGGGGAAGCTTTCGTCCTTTGTGTGCTGTGCTGTGGTGTGGTGGGCGTCTAGAAGATCCCTTTTGGGGGGGGGGAATACTGAACTAAATGGACCATAAGTCCGAATTAGCAGGACCCTTTTATGTTTGTATGAAAGCTAAAGAATATAATTTATTATTTTGTTTGAGAATGTATGTCAATAGCTGATTATTTAATCTATTATTTATTTATTTTATTTTATTAAATTTTTATTCCACTCTCCCCACAAGTGGGCTCAGAGCAGATCCTATCAGTATAAAATATACAATAATAAAACTTGGCAGCATAAACATAAAATCAGCAATTTACATACAATATATAAAACAGACGTGGACATAGTGTACCCACCCATTCAATCTAAACAAGCCCATGGGGCAGGGTAGTCAGTTCCAGATGGATACAGAGTTGGGGGGGGATGCATGCCCCCCACTGCAGGAGGCTGGTGTGGACAGTTTGGACAGCTCACCCTCATCATTCACCATATGCCTGGTGGAACATCTCTGTCTTGCAGGTTCAGGGAAAAATAGCAAGTCCGAGTGAGCTCGGGTTGCTGCAGACGGAGAGTTATATCAGATTGGTGCCAGGGCTGAGAAAGCCTTGGCCCTGGTTAAGGCAGGGCTGACGATCACTAGTAGACGTTTGTCTGCGGAATGAAGCAGCCTCCGGGGAACATGTGGTGAGAGGCAGTCCTGCAGGTACATTGGTCCCAGTCCACAAAGGGCCTTAAAGGTTAGAACCCAAACCTTGAACCTGATCCGGAATTCCACTGCTGACAAGTTGTCAAGTCTTACATGATTTTTAAAAAAACACCATTTGGCCAGGGCTGGCACACCCACTGAGGCAGGTACAGCCCCCGCCTCGAGCGCTGAGGAGCCGGAGGGGGTGCTGGGGGGCAGGGGCACGCGCCGCGGAGCTGGCGCACCTGGCCCACAGTTACTGCAGCCAGCCCTGCACCGCCTCTGCTGCCGCCAACATATGCCCCTGGCTTGGCGCAGCAGCCACGGGTCAGGGGCAGCAGGCGTCTGGGGCGGCGTGCAGAACTTCTCCAGCCACCTGCTGTGCCTGACTGCCTCTACATGCTGTCCCAGCCGCTCACCAGCCAATGGGACCAGCTTGCTGTGTGATGACGTCACACACAGTGACATCATCATGCAGTCCGGGGATGCACGCGCTTGTAGGGGCAGCTGCGGGTGCCAGAAACCCTGGCGCTGCCCCTGCATTTGGCTAAATGTTCAAAGGAAGAATGGGTAAGTGATTCTACTTTTCTGATCTGGTTAAGAGCCATCTGGTTCAACATTATTTGTAAGAATCTTTGCTACCAACCAGCACTCAGTGTGTTTTCCAGAAACTAGCCAGTGAACCACTGATGAGCAGCAGTCTGCTTTCTGCCTGCCCCTGGTTTAAAAAAATAGGGTTATGCTCCTTTTAAAAAGCAACAGTGATACATTTAGGACCAGTTCACACATGATAAAGTCCACATGGTCATGAGGACTTTTGCTAGGAACATAATTTCTGAGGTGCTCACAGGTTCCATTTGGATTCAGCCTTCTCCCATGCACTATTTTTCTGTGGACTCAGGGAGGTACTCTTTGTTGGAGAGACCCATGTGTAGCAATCAGTACATGTAGTTTCCGCAACAGGTAAATATTGGCTTCCCAAAGAAAACTGTCTGTTTCAGGTCAGAAAAAAGAGTGTGGCGGCACTTAATCCCCTTCTTCTTGTGCCTCATGGTCCCAATCCGAATCATATCCCTGCATGCCTAGGAATTAAGTTCCCAAGTGAGGAACTCCAAGAACACATCTGTTGAAAGTCCTTGTGGGGGACACGTAGACTTTGTAATGTGTGAATTGGTCCTTGGAGGTCTAGGAGCAAACATTGTATCAAAATATCCAGTTAAACAAATAGTGTGTGTGTTTATGTGTCTAGTTTTAACTCTCTCAACCAATGTCCCCTTGTAACTGGTATCTTCAAGCAGTAACATACCTGCAAATGTTGAAATTTTTTGCTCGTGAGAGCTCAGAACTTTTGAAGAAAGATTCTAGAAAATAGAAGCCTTAGAAAAACAAATTCTCAGCCAAGTTCTAAGCTAGTCAATTGCAGTAATTGATGAATTGAGAAGCAAGTCACCAATTCAATTATTTCTTTTCATAGCAATGCAATTTTGAAAGGGGAAGTCAGTAAAAATGCCTTCCTGTGTTATCAAAAGATAAATCTATGTTTAGCAACTTGATAATCTTTGCTGTGGCAATTCCTAGATCTCTTAAGATCTCAGTTAGCAAGACGGAAAATACAGCTCTTCCTGAGTGACTCTGAAAGAAATGGGTTGAGACCTGTGGAAGCTGAAATTGCTGGTCAATTTACTGATTCAGTATAAAGCAGCTTCTGTTATCACTAGATGGAATTATTGACTTCTTGATTGCCTGAGTGAAAAAATCCTAGATAAGTAGCTGTACTGCTTTATTTCACCGAATTAAGCACAAGTTTAATTTTAAGTCCTTGACGTATAGTATGTGTTTGGTATTACTCCTTTCTGGCATAATGCTTGGAATTAACAGGGAGAAACACAAAACTTTTTTTCTTTTTTTGTTAAAAGTTTTATATAATTAAAAACAAACCTACAAAAACGACTACAATATACTAATAAAACAAACAAAAACAACTAATCAACATTCAAAAACATACATAATACTGTTACCAGAACTGCTTTTATTAATGGGGGAAGTTAGCTTTAGCAGTCTGTAACTTAAAATTAGCGCGGATCTTAACCTATGTTTACGGAGGTCCCGATCCCAGACACTCTAGTGAAAAAGAGGCAGACTACAAAATAGGTTCAATCACGTGTATTTGCTAACAATGTGGCGTAAGCCTAAACTTGCACAAGCATACAAGAGAACACACAAGATCTAAGAAATACAGAGTAGGAAATGCAGAGACTTTCGCATTAGCTGGTTCCCAACGATGGTGGGGAATACTCACAATCCTGGAGCGAAGCAGAGACACAACAGCGAGGTGGCCCAATGCCAGCACTGACACCACAGACGGACAGCAAGGGATTCTGGATAGGATGGCACGCGCACCATGCGGTCTGAGGGACCGGCTTAAATACCCCAAAACGTACCCTGGGGCTGGTGCTGTACTTGGTGGTTCTCACAGATTAGAACAAAGGTTCTAATGGGCTACTGAATGGCTTGGATGGGCCACTTTGGTAATCTGATTGTGATAAGTGACACCTCAGGAAGAGGGGACAAAAGAGGGAGGGGGAAATCCAAGTGGGCCGAATGGATGTTCCAGCGGACAGGGCTTGTCCTGATGTCATCAGCTCTGGAATGCAGAGGTTTCTTTGAGATGCATTCCCTAAGTGCTTGGGATGGTTGGCACTTAGTTCCTTCTCCGGGGCGGCTCCTAAGATATGCAGAGCGGGGCGAGGTACTCTCGCTGCGGACGTGGTGTGCCCGCTTTGCCGAAATGGCTTCCCAAAGCAGTCTTCTTCCCAGGGTCTTCTGGCTTCCTAAGAACATGGATGCCGGCTGGGCATGGCTGGGGCTGGATAGCAGGCTGCCCGGTAGCGAGGGCAAGCTCGGGGATCGACCCGCGGGAGGCTCCAGGCGGGAACTGACCAGGGAGCACCTAGCCAGGCTCGCTGGAGGTTTCCCCGGCACGCGCCCGGCTGCTAGCAGTGGCTTGGGCCCATATGAGGCAGGCTTCCATGGAGGCAGGGGGAACAGCACGTAAAACACAGTCCAAAGCAGGGAACAGGCACGGTCCGTGGCAGATGGCAATGCAGGCACACTTGTAATAAAGTCCAAACACACACTGGGAAGTCCAGATACAGGTCTGGGCAGGGCTGCCCAGGAAGAGAGTCCTTTGTGCAGTTTAACCGAACATGGAGTCAGGGAACTACACAGTCTCTTGTAGCAGCAGGGTAATTAACAAGCAGGCAGGAAACTGACACGTGTATTAGAGCACACACGTGCAAAGCAGTCTTTGTGTAGCGGCAGTGAAACAGCAATGCAGGAAACTTTAACACAGTTCATGGCAGGCCTTAAAGCAGGAGAGGGGGCCTACTTGGCAACAATACAGAAAAACAATCTAAACTAAAAGGTTTCTGATTTTTTCCAAAACAAATATTCGTATAATGTCAAATCTACACTTTTGCTAAGTAATGGTTAACAGCTCTCTTTTTTCTAATGTCAAAATCCCTTCATCCGTAAATACAGAAATCATCAAATCATTGTTATCTATTTCATATTAATAGTCTATGAAGGGTTTCCATTCATCAGCAAATGAACTTACTGACTTTTTCCTAATCAGTGAAGTAAGCATTGCCATCTCAGCCAGTTCCATTGCCTTTGTCAACCATTCCTACATCGTAGGACATTCTTTCAGTTTTGAGTACATAGTAGTTTCTCCACTGTAATCATATATAAAAAGAGAGTGCCGACACTTATTTCAAACTGAAAGTCCATCATTCCCAATAAAAAGGTATCAGGTTTCAATTGTACTTTAATCTTTAAAATCTTCTGTATCAATAATTGTATTTGTTTCCAAAAGGTTTTTGCTAACTTACAAGACCACCACATATAAAAGAAAGATCCTTCATATTGAGTACATTTCCAACATATATTCTGTGTAGCCTTATACATTCTTGCCAATTTCTCAGGAGTCATATACCATCGATACACCATCTTATAAAAATTCTCCTAAAGACTAGAAAATTTCATTCCTTTTAACCACAAATTTTCCCATTGTCCCATTAATATATCAGACCCAAAGTTTTTAGCCCATTTAATCATACATTCTTTGACTTGCTCTTCTTCTATCTCCAGTTTTTCAACACAAGTTTATACATTTTTACAATAATACGTTCATCATTTCTACATAATTCTGTGTCAAATTTAGTCTTAAATTGTTCAAAGTCCTATTGTCTCTTACCTGCTTTAATTCTTTCCACCATTTGCATATAACTAAACCATTGACAAGTATATCCCTCTGTTAAAAAGTCCTCTCTTTATTTTATTTTGACATCAGCCTGTGAAAATACTAGCATATCTCCATAAGTTAACCAATTCAAAGGACTTACCATCTCCCTTCTATAATATGGTTCTTATGGTAATAGCCACATAGGTATTTTTGGATAGAATTTAGGTTTGTATTTGTTCCAAATTCTCAACAAAGCATGCCTCAGGTAATAGTTATTAAAATCTGTATAAACCTTGGCTTTGAAATGAAATCTGGCCCTCAAGTCAGAGTTGACTTACGGCAACCCCTGGTGGGGTTTTCATGGCAAGAGACTAACAGAAGTGGTTTGTCATTGACCTCAGCAATGGGAGGTCTGTGCAAATATGGTTTTCTGGATTTCAGTCATTTTCTGTTCGGTACAAGTATATTGGTACAGGTAATTATTTTTGTTGCCACCATGTGCTATGAATCTGGATTTTTGAGCCCTTAGATTTTTAACATGCAGTGTATAATAAGGACTAAAAGTGTGTCACTGATATTTCATATCAGTTTTTCTGATTAGGTTGGCCATTGGACTTGGGCAAATACTTGATTATTTTGTTTGCCCAATCTGAGGCTCCTTTGAGGAACAGAATATACATATATAGCAAGTGCTGAGAATTGACCTAATCTTTCCAGCACCCTTTTAGCTTGCGATTTCAAATTGAGATTCTGAAAAAGAACTGAAAACCTTGGATATTTCTAGAAGATAATTTTAAATTCCTTAAATTGCAATGGTTTTAGGAGGTGTGGGAAAGGGAAGTATATTATTAGCCAGTAACATCTGCTGTTAAAATCTGCTTTAAAGGCTGTGAAACAGTTTCTTGATACTTCCCTCCCCACAAGCCAGATTATTATTTGGATGAAATGCAATTTCACCCTCTAACTTTTCTGGATTTTGTGTGCTTGCCTTTTGCCTATTCATCATGCAGCTTGTAGCCAAAATCCTGCATTTAGCCTGCATCTAATCCACCCATGTGGTGCTGAATTTTCAGAGATAGGCAAAGCTGTGTCTGTCATAGTCTTATCTATTTTCCGCCATTGCCTCAAGGTTGTGTTTCTTACAGCTGCTATGTTGTTAGCCTGGTTATAGCCTAGTTGCAGCCTTTAATTACGTTCCTGCTTTTCTCCATAATAGCTCATACCATTTTCCTGCTGTAAATCACATTTTTCTCCAAAGAGTTGCCTGAATAAAATGACTAAATGCTATTCCTGCTATCTTCCCTTGCCCAATGGCTTTTAATTTGACAGTATCTGTGCATGGAAGCCAGGAAGGAGGCAGAAAATGGGAGTCCATAGAACTTGATAAGTCATGTGATTAGAAGGTTAGATTAGACCTGAGGAGGGTCCAAAGGGAGTCTTTAGGAACCCACAATGGCTATTTTTGGCCCTGTGTCTGTGGTTAGTTTTGATCTAGCTCACACATGACATGGCAATGAAAGCAGTTATATATTCACTGCAATTTACTGGAGAACTGGGGCAAAAATGGTTTGGGTTCCAAGGTGAGTCCCAGGTCAACTCTTTGACTTCAACACAGCTACTGTTTCTCTAGAACTCTGTCTTTCATTCACAATTGCATTTTGCTTATGTACACATTAAGGTTTCTTTGTGTTACTCTCTAGGGCACAGTGACTAACTCACACATATGCTGATTGGAGTTGCTCCTGTCTCTATACTTCCAATGATGCTTTTTCCACCAACCCAAGGCTCCATCCTTTCTGGTATTTTAACATTAAGCCCTATACTTCTGGATGTCCAACATGATTTCATATCCCTCCCCCTCCCCCAGGCCTTTTGGTCAGCTCTGTGCTATTAACTGCATTGTACTCAGTTCTAATAACATCATGCTCAAACATGATCAGTGACCAGCACTGCACAGGGTTTTCCCCCTTCTGTGCTCCGTAAACAATGGAGAAGAACATCTCAACAAGAATACCAGGTCTGGCTGTTTTGCCCAAAGCCAGGTTAATGCAGATGAGTCATTCAGCTAACTTCCTTTTCTGTGTGTTCCTCTCCTGTCTTTTGCCAGGAAGAAGCTGACGCTGCTGAAGGAAATGCTTGCTGGCTGTGGGGCTGGGACCTGCCAGGTGATTGTCACCACTCCCATGGAGATGCTGAAAATCCAGCTGCAGGATGCAGGCCGAATTGGTACCTTGCTCATCTCTCTTCTCTCTTCACAGTACTTGTGCAGTAACAGGAAGGGCCTCCTGTGGTGTCCCAAGTAATGGGGAAGGGTAGTGAGAGACTGTTGGGAGAAAAATAAGGATGAGGGATAGTGAGCCAGCCCAGAGGGTTTTTTCCAGCTGAGCTTTTCTTCCCCTGATCAGTTGTATCACCAGATATGGGCTCCACTTTCAGGTATGTCAAAAATGTTTCCCTCACTTTTTCATTATTTTGATGTGGGAGAGGGGTTGAAAATGATCTGTAGGTATCTGTGCAAGAGAGAGGAAGCAGGTAAAAGAATAGCTGTGTTCAGCTTACATATGATTATAACTGGATAAATAATGCAGAAGGGAAGGAGGATTCCTTGCCCCTTTTTGTTTTTCTGGGATGTCTTCTTACTCTCCCACCTCATTAAGTCATTCGTTTCACAAACATTTTTGCTCTAGGCAATCTTTCCCTACCATAGTCATGCTGTCTCCTCTTTTCCTGCCTTGATTATTTTTCCCTGGCCAAGAAAAAAAAATCCATAATACTAGATCACTGCTCTAGACAGGTGTGGGGTACAGGCAAGAAAAGACGGGGGATGATTTTAGTGCTGTACTATAACCATGGGCATTCTCTGTGGTGACTACTACCCTGGGAAATAGCCTGTTGCTTTAAGTATGCACTACCTGTGCTTCAAGTATAATCCTACTGGTTAGTTACATGTTGTCTAATGTCAGTCCTAGAATTGCTTATGCTCTGTTTCAGCATTTCTTTACCTCTGTATTGGATCCTTGCTAATGCTATGTCTTTGTAAACTTGTATTTATTTACCCATGGGATTGTTTATGGAAATGTCCGTGATATTGACTGTACAAATCTCGTACTGTGTAATCCACTTTGAATCTCAGTGAGAAAGGCAGACTATAAATGACATAAATAAATAAAAATAACGATGTAAGGATGTCTTATTGCTTAGCATAGTGGAACTATGCAGGAAAGGACTTCTGCTTACCATCTGAATCTTTGACTGATTATCAAGAGGCTATCATACTTTGGTCACATCATGAGAAGTCAAAACTCACTGGAAAAGACTAATGCTAGGAAAGGTGGAAGACAGTAGGAAAAGAGGAAGACCTGACATGACTTGGCTAAATAAAGGAAGCCACAGCCTCTAGTTTGCAAGATCTGAGCAAAGCTATTAATGATAGGTTATTTTGGAGGTCATTAATTCATAGGGTCACCACAAGTCTGAAGTGACTTGAAAGCACATAAAACACACAGGTGAGGGTATTGCATATCAGGCAAGATTGTTGTCAGTAAGCGCCAGTTCATTGCTGGGATTTCTTACTATCTCCTTGTGCTTTTGCCTGCAGAACTGTGACCACCTTTGCCCCTCTTTATCTGCCCCTCCTGTTTCCAATTGTAATGCAAATATGTTAAATTAGGATGTTGAGAAAAGGTTCTCAGTTGCAACAGTATATAGCAAATGTGTCAGCCCAGAGGATTGACATGAACGCCATCTCCTGATAGATTGAGAGAACTGCACTAGGAGTAGTTTGGGAGAAAGAAAAATATGTGTAGATCTCCAAGATGCTTTAGAGAGTACAGAGTTTCAGAAACACCCTTGAAATATAACCATGGCTAGTTTAGGAGTCATATTTGCTCTTCAACTATTGGGTTGTGTGACCTGATCCATACTGAATGGTATGAGAGCTATGGTCACCATTTTGCTAGTATTATTTTTCATCACTTCTGATTAAGAAACAAACTGGAATGCACACAGGAGAAAGCCATGTATGGGAAGAAGGGAAAGATTACATCCAGAATGGCTGCCATTGGACATTTGTGAATGCTTCAGCAACTGATACAGAAGTCCAGCATTGTGGGAACAAATTCAGCGCACTTCTTATACAAGATGCTGTGGTGTAAACTAATGTGTTATCTTAACTGACCCAATAATGTAAATAGGTCTGATTTCAGTATTCCCATCTGTATGTCCCATTTGTTGTTAAATTCTCCCCACACACGGTACGTCTGGGTCACTTTCCCAAAAGTCTGTCCTCCTCCCAAGGCACTTTTCTTCTGAGCTGACCTCTGAAACTGGAAGTGAGTTTAGTTATTAGAAAGGTTAAATTTGGTGGGGAAACTGCAGGGGGAAAAGTAGAATGTGGGTAGGTAGGCTCTGTTTCTTGACAAACCCCTTTTGCTCTAAAATTCAGACACCTATTCTTTATTCTTACATACATACATACACACTCCCTCTGTCTTCTGGGAGTTTTTTAAAAAAAAAACTGGCCTGCCACGTTATGTCCAGTTCACTTGTCAGTCATTGGGTGTATAGCAAATAATTATTTTCTATGTCATATAAGAAAAGCATCTGTGTCTTTTTCATACAAGATATAAATTGTGTGCCCTGAATATTAATGTTATGAGTTGCTCAAACACTATAACCTTCAAATGGCCTCAAAATATTTTGCTTAAACAGAACAACAAAGGTAAACTGGACAAGATTATTTTCAGGTCATGTAATATATTGGTCAGAGCTGACTTTAGACAATACTTTGTTCCCTGCTTTTGTGGCTGTCCTCTTTATTCAGACGTCGTATATTCACACTGCAGCAACAGCCTAGTGGCTGTTCTCCTCATTCCTCCTGATTCCTGTTCTCTTGATTCCTCTACAGCGGCTCAGAAGAAACTTATGGCAGCACAAGCTCAGTTAAGCCCGTCCACTGGTGCTGGGGCAGCAGAGTCTGTAGTGGAGGCACGAACAACAGCTATGCAAATCACAAGGGAGTTGCTTCGGAACAAAGGCATTGCCGGACTTTATAAGGGACTTGGGGCTACATTACTAAGGTAGGGTAGTCCTCTAGAGAAGGTAATTTTGAAAATCTAAACAGTCTTGATTACATGATTTGTGTATCTATTTGCAGGGGGCTGATGCATGGAGGATTCTGCCTTGCAGTAGAGTGTTTGACTTTACTTTTTGGCTCCTCCCATACCCATTATTATAAGTAAATTAGTATTGCTGTCTGTCAACAAATATTTCAACAAATGATATTTGGTGTTAGTATAATGCCATCAAGATTTCTTGTGCTTTTGTGATGGTTCCACCCTCTAGGCATCACAGCAAACCTCTTCCTACAGGGGGAGTATGCTAATTCCTGGTGGCATGAACCAATGGAGGCTGTGGAACCTCTGGAAGATGGGGAAGGAGAGGAGCTTTCGAGGCAGAGAAAGGTTGTCAGCACCATCGATATGGCTTGGTGTGCAAAGAGATGAAAAGCTACAGATATAGGGCTTAACCGGGCAAAAACAAGCTTAGGTATCCTGGATAGGATTGCCAGCACAAGACTGGCAACTGGTGGGTGACTCTCCAGGTTGGAGAAGGGGCTTTGCCAGTGTCGTAATGACATTGCCAGCGACACGCTGACATTGATCTCCATGCAACTGGAAGTAATCTCAGTACATTTTTGGAGATTTGGGTTACAGATGAGCAAGCAAAGGGAGGAGTGAAGGATGCAGTTCCCCTACCCCCTAAGCTGCCACAGTTTACCACCAGGGCAGAGCTGCAGGAAGGAAGGGGAGGATAGCTGGAAGACTTAGGAGCCGCCCCCACTGATGCTAAGGTGAACAGACACAAGAGCAATCCGATGGACAGCCAGAAGAGTGGCGGGGGGAGGGAGCAAGTCAGTGAGCAATAGGGGCAGCAGCCAGGTGCCACTACCACAAGGATCCCCCCTCCTCTGTTAGTTTCTTATGGGTCCCCCATTCTTTAATAATATATGATGGGGAAAGGCCCCATTAAGAGACCTGTGCTTCACAGTTTTACAGAGTAACACAAGCAAAATAGATAGCTCTAAAGTCCAAGGAGTTCTCATCTAAATTTAAAGCAGGGAAGACAATGAAGGAAGAAAAGTGAAAGGCAAGGATCACACCAGTGTGGTGTAGTGGTTAAGAGTGTCAGACTAGGATCTGGAAGACGGGTTTGAATCCTCAATTTTCCATAGAAACTTGCAGGCTGGCCTTGGGCCAGTTGCACATTCTCAGTCTAACCTACTTCAAGGATTGTTGTTTAGCTCCTGGAGTCTCTTTGGGGGGGGAAAGAGGAGTATAAGTATCTGAAACAAGCAACTTTTATGAACAAATTCAACTTCATATTCTTATGCTTCATTTCTGTTGCAATGGATGCTAAAGGTGCAGTACTGCACATATACTTCAAATATCAAATGAGGATGTGGGCCTGAGAAGGGAAACAGAATGAGGGTACTTGATGATTCCGTACCATATGGGAGAGGGTAATCTTCTTTGGTGCCAAGCAGTCTTCTGTTAAAAGACTGAAGCAAACAGCTCTTTCGTTGCTGCTCAGCATCTTGTTTCTTCCTGTGCAGGGATGTACCATTTTCCATTGTTTATTTCCCATTGTTTGCAAACTTGAACAAGTTGGGGCAGAAGAACCCTGATGTCAAGGCTCCGTTCTACGTGTCCTTCCTCTCTGGGTGCCTGGCAGGCAGCACAGCAGCTGTTGCAGTCAACCCTTGTGATGGTATGCATAGTGGTGAAGCTGGCTCGGGGGGTTATGTGTGATGTGTGGGAATTGTTGGCAATTATATATCTTCTTATATAATTAGTATTTTTCTTCTGAAGTTCACTATTCTTTTTGTTGTTGTTGAGTTATTATATTTCTATTATTGTCTTATTACTCCTATTTATTAAGGTTTAACATATCAAATAATAGGTTAATTTTCTTATTTAAGTTTAGACTAATCTCAGTCTATCAGTTATTATATAGTACCTTTTCTTTTATCTATCAAATTAAAAAGAACTAATTTACTGTTGATGTAGGGGGGAAATTTTCTTTAGTAGGTTATATATTTGGTTACTCAAAACAATTTGAATTTTATATTTCTTATTCCTTTTTTTTAAAAAAATAAGACTCCATATTATTATGTTTTTATTAATTCTTCCAATTTAGGGTTTCAACGGATTAACAGATTATATATAAAAGAGGCAAATCTACTAATTCGAGATTACACCAATATTGACTTATTTAAGTTGAATAATGGGATTAATATCATAGAATTTAAAGTGGACAGTTTTACTTTTGTTAGCTTCTAATAATAGCTGGAAAGTACAATTAGTATTTGTTTTTATATATTTTTATATATATTAACTATATTTTGTATTCATTTCACTTCAGATATATTAATCAACTTATTTAAGCACAATCCTTCAAATGTATTTAATATTTTTATGTATAAGGTTCTATGCACTATCAACTGTTTTTCTTATTTCTTCAAATAAAACTTTAAAAAGAAAAAAAAGAAATGGATAGAGACTCTCTCTTCACCCTAATACACGAATTCAGAGTCATCTAAAGAAATTGTTTAGGATAGAAATTATTTTTTGCACTATTTTATGGCATTCACAGCCACAAGAAGTGGTGATAACTACAGTCACTAGCTATGATGGAACAAATTCATAGAGGATGTGATATGAAAGACCTCCACCTGAGATCCGGGAGAGCTGCTGCTAGGCCGAGTACTCTCCTCTATGGACCAATGGTCTGATTCAGTATAAAGCATTGCTATGCATCCGCGATAGTCTGTTAGCTGAACAAATTCATAGAGGAAAGGCTGTTAGTCAAGATGGTTCCATGGAATCCTCATGTTCTGATCTGGTCTACTTCTGAATGGTAGTTTCTGGGGTAGGTAGGGACTGGGTGGCTCTTGTGGGTAGGAGGTCATTGTGGGAAACAGACCTCTGGATTAGATATCCCTACTGGTCTGATACAGAAGAAATCTTCTTCTGCAAAGTTCTTGTATAGACATCAGCACTTCTGACTAGAGAAATGTGACCCTGTTGGGATGTTCTATGAACCTTTGCTGTCTTCTTTTCTCAGTAATCAAGACAAGACTGCAGTCCTTGCAGAGGGGAGTCAATGAGGATTCATACTCAGGGATCACAGATTGTGCCAGGTAAATGATCTCTTTGGTGATCATGAGTATGAATATGTTAACCACATTTCTTCAAAACTTATTCAAAGCTACTTAAAATAAAATTGTGTGTGCCTTTATTAAAATGTATTGAAGCAGCTCTAACTAGGCCCATTTAATCCTGAAGTGAATATTCCCCCTGTTCATCCAACCCCAATTCCTTACTTTGCATTCTTCTCAAAACCATAGGATTAGCAAGCATGGAAACTCATCCTTTGTTAAATGCCAACAAGGCATCTTTGGGAAGGCCAAGTAATGTAATGTAATCAAGGCAAATGGGGGTGGGGGGATATACTTGTGTGACCTTTACATGTGTACCTCCTGACCCTCTATGAGATATATCCAGATGCAATCTGAAGTCAGAGTATACACAGGCACAATCTTGGGGCAATATTTGGGGGGTGTTATGTAGCAGAAAGAGAAGCTACCTTTTAATTTGACTCCATTTGATCATTCATTGAACATACAAAAAGAGAAATGGAAGGCAATGCAATACATGAACACACCAAAATCAAGGAATGCAGTGGAGAAGTGACTTCAATTGGGAAGTGCAATAAAATCAAGAAAAGAGTTCTTAGTGCAAATATTCCCATTAAGCTATATATCCAGCCACAGCTAGTTCATGCAGAAACATCCAATGTGGAAAAGAGAGAGGGAAACGTGTCATTGCAATTCCTTAGCAGGGAAGGAGAGAGAGTTTGGGCTTAAGAAGTGAGGGAGGAAAGATGTAAAGGCACAGAATGGGATTTTAGAGTGAGGCTAGAATGGGGGTGGGAGAGCAGTAAAAAGCTCAAGAGAGAAAAGGAACTATATTGCTGGCAGAGGGAGAAAGAGGAGACTCTCAATGGAGTTCTGACAGAGCAAAGAAGAGAGAGAGCAAGGGGAAGTATAAACAAGACAAATAGCTGAAGGGGGTGAGAATGAAAATGGCTGGAGAGGAGACAGGGACAGAGAGGGGATTAGAAGAGAGTGGGGGAAAGGTCCTGGGTAGAGATGGGCACGAACCAGAAAAAAACAAACCATGCGGTTCATGGTTCGTCACATTTCACGAATCAGGAACTTTAATAAACCTGCCCCGATTCACGAACCAGTTCGTTTGGTTCGTGAAAACATCACACCCAGGTCAGCAGATCATCACTTCGGGGCCAGCAGAAGGCCACTTCCAGGTCAGCGTAAGGTCTGCAGGAAGTCCATCCCCTGTTGCCTAGGAAACTGATTGATTGGCGCCAGGCTGTCTACAGTGATGAACCAAAAAATAAACAAAATGAACCAGCCTAAAGTTCGTGGCGGTTCGTCAGAAATGGGCTCTGACGAGCCGCTGGTTTTAATTTGATCATGGGTAAAAACCTGTTTTCTAGAGAGAACTGTGTGCACTAAAGCATGATGGGAATAGAACAGAGTTTTTGAATTAATTTATGCTCCAGCTGGCATAACTAAAAGAAGGAAGAGAAATACACAGATTCTAATGTTTTCTTTGTCTCTCTCTCTAGGAAAATCTGGCGGAATGAAGGTCCTACAGCCTTTTTCAAGGGGGCTTATTGCAGAGCCCTGGTCATCGCCCCATTGTTTGGTATTGCACAAGTTGTCTATTTCATCGGTATTGCTGAATTCATCCTAGATATGATCCCAAAACGACGAGATTAACCCTCTACACCTCTCCTCATCTAGTTGGAATTCATCGTAGTATTCTTTGTCATCATTGGGTCAGAGCAACAGCACAAAGGGTTACAGCAGTAACAGCAGGAATGTTGTCTCCCAACAAAGTTCTTTTTCCTTTGGTCAACATGGGCCTCACCATTACCCTAGGGAGAATACTTAATTATGCGTATCACCTTTTCAGTTATCAGCCTCAAATACAGGGTCCAGTCTTGCAAGCCTGCTGCTTCTCTTGGCAAGGGGGAAGTAAGCCACCCATGGAGCAAAAGGATTTGCCTGTTTCCTTCCGTCTTGGTATCAGGCCTCTAAGGAAGATCAGGGATCATACTTGTAAAAAGGGAGGACTGATTGTCAAGCAAGTAATTGCTGACATCAAAATGCTTATCTTTACGTAGCTCTCTTAAATATCTACATCCAACATGCCCTAAAAATGTGCTGGACTCTGGATGCTGAAGAAGGGGGGAAAGGGAAAAGTTCATCTTCTGTTTTGATTTTAACAAACTTCCTAAATGTGTCTGCCTGGGTAAGAAGTGTATTCCTTGCAATTATGCTATCAGTCTCTGAAAGGAGCATTTCTGTGGGAACGCACTCATTGTCCTAGAGGCATGCCATGGACTAGGTGTAAGCTGTTGGGGTGAGGAAGAAATGAATAACGGGATCATTTTTTAAAATTTATGCTGGGTAAATATCCCAACCCCTCACACATTCCTTTCAGCCGGTCTGGCTGATGTTGGTAATGCTGCTGTCGTATCTAGTGTGTCAATTGTAAGTTTCTTTTGACTTGTGCCTCAGATGTGTATTCTTCTCCTGCTTTTCTTTGGGAGTACAAATATCCCAAAGGGTAACTTAGAAAGAATTGATCTCTGTGATGGCTGTAAATAACGTAAAATGCTAGGTGGCACAGAGCAACATAGCTCAGCCAGAATTGTGACGGTTGGTCATCTTACATCTCTTGATGTTCAGGTGTTTTGAGGTCAAAAGAACAACAGTTTGGATTCATCTCCAGCCACTGGAGGAAATTTGTGGAAGTGAATCTTTTCTGCCTTTCACCTGGTAACCCCTTACACCCCTGTAAAACTGCTGATAAAGGCCAAGGAACCTCAAGAAAAACATGACATGTAGCCAGGTGGCAGGGGGTGGGGAAGGGCTTCAGCAAGAAGGGGGAATTGGATAAAACACCTTCCCTCGTTCCATGAGCTTAGGGGCTGCTGGAGGAAGGGGAAAGCTGGAAAGATCTGTTACCCCAAACTACATCTGCTCGCAGGAACTTCAGGCCTGCCCTTTTCACATAGCTAGCTTACCAGTTCTTTATTCTAGTCAAGTGAATTAGATTTCAGGGTTGCTAGTTAGTTTTCTTATTCAGGTTAAAATGGGCAGCCAGACATATCTTGCATATAGGTTACTTCCATTAGTGCCACCTTTTACTTGGTTTTCATTTTTTTTAGAAGTAGTAGCATAAAACGGCCATTTCCATTTTTTATGCTGTCTCCAACCGATTCCAATTACTATTTCTTCCTGCTTCTCTCATGCTAGAATTTTGCTGCTTGAATTTCCAGCAGCACTGGTTTTTGTTTTTAAAAAAATCTTTCACTTAAAGTTTTGCAACACCCTCTGTTCTGGAAAAACAAGTCTATTTTTCGGACAGTATGCTTTAAGACATGTTTTGTATCCATTTTGGAAGTTACTTCCTTGTTGCTTTGCCTCTGCAACCTGTTTTAAGTGACATTCTCTGAATCCCATTCCATAAAAAGGAGTTTTTGTGCAGAGATGACTAATCACAACTGCCATTGATGATGTCTTAAATATTAGTAGTGTCCATGGCTCTCTTTGATCCTCTGAACAGCAATCGGAAACATCTTTTTAAATGTGTCTCTCTCTCTCTCTTTGCTTTTCCATGGTATGTAAATATGTCCTGACAAATATGAGGTTATTTCCCTCCTTGCCTTTCAGATGTTTAAGTGTTAAACTCTTAAATGTTCTGGAAGGCTGATTTTTAGAACTGTTCAGGAAGTGACCCACTAATGAACTGAGAAAAATGACTAGGACTGGTTTATTATAGGAACAAAAGGTAACAATTTGACTTCTTTATTCCTTGCTGCTGTTTTCATCGCTGTTGGGGCTTTGTTCACTCTAGTGTCCAATCAGTGTTTCCAGCTTGTTTTGCAATTCCTATCTCACCCACATGGCCAAATACCCATTTTTGGAGTAGAAAAGCTTTGATTTACTACCCCCGTGCTGCCACCCCCATCCAATAGGATGATATTTTTTGAGTTCAGCATGAAATCACAAATTTCCTACCTAGGCCAGGAACCAGCTGCTATTATGTGTTTAGTGTTTCTGAAGCAGAAATCAAGTGAATCCGGTGTGTGAAGAAGCACAATCTTCAGGGTTAATTTATGCACTTTAAAAAGATAAGAATAGTTGAAACCTCATTTTGAAGCAAGCCCTCGCCAGAAATCTTCTAAAACTATTTGGGGTGGGCGTGGGGGAAGGAAATGAAATACAAATGCAACACTAAACATAACCAGAACCATACATGTTGATATTTATGGTTTGAAGCTTTATTTTAATTACATGTGAACCTTTGCCAGGATGAAATCAAAGGTTTATGAGAAATACCTAAAATACGATCCAGTTAACTATGTTGCCATAATGCTTATTTACTGGTATGGTTTCCTGCTGAGAGATGGGTCAGCAGTGCTGTCAGTGAAGGGGGAAAGGACAACTTTTTGGCATAAAGAATAATATTCCAATTTTAGTCAGATATGGTAATATTATTTCTCACTTCTTGATGCTCTCTGCCAGTTGAAATACTTAATGCTGACAGGATTTCACTGCTGTAGTAATAAGCTATTTCAGCACTGCTGACATTAGCTTTGCGTGAGCTTGATTAACAATTCCAACAGGGTTCATAGCCAGACAGCTTCTCCCAAGAAGTCATGGGGAATGCGGTTTTGTGTAGGTATTGTGTTAGAGATCCCTGCAGTTCACAAGGTGAGGAGGCCGTGATTGGTTTACATTAGTAGTATAGAGATGCTCTAAAATTGAAGCTTCCTAAGTTACCCAGTCCCCAAAGGATCTACTATATAACTTACAAACATCAATGTTTTCTTCTTTTTTTAATTCTGAAGTTATGTCAGATGTATGACCTGTGAATGCTGGAGGTGTGCACTATCAAAGAGGTGATAATAAGTATTGGAGTTTTTCTCAGACCTTAGGGGACATTATTAGGCCTGAGGGGGTCTCCAGTTTGGCTCATGGTACCAAGTGCAGCTGCTTTCAAGATTGCCTTTAATAGAGCAAAAATAATGACTTCAAAATGCCACTGTTACATTCCATGGTATCACCCCATCATTCCTTCTAACTTTGCTTTGTGTTGCTGAGTTCTAAATTGCTTGGCTAGAAATGTGCAGCTAGAATTAAGACTGACTACAACAGAGCCTGATGTTTTACTTGTTTCAGTTTTGTTTCTGTCTCTCTATCCCACCCAGTGCTATTATTTGAATGTTTTGCACTCTTCACATGAAAAAAGCAGCATAGGAAATATATCTCGGCCTCTTGCATATTTGCAAGTAGATGTGCTGGGATGGAGGGGGCGTAGAGTCTGGCCATTTAAAACAATAGATGGGACACCTCCTCATAGAGACAACTGCTTGCTCCCAGACAAGGGTAGTGAACCTATCTGCAATGAGAGTAATAACTGGGAAAAGGGGAACTGATGTTATTTGAACTGATGTGGAACTAGCATTTTTGGTGGGAAATGATAGGCATGGCCCCAGGGTATCTGCGCGGTGAATTCAGCTACTAATTTAAATTGGACACCCCTGACACTGATGCCTACATTCAGTCTCGTGGCGCCTTGCACTGCGATCTCCAACAATTATGCCATGTACTTATCCTGCTGTTCTGCTCTGAGCATCTCAGATTTTATGCGCAAGATCCCATCCTATTATTACGACTTTGTCTTTGCAAGATACAACCCCTAGTCACAACCTATATAATTTCTTTGTATAAAATTTCCTTCTTTTTAATTACCTTGATTGTATAAAAATGTAGTTAAGTTGTGTCAAGGGAGCAACATGCCTCTCCAAATGTACAAACATCATAATCATTCCATGCTAACTGTGGTAGTTTTAGGATACTGTCAGCGCAATCCCTCTGGGCTGGTGGTGCCCACACTCCTGTGTAACTGCGGCACCACCAAACCTCTCCCTAAGGACTTTGGCAGAAGAGCTGCGCTGGCAACTGAGCTCAGCAAGACATAGCCAGGAGAGAATGCACCTTTCGTTGTCCTGGCAATGCTAGCAGAATCCACCAATTGCAGGGTGGCTGCAGTTGCCTGCGTCGTGAGTGGCAGGGAAACACATACCTAGACCACGGCCAGGCCATGTTTGATGTCACTAGCTGCCAATACTAGTCCCCCCCACCCTTCAGAGAGTGGGTTCACAGGGCAGAAAGACCTCCCCACAGTCAGGCTTGCTGCATCCCAACAGAGGCGCCTGCCTCGAAAGGAGGCCTGCCCCGTCGGGGGTGGGGGGTAAGCTGAAGATGCAGAAAGGGCAGCTGCCCAACCACTTGCCCAACCCCCATTCCTGACAAGTGCCAGGTTGGCAGCTGAAGCACCACTTGCTTGCAAACTCCCCTGCTGCTGCTGCTGCTGCTGCTCCAAAAAACATGCACCCCCTCCTTGAAAAATAAGACCAGAAAGGCAGTGGGACCCAATGAGGATTGCACCCGCAGCCCTTGGCACCCAGGATCAGCCCCCAAAGTCTTGGAGATGCAGTTCTTTGGAGGCAAGCGGGGGCGGGTTTTGAAACGAATGACAAGAATTCCCATTGGAAACAATGGGAGGGGCTGGAAGGCCCATTGGATATGATAGGAGCCATGAATGGCCATCAACTTGCAGTGGCTCCATCAAAATACATCACTGCATCGAAAAAATGTGAGGGGAACACAGGGTGGACCTTGAGAGCCAAGCTCGGGTGTCGGGATGACAGCTCCCAGAGTGGGATGACAGTCTCTGTGACCAAAGACACTGCACCGGGGGGTGTCATCCCATCCCCAAGCACAAGACTCCCAAAGTCTATCCCTGCCTCCGCAAACAGCAAAAGGGAGAGTGATAAGTCCTTGCAGGGGAGGAGCCCCGGAGGTCCCAAGATGTCACTCCACACACATCCCTACATCCCAGCATCAGCCTTGCCCCCCCCCCCATTCAGCAGTCTTCTGCCTGGCTTATCAGACACTAGGAGCACTGTCGGAGAATGAGTCCTCTGGGGGTCTCCCACTCAGAGTCAAGCTACAAATGGCGCCTGGCACAGGTTGGACGCTAGTCAGCTTCCCTCAAGTTTTGATGGGAAATGTAGGCATCCTGGTCTTGCAGCTGTAATGGAGAGCCAAGCTGTAAAACCAGGACGCCTACATTTCCCATCAAAACTTGAGGGAAGCTGACAAGTGTCCAACCTGTGTCAGGCGTCACTTGTAGCTTGGCTCTCACACAGGCGACACTCCAAGTCCCACCCTGCTGCTTGCAGTGAATTTGATGGAGGAAGGGAAAGCTGGGCAGGGCTGGAGCCTCCAAGGTGCCACTGGACACCTGCTTTTTTTGGTAGTAGAGCCACACAAAGGCACGGACGTGCCTGGAGCCTCTCTGGGGCCACTTCATCTATATGAGCCCAGAGCCAGAGACCATTTGCTGGAATATGTGAAAGGGCAGCCCTACGGGGGGGGGGGGCGCTACTCTCACGCACAGGCAAGCAAACAGACAGGGAGGAAGTTGTTTGGCACAGACTTTATTGAACTGCCAAAAGTGAAGATGTCTGGACATGTGTTGCCAACTTCCCTAACCTGGGCAGGGAGCTGCACCTGTTAATGCAGCAGTCAGGACTGGGAGAGCCATTCTTTACGCTGTTTTCTCAGGAGCAGGGTTGACTCATGGGCTGCCTGGGGAATCGCTCCTGGGGTGGCTTGAACAGCAGTCAAGAGGGATTACTGGGGGCTGGAGCAGTCATGTTGCGATCTGCCTGAAAAGGAAACATAGACAAGTGTGGCAACAGGTCTGGCATTGTGCAAGCCACAGCTGGGTCAGCCATGTCTTGGGAAAGTGTCCATGGCCAAGGACAGCCGCTGCTCCATCATTGCAGATACTGCCAGCAGCTAGATGGGGGAAGCCCTCTGGCAAGAAAATGCTCCTTGTCTGCATCTGGATGTTCTGCTGCTGCGTGGCTGCTTGGAGCTCTGATATTGTGAGGGAGACAGTCCTGGGGTTGCGCGCCTGCCATCGGGTGGGGGGTTGTGGGAGCAAACACCCAGTCATCCTGACACACAGCTGTGCTCTCTTCTCTGCCTGAGGAGGGAGCCCAGCCAAGGCAGTCTCAATGGGGCCCGACATGAGTTGCTGGAACCCCCCGCCAAAAAAACAGCTGTGTTGAGCATGGTTCCCTGGGCAACTGCCTCTGTTGCAGGCATGAGCCATGCCAGCTGACAGGCAGGGACCATGCACACCCAGCAAGCCTCAACCGCAGAGGCCGGCATTTGTAGGGGGGAACAGGTAAGGGGGGAGAGGAGGCTGGTGTGAATGAGGAAGCCAGGACAGCTGCCCCTACAGCTCCTTACCTGTCAGTGCTTGAAACCCCGTGGCCCTCCCTGAGCCAGGACTCAGGAGATGAGTAACCTGCAGGGGAACTCAGGTGGTAGTCAGGCACTCTGGATGAGGCACTTCTCCCATATGTGAGTGCAAGGAATGCCCCAAATTTCAGTCTCCCCTGCACCCTCTTTCCCCACCACAGCAAGCACCCTCTCCTGCCTCGCTCTCTAAGTCCCCACGGCAGGGGGCTTCCGATCAGAGCCTCTGGCCACTGAGGCCACTTACCAGAGGTCATGAGTGCCCTGGCTGATTGGACACGAGCTGATTGGGCACAGGGACATGGGCTTGGCTGCTGCAGGGGCATGAGTGGATTTGCCCCCACAGTCTGCATCCTATGCTCAGCCAGGCCACTTGGGTGGAACCCACTGAGTTCCACCACCTCTTTTCCCAGAAAAAAAGCCCTGGCAGCACTAATAGTTTTTTAATTCAACAAATTATAGATATTGAATGATACACTTTTCACAAAAAGCACATTAATGAATCTCAGTAATTTTAATTTAAAAAATGGTAGTTTGAATTTAGTTGGAGCTGCAGTTTAAGCACATGATTTACATCTTCACAAAGCCTGATTTATATGTGCCACTGAGAGGGAATGTATATAATTTTATGAGAGGAAAAGGTCGTCATGTGACTTTCCAGTGTTGTCATATTGCAATGTTCAGATTCATGTTGCAGCATATTGCAAAGAAAGTTCATTTTTTATCATTCTTCAAAATTTGGTTAAATAAAGATCTGGCTATATGAAAATGACAGGGGAAATGTCACTGTGGCAATATTTTCCTATCATAAATGATAGTATTGATGCTCATAAACTGAGAATTCTGACCCAGCCATGTTTCAGCACAATGTTTTGTCCCAGGCAAGAGATTTGTATAGAAGTTAATTTGTGAGGTTAAAAAAATCCAGCCACCCAGAGCTGAGTTCTACCTCTTGTGTGTATGTTGAACATTTTTTATCTTAATTTATTATTAAAATTTTAATACAGTAGTAAATACAACAAATTAATAAATGTATTCAAAACCCATCTGTGTCTGGCTTGCCTCTTAGCAGTCATATATAGCTTGTTCTCTTGAATTCTGAATGTGGCAACCAGATATCGTAAAGAAGTGTTGCATTTTATGTATAGAGTTGATTGTCATCAGCTAATTATCACTAGGATAAACTATTAGAGGAAGCAACCAATTAAAACTATTTTTGTTTTATTAGAAATTATCTCAAAGATTTTATGAATCCTGGAGCTTTTAATAGGCAATGTTTAACAGAAATCGTTTTCTCTGAATGGACAATTTTTGAACTTTGTAGTATTCTGACACATATTTTGTTCCTAAAAAGAACACTTTTAAAAAGCAAATTCCTATTTTGCACAAAAGCTATTTCTTGTCTGTAATTCATATTTTCTGGAGACGACTCCCTCTGAAGATGTGAAATATATATGTCTTCCTTGTAAAATATGTATTACAGAACTAAAAAGAACACTGTGGGAGTGACCCTGAGCAAGTCTTGGGAAGAGATCCAGTTTTATCCAGTGGGGCTTACTTAATGTTCTTAGCATTGCAGCCTATATTTATTGCCTTTTCTTACAACCGAAGCCCCATTTTGATGTGACACTCTGGATTTACAGAAGCAGGCAGTAAATTGTATCTGGCTTTTTATTTCTGCTACAGAAATAGTAAGTTCATAATACATTTGCTTCATGTGCTTTGTTTCAGAATCCTAGAAAGCAGAGGTCAAATCTTGGACCTTGCTATCCTGAACATTTTCCTTTTTAAGAATTCTTAAGCTAGCAAATGTATTGTGAGATGGAACTTTTTCTTCTATGTATGGGCTCAAGGTTGCAGTCATGAGAAAAGGGATTGATGCTACAGAGCAACATAAATCCATGGAGCAGGAAGAAACCACCAAACACTTGAGACACTGGTAAGCTGAAGGATTCATGCGGATTTCTCTCACATCAACTGCTTTTGCAGTTCAGAACCTCCCTGATTTGGAGGACCTTTGCTTGGAAGATATTTATGCTGTAGCTGTTGATCCAGATTGTCTTGTCAGTAGACCTACCCATATTGTGTGTTGCATTGCTCCTTTTATTCTCTTGATAGCAGGGTTAAGGGAGGCAGTTAAGTGTAATTGAAGAAAATGCTGGTAGAAGTGTTTCATCTGAGTTTGTTCCTCTTGCATAACTCTCAGAGCAAGATCCTTTGTGTCCTCACTATCTTGCATTACTGCTTCATTAAAATAAGCTCTCCTTGATCTGGTGCATTGTACCAACCTGGCTAGCTGTCACAGAATAGGATTGAAGATGAGAGATGCACGCCATAGATCTCATCTGTTTGCCTTTAAATTGTACACAAAGAAAGAATCAGCAGCTCTGGCCATGCAGGGGGCTCTTATTACTCTAGTTAACCCTTAGGAAAGGAAAGTAATTGTACAATAGTTTTGCCTCTCTGTTGCTACATAGTTAAATGAAGGCTTTCTGAAAGCACCCTTCCCAGTCATCCTTTGTGACTTTCAGAAGATAGTTTGTGAAGTGAAATATTATAGCATAGTAATTTTCACCTGTGAAATAGTAATGTGAATTGGTGAGTTCTCTTTCCCTGATAAGGTTAAAATGAGGCCTGGGCATCCAACCTCACAGAGGTTATTCCTCCGTCACACTTCGTTGCCCTCTTTTGCTTGCCCTATGGATGTGCAAATGCAAAATAAACAGACTGTAATGTAATGTATTGCTATAATAGTTAGAATAAATAAAAAGTCAGTATGTGTATTGTGCAATCCCTTATTAATATAGAAAGGTGACATTCTTTTCTTTTGATTTTAATAATGCTTTTCAACACATCGGGTTTCCCTTCCCTCACTCATGTGTATTCATGCTGAGCACATTTGCATTCCATTCTGCTTTGTGTTAACCCCTTACCAGATGTCATGTGGGTCTGCACACTGCAACATTTTGCATTTTTTTGCTGTCAGAATCTTCCAAGAATGCGTGCACAGACTTGATCCCCCCCCCCCCCAGTTTTGGCTTTTTAAACCAATGTTGTTTTTAAAACCGTAGTTCTGGCATGTGCTTCAGACACACCCATCACCAAGGATCCCCTTTTGTCCTCTCCTTGTGCCTGTTTTGGCACCCAGTATGTCTCTGCACATAAGTGAGAATGCTAAGAACTCTGATATAGACAACATACTGTGTCTTTTTAAAATTCGGGAAATCATACAAGCCTACCTCAGAGGAGTTGTGTGATCTTATTCTCATCTTACTATAGTGATACAGCTGTTGGCTAGCATTGAGAGCTTTAGGTTTCCGTACAGATGCTGGTTTCAGTGTTCAGGCTATGAATAGCTTTTATACATAAATTTTACCAGGTCAGGTGTGACACTGGGACCACAACAGCTAGATTTGTAGCCTGGCTCTCCATTGCAGTCAGCCCATATGGAAATCAGTAGGAAAAGTCTAGCTAGCTGTAGGATCTGGCAGATGTTTATTAGAACATTTTCTGTTCAATGCTGCTTTTTATTGATGTTACTGTAAATTCCTGTAAATATTTACTGATGTTAATCCCCTACCCCCAGCCACCTTTATTCAGTGGGGCTAAGCGGTTAACAAGTGGTCTAACAAGAAACAGACTTTGGCTTGGATCCAAAGTCCCAAATTTGTGAGCAGAATGTACTACCATCCCTGTAAGAGGGCTACAAATTGTCCCCATTTGCAGCTCTCTAATGATTCCCAAAAAGCTACTTTGAAGGTCTCCCAACTCAGAGACCCAGTTTGGGGGGGGGGGTAAGGGGCTGCAGATGGGATATGCTTGTGGAATCAGCAGTCCTAATTTTACATGCAGAGTATCAAGTATTTATGACAACCAGAAACATGCAGAAATGTGCACTGAAGTTTACCATATGGAGTTAGGTGCCTTCATGGAAGCTAACTCCAGTTGCTTCCCATAATCTATTAACTTCAGAAGGGGGGGGGAGGCGCTATTTGAATTCCACTCTACACCGTACCAGAGCAAGGAGACCATAAAGTGTTGACAGGATTGTGAAAGTGCTGATGCATTCTCAAGCCTCTAGTTTTCTGCAGACAAAGTGACTAGGGCAATGGAGGATTCTGTGGGAGGGAACAGCTGGGTAGCTAGCATAACAGTTATATGGCCAGCCTCAAGTAGAGTAGAAGTGTATTTCAGCTTTTGTACAGTGATAGTCTTTTAAGATTAGATTTATATATTTATATTTAATATTTCCATGTAACTGAGATTCTATGTTCATCCTTTCCTGAGCCAGAATTCTTTATCTGTAGATTAGAGATAAGCTCTGGCCCAGCTTGGTGCTTGAGTTCTAAAATGTAAGTTCTAAAGTTGTAAACTGGAACTTGTGGGGGAAGGCATACTGAACAGAATTTTGCATAACTTTCCCCCCATGTGGACTTTGCCACCCCTGGATTCCCCTCCCCCATCAGTATGATGTGGGGATTAGAATGTCAGTTAAAATCCCCACTGTGCTACAGAAGCTAGCTGAGTGACTTTGCACCATCAGTCTCTCTCAGCTTAGTTTACCTCACAGGGTAGTTGTTTGGATCAAATGGAGGCAGGGAGACCAATGTTGTAAGCTGCTTTGGGTCCTCATGGGGAGAAAAGGGGGGTATAAATATCTCTTAGAATGGCAGCTGCTTAGTTTGGAGGAATCAGACGGTTGGGCCCAGCCACCAACCAATCAGCGCTTCTCATGGATGCCTTGTGTTTGCATGCTGTAGTCCCTGTTGTTTTCAGTTAAATTGCATGCACATCTGATATTTTCAAGGTTTTTAGAACTCATGCTGTCACTGGTGACAGTTGGGAGGATGAGTGTCTGAAGGGGGGCATTTGCCTCCCCAGTTCCTAAGTTTACTGATTTTTTAAAAAAATATCCCAATAGATTCACACTTGCAACTAGTCTGCACTTACAATAAATAGACCTTTCCCTGTATTATTTCTCTGGATGCCCTGGGGAGTGGATGAGAAGAAGCTGAATATTGTGATATGTAGACCAATATAAAAACAGAGCTGAAAAAGTTCAGCCTATTGCTCCAAGATAACCCAGTTCTTAAAATAGCCTTGCCGGATTCCTCTCTCCTTTCACCTGCTTTTTAAAATACTCTAGCCATGAATATTCTACCTTCCCTGCTCAATAGACCTTAAAGTAGAAGGGATCGGCCTCAAATGCCTGGGATTGTCTTTTCCAGATGGCTTCCTCTTTGAATTTACATTTTTTTCCCCTGGCCTGTTTAACTCAGCCAATGCAGAGTTGCAAATTTAACTTGATCAGGACAGCGTAGATAATGTTTCACAGAAGAAGAAGCGTGATTGGAAAGGCAGCTGGAAGTCCTGCCTTCAGACGTACTGCTGAGTTGCAGCTTCATTGAGAGAATATAAGCCATACATTTTTAAATATCTTTAAAGGTCGTGTTTCTTCCTGATTTGGGTTTCTCTATCTGTTGCTGCACAAGAGCAACCCCACTGGGCCGCCTGAGGCACTTCTGTATAAATACATCTGCTCATCTTTTTGGTTTTTCTTCTAAAGATCCATATGGAGAAATCTTTCAACAGAACTCATCGTGCCTCTTTCTCTCTCAGACTGAGCCCAGCTTCCCCCTCACTTTCACAATCCATTGGTAGATACACTATCAGCTATTCAGATTCAGTTGGGTAGCCATGTTGGTCTCCAGTAGAGCAGCAAGATTTAGGTCCAGTGGCACCTTAAAGACTAACAGGATTTTCAGGGTACAAGCTTTTGAGAGTCAAAGTCCCTTCTCCAGATACTTCGTATCCAAGGAAGGGACCTTTGACGCTTATACCCTGAAAATCTTATTGGTCTTCAAGGTGAAATTGGACTCGAACCTTGTATTAGCTATTCAAATGCTGATCTCTGTTGCCTGTCAGTTCCAGCCAGTTTTCACATGGGTTTTGACTTTCTTATACAAAGAAAGCAATCTTATTTGTTTAAAACATTTCTATGCTGCCTTTCCACCTAAATAGGGACCCCATGGTGGCAGCAAATATCAAAACATTTAGACATTAAAACAGCATTTAAATTAAAGTGTATATAAAATGAACTAATAAAGCATATAAACACAAACCTGCATAACACTACCAGGGAGGAGAGCTAATAACAGTTAATGGAGGGAATGCCAAACAAAATGTCTTCACCCACTGGCAGAAGACTGACAGAAGAATACAGATGAAAGTCCTTGGAGAGAGTTCCAGAGTTTCAGCATCACAACTAAGATAGCCTTTTCTCAGGTTGCTAGCTGTCTCGCCTCAAGGACAACTGAAGTATGGTATGAATATTCACTTACTTAAAAGTTTGTCACAGTTTTTTTTAATTTTTAAAATAGAAAAGGAAAATCTATTACAAAGACCTGCAACAGTTCATCTGGAGACTGTGGGAGGTGTGGGTTTATGATGTTACAAGTATCAGTAAATAGTACTATGCACAACCTAATTCTGCCCCAAACAGGCAGATCAGGGCCGATTCCAGACGGCCCTCTGCCTCCCGAAACGTTGCGCGTCGTCGCGCGTCGTCGCGCGGAAAACGCGAAATATCGCGTTTTCTCGCGCGAGTTTTGCGCGAGGTCGCGCAAAACTCGCGCGAGAAAACGCGATATTTCGCGTTTTCCGCGCGACGACGCGCGACGACGCGCAACGTTTCGGGAGGCAGAGGGCCGTCTGGAATCGGCCCTGGTTTTCCTGGAGCCTAGACCTGGACTGGAAAGTGTATCTGTCTGTAACATCATGAGTGATTTTTTAATAGCAATTCAACCACTTAAACTATGCATGCCTACATGCGCCACGAAAAAAAGCCAGGTATTCATCTACTGCCATTAATGTTAATAGCTATGGCTGAAGCAGATGAGCTAGAAGCCCCTCAAAGTATAACCTCCTTTAACCCCATCTTTTGTCAAGCCACATAACCTCTCTGCTGGTTTCTTTTGCAAAAACGGGAAGGATTGTTTCCACTACCTCAGATTATTAAATTTAATTCTGGTTCTTGTATATGAAAAAAATCCCCTGCACGTTTAAAGCTGGATAGATGTCTTAGAAGCCATAAATCTGGTTCCTGAGCAAATAAAGATTCACTCAGGTTTGTGTTTGCAGTATAAATGGGGACTGTGAAATGGCTTTCATTTAATCTAATGGCTGGAACCCAGAGAACATATTTAGGCATGTGTGTTTATATCGGGGATTTCCAGCTGCCTCTGAAGTTCCCAGAGTAATCCTGCTGTGCACATAGCAATCGCCAGGTGATTGCTGGATTGGGGCCATTTATTTTTGTGTACAATGCTCTTTGGGATGGAGCAATGTTTCTCCTATTGACACAAAAGCCTAATAGTTGAACACATACTGTGAGTGAACATGAGGTGCAAATAGTTCCCTTGGTTAAATATTTAACCTTAAAACTTTGAAAAATCCTAATGAAAATAGTTTTCCTTGAGGAAACCAAAGGATCCAAAGCATTTGTTCTGTGAAAAGTGCACGTTTGTATAAGGGGTGTGTCACTGAATGTTCTTGTGGGAACATATGTTTTAAAGGTCTAACACTGCTTTCTCTTTTAAAAGAAAGCTTAAAGCTATGCCTTGCTTTAAAACCACTAAAGTAATTGGTGCCCAGTTACTTCAGAGAGCTTGATTGGAACCTAGAAGGACAGCAGCACTGGTTAGCAGCTTTTTTCCCATCATCCATTTCTTATTACATCAGTCCAGAGGAGTTAGCCATGTTAGTCTGTAGTAGCAAAATAGTAGAGTCCAGAAGTACCTTTAAGACTAACCAACTTTATTGTAGCATAAGCTTTCAAGAGCCATAGCTGTCTTTGCCAGATGCATCTGATGAAGAGAGCTGTGGCTCTCGAAAGCTTATGCTACAATAAAGTTAGTTAATCTTAAAGGTGCTAATGGACTCTTTACTATTTTATTACATTGGCTTTCTCTTTTCCCTTTGCTCTACTTTCTTAGTTCTCACAGCTATTTCCTCAGTGGCCTAGTTTGGTTCACATTTGTGACTTTCCTGTCTCTGTAGCAGCCAAAGCAGTACTGCATAGAGGAGCATTCAGCTGTCATTGTTGCTTTAACTAGCTCCCTCTTTATTATTTCATCATTGTTCATCATACTTTTGATAGTCTCTGGGTTTGTCACACTATGCTGACATTTGTTCTTTGAGGGCTCACACAGCCCTTTTTCTAAAGAACTTCTCTTTCTAATTTCCTTAAGCAGCAAGTAACATCTAAGAAAGTGCAGAACAGACTAATAAATCCCATCATAATGTGTCTCTTTTAGCAGTACTAATCTCTGTTGACAGCGCATCTGACGATAATTTTCATTTTAGGTTTATTATTTATTTGCTAGTATTCAAAAGGATTTTGTTGTCAGTCCTTTTTTGAACACATTTGTTCAGTTATGTGGTGCTTCTAGTAGTGTTTTGAATTTGTAACACTGGCCATCGTGTGTGCGTGTGCACAGTGTTTCTTTGTGAGCGTACAGTCCCGGATTGTTGTGTGCCAGCTAACAACATTATGATGCTGTATCCTACTGCTGTAGGAACCCTGGACAATTATCGTACTGTTTTTTTGAAAATGCTGCTTAAAATATGTATAAAAAGGGGAGCAAACTTTTTCCCTTTTGCAGAGTTTTAAAGATAACTTTTTTGTGTATTGTTGTGTAAAATAAATATTCTGAATCCTACTGCACATGCTTCTTTAGTGATGTGGGGCTTGGTTGCTTTTTACTTTCTTATATAACAGCACTTCACAATGACTATCTGAAATAGGAAAGTATTAATTCCATTTTACAAATTAGGCACTGAAAAACTAGGAGAGGCAGCCCAAAAGTAGTAAGACCAAGAGAAGCAGTTCAGTCTACAAACTAGTGAAACAGCATTTGACTTTGCAATGATTTTTGGCTTGCTTATTTATTTTCCATTTCTAGTCCGCCCTTCCCACACTGGCAGGCTCAGGGCAGATTACATTCATAGACTCTAAAAATTTTACACAATTTAAAATCACGAGTATAGTATAAATATTTGGAGTAGGAATGGGAAAGTGAAAGTAAAACTGAAGTCATCATGAGAAAGTAGTAGAGCTACTAGACTGCTCTTCCCGGAGGCAGGAACAGAACTGAAGAGATGGTGTCCCGCATGTCAGACAGGAAGAGGAAGAAAATTCATTCCTGCCTCCCTGATTGGATGGCGGGAATCACCCAAGATGTCCTCCTGTCCTCAGAGAAGAAGGACCCTTCATGATAAGTGTCCAAAGGTCCATTTTGTCTTAAGATCATGAGTTAGAAATTTCACCTCAAACACAACCAAGAAATGATGGCCTAACACCCACTCCCTGCTGAAAAGTACCTCAAATGCTCCTCTAGACTGTGATATGTGATGAGTATATTTAATAAAACTGGCACGATAGCCACTGCTGTTGACAACATTGTTCATGGTAGAAAAATACATGTATATACAGTCATTGTATTCCCTTAATACATTTCGAGCCACACATCCCTAAGCTTACTCAGAAGCAAGTCCCAATATTTCTATCAGTTTTGCTCCCAGGTAAGTGTGTGAACAGAACTGCAGTCTTGGTTTCGTCAGTTGTCTGAATACCTTAGTTGGAAGGGATTTGATACAGTACCCTTGGCAGATGTGGGTTTGGTCAGTGCCTGGTTGATTCCCCTACGTAGACTACATTTGACATCCTGGATGGCATGTTAAAAACTTAATTACCAGAGATTTCTTGGCAACCTTAGTTCTTGCGATACTCTCCAGATACAGCAAACTAGAGACAGGCTCAATATTTGCATTCTATTGAGAGCTGTGGCCAAGCTGGTTCCAGTCTATCACTGAACTTAAAGGTAGGGCTTTTTTGTTATTGTTTTTTGCATAACACTAAAAGGCTAGGTAAATATTTTCCATTTAGATGAACTTCCCTTTAAAGTATGGAGTTAGGCTAGAAGATCAAGGGCCGTTTCCAGATGGCTTACCTTCTGCCGCTCCATGCCGCAACGTCACGGCTCATGCCGGGGAAAACGTGAAATATCGCGTTTTCTCACGTGAGTTTTGTGCAATGTTGCACAAAACTCGCGCGATATTTCACGTTCACCCCAGGACGAGCCACGACGTTGCGGCGTGGAGCGGCAGAAGGTAAGCCATCTGGAAACGGCCAAGGATCCTCTTGCTGCAGTGAAGTTGAACTAGCTCCTTTTGTTTTTTCACCTTGCTTTTTATGTTACTAATATGTCTCTCGTATGAAAGGTGTTTTAAAGGCCACTCTGCTTCCATGGAAACACAACTGTATGCAAGACAGAGCAGAGTGAGTCTGTATATTCCCAGGGGCATCTAGCTCATTGTTCAGTTCCAAGATGAAGACGTACACATACAAGTTAAGCACTCATAGCTCTGAAATTCTCCCACTTCCCTAGTGAGACTTAAGTGGAAAAATAAAGTATGCATACAGCCTTTCTTCAGTGTTATATCTTGACTTCCCACTACTTTTGATAGCTGAATCAGAAGCACTTGTATAGATTTCATTTGAATTATAGCTGAATGACACCCTTGGGTTATCTGCACATGACTTGTTTTCCTCATGCCAATATTCTCTACTCTCAGTCTCTGTTGAAAGGAACTCTGGACTCTCAGGGTCACCTTGGTCCTTTTCTGCCTTCTTCTTTCTGCTTTTTCAGAGCAGGTGACTGCCATCTGCTGGCCATTTTGGCACATTTAGAGGAAGTCAGGTACATTTTTATCACAAGAAAAAATTTTTTAACACCTGCTCTAATTTGTATACTTTACTTCAGAGAAAACAATAAAATCTTTACAGGTGCAAACAAAATAATATTTTTTTTCAAATTCTGTGGTGTCCACAGCTACTGTGATTCAAAATTTTCAGTGATAAAATGCTATAAGCCAAAAGCCAAAACACCATTTGTATGGAATTCAAACATACCTAATTCTGCCCTGAAAAGCTGTAGCAGGGAAAGGGAAAGATTTTAGATGCAGGGGTCTGGAAGACAGTTGCTCAATACAGCTGGAACACGGATGCAGCAGAGGCAATGTGATGGGGTCCTAGTTGTAGAGATCTCTACAGTATATATGAATAATACTGGGTTTTTACGCTATACTGAAAGGAACTCTGAACTGTTTTTGCAAAAGCAACATGGTTACAAAAGACTAAATCCCTCTTAGATTTCCATGGGAGACCTCCAATCCCCCTCCCAAGCTATTCCTAGGGGTCCCCTGCCCTCCCTAGAAGCAGAATTTTGAGGTGTGTTTTTGGACTTCTACGGCTCAGGTGGGAAGAACTGGTGAAAATCACCTCCCTCCCATGCATCTGCAGATATCTAGGCTGTATAATGTCATCAGTTTGCATGCCCCTGCTGCAAGAAGACTGCAGTCTATAACTGAGAAAAGAAATACAAAGTGAGGGGAGGAAGGTATAGAGACCAATACATTCTTTTCAAGAGCAAGTGCTTAAGGTTTGAAGGTGGAGGCAAAGGGGTTGAGCCAACAGCTTTGAGGGAAAGATAGGATTTAAGGAGGCATATGGAAAGGGAGAACTGCCATCACTGAGATGTTTGGGGTGAGAATCATCTGATTCTAAAAGCTGTCAGTTATTTTTAGACTAAACACATTTTTGCATGAAAATGCAGTGAAAAAGACGTCAAAAAGGAGAAAAAGAGGATGGGAAGAATTAAGGACTATTGCTGCACCAAAAAAGGGAGAAAGTGACTGCTGAAAATTTGCTGGCCATGCTATATTCATTAGGAAATTTTGCTGGACAAGCACAGAACATAACAGTAAAAATGGACACATTTTGACATGTTTTTAAAATGAAGCCATGTTCTCTTCTTCCTCGGAGAAACTTGAGACCTAACCATACATGACTCAAGATCCACAACCTGTGTCTGTAGATGTGTAATTTAATAACAACTACAACTGCGCTTACATACTGCTCTTCTAGACAGATTAGTGCCTCACCCAGAGCAGTGAACAAGTTAGTGTTGTTATTGTCCCCACAATGCAGTTGGGGAGCTGGGGCTGAGAGGAGTGACTTACCCAAGGCCACCTACTGAGCTCATGGCAGTAGTGGGATTCGCAGCCGAACCACTTAAACACTTAGCTGCAAAGGGCTGCCACAGGAGGGCAGAGGGCACTAAGGAATGACTTTTTTCATTTCTTTCCCTCTCATACCATTTCCCTGCTCAGAAATCTATACTCATTATTACTTTAAGCTTGGGAGGAGGGAAAAAACATCTGGACTCCTGGTCCCCCTCCCTCCTTAAGCTTAAAGCAGCCCAGTAGGGTTGGTTTCTTATTGGGTAAATGGTATCGGTTGAGAAGTTAAAAAAAGAAAAGCACCACAGGCTCAATCCATAGTGCTCTCTTTTTGCCCATAAATTATCTGGGAGTCTCAACATTTAACAGTATAACCATGTGTGCCTTTAGATCACAGATAGACAAATGATTAGATTACTCTAGGGTATTAAGAATTGGAATTCACAGGCAGAGTTTTACTAAAGTAGCTCCTTTTCGCTCCAAGGGATTGCTTGGCTGTATGCCATTAAAGGTATTTGAATTGGATTGGATTGGATTGGATTGCTTGGCTCTGAGAGACAAGAAGCCACAAGTCCTTCAGTAACATTATTCTTATTGATTTCAATTAGGTAGTATCAGATACTCAAACTTATCTTGCATAACTTGAAAGATCATGCCAAAATGTTTTTAGAAAATGTTTGTGGTGCTTCTATGTGGCCTACAAAGACAAGTTTGAAACGGTAACTGATTCCATAGGGCCGCAAGGTCTTGACCCATGTTCTAATCTATCTGACCTGGGAAGGGACTTTGTGCTACACACAGCAATAAATCTCCTTATTCATTAATAACTTATAGCCAGGGGCTGACTGAATGGTGGAAAAGGGGTCTCTAAAAATTTCAGGATTGCTCCTGGAAAGAGAAAAGGTCAGTATCCTACAAAACCTGAACTTTCAGTATTTGATTGAAAATACCATTGGCTATTATTGTCTGTGGATGCAAAGTGATGTTTATTTCTACACAAAAAGCCTTCGTGTTATCTCTGAAGTAACTATGATAACAGTACTAAGACCAGGGCTTTTTTTCAGGGGGAACGCAGGGGAACGGAGTTCCGGAACCTCTTGAAAATGGTCACATTTCCCTGTGGTGGTTATATTCATAACCAAAAACATTTAGTGTATGATTCATTCACCCACATAATTGGGTCCACAGTGCATGATTTTCAGATGTGGCTTTCAAACACGTTTGAGTTTCAGTTTGAAATGCTCAATATATGTCTCTCTCTCATACACACACAAATTAGTGTTAAGAGTTGGTTCATATATGCATAAAAATGGAGGTCAGAAGATGATAGATTCTGAGGTGGTATAATGGACTACACCATTTTTTATTTAATTTTTTAAAATTTCAATTAATAAACTCAATCACATAAGATATAAGCTACAATCATATAGTCAACTAAGCCATACCTTCACAAACATCCACTATTACAGTCATCAATAATCATCTAGATCTTACATTAAAATATAAACACATCATCTAAATATAAAATATAAACACATCTCACACATCCGCCCTGAGCCTGCTTGCAGGGAGGGCGGAATATAAATACGATAAAATAAAAATAAATAAAATCATAAAGAAAAAATGTAATGAATAAATTATCAATGGGCTTAGACTGGAGTAACTCTGTTTAGGATTGCAGTGTAAATCATATATATTGAACTTGCTTATATATATTCTTAATTTTTCACTTCTATTTAGAGATCTTCCCATCTAGCTTCATATTTAATAATAACGGACTGCACCATTTTAGACTGCAGATAGTGGACTCCAATTTTGGATGTCTCTGAATTAAAAAAAAACACCTCCATGCAAATAGAAATCTAACATGGGAAGAAGAAAGATTCTACCACTCTCTTTTTTTTTTTACAATTTTTTTTATTTTTAAAAAAACAAAACAAACAAACAAACAAACAAAAACAATGTACAGAAGTAAAATAGAACAACAACAAAGTCTTAGTGAACTATATACAATTATATGCATAGATGTGAAATTTGTGAAATGCTTTAGTTTTTATACAGGAATAAGGAAATTAGATAATAAACGTCATGCCAATATAGTTAAAACAAAGACAACTAGCATTTTTTTTTCAATTATTTGATAGTCGTTGCTTCAAATCTGAGTAACAAAAAGTAAATGCTTAGGTGGAGAGTGATTTGTATTGGAAATGAATTCAATGAATGGTAACCATTTTGCAATAAAATCAGTTTCTTTCAAATAGTGTTCACTCTTGTATAATTCGTCATGTATTTTTTCTTGTATATAGTGGTCCCATATTTTTTCTAACCATTTTTCTGCTGTGGGAACCGTCTTTGATTTCCAATGTAAAGCTAGCAAGTTCTTAGCTACAACCAAAAGGTTGCTAATTAGATCTTTTCTTATTTGTGGAATTTCGAAAGTATCCCATACATTCAAGAATATGATCTTTGGATCAAGGGGGATTTTGTAGCCCGTTATTTCTTTTATATAACATAATATATCATTCCAAAAAGGTTCTATTCGGGGGCATTCCCACCAGCAATGTTTAAACGTTCCTATATTTCCACACTCTTTCCAGCAGAGCAGAGGATTTGTTTTAGTTATTAGTGAGAGTTTTCTTGGTGTTATGTGCCATCTGTGAATGATTTTGCAATTTTGGATTTGGGAGGTAACTGTCTTAGGTTTTAGAATGTTTGCAGTCCATATTTCTCTCCATTGTTCAGGTGTTAGCTCTATGTTGCAATCTAAGTGCCAATTTGTTTGGCATTTTAGAGTTTTAATTTGGTTGAGAGATAAAAGGATGTTGTATAGTTTAGAAATTAATCCCTTTTGTTTGAGTGATTTGGTATCAAGTAGGACTACCACTCTCTTTGCTTATTCTTCTGTTCTTCGATTTGCAGGAAATCTTTAAATTAAGGAGGGATTCTAAAATATAACCTCCATCAAATGGTACAGTCACTGTGGAATATAAAGGAAATAAAGTAAATCAGGATGGACAGGTTGTAAGAGGGAATTTCAGCAGGTGCAGATTTTCTCATCCTTGCATACCAGTTGGATCTATCTTGTAATTATGCCCCTCCACACAGCAATATGCCCATAGGATAGCCAGTGCATTGCCTGACTAGGATCTGAGAGACACAGGTTTTAATTGCCACTCTGCCATGGAAGCTTGCTGCATTATATTGATTTAGTCTAGAATCCAACAAGATTTGAACACTCTGGAAAAATAGGCAGATTTGTATAAGAGGCAATTTAACATGGATAAGTGCCAGATTCTCCACCTGGTTAACAAAAATGCAAAGCATGCATACTGGATGAGGGATACACTTCTGGGTTCCAGTGTGTGTGGACAAGATCTCGGGATTCAGGTGGATAGGAAGCTAAACATGAGCGCAAAGCAAATACAGTCTTGGGGTGTATCAACAAAGACATAACATCCAAATCACAGGATGTCATTGTCCCACTATATACCGCATTGGCCAGGCCCTACCTGGAGTACTGTGTGCAGTTCTGGAAATAGGTGTAAACTATGGGGGGATGAGGGGCTCAAGCCCCGCCCCCCAGGCAACCAGTGACAAACTCACATGAGGGACTCAATTAAGGGTTGCCAGGTCCCTCAAGTCTCCTGGCAGGAGACTGGGATGCTGGCTCTTACCTTGTGGCTGCTCCAGAGGGTCTGTTCATGCACGTGCAAAGCGCGCTCGCTCGCTCCCGGCGTGTAACGACATCACTTCTGGAGTGATGTCATCATGCAGGGTCAAAGGGCGCCCTGTGTGACGATATCACGCATGCCGTGAAGGGACAGAGAGCAGGCAGCTCGCTCTCTCGCCGCTGCCACACCCCTTGTCCCTGCTGGCACAGGTTGCACAGGGGCAGCGGCAGCCGTGGCGAGAGAGGGGGCGGCGGCCACCGTGCCCTTTGTCCTGCTGGTGCGGGCTGCACAGGGGTGGCGGCGGCGGTGGCGGCGAGGGAGCGGGTTGTAGCTGCTGCAGCGGTGAGAACGGCCTGCTCTTGCCACCGCCGCCTGCTCTCTCTCTGCCGCCGCCACCCGCTCTCATGGCATGGGAGCACGCCACTCAGGTGAGTGGGCGCAGGGGGGAAGGGTGGGATCAGGGGATCCCCCGCCCCGGGCAGGGGGATGGCATCCCTAGACTCAATTACAATGGCAGCTGAAGCACAAGACTGCTCACCCTTCCTGTTTTATCCTATTGCAATTTCCATGATTCTTTGGGGCTTTGCTCCTGTTTACTAGTATGTATTTGTGTGTTTATCAAGAATTTATAATAAAAAAGGAGTCACGGTTTAGATAAATAATTTACAAATAAATGTTACAGAAGAATTAAGAGACTCTGAAGGAAGATATATGACTTTGAAAATCAAGCTCCCAGAAAGCAAGATATACACACTAGTGACAATATGCCTCAAACAATGCAAGAGAAAAAATTATGAAAGTGTTTTCCAATCTATTTTAGATTTTCAAGAAGGAGAAACATGAATGAGTAATGGATCTAAAAAAAGGTAGGTGGAAAAAAAACAAAGAAGGCAAACTTCCCAAAAACATGTTTAATTATATAGAAATATAACAAAAATCTGAATACTAGAGACTATACTTTCTTTTCTGACATACACCAAACATTCAAGAATTGATATGTGCTGGATATAAAAAACTTTAATTATTAATCTAGAGAGTGCAAAGAAACAGCCCAAAACCTTTGCAGATCGCAATCAGTTAGGAGTAACTAGGGAACAAAACAAAGGCAGAAGGAGAAGATGGACATGAAATGATAATCTTTTGTTACAAGAAGACTGTAAAAAATGGTTGCTATTATATAATTTTTAATGTTTACAATATCATTGTTTATTATATTATATATTTATTTCTTTTCTTTTGATGTAATTATAATTGTGATATTGTTTTTCTTTTATTTTTTTCTGTTCTGTTTATATTTATTTTAAAAAATATTTAAAAAAGAATTTATATACTGCCTTAAAGGACCTGTGGCAATGGCCCACACAAAGTAGCTTAGCCCTTAACCCTGACTGGCTCCACCGACTTTCAATGTAGCCGAACCGGATTTGGACTGCAAGGCCTCTGTTAGGCCCAATATACTTGCTTGGCTCTGATTTACATTTGGGGGATGTTAGAAGAGGAGGACTTGATGCTGTCACTTTCCTCAGGTTTCAGAGGGGAACAAACCAGAGAGAAAGGTAGAAAGGTTAGGGCATCTGCTTACTCCTTTACTGCCCTATCCTTTGATGTGTAGATTGCTAATCTCAGGACTTCCTCCTCATAACATCCTTCTCTTCCTCCCTTTGTCACACTTCTGCCTTTTCTCTCCATCTTGTACCATGGATGCAGGTCCTGCCATCTGTATCCATCCTTAGACTAGACAAGTAGATAGGATTCTATCTCTTCACTTTCCTATTGAAGTATGGAGTTCCTATAAAGAATTCTTTCATCTTTTCTAAACTTAAGGCAAGTGTAAATTTGTTACTTTCTCTCACACACTCATACCAATTACCATGCTCCAACTACCCATCATGTTTTCTCTGCAATCTATGCTAATCTGTTAAGGAACAGTTTCTGTTCCTTTTAACAGGGAAAAAGTGTATCTTTATTTTACTTTTCAATTAGGTTATCATTACGTTGTATTTTGGAAATGGAACACTGGGGAATGGTAGGGACTATGTTTCCTTGTTAAAATAGTTTTGTTTGTTTGCTTGCTTGCTGCTGCTGTGAGAGTTGGGACTATATACCTTTGACTGAGAACAGTTTTTTCATAGTAATGTGTGTGTAAGGAGGGGGCTGCTTCAGCCACTCCCAAGCTCCTCTTTCAATTTCCATTCCATTTTAAAATTCTGTGGTGGTATCTATTGAAGAAAAAGACAATTCCTAAAATGGCAGCCTGGGTGCTGTCTCTCTGAAGCAATGAGAAAGCTGATCTGCACGGACAAGACCAGTAGGGATGCAGATCAGAGGCCTTTTTAAAATTTCCTTTTGCCTTGTATGCAGCTCAGATAAAACATTGGCAAGGAATATGCACTCTGTACATGTTCATGCTCTTCATTTTGCTTTTACCTAAAATGGTGTGGTACAGTTTCAAATAAGCAACCAACTAGCTAAGCTAACGCTTAAAGAATTGAAAAAAAAAGTTGAGTAGGACGTTCAAAACTACAGCAAATGTATTGCTGAAGGATTTGGGGAGTCCTTTGGTAGATAGATACTTTGTGTCTTCTTCAAGCCTGTGATTTTCTACGTTTGCTGAAACGGATGCTGAACCAGTTCCTTTTCAAAACTAATTAATGGCCCAAACAAGCCTGTTAAGGATTCTTTTTAAAATGGCTATACTTTAAAGAGTTGGTCAGATAGGCATGTATTGACAATTGTTCATCACCTAGGCAGCTACAGCTAACATGAGCTGGTTTCAAACATATAATAGTATTATTCAGGAGTCATTTTGTAGAAAAAGAACTCCAGGAACTTATTAGCATACTCATTAGCATATGCCACGTCCCTTGATCAAGCCAAAATGGCTAGGATTTGGCTGCTGCCTGACGCCGGAGTGTACCCCATCTGGCAGTGGTCCAATCAGGGCCGTTTGGCCCCCAATCCACACCGAAACAGGCCCCAAATGGCTCAAAATGGCCATTTTGGGCATGTTTTGGCCTGGATCAGGCCCAAAATGGCCCGGATTGGGTTGGTGTCAGGCAGGGGAGGGGTCCCTGGCGGTTTTGGTCCTGATCCTGGCCGAAAAGGGACCCAAATAGCCATTAATGGCCATTTGAGCCCGGATCACAGCTGAAACAGCCTGGACCAGATCAGTGTTGGGAAGAGGAGGGTTTCCCCACTTGGCACTAACCAGATCCCGGCAGTTCTGGCCCCGATCCCAGCAGAAAATGGCCCAAATGGCCAAAAGTGGCCATTTTGGGACTTTTGGGCCAGGATCGGGGCCAAAAAGGACCGGATCTGGTTGAAGTCGAGTGGAGGAACCCGCCCCCCCTGCCCAGAACTGACCCAGCCCAGGCTGTTTTGGCCCAGATCCAGGCCTAAAAGTGCCAAAAATGGCCATTTTGGGCCCGTTTCGGCCAGGATTGGGGCCAAAAAGGCCGTGACCGTGTCCATGCCAGATGGGGGAGGCTTCCCCTGCCTGGCACCAACTGGATCCAGGCTGTTTCGGGCCCGATCTGGGGTGTTTTGGCCCCATTCCAGGCCGAAACGGCCCAAAATGGCCGACAGTTGCCATTTTCGACCCGTTTGGCCTGGATCGGGGCTGAAATGGCCGGGACCACATCGATGCCAGGTCACCGATCCAATCCCGGCCATTTTGGCCCCAAAACAGGCCAAACAGGCCCAAAATGGCCTAAAATGGCCATTGTGTACCCATTTCTGCCAGGATCGGGGCCGGATCGGTCGGAACTGGGTTGGTGCTGGGCAGCACTAACCCGATCCCAGCCATTTCGGCCCTGATCCAGTCCGTTTCGGCCCTTATCCAGGCCGAAAGGGGTCCAAAATAGCCAAAAATGGCTTTTTCAGGCCCGTTGCAGCCGGATTGGGACCGAAATGGCCAGGATCGGGTCCGTGCCAGGTGGGGGATGCTTCCCCCACCCAGCACCAACCCAATCTGGGCCATTTTGTCCCCAATCGAGGCCTAAACGGCCCAAAATGTTTTAAAGTCAGGTGGGCGGGGTCACTTGACTTGGGGGAACTACCGGAAAAGCGTTCCGGTGCGTTCCCCCTCGAAATAAGCCCTGGTATTATTGCACTGTGGCTTACGTTGCCTGGTAGTTGTTTGGATTAAAAGGTATAAAACTCTGGCAAATTTGAAATGCTATTACAAAAAGTTAGAGGCTCCAGGGATTACACCCTGCATGCACAACCCAGGTAAACCTGTCCCAGCAGACATTCGCGCATATTTGCTAAGAACATCTAATGTGTACAAGCCAGAATATTCAAACAAGGAAAATGTCTTCATCAGCTACTACCAGAATTAGCTAAACTTATCAGAATAGGCCTTACCATACCTATTTCCTGCTGCACCTCAGAAAGTTCATTCCTATGCCTTCGTAGAATAAAGACCTTTCTATGGTCGAGCATGAGACAGGCAAGGCTCAAACACATGGCTCTTCTTCATGGATGTAAACAGATCTCTCAGAAAACTGATCTCAGTGGTATAGCTAATGAATTCATTCAAAGACCATCAATTAGAACAAACATCCAGAGTAACTTAAAATCCTGGGTGGCATAACTCTGAGTTTTCTTTGGGTCATGGGCACTGTTCTGAATTGCCTCAAAATATGCTTCTACTCACTTATAGGATATGAGTTCAAAGTGAGAAGCCAATTGCTACTAGTTTGAACTCTGTACATTGCTCAGAAATTGAGTGCACAGCAACTGTTTTGTATTCTGCTTTGGCTCAGAGACTTCAACTATGCATTTACCAATCAAAGACATCTGTGATGCCATAATTTAGTAAATTTCACTACTAAGTCACCCTTATGAATAATAATTATTATTATTATTTATTTAATTTACAGCCTACCCTCCCCGCAAGCGGGCTCAGAGTGGGTTACAACAGTGTAATGATACAAAGATAAAACATTTAAATACATTAAAATATATTCAAATACATTTAAATCAGTCATTGATATGTACAGTCAGACCCCAAATGGCAGCCTCCTCCATTCTTCCCAGCATAACATAAAGAAGGGGGAGAGGGGGTACAACTGGTGCTGTCACTGTGACTTTGTATATGAGAGGGAAGGTGGCTATGTAGCCCCACCCCCAACAGAAGACCAGTTTGGGAGGCATTCCCAAGAATAAGGCTCAAACAAGACTCCTGTAAATGAAAGTTCAGAAAAACTTTAAAATGTTCCCCTACAGGCTTTTCAGTGTTGCCTTTCTTAGTGTCAAATTTGTGACCAGTAGTTTGTCCTATGCACACAGTATGTATATTTGTAGATCTTAAATGACTATCCTAAAAGTGAAGTTCAAAACAGTACACAGCAGGAGATCACTGAGAGTTGGGAGTTGGCCAACTCCCAACTCCCACCCAGCCCAGGGGCATTGTTAGGGGGTGTCCAGGGGCGCCCCTCCATAGATATGGATCTATGGAGGGGCCCCCTCCATAGATAGTAGAGCCCCTCCCTATGATGTCACTTTTAAGGACCTAGCATAGCAACACCTCTGACCCAGCCCCCAAATTGGAACGTCTATGCTGGTTTCAAAAAGGATGTGAACAAACTGGAAGAGTGCAGAGGAGAGCAACCAACATGATTGGGGACTGAAGACCAAGCCCTAGGAGGAAAGCCTGAGGGACTTGGGAATGTTCAGTTTAGAGACGAGGAGGTTGAAGGGAGACATAGTTGCTCTCTTTACGTGTTTAAAAGGCTGTCACTGGGTAGGGAAGGGAGCTGTTCCTGTTGGCAACAAAGGACAGGACTCGAAACAATGGATTTAAACTACAGGAGAGAAGGTACTGGCTGGACATTAAGAAAAACTTGTTCACATTAAGAGTAATTCAGCAGTGGAATCAGCTGCCTAGGGATGTGTGGGTTCCCCTTCATTAGCAGTCTTCAAGGAACGGCTGGTCGGGGCTGCTTTAGACTGTCCCTGCATTGGGCAGGGGGTGGAACTAGACGATCCGTAGGGACCCTTCCAACACTATGATTCTAGTCATACAAACTCAGTCTAACCTACCTCACAGGGCCGTAGTTGTAAGAATAAAATGGAGGAAGATATATAATCTGCTTTCTGTCTCCATGGGTTCTGAGTCCGACTGCTACTCACTTTTCCCTACCGATCAGCGGGATGCATTGCTAGGGTGTCTCGCGTGAAGAGCGCCCCGGCAGTAGACAGCACAGCGCGGTCCTTCTCCTCCTCGACCTCCTGTGCATGACCAGGTGGAGCCCTTCAACCAGCAGCTGGCACAGCGATCCCACCGCCCTTGGTCGCCCTCCTGTGTGGGTCGTGCCGCTTTCCCCCAGGCCCTCACAAGCCGCTCGATTGGGCACCTCGGATCGCTGCGGCGCCCCCCCCCCCCCCCGCAGCAAGCAGCAGCTCAAAGCCCGAGCCCGCCCCGCCCGGCTCCTTGGCCCCGCCCCTCCCACTCCTGCGGGTCTGCAGCGGAGCATTGTGGGAAACTCCCGGGAATTGCCTCCCTCTCCCCTCCCCTCGCTCTTCCTGCCTTTCTCCTCTGCGGAGCAGCCGCCGTCCAAGGTGGGACTTCGGGACGCAGGAGGGGGGAATCGAGGTAGGGGCGCTTTTCCCGGACACGCGTCTGCCGCAGGGAGAGAGGACGGGGCTCGCGTGCCGGTGAAGAGAGGCAGAGCCGTGGACCCGCCTGGCCGAGGTGTGGGCGCATCTCTGGCGAGCGAGGTCACAGGGCTGCTCGGGCCCAGAGCCTTGCAGCCCGCGCCACGGCTGATGCCTTTGGGGCCTTGGGCAGGCAAAGGACGCCGCCGGGGCAAGCTGCGAACAAGACTGGTAGGAACGCGAGGGGGGCCCCACCCAGAGCCGCTGGTCCATGCCTTGTTCCTTGAAGGTCAGGCGGTGGGCGTGAGCATCCCCCGAAGCGAAGGCTGAACGAAGTCTTCGCTAAACAGGATGAGATGGCAGAATGCCCCCGTGTTTTCCTTTGCCCGTTGGCCTGTTTGTGCAGAATGATTGCCCAGAACATCCAGGGCGAATGTTAAGCGAGAGTCTTCTCTGGGGGAGATTTACCTTCCGTCCCTGAGAAACTGATGAGACCTAGATCAGGCTGACACCGTCTAGAAGCACCGCTATTTAGAGCTTAAATTTCAAAAGCTGTGCTGATGAAGTTCGGAAGTCATGAGCGTTCATTTAAATCACCTTTAGCAACTCGAATCTATCCAAGAGGATGATAGGCACCTTTTTGCAGTCTCTTTGTTTCAAGCTGCAGTGGCACATTTTGCAAGCCTGAATAGACAGGCTTGTTTGATGCTGGCTTTCTGTATCAACTATTTTATTTTTGTTTCATTAATTTTTTAAAAATATTTTTTTAATTTTAATTAACTATTAATGCTGTAAATAGGATGCCAAATCAAACACTGGTTCACTCTTGCATCCTGTCAAAATGTCCTCCTTTGAAATTATAGTCTTTGGGTTGGGTTTCTCCCCTCACTTTGGGCTGCCTGTGCGTTCATGTCATTCTCTTATAACAAAAGCAGTAGATTAATGATGCTTCGTGCATCATAGCTTTCTTCAGATTGGCAGCAGAGGTTGTAAAAATAGATGGGAAGTGGGAAGCACAAAGTGGCAAAGTGGTTGTTGCCCTTGACTGCAAATGGGCACTGATACATTGATCATTCCAAAGAATACAGATCTGCTGAATGCATGTTGAACTAAAGTATGGTGCTGTATGCAGGGTATTTTTTCCATGCTTTAAGTAAAGCTGTTTTCTTTCTGTTGGCTTACTTGCCATTGTAATGGAAATACCTGTTGATTTGGATTTTTTCTTAAGAGTTCACTGCTAAATTGTCCAAATATCCAGAATGTAAAAGCGGGGCTACATTTTTGCCCCCAAGGGGGCTTGACTCCCATTTCATATCCCAAACAAGGGCTGGTTTTTCAAGAGTGCTGAGCATGCTCCAGTCGCAGTATTTTTGTTTATGAGCACTGTATTGGAAGAGGCCAGGGTACTGAGGATTTCTGAAAATCTGCTTTCTCAAATTAAGATTGCTAAAGGCTTTTTATTTTGAGCGACTGCTCTTTGTTTCATAACCTGAATTATTGATTCAGATGATGAAATTAAGGCCCACTTTTTGCTTCCAGAACACTTCTGGTCCGTTGCAGTTTACAGAGCCAGCTACATCACAGGTTCAAAGTGTCACCTGGGGCACAATCTGGATGCAATGTGGTGCAGCTAAAGCCCCTTTTAAGTCTATGCAACAAATTCTCAGTCAAATGCTGGTTTCCCATTTATTTTAATAGTGCCCAAATCCCTCTGGGTTAGTCCTTTCTTCTGCATTCCCCATCCCCCATGCCTGTGGATGGTGAAGGTTAGGTATACAGCAGTGAAGACTCCAGCTTGGTTTACACAATCATCTTCATTCACATAGGCTCTGAAAGACTGGGGCGGGGGGGGGGGGTTCTTTTTCTCTGCCATTATGGATAGTTTGGATGAAGCTGATAAAAGAAACATTCCAGGACTGAAAAAAATAGCTGCTTTCTTTGGTGGGTTTCATTATTGTTAGAATATTTGATCTTCCTGGTCTTAAATTCTGTGGCTTTGTAGCTGTGAGAGCTGGAGGGTGCTTCAAAAGCTGCTCATACACTTTTCTTGTAAAGATGTGCCATAGAACATTCAAGATTCTCCTAGAAACCTGGCATTCCTTGGCAGTCTTTTTCTTTTAACACCCTCCCCCTGGCATTCTGCCATTGTCACAGTTTGGCAAGCTTCAGACCTTGGTGGCATTCATTCTCATTGCCCAGGCCTTTGAGTCACTGCAGCCGAGGGAAGAAAGATTTTGTAGGCTCTTTTTCATCTCCCCACGCTCCCTACTTCTCCCCAGAAAATTTGGTATAAATAATCCTCCATGGACAGTGGTGCGTTGATGAGTCAATGATGCTTATACACTACCCATGAAATTGCTTCTTAGCACTATCAGGCTACCAGCAGGAGGAAAGTACCTGAGCCAAAGGGTTTCAGGGACACTCCATGCTCACCCCGAGGGAGCTTGAGCTGCTCTTCGGTAAAGGTCGCTGCCTCAAGCTGAGTTGGGATCTCTGTCTGCAGTGGCTTCTTAAATTTCAAATGCGACACAGCAGCTTTGGGCTGGTGCCTGTAATCAGCAGCCTGTAAAATCCAGGACCTTGCAAGATCTCCTGTCCAATCTTTTGTCTACCACCACTGAGCAAACGGGAATAGCTGGTGACACACACTGGGCATTGTATGGTTCTGAATTCAATTAGAAGGAAACAGAAGTCGCTAGTTATTAGGAATGCTGATAAGCTAAACAGAATTGTCACACTCATTGGAGTTATTGTTCATCGTTGCATGGCATTGGAGGGATTTTTACTCATAGAATCTCTATATTTGACAAATGAGGGAGGGAGAGAGAAGGGATGGCACAGGCCCTGCTTTGTATACACAAACTGAAGCTGGTAGAACTACAGTTTTGTGACTCCAACAGAGACAGCTTTACTAATTCATGATAAACTAGCTTCTGTGTCACCTTTACATTACTGCAATTTTAACAAAAGCTTATCAGTAGTAAAGCTGGGAATCGGTTGTGCTTTTCTGCAGCAACTCTTGGACATTGTTAACAATCCCATTTCTGAGATGGAAAAAGCAAGATAAGGGCTGGGTTACATGTTGATTTATCTTGAGACAGTAACAGACCTGGAAACACAAAGCAGCACTTCAGGTGGTATGCCTTCATGGTAAGATTGCCAATTCTGGAGATTTTGAGGGTGGAGATTTTGAAGGTGGATCCTGGGGAAGATGGGGTTTTGCAGAGGGGAGGGACCTCATCTATCCTCCAAAGCAGCCATCTTCTTCACAGGAACTGATTTCTGGAGATTGTCTGGAGATCAGTTGTAATCCCGGGAGGTCTCTAGGCCCCACTTGGAGATTGGTAACTCTACCTCATGGCCGGACATTTGCCCTCCTTCATCTTCCACAAGGAGTGCTCTGCATGGTGCTCCCTCTGCAGCTGCCTCCGCCCTCTTCCACTGAGGTCTGGGGGGGGTGGGGGAAATCTCAGAGATGGCACTGGCATCATAGAGCAGTTGGTACATTTTTCAGCATAGTCTTGTATTGTGCTTTTTGACTAATATACTTCCTCCTCCCCAAATTGCTGGCTTTAACTTGCAGAACTGCATTGATACAGACCTGTAAAAAATTGATGCTGAGTTCCAAAATTTGTGGGAATATTAAGGCTAGATTGTGACATAAAAGGGGTCCCAGTGAAGTGACCGGATTTAGCTTCTGCTAGAAGAAATATGAAGAAATAAGAAGCAATTATGCAAATTCCTTGTCTTTCTCTAAAAACTAGTTCTGTCCTCCCCTTGGTCACATTCTAGTGTAACCAAGAAACAAGCTATGTGAATAAGACCAGACATGATTGCAAGAGGCAGGAAGCAGGTATGAGCTCCACAGCAATGAAGTCCGTAAGGATATTCCCTTACCTCTGGTCATATAAACAGACAGATGGTTTGACAATCATTCCTAAGGGGGAGGGGAATAAAACACTGCACGTGGACAACGTTTGAGGGCAAATAAATGTGCAGATCATGTACAACTATTGCACATAGGTGGCTTTTATTGCAATTGAAATTCATGCCGTCACAGGAGAACAAAGAATATGTCTTACAATATGTTATTCTTGTGGTTTGTCTGGTAGTAGGAACCACATTTAGATATCACCAGAGCCTGAAAAAAAATTGAGATGAGCTGAAGTGGGATTTTAAATTGGCTTCTCCCATCCCTAGTGTGGCTGGCCTGAGCTTTTGGACCCTGGGTCTACTAATTATATCAATGCCAGGATCAGAACTCCAATGCTTCTGCTTATGAACTGGCGGTTTGTCCACAAATATATTTAAAGCTTTTTTTTAATGCAAAGCAACTTTGAATTCATTGCCAGTATTTGTAGAGTTGAGAGAAGCAAGCTGGACTTTCCCCTTCTTGGGATGGATGTGAAATAATACATATTTGTGTTGGGAGAGCCCCTCCGCAGCTAGATAATAAATAATAATAACAACATTCAATTTATATAGTGCCCTTCAGGACAACTTGATGTCCGCTCAGAACGGTTTACAAAGTATGTTATTATTATCCCCACAACAATCACTCTGTGAGGTGGGTGGGGCTGAGAGAGTTCTGGAGAGCTGTGACTGACCCAAGGTCACCCAACTGGCTTCAAGTGGAGGAGTGGGGAATCAAAGCCGGCTCTCCAGATTAGAGTCCCGCGCTCTTAACCACTACACCAAACTGGCTCTCAGGTGCCAGAGAGGATAACTGGGGAAGCATTGGAACTGATAGGGGTAGGATCTTCATCTTCTGGGAGATCTGCTCAAAATCACACCCCTTCAGACAGGCAAACAAAAAAGGTGGTTTAAATAAGGAAGTGAATTCCTCTCTTGGCTTAGAGCCCCAGCACCCAGAGCTCTACATACAGCTTCAAAGGAGGTAAGGGCCAGGGCTGACTGACAAAGAGCAACTGTGTATCCTAGGTAGGGGAGAGAGCTGTCCTTCCCACTGGATTGCTTGGATTTGGGGTTAAGTAGAGGAGTGAGTGGCTTATCTTCCATGACTAGCAATGATTTCCCAGGCCCAAAATTCTGTTATATCTATCTTTTCCCCATGCACATGGTGTAGTGATCCAAGAATACTTCTGCATGTGGATGGACATAAAATATGAACGTTATTTATTGGGGTTCTATATAAGCAGATTGTGCAGCATTTTTCAGAGATATGCATGAGGCCATCTTTAAGATGAAGAAAATTTGTGTCTCTTTTGTATATAAGATTTGATCAAAGTTGGGAAATAAGCAATTTTGTGTCCTGTGGGTAGCGATCATAAAGGTGGCGGCAGTATTAATTTCCCTGAAAGGAATTTTTTTCTTATTTCTCTGTAATTTCATGCAGTTGGTTCTGAATTCAGCAGCGGTTTCATTCTGTCGCAGGGAAGACCTGAGTGGTTCACTAGCCTTAAAATACTAGTTCTCAGCTGCAGATCTTGAATGGTTCTGACCCATTTTATCTGCTCTTCTAATGATATGTGAACTCTAACAGTGCAGTCCTAAGTAGATCTCGTTGGACTTAGGGCTAACTATACTTTGGATTGCCCTCTAAGGCACATGTCTGCCTGCCTGCTTATAACATTTCTTACCCATGGGCATGGCTCTTGTACCCTTAAAAGACATCTTAAAAGACGGAATTTGGTTGAGTAGCTTTTCATGGGCTGGCTTGACAAAGCATACCTGCCCAAATTCCCTCCGCCATAACTGTTGAAGGCACAGTTGCATCTGGCTAATTTAATAGCAGCTTTGCGCAGTGGCAGTATCGTAGCCAATGAGGTTGTAATTTAATAGCTGATAAGGTACAGGGTAGTATTTCCTTATAGCTCTTAATCCCATAGAGAGTGGTAGAGGCTGATTAATGAAAGAAGGATCTTTGGGACCTGGGCTATTTAATGGCATCTAGGAGGTATGATTTACTAGAACAATTAATCTGCCTTGACAGCAGGACTTAAAGCAGCTCAGCTTCTACATACCTGACACCATTCTTGTGTGGATATCATGTTACATAGATGTTAAGTGCCGCACATATTCATGATATGCATACATCTTTAAACACCGTATATCCATATTTGGGATCTCTGATTGAAAATTTGCCCTGTAAAATGGGTAGTTGTTCAGACCTCTGTTATTCACACCAGGAACTGGTCAAGACAGTGTTAATGCTGCTGTGGCTAATTTGGGATATAAGACCAAGATTTTTAGGTTCCAGCATTAATTTTTCTACCAGTCTACCGTGGTGCTGTGGGGAAATGTCTGAAGATGGAGTCTGAAATATGACCAAAGGCAACAAATGTTTGTAGCAATGCCCCATAATATGGTAACCTTGAAATCTATCTAAGTCTGATCCCCTTTGAACAAAGGCCCTGGTCGTGCAGGAGGTAGAGCTATGCAGTTATACCTGCCTGATTTTTTTACTGTAACATCATGGAGAGAGAGAATGGTGGAGGTGGAGGGTAGCTGTTGTCTGGGGAATAGAATAGGCCCTTGATAATTCTGACTCAAGAAAATGATAGTGTCTTGTCCATTTAGTCCAGGATGGAGATCTCTGTCAGCAATGCAGGCAGTTAAGGAAACAGGCCATATACTGACACAGCCAGGGACAATTCACTTCTGAGTGCAGGGATGGGGTGAAGTTGTGGACACAGGGATCTTCATGACTAGGAAATGCCCTCATTGTGACTGCACTAAAAATTTAAGAAACTGCAGTGTCAAGGACCAGTGAAGAGTCCTTCTCAGAAAGCAGCATGTCTATAGGTCTATTCCCACCCCAACTCCCCAATCTAATTGTCAGTTATGTTAGCTATGCTCCTTGGTGTAGCCTTTTTGCACAAAGAAGCCAAAGAGAAGCTAGTAACTTGGCAAGAAAGCTTGCTATCGCAGACTGTACAACAAAGCAAAAGTGTGGGTGAGTTTTCTTCTAAGCCAGGGGTGGCCAAACTGCAGCTCCGGAGCCACATGTGGCTCTTCTAGACATATTGTGTGGCTCCCAGAGGTCTTGGAGTATCATCATGGCCATACATTTTAGTTTACTTTAGTTTACTTCCCTCACTTCCCTCCCTTTCCTTTCTTTTCATGTCTTTCCCTCCCTCCCTTTCCTTCTTTCTTTCCATGTCTTTCCCTCCCTTTTCCTTTTTTCCTTTCCCTGTTGGGGTTGCCAGGTCTGACTCAGAAAATACCTGGGGAGTTTGGGGGTGATGCCACTTCCAAGTCAAAGGTAAGGTTATGGCTTTTCCCAAGCTCCACCCCTTCTGATGACGTCACTTCCAGCACACTGCACCAACTCCCCTTCCTGTGATGTCACTTTCAGGACACTCCCCCAAACCCGCCCCTTCATCTGAAGTCACTTCAATGCACCATGTCTTGCGGCTCTCAAACATCTGATGTTTATTCTATGTGGCTCTTACATTAAGCAAGTTTGGCCACCCCTGTTCTAAGCCCTGGTTGCATGCACACTCATCTATATAGGAAACTAAGAAGCAAAGTACTGCAAAGAAAAGGTTGAACAATGGCTGAACCATTTGTAAGGGTGATCTGGTATATAGGTAAAACAAAAACTGTACAGCTGAAGAAAAATTCGTAGGGATATTTTGCAAATGTATAGGTGTCATTCCTATACATTTCTGGGGGAAAGCAGGGATGAAAATAAGCTGCACTACAATCTCCCCTCTTGTGCTTTGAGCCCTTCAAGAGAGACAGTACCAGTCAGAAATTCAAGTTCTTTTTTCCACTGCAGAAATAATTCATATTCCCAGACACCAGCTCCATATTTTTAGGAGTCTGCCTGGTCTACACATCCATCTCTTGCATTCCTTGATCTCTATCATTTTATCTCTTGATGATGTATAGTTAAATGTGTGAACTGATCACTGAGAAGCCTTGAGTGTCTGAAAGACTATAGTTTGTCTGATGGCACACTTGCACATGCAAGTTCCCAACTTCCAGGTGGGGGCTGGAGATCTTCTGGAATTATGATTGATTTCCAGGTCACAGAGATCAGACCCCCCTGGAGAAAATGGCTGCTTTGGAGGGTAGACTGTATGGTATTATATCTCGCTGAAGTCCTCCCCCACCCCCAACTTGCCTTCTTCAAGCTCCACACACCCGCCAATCTCCAGGAATTTTCCAGTCTGGAGCTGGCAACCCTAGCTGCAGTGTTCAGTTGATGACTATGCATATGTGATTCAATGCTAAGATTTTTTCCTTACGTGCTTCTTATAATGACTAGTTTAAAAGCCCACTTTTAATTTCTATTAATGAGACAAAGTGTCTCCCATATCTACCTGCTCCAACTCCTTTATAAACAAATGTTGTTCTATTTTTTTAAATAAGCAGAAGCATGGGTTACTTAACTTTTCTTTTCATTTATAACGCATAGTTTGTGTTACTTTTCCTCAGAGAACACTTTTTGTCATGGGGAGGTCATATATTTATCTGCTAATCAAAGCATTCTATGTTGTACTTGAGAGGGAAATGAAATCTGTCTGCTAGGTAAGGCATGATCTGAATTGCCAAAGCTAAGCATATTTGACCCTGCAAGCTGCCTGAATGGGAAAGACTGCCTGAAAACCTGTTGGGAAGGTTTTTTGTGCTTCTTATAGGTAAAATGGAGGAGAAGTGCATAGTGTATGAGTGTCACTGAGCAATGAAATGTGTGCTCTCTTATCCCTACTCACTTCCTCAACTGCACCACATCATCTTGATCATTAATCAAAAGAAGTTGTTTGGAATTTGCTGTTCCAGCCAAGTTTCTTAAATCTGTCTCATCATTTATATACTCAAGTGTGTGCTTAATAGTGCAATCCTAAACAGAGTTACACTCTTCTAAGGCCATTGAAATGAAAAGGCTTAGAAAGGTATAACTTTGTTTAGGATTTCACTGCACATAGTCCATCATCCAGCCATTGTTTAGCTGCCTTCTCAGTTTGGTCATCAGGGCAGCATGTCAAATAAACTGAAGTCCAGCGGTAACTTAAAGATAAGCAATGTATAAACATTGTTTGCCTTTCAGGTACCACTGGACTTCTGTTTCACTGACAGGATGGCCTAAAGACTAAACTCAGAAGGGACACCTAAGCAGTGGCTGGATAGTGGACTACATACAGTGTAATCCTGTGAAGTACACACAACTCTCTATATTAATAATTTAGCATTTAGGAAACTTGGCTGGAACAGAAATCTCCAAACAACTTTTAAAGGTGCCTCTGAACTCTTATTTAATAGTGCTGCAACAGATTAACATGGGCTGTTTTCACACACACCCGTAAGCCTCCAGAAGATCACGCAAGACTCATGGCACAAAGCATCTTCCTAGCACGATTTCCCTGCACAATCCCCTTTAATGGGCGCGATGACATTAGAAATCACGCCATTAAACGGGATCATGCTGGAAAATTGTGGTAGGAAGACGCTTCATGCCGTGAGTTTCACGTGATCTTCCGGAGGCTTTGGGTGTGTGAAAATGGCCATGGCTTCCTCTCTACAATGATCATGTCCTTCACTATTATCGACCTACTTTTTATTTGTCTTTCTGTATCCCCTGCTACCCATTGCTATTTATAGGCATAGTAGAGTGCATATACCAGAGAATGTTAAGAATTCACCAAGGAGCAGGCATGGTAAGCCTTCTCCTTGATAGTGCACAGATCTACCTAGAGAAGGCAAGAGGTGCAGCCACCTAGAATGCAGGGTAGAAATAAAGTTGTTTGTGTTTTGGACTGGCTGTGCCAGGCACAACTGTCTTTCCACCTCATAATGTTCATAGATGGGCCCAAACAAACAAACATAGTTCTAGAATCAATTATTTTCTTTGCTTAACAACTGAAGGACAGAGAGGTGGGTCAGATCTTTATTTCTGTCCCAAATGCAGAAATGTTGAGTTATAATCCTATAGGATGGCTAAAATGTAGCTTCCTCTGCAACTTGGCAACTAGAAGCAGCAGAGGTTTTATCATCCAAAATCTTTTGCAAGGAAGACAGAATTTAGTTCCACTGAAATGTTGCTGCTTACTGCTGCCATTTTGGAATAAAAATATCCTGATAAATGAGCTTGTTGGTTCACTTCGGAATGAAAGAACACAAAAAGCATCTGGTTGGGGGGAGGATTGCCTGGAGATTTGCGCTTTTTAGCTGGATGTCTTAATAGGCCTATATTTAACTGTGCTGGTAAGCAAGCTCTCGATGGGACGCTGGAAATGCTGAAGGCTCACAAGGAGATAATGATGTGGGCAGCTTCCTGTTTACTCTTCTATTTCATAGGCATGTCTCTTATAACACCAGCAAGCCCCTTGATGCTCTGTGGAGGAAGGGGCTGGTTGGAGGGCTCCTGTTAATTTGCCTTGTTTCCTGTCACTTTCTTGATCTGGAAATGCTATAGCTGAGATTTTGGGGCTCTGTTTGGCTGCATAGCACCCTGCTTCAATTGTGATTTTCTTTTCTCTTTTCTCTTTGCATTTAAGCTGATATTTACATTACTTTCAGCACGACTGCTCAGAACAGGAAATATATACTTCCTACTAGACATGGGCAAGGACCAGGAAAAAAACCACAGACCGTTGGTCTGTGGTCCGTCATGTTTCACAGACCACAGGCCATGACCTTTTCACAGACCCACCCCTTTTTGTGGACTGGTTCATCAGTCCATGGTCCATCATTTCCAAGGGCCCTAGGACTGCCCCTTTGCAGTCAGAGATTCCAAACTCGTAGCAAGTCTTCAGCAGGCTCTCCTCCAGCCACCCTCCAAATTTGACCAAGATTTCATTTCAGAGGTCCGAGTTACAGACCCCCAAAGCAACCACTCCCAGGAACTTCCAGTAGATGGAATAGGAGCTGCAAATGCCAATGGACTTGCATTGGCTTACAACTCCAAAAAGTTGCAATGAAAAGGTTGGATTGAGTTGGGGAATCTTCCTCTGAGAATGGAATGATGACCCCCAGAGTGGAATGATGGTTCTTGGGAGCAGAACACCTGCTCTGGGGCTGGAATGGGGATGGAGAGAAGTACTCTTTGAGGGGACAGTCAAGGAGATTTTTTGGGGAAGACAGGAGGAATATTCTTTTAAAGAACACAAGGACAGAGACAATCTATGAGAGGAGGTTAAATTTGGGGGGAAGGAGTGGATGTTCTTTGGGGAGACAGGAATATCCCTGTACAGGAAAGGACAGAGGCAATCCATGAGGGGAGGTTAATCCTGGGGGGAAGGAGAGTCTCCTTGGGGGAATAGAAATCTCCCCAACAGGCTGGCTGAGGGTAGGTGGGAAGCACCGACTCTGGGAGGGAGAAAAATCATCATGAGGAGGCAGACCTGGGAATGGGGGGACTAAAAGACAGGACTCTTAGGAGGGCAGACATCTTGAGGGGACAGATGTGGAAAGGAGGATGAAAGTGAGGATTTTGGAGGGGGGGGAAAGAGAAATATTGGGAGGAGGCAGATGTGGACAGCCAGGCATTGGCAGATCTCCATTACATTTCAGCACTGCATTCCATAATGAGGAGCTTCACCAATAGAGGAAAATGGACCTCTGTGAGGAGGTATGGAGGCTGCACTGGTGTAGGGGGTGGGGCGCGGTGACTGTCTCTAGGAGCAAGAGGCCCTTAGAAGATTTTCAAGAAGGGGAGCAAGCTGTGCGTTACCCTAGCCCAACACCCCACCAGCAAATAAGAATTGAAAGGGAAAAAATGAGACAGAAGAGTGAGCCCTCAAGGAACCCAATAAGCTTGCTCCCAGAGCCTTACTGCAGCTCTGAGACTGGGTTGGGGAAGAGCCCTAGGCTAGCCCACCACCCCACAAGCAAATAAGAATTGAAATTTAAAAAATTAAGCAGAAGAGTGAGCCCTCAGCTGAAGAAACCCAATAAGCTTGCTCCCAGAGCCTTGCTGCAGCACAAGCCCAAGCCTCCCTGTTGCGCAATCCAAAAAACCTCCCACAACAAGCAGTTCCTCCTTTGGTAACTGCCGGCTGGAAGGTGAAACCGCAGCTCAGTGCTGGGTGTTATATATAATGCATGCTCTCATAGAGAATAATGGGAGCTCTCTGGTTGGCAGCTAGAGCTGCCTATCAAGATTTTCAGGGCTAAGATTGGTGTGTTCCAAAGGCAGCAGAAGGTCTGCAGGTGACTCCACTGTGCTGCCTGGGGAATTGATTGCTTGGTGCTGGGATGTCTGGATTCACGGACTGATGAACTGGCCCCAAAGTCATCATGTCCATGAAAAGCGCACATAAAATTGCTGCTATGGAAGCTGAAGCCAATCACAAATGGTGTGAGGTTCCAAATCTAGTACCAGTGTCTGGTGGAGACAACTTTTTCCCAGTGGGTGCTCCCTAAAGACACAGAGATGATGCCTGATGGGCTCTTCTGAAGAATCTTATGCTCCAGTTAGATGGAGGAAAGCCAAGTTTTGTTCTTTGTTTTGTGTTGGCACCATGGTGCCCATGGGCACCACACTGGGGATCACTGATCTAGGGCAACACTCAGGAGAAGAATTCCTCTTGTAGCAGGAACTGTCAGAGCTAAAGTTTTTGCTTCTCCCAAACAGCAGGTAGATAGGAATGCTTGAAGTGTGGTGACAAGGAGCTCCTGTGACTTCTAATCATTCTGTAAAAGGTGTGGTAGGTGTGGTTTGCTATGCCGGGTGGAGGAAAGGGAAAACATTCCCATTTCTATCCAGCTGTTACAGGTATGGGGGGGGGGGCTTCAGTATCTAAGGCCGTGCAACAAAAATGGGATCCCTTGCCAGTTGCAAGGAGTAAGGACTTTGGAACACAGTTTTAAGGTTGCAATTAGTTCCAGTAGGTGCCTTTAGGATAGGAATATACCTCTGCTGAGATTAGATGGGTGGTGACTCAGTACAGCTAGTTGTGAGACTTCCATTTCAAATATCTCTGCTTTTCAGAACAAGGGCCTGTTTAGCTTGCTTTTATTTTCCTGTGTGTGAACCTGCCCAACAGCCAAAAGCATCATCAGAGGACTTCTGTAGGTTGAGATTGGGGCAGGGGCAGGCTTAGTGGTGCAAAAGTCTAGGATTATCCCTCAGAATCACTCCCTCTCACAGCTGCCTCCCCTCATGGGAACCAAGAAAGTGGTGGCATGGGAGCTGTTGCTGCTGTTGAAAACCATCTGCCAGAGCCCAGGTAAGGCAGGTGCAAGCAGGAGTAAGCTGTTCTCCCCTGTCAGTGTGTGTGTGGGCACTTGGGGCTCCCAAGTGCAGGTCTTAGGGCAGCTGCCCCTGTTTCCCATAGGCTAAGGCCATCTCTGACAAGAGAGGTAGGACCAGGAAGAATGTCCTTTCCACAGCTGTGTCCCATTTGAGAAAGGTCCACCGGGTGCCTTCTCTATTGGCTTTTAGGTGCCAGGCAAAGGCTTTGGGGTATGTGTATATGTGTGGGGGTGCTGCATTCAGTTATTCTACATTGTCCACTTTATTGTAAATTGGTTGCCTTTTATACTAATATCATGATTTCTGTCCTGATGTTTCTTGTCTGTTCTCTAGTTTTTTATTTTATTGCTTTATTTGTATTGAATTTTTTTTTATTTTAAAAAATCTGTGTCAGAAGTAAGGAGACAGAAATCTTTTCATTAAGAAAATCACTGTCCATATTGGTTAGCATAGCTCAAAATAATTAGAACAACCAATTCTATCATCAGAGAGCATCTCTAGTCATAATAGGGGGTTGAGATAGTTGTCCTGATCCTTGTATTTCTTTCATTTTCTAGGATAACATTTCCATGGGGCATATTGCTTGAGTGGAGCACCCTCCTGGAAAACTGAACATCATCAGCTGGAAGAGGTCCCATTATCTGAGGTGGATTCGTTTGTGTGACTGGCTTTTGGCTTGTGAGTGCCAGGTGAAGGGAACTGTATAAACAGTCTAATAACATTCTGGTTTGACCCGAGAAAAGTAGTATACTGGTAAGGAGAATGGAATCTAAAGGAAGCACCCGAAGTGGAAACAAGCCTGATACCAAGATTGCCAGCTCGGGAAAACCTGAGAAGCCTAACCCTGGCCCCACCACAACTACAGATAAGAAAGAAACTCCACCTAAGGAGCAGCCAGCCCCTGCCGCCACAACTCCAGCCAAAAAAGTGGCGGTGGCGGCGGCGGCGGCAGCCAATGAGGCCACAGGGGTGAACAACCACAGCAATGTGAAACCTGGCTCTGCTGCGGCAGCAGTGGAGGGTCCTGAAAGTGTGAGTCACACTGCTGATTCTGAGCACAAAGGGAACAATGCAGAGGAATCTCCAGGCAACAGCATCTTTGAGAACATGAAGCCTCTGATCATTGTTGGAGGAGCAGCAGTGGCTGTCATAGCTGTGATTGTGGGAGTGGCCGTCTTAGCCCGAAAAAAATAAGTCCCAAGAAGCACAGGGCAGACACCCTGGGCCATGTACAGTTCCTTTTGAAATAAATGCATGCAGTAAACTCTATACATATCTATAAATATACAGTATATAGAGCAAGAGCTAGCTAGGTGAAAAGTGCAACACTGGCAATTGTCTGGTTCAAGACCAATGTGCTATTGTTGACACAGTGTGAGCACTCAGTGTACTTGTGCTCTTGTGTAATATAATTCAGCTTGCACTAGTGTGTATAGAAGGCTTCTTTCAATCAGTACAAACAACTGTGTTTCCTTCCCACCTTTCCTCCAAATGTTTAAATTTAGCTCCTGTGAGACATTCAGAGTCTTTTGCTTTGTTATGTTGGGTTGTGGTAGAGCGGATGAAAGGGCGTCTCCCGCCAACAGGGTCACCTGTTACCATAAAAGTACAGCATCCTGCAACTGTGCAAGAACATTACAAGATACATAAGAAGGAAGTATTTTACTTAATCTAAGGAGTCCCCATCACTCGTGCCCTCCACCTTCCAAAGAGCATCAAAGTGCACTCCCTTACCTGTCATCCCGATTTTGAAAGTAGATAGCCTCAGGAGGCCATGAAAGTTCATGAAGAAAGCATGGCCTACTGAGATCTACAGTGTAACCTGCAGCCCACCAGACATCATATAAACCTTGTTTTCGGACCATAATGTAGTACTGCTGACGGTAGCATGGCCGCTGATCTCATTGAGGTTTGGAACTTAAAACATTCCTTCTGGACAGACATGACAAGTATTACTCTAAAGCAGCTGTTTATGCTCTGGAAAGCTACCATTGTAGAGTGTAGATGCCTTTGACAGAGAGTGCTTCTCCCTCCATATATTAATTTCAAAGCATATGAAAGAGAACTTCTGTGGACATGGATGTTGGATTATTGCTAGCACTGTTTCATAGAAGGCTGAGCTGTCATTGTGTGTTGTGCAAAGGGAAGAAGAGGAAAAAAGAAGCAGTTCTAACAGTATGTAACATAAGGGTTTGTTATATTTTCTCTTTTGGGATGACAATGCTCCTTCTTTCCTCCCCCTTTCAGCTTGTGGCCTACCAGCATCTGGATGATGGGTTTGGAAATATTTGTGTATTAGAGTGTCCTGTCCCTGTGCAAAGATTAGACTGGATGGATGAACTTCAATTGACACTTGTAACTCCCATACAGGAGGGACAAGAGGAATGTATCATCCCTTTTGTTTTACTGGAAATCACACAAATTCATTAGTACTAATATTTTTCTTCTTATTTGAACTGACCAGTGTGTAAGATGAGAGGAATTTCCTGTATTCACTATTGGCTTCCTGAAATGCTGAAAGCAGACCTTGAGATGGAAAAGAAGCAGAGGGAGGTGAAGTAAAGTAGCTTTGCCTACCAAAGATTTACCCATGACCATAGGGACACTGGAATGTAGAATGGATTATAACCATTCCAAACAAGAAGCTTCCAACATTTTTGCTTCAACTACATCAGTGGAAAAAGTGGTTATGAAAATCTGACAAGCTTTTTCGAAGTACTTAAATAGATTGAACTTGTCTTTTGCAACACTATTGTTGCTACTGTTAGGTCAGGAGATACATGAACAAACAAGTTTCCATCCCAGTGTGCAGTTGTTCAGAAATCAATGTGGGAACTAGATTTTTGCATTTTTAGCCAAACTCTAATTCTAAACCCAGAATGATTCTGAACTATGTTGTGAAGGTGATGGTGGCAGGACTACATCATCTTGAAGAACAACTTTTTCTCTCTCTTTCTCTTGTAGTGATGGCTGTGATGTGATAGGTTAGGTCTATAAGGGAATCATTCACGAACAGCTGTTGCTCAGTACTGTGGTGTTCCACTGTCTTGAATCATTGTCCAGATCCCTCTCCCCTTGCCAGTCTGAAAACACCTGTATTTTTGTGTGTATATATATAATCTTTCCTACCCCTGCCTTATTTGGGAATATCTCTGTGTATATATATATTACAGTTTACTAGAGTCTTTGTAAAGCTACAAACCCTGTATTCTTTGTACAAAAAAGCAAAAGACAACCATTATTTGCACACCTGCATTCACACAAAGTGTCCATCTTTTGTGCCACTTGCATTCCATCACGCAGCATCTGGACCCATGGTTTCTTTCCAATAAAAGAATGTATGGTTGGGCAACTTATGAATGTATGATCCCTCTTGTGTTAGGAGCTGAAAACTACTGCTTCTAAATAGTCCTTTCAAAATAATAAATCTCAGCCAGTGCAAAGCATCCGTTGCAGCTGGCAAAAGTTGCTCTGCCCCAGCATTGCATCTGGGGTGTGTGGCAATGTGTGCAACAAAATTCCTCACTAAAGATGTGTAGGCTGTTGTGTCATTCTAGCCATTGCCCATCTTTGGGTCCTCCACCTCAACTGTTTCTGCGTTGATGGTTCTGGGTACACAGATGCAGGAAATGGGATGTTGTGATGCCAGCTGAGTTTTGTGCATAACACGTATATAAATCTTCAACTTATTTCATTGCAGTAACAAAGGCATCCTTCCCTCATAATGCCAATGCAATTCTGATGGGGAAAGCATGCATTTAAACCCTCCCCCCACTCACTAAAGCTTTGCTTGTAAGTATGGATCTTCTTGCTGTGGATAACGCTGGTCATGTGTCTAGTGGCAAGTGATACCATTGCCAGCACTGACAGTGTGCAGACTTCTTGCATACATAAAAGAGGCTGTGCAGTATGGAACATTTTGATTCAGATTTGCATCACCCATTAATTATGCAAAACCTGTCATTAGTGGGGGCCTGATAGCACTGAGGAAGCATGTCCACAGCAACCTATGGTACCTGCATCCTAATGCTGGTGGCGGTAAAAATAATATAGCTTTTTCTAGGTCCACGAGGTAGAAATTTGCCTATGACTATTTTAACTATAATCAAATTGAGCAACAAGTACTATAATACAGCCTACCCCTCTAAATTATACCTCTTCAGAAATGAGCATACTGTGCTGTTAATGTGACTTAAGATTACACCCAATGACTGACCCTCTTTCAACTATGTAATTAAAATATTCTTTCCAAAAATTGCTAGTTGCAATTTGCTACTACCTATCTGCCATTTCAGACTATTATTTTACAACTCTTTGGCTGTTTTTTTTACATTTTTTATTCTTCCTTTCCTCCAAGGAACTCATAGTGCCTACTCTCCCCCTACAGCCCTGTGAGGTTGGTAGTTTAGGCTGACGGAGGAAGAAAGTGACTGGCTCAGTCACTCAATGAGCTTCATGGCTGAGTGCTGGTTAACTTGGGTCTCCCAAGTCTAAATCAGAACTCAGTTCTATGTTAGCCATGGGTGGCAGTGCAACAGCCAATACTATGGGCCTCTGGTCCAGTATGCACAGCAGTCCTGCAAATACAGATCACTGACCACAGAAGGGCTCTCTATGGAGAAAGGAAAGAGACGGCAGGAAAGATCCGCATGTGGAGCAGCAAATGGGAGGGAAGGTGGAGGATGTAAAGATTGTACTCCATGTTTCTGTAATAATCAACAGAATTTTCACATACAGAATTGTACTGCATACCCCAGAGACCGTAATCTCCCCACATTAAATAACTAATTTAATATCATGAAACTTGGGGGAATAAGAATTAGCATAACATTTTATTACTATCAATAGGGCATGCTAATTTTATTTTTAGCCTCCTGCTATTCCTCACAGGCATGGAGGGTAGTTGTACTCATTACCCAGATGTGGAGAACATGTATATTCCTTTTTGTGCTCGCAGCATTGGTCCTACATGAGAAGATTGACTGTCTGCTCATGGAGGAGATGCATCAGTTTTCCCTTTGCCTGAGAATTTTGGAAGTACAAGAAGTTGTAATGCTTGGTCTTCAAACACCTTCTAGTAACAGGCTATGCCACCGTCGTATACAAAGAACATCTGATCCCACTGTAGTCCAAGGGGATGGCAAACTTTAGTATCTTTACAATACTAGCTATTTATTGCCATCCTATGCAGAGTTACTTCAGTAGTCCATTGAAATCAGCGGACTTTGGCTGAAGTAACTTCATAGGCCCACACTGTTAGTTTACTAAATTCCCCTTTATTTCCTGTGATAGGATGCAACTACAGATCAAAATAAAAGTGCTTATCCAGTACTGTGTGAGAAAAACCAGTTCAATTCTTGCAGATCTTCTCCCATGACACTATATTACTTGTCTCTTCTGCTACATGCCCCACTATTTTCCAAACGCCAAACCAAAGGAATTAGAATATACCTGTTTTGTGCTAAAATTAACGCCTATTTCTGATCTCCCAAAATATTACCTCCTAATTCTCATGTTAGTTAATCCAGAAGAATACCATCATCTAGTTCCATATTCAGAATACACTACACATACTGAAGTCTACCCATATAGGCTTGCCTTGCATGCGTGAGAAAGATCCATCCTTTAACCACCCAATAATGGATGAAGACAGTGAGATGGTTGAAGAGTAACTTGGGATCTGCTACTCTGTATTGAGATGAACACATGCATGCAATCATTGTTTCCACCTGGCACAGAAAGGCTTGTACGATCTCTAATTTACTTCGTTATATGTGCTGATAGGATATGTTCAATCACATAGTTAGTATTCAGTTTATAAAGCAACTCTTGCAAATGTAATGTACTTCAAAGCAGGCAAACAAGAAAACTAATTTTTTTTGTATAGCTTATCTGAAATCTTGGATCCATCTTTCACTATTCTGTCTTTCCTACCCACATTCACCCATTCCATAGCAGCTCTGCAACCTATTTCCCACTTCTGTTTGGGGTGGGGTGGAGTGGGGGGGACTCTTCTTCCTTCCCTCCTTCCTTCCCCTTTAGCTAAAATGCTCAATGACCCCCTCCCCATTACAGCTACTGCATTCAATGGAGGTTTCTATTATCTCGTAGGCCTTTGAATTTAAGGCCATTTTCAAATGGGATGCTGAATTCTGTTCCAGACATAAATGTAACATTTACTTCTGTCTTCTGGATTTTCTTGCACATTAATAGCATGTGTATGTAACACACATAAACACACGCATACAATTTGAAAAATGAAAGGGGGCTCATATCTACATGGGGAAAATAGCCTGCTATAGTTTTCCATTAAAGCCTCTAGAACTGATGGCCTTGCCTTGATTGTAAGCAGCATAATTATGGATTGTTGTGTGGGATTTATGTATAATGCTTGTTAGAATGCCTAGTTGTAAAGAAACAGTTTGCATTTTGTCCGGTGTAATCCAGTCCTATCATTTGCTAGTTTCTGCCACTGTAGTTTCAACAAGTCTACCAAAACTATTTTAAGAAAGAAAGGAAAGTGTAAGAGTGCTTCACTATCTGTTTCTTAAGAAATCTATTAACTATTTAATGTCTAATAGTTACTTAGACATTTATTTTCATAAATATATTTGAAGGAATAGAGAAATATTTTCCAATGGAGAATGCTAGTTTTGTCAATTTGAACATTCACTATCTGCTTTAAGAACCATCTGTATAAAAAATAAAGTATGTCAAATGAACTCCATAGTAAAGGACATTCTAAAACAAACAAACAGCTCCCTGTTAACTTCAAAGGCCCCGGCCAGGAGTATTTTTTTTAGACTGAAACATGTCGGTTTAACATCTAGATTTCTACCCTGAAGAAACAGACCCACTTGCCACTTAACACATTTTGGCTCTGTGTTTAACATACAGATTTGCACTGGAGATTACATTTCCTAAAGGGAAATGGAAAACTACCGACACACAAAGCTAGAGAATGAATTTATACCTTTTTGAATTTATAATCTTGCCAATGCTTCTATGGACACTTTGTATGGGCTGCAGCTCAACTCCTAAAACAGCAAAGAATTTTTCCTTTCCCATATAGTATTCTCTTTTCTTTGGATTTTAAAAAGCGTATAAATGCAATAATGCAGGTAGACTAGAAATACTAGATTGAAAATTAAAGTAGTTTAGCTTGTCCCATTGTGACCTACAGTGTTGTATGACACCCAACGCTGTATCCTAGCATTCTCGAGGCTTTCCTACGTAGCTGAATCTAGTATTAGCTTTGAAAATCCATTGTGTGAATGGCGGGTGGGTTGATTGGAAATATGTACGCTCTACACACCGTATGTTATTTGCATCAGAAGCTATATGGCCACTCCATATGCTATGGAACTGTAAATGATTCCCAATATACCTGTAACTCTTATCAGGATTGTTCGAAATAAACAATATATATATATATATTGTATAATTCCTACAGCGACCATCATTTTTTGTGTTTATATGTGAATGTACACACAACCCCCATTCTTTCCTCAATCAAATGTGAAAGTGTTATCTCACGTTTAACTGAAATATCCGCAGTCCCACAAAAAATCCTTCCTATGAGCCTTTCTGACTGCCATATGCCAAGTTAGCTCTACTTAGGAAAAAAAATTAAAGTAAAAGTTGAACAAGGGAGAAAAAGCATTCAGCAGAGGAGAATAGTAAGCATCTAGAGGTACATAGTTTAAGCAGTAGGAACACAGAAAAGCTGAGTTCACTCTATAGCAGAAAAAAGCCACAAGAGCCCATTTGTTGGTCATTTACATACTTCCAAAGTCTAAAGCTGCTGAACAGCCAAGAATAGAGTGTAGTAGTTTTGAAAACTTTGTGGACCGCTGCTATTTGCAGACTTCCATGTTTTCTTATCTCAAGGCTGGCCAGTGGGAGGCTGCCTGAAAGGCATTCAGATTTAAAACTTAGCTCTTCCTCCATAGTGATAATGCAGCTGTACAAGAAACTAGTTTTGTACACACTCCATGCAGCTGAGACCTGTCAGGCAAGATGCTAGTATTCAGGGTATTCTCTTAACTGACAAATGTTTCAGTGCAATGGCGCCTGTGCAAATTTGGCAACACTTGCCTAGCAATGCTTCTCCTTTCTCCCCTCACCTCACATGTTCAGTGGAGGGTACATTAAAATGCAGAAGAAGCTAAGCTTTATTCTGGCATTTAGCATTATCCAGAAATGGCCTTCAGTTCATTCCTGTAACGTTTCCTCCTGATCTCACAGATCTTATCTGTATTATCTTCATTGTGATCATAATTCTTAAATCTGCAACGAACATACAGTTGGTTGCTTTATTTATTTCAGTCAGATGTGTGAAATGTGGTCCTGTTCAAAGTTCTCTTGCAAAGCAAGGACAGATTGTTGGACCACCTCTGAGAAGTTATTTGGAACTAGACATTCTTTCTCTGATTAATGGGGGCCTGCAAATAGTGTTTACAGTTCCCAAGTTGGATTGTGCAGCATTTGAAAGAATGGCCAAAATCTGGATTAAATAATTCTGTAAATGCCCTAACGGCTTATGGACATGAGAGAACGGGCGTATTTTTCTACAGACCAACCAGATTCTCCCTTCTCTGCATATCCCCCCCCCCCCCATATACCCTTTTCAGTGTCAGGGCCAAAGCAAATGTTGCAAAGATCCAAGTTCCCAGTTTGTAAAAGGTAAATTTCCCACAAAGGGAAGAGGGGTTTAACCAATGTTCCCTCTAAGCTTTGCAGTGTTGTGAGCTAAAAATCTACTTTGTGAGCCGAAACAACAACTTTTATTAAAGTTTTGAGTGCGCCTCCTTTAAAAAAAAATTACAATCAAATTGTTTTGATTACAATCAAAACAATTTAACGATAAAAGCCATTAGGTGAAAAGGCCACAAAAATCAGAGTATACTTCTGTATAAAAATGGATATGTCCATGCTGATTACAAAGGGGTAGTTGTATTAGTCTGTTGCTACAAAATAAAGCAGACACACAATGGCACCTTAAAGACTAGCACATTTATTTCAAGATGAGCTTTTGTGAGTCAATGCTTACTTCTTCAGCCTCCTGCACCAAGGCCAAGTTAAATGATGCCTTCACCATGGTGGCGGCTGAGACGCTACCTCCTCTCCTCCGCTCTCTGGGGCTGAGGGGATCTTAGCAATTTCAGGCTTCATGGGTCAGGCCAGACCCGATCACTCAGCTCTGCTCTGTTCCCCAGCTAGAGAGCCAGCAGTGGCTGGAGGTGTTCTCTGGCACCACCCTGGGGGCCAAACCAGCCACAGCCAGGAAGGGAGGAGTGAAGTGGGATGAGGCTCCATCCCTGCTCCATCCCTATAGGGCCCACCTGCAGATGCTGGCTGACTGGGAGGGCGGGGCCACCTGAGGGTTAGTATCTGTGAGCTACATCTGAGAAGCTGTGAGCGGAGGAGTCAGAATCTGTGAGCGATTGCTCACGTGCTCACATTAGCGGGAACACTGGGTTTAACCCTTCTATTGTCAATTAATTTTGTTAATCAAAAGTGGGCTCCCTGTTCTGTTTTAGCATTTTAGGAGGCGGGGGAGTCTGGCTTAAAGAATGTTTTCTTTTAAAACCGCTAACAGTGAAAGAAGCCCAGTTTTGATTAGTGAAACTGAACCAGGCTTGAAGGGTTAATCTACTCCTCTTCTCACATGTTCTGGATCTAAATAACGGTTACAAGCGTAAAATTTTCTTTTTACAGACTGGTGGAGATTTGTAATCTTTGCCACAGCTCTTTCGGTCCTAAATGGTTTTTCCCCATATGAGTATTAGCAACAGTTTCTGACCAGACAAATTGCTCTGTACAGGAGACAAACTACATTACCTGATTACCTAATACATAGTTATCAGTTAGTGTTCTACCTACAATCAAGGTGGGAGCTGTCCCATGGAGGATTATAATCATGTTAAGGGCACACAAAAAATGATCCTTTCTTTCTACATACCTATCCAAAGTGTGCTTTTTCTAAAAAGAACAGTATTTTATGGAAAATTTGGGGTCTTTGGGACGAGGTAAACATTACTGCCACTTGTTCAGGCTAAGACCATAATGGGCTATATTGCACAGTAAGTTTTTCTCAGGGATATCCCCAGGTTGAGTGGAGAGTCATGTTCTGAAATTCCATCCTTCCCAAGTGCACAGGAGCTCAATTCTGATTGGCAGCATGGCACATGGAGAGAGGGGGTTTTGACCTTCCCTCCCACACTGCTTTCCCTACATGAAACAGCCTGGGGGGGGGGCATTATTTGCCCTGTGATGGAAAAGTAATGTTGAACTCATTAGTCCATGCGCAGGCCCTGACAGGGGTGGTTCAGGTTAGAAAACCTGTAGGGTGGGGATGTCTAAGCTCCTTCTCTCAGTGTGCTGCTGTCTAGATTTGAATCAGATCTGCGCATGCCTGGAAGGCAGAACATGACTCTCCACCCAACACGGGAACATCCTTGAGGAAAACAGGTCTTAATTATTTAACATTAATGCTGAAATGTTTTATTTTAATCACTGAGAAATGGGTTGTGCCAGAAAAATATCCTGAAATCTCTGATGATAATACATTATCACATTTTACTAGATTATTATCTCATCACTCAATGGGAAAAAAGCAGAATTATGAAATGGTGCTCAAAATGAGACTCTTCTGACTGAGCCTTTTCTCTCATCTTTGCCACGTTTCCTGGAAAGGGATTAAAGAATCAGGATGAGTATCACATTTGATGCTACACTACAGTTTTGGTTTCCTATAAGGAAAATATATTAGCAAATTAAAGATAAATCTATTCAGTCTATAAGAAGCTGTTTGGCATGCTATGATTATTTGATTAGAAAAATTATCCTGTCTTTCCACCCATTTAGGGCCTTCAAGATAGTGTACACTTAAAAGACATTAAAAATCTATTATAAAAACAATACACACATACATGCACACATACAAGCGAGGTCACACAAGAACTTCTGAGAGGCATCTCATTTTCCCCTTCCCTACTACTTCCCCCCCTCTTCTTGGCAACCTTTCCCTGGTTCCTTCTCTCCCACCAACGAACCAACCTTTTATCTGCCCTATTTTTTCACCTATTTTAATTATTTACTTCATTTATACCCCAGCTTTTCCCGCAATGTGGACCCAAAGGAGCTTACATCAACCCTGTGAGAGAGGTTAGGTTGAGTGTGTGTGACTGGCCCAAGATCACCCAGTAAGCTTCCATAGCAGGGAGGTGATTTGAACCTGGGTCTCACAGATGTTAGTCTGAAACACTAACTGCCATGCACACTGGCTTTTGTGGAGTTGTTTTGTTGAACAGTAGCAAGTAGCTGGGCCTGGGTGAGTTAGGCAATTTGTATGGTAGCAAGTCGCCCAGTGGTTGCTGGAAGACCTGGCCCCAATGAATCTTTCTCAAAGACCAGAAACAGCCTTAGAAAAGGCCCTGCCCCCTCCCCTCATCTTTTACTGATAGAAACGAAGGCTTGAAGGCTGGCAATCCTGTTGTGGTTGCCTAACAACCTCCACTGAGAGAACTGAGAGGGTATAGTTTTCTTAAAGGTACAGGTGCTGCTTCTATCATCTTGCAGAGTTTTAACTCCCCAGTGTATCTTTTTTTGCATGATTTCAGACTTTTTTGCAAATGTGGGACTTTTCTTGGGTTTGTCTTTTCTTTTTATGATCCCAATCTCGACATTTAAATATCCACAGATGGAGCATGTTAAGACTTGGATGTATTAATGAGATATACTGAACATCATCTCAGCCTTACAAAATATCCTTACATGAATATTTGTTTACCAGCAATTATAGCAAAGAACATTTCCCCAGCAGATATCTTTACATAGCAATGTGTGCACATTCAGACTTTTTGTAGCAGTCTGATTACTCACCATTTAAAATACCAAATGAGCAGACCATAGACTAAGCTCCAAAATATGCATCCTACAATTACTGCACCTAAAATGTATTTTCCAGCTGTAAGAAAAATACAAGAAATAATTAAATATAGAATAATCATTCTACAGTGAAAACATAACTAGTAACTACTGCTCTTCCTAATATATCTATAAAATGGATTGCCTGAAGATATCTTCTCAAGGAGTTTCAGGCAACTTATTAGTGTATATATGATGTTAGAAATGTTTTTGCCAAAACATGGATCACTTTGCACTGAGGTATTTTGAATCTCATCCTCTGTCTTGTTTACCTGCCCATGAACATGCACGAAGACAGTTGATTTCTCACTTCCAGAGGAAAAAGAGAAAACAGAATCATACAATACAGTCTACTTTAATGTTCTGGAGTTACTCAATAGAGAAGTGAAAATGAGCACCAGCAAAGAATCTTGGATTGGCCATTCACAGTTAACACAAGAAGGGCACAAAACTGACCATGTCTAAGGCATAATCTGAAAACTTGCAAAGGTATACTGAGGTGATTATTAGAGAGCAGCTGGATGTTTATTTCAAAAGGATAAACTGCATGTACTTAACCAGAGCCTGATGCCATATTTAAAAAACAAACTATTATCAGAAGAGAAAAACTTTGAACACAGAAACTGCAGGGGCAGGCAATGCCTAACACTTCCTCCACTTTCCATTTCTCCTTTCAACACAGATGTTTTGCTCTGCCTTGGCTGCCTTATAGCAGCACTTTTGTCCTCTATTCAACCTGATTCAGTGTTTTCCCCTGCTGTATTTTGATCCATCTCAAACCTGGAATGATTTCCACACAGCCATGAGTCTTTCCTCATTCCCGCAGTGCAGCTGTCGATTCAACTCAACAGCAGTGGGGCTTCCATGGGATGGCTTGTCCAGCGTCCTCCTTGTCCCAGAGCCCCAGAGTTGTGATTCCACCCCATTGAGGTCTTTTTTGTTCTTTGTAATGGATAATTGGAAAATTATTATTATTAACATACTCCTGTAAATAGACCTCTAATAGCTAGGAGACAGGCCCCCAAAGCTCTGGAGACACCATTGACTGATTTAACTGAACCATCAATTCCACAAGAGGACAGAAAAGTGCTTGAACTGCAAAGGGTGAGAAAAACTCAAAACTGTACTCCAATACCCTCGATGGGAAATGTTTTGGATGATATTGATGAAAGTCTCTTAAATTCTTTTGAGGCCCTCCTCCTTGAAAAGCAAACTGATATTATTAAGAGATTTGAACAATTACGAGATCACTTGATAAAAGTTCAACAAAAGAATGCAACTAAATCTGTTATCAATGACAAGATTGACAATAAGAGTGCAGAACTTAGAGAAGCAAACAAACTATAAGGAAATTGGAAGAAAGGGGACCCCCCACACACTTCACAAAGCCATAGGAGGGATCATTCCCTTTCTTGTAAATAAACTTGTGACGTTTCATCATCTTGTGCTGTTTCATCATCTGACTCTCCAGTTCCAATCCCTCTTGAACCAAAAATTCAAATATGCTCTGTAAACCCGAATTTTGCCTGCTCAGCTGGCCAAATTGAAAATGCCACTCCTGACAGCCAATGACTATACCCCTGTAGTAATATAAAAATATTAAGCTGGAATGTGGAGGGCTGGAAGACCAAATGCTCCTTTCCAGAAATTAACTCATTTTAATCTACTTTTCGTATTATTTTAATACAAGAGACTTGACTAAGCAACTCCATAACTGTCCCAGGATATTGCTTTCTCTAAGGAGGCTCAAAAGGTGAAGAAAGAGGGGAGGCCAAGAGGCAGGTTAGCCTGTCTCATTTCATCTGCTCTTAATATTTTGGGATCGGAAGTGGTGGCCTCATTCAATCTGATTTTGGCAGTTCTGATACAATTGACTGATTTTTCCTTTATAGTAATATCAACCTATATCCTTCCAAGTCAAAATTGACATGCACTGATCTCCTATTGGTCCTTCTTTTTGGAAACCTGTGATAATTTAAACCTTCGGTTCCCTAATTACCCAATCCTTATTGCAAGCAACCTCAGTGCTAGAATCAGTCAAGATGACGAGTGCCTGGTTAAAAAATGGCCAGGCTGTAAGACAGAAGAAATTATCCCCCCATTTGTATAATAGATTTTCTAAAGATAAGACAGTTAATGCTTCAGGTCTCAAACTGTTTGATTTTTCTATGTAAAGGTTAGTCACTTTAAATGGGCAAAGAGAAATTGATGGAAAAGATAACTTTACTTTTTTGGTCAGAAAGGGGCCAAATCTGATAGATTATTTTATCATCACAGTAGATTACTTCAATCTAGTTGAGAAAGTCAATGTGGAAGAATATATGGGGGGGGGGGACCATCTTCCAATCTCACTCAGCTGCTGTACCCCTGTGGACAGTCACCTGCGCTATAAGCATTTGCAGGTATTTACACGCTGCATTCAATGACTTCTGCTACTGAGGAGACAGCAATCAAACTGCTTGACTCCGAAGAATTTCAGGAAAGGGAGGGAAAACTCCTCTTGAGTCATCTAAAGAAGCACTTTTACTTCCCTACGCAAATGACACTATCCTTGTGTCCTACGCTCAGGTTGGACTGAGAAGACTCCTAAGCTATTTTTCAAAATACTGTAAACATGAAGAATTTAAGATTAACTATTCAAAATCAAAGGTTATGGTCTTCGCTAAAGCCAAGAGAATCATCCCATTGGTCTGAAGAACTGACAGTGTTCAATTAGAACAAGTCTCCAAATTTCCATACCTGGGTGCGGGTTTTGATCCTCATCTCAACTGGCAATCCCATTTTAAATTTGCAATAAATAAAATCAAACATTCTCTGTCAGCGATTGAACGCTTCTTCTCTAAGGGAGGCAAATATATCCCAGGGGGTCTGCATGTATTCAATATGAAAATCATTCCGCAGCTCCTTTATGGGGAATGGCTGCTGCTGGGGAATGATGAAAGAGAAATGGTGTCTGTGTGGGTATGACTGGGAAAGATCCAAACTTTCCACAAAGTAACCACCCCAGCTTTGCTGGGATGATTTTGGAGAGCCCTTAATTTTACAAACGTCTGATTTATCTTGTTTGCATACTTAAATTAGAGGAGGCCATGAGTATAGGGTTTGCTATCTTATGATAAGACCTGAAGTAAGGACCAGATTCAACGCTTTTAAAACTTTAATGCTGCACTCCTATACTTATTTAGGAATAAGCACCACTGAACACAGTAGAATTTACTTCCAAGTAAACAGACACAAGCTTAGGCTGTATAATGTTCAGACAGCTTTACCTTGATCAAAGAATTCTTCCCTCTTCAATCGCTGAAGAATAGGGAAATTCTTGATATACATTGCACACAGTCTGCAAAAGAAAGCCACAGTAACATTTATTTAAAACGTCATATCATTCCTATCACTCCTCTTGCAGTTACTAGACCTCAAAGGTCAACATAATGCCTTAAAAGACTATCACTTAGTTCATTAAAGGAAAGTGGCTGTCATAATGTTTTCTTGCCTCGCTCTCTATATCTCTCCATGGAGGCTTCACTCATCTGAACAGGGTCTCTTGCAGGTGCCAGCTTGTACATGGGCAAAATCAACAGCAGCCCGTAGATGGGCTTTCTCTGTGATGGCCTCTGCCCTATGGAACGGCCTGCCCGAGGAGGTCAGGACTCCCCCACACTCCTGGCTTTTCACAAATGATGCAAAACTGAATTATTCAAAAAGGCTTTTTTCTCAGCTAGGAGGGCAGTATTGTAGGGAAGGGGTCTCAGATGTTTTGCTAATGAGTTAGGAACTATAGACTTCACCATTCCGTTGCCTTACATATTATCTGTAGCTTTAAATATGTACTCCTATATACTACCTGTGCTTCATGTTGTTTAATGTAAATCCTAGAATTGATTATGTTCTGTTTCAGCAATTCTTCAACCCCATATTGGATCCTTGCTAATGCTATCTTTGTAAACTTGTATTCATTTACCCTATGACATTGTTTACGGAAACGTTCTTGACACTATATAAAAACCACTCCTGAAACCATGTACAGTGCAGAAGCAGCCTTTCTAATATCACTAGCAATGGTTGCAATCACGAGTCAGGACTTGGGGCTATGATTGTTCTGTTGGCTGGGGGGCAGGGGCAGGGAGCGTTACAACCAAGCTCTTGGAACCTCAGGCTGCCAATAAACAACATATGAAGAGCCACTCTAGAAAGAGTGCTCTAAACAGAGAAAGTGGTCGTTTGTTTTTTAAAAGTAGCCAATCCAGGTTCTACTGGCATGCTTACAAGTACAGCATAAAGATAATAGGGGCCCCCACCCTCCACATCTGGTATTCAAGGATACATCAGTTCTGAATATAGAATGTGTAACAGTTATCTAAGGGCTATGTTCACTGGAACCTTACTGCACGTTAATCTCTGATGTAGATTTGACATACCACCAGTGGCATCCATATGAGACAAAGCTAGGAATCCGGGTATGCCCTCCTATGCTTTAGAAAGGACAGATAGCACTGTCTTAGTTTATAATATTACAAAATACAAGTGGGGAACCTACCAGGAGTTGCAGGGGGTCACTTCATTTTGCTGTGTCCCCTCCCCCCCACTATTTTCTGACCTCCTGGAAGCCCCCATATCCCGTACCTATTACTTGCTTCCATTTCTTCTTCCCACTCATCAAACAAACCTCTCTTTTATCACCCCTCCCCCATCTCCAGCTTTATTATTTATTTATTTCATTTCTACCTCACCTTGCTCCCCAATGGCGACCCCTAGCAGCTCACATCGTTTTCCTCTCCTCTATCTTATCCTCAAACAATCTTATGAGTTAGACTAGGCTGAAAGTGTCTCCAGCCTAAGCTTCCATGGCTGGGTGGGGATTTGGACCTGGATCTCCTAGATCCTAGTTTGACACTCTAGCCTCTACAGCACACTAGTTCTCAGCATTCCGTCCTTCCCTCCAGCTGGCAGCCTCTCCTTGGGGAAAACCTGGCCAAGTTGCAAAAGTAGTGTGGTAGAAAATTACTCAGGTGAGTTGTGTGGTAGCCTTAGCTGGGCCCAGCCAAATCTCACAATTAGGGTTGTCAACTCTAAGTTGGGAAATTCCTTGTGATATTGGGGATGGAACCTGAAAAGGGCATGGTTTGGGCAGCAGGGTAAAATGCCATAGAATTCACCCTCCAAAGCAGTCATTTTCTCTGGGGGAACTGATCTCTCTAGTTTAGAGATCAGTTGTTATTCCAGGAGCTCTCCTCATCCTCTTGCAACCTTTCTTGCAAGATTCACAGAGGCCACCACTGGGCCCAGGTGAATTGTATGACATTAAGTCATCCAGTCGTCACTGCTGCACCTGGATGAGCTGTGTAAATTACATGACTTGGCGAGACATCTTTAAAAATGTAATTTGTTAACTTTATGGAAGAGATGCATAACTACTTAACATGTAATTGTGGCTTTTTTGAAGCAGGAAGAAATATTTCAGCAAGAACAATCACAACCCCTAATTTTTAGGTCCTCTCATATTTAATTTTCATCCAGTCTAGTACTAGCAAAATTAATTTAGCACTTTAACAGTTCAGTGTCCCTTTCCCCAGAGAGTATGGGTTTGGAAAAAGTCTGAAGCATTCCCACAGCCACTTAAGTTGGAAGAAGGCTTCTTAGCCTGGAGGAAGACTTCAAACTTTGCTGAGTAGAGTTGCAGGGTACAGGTCATTGACCAGTCATTATCTGAAAAGCAGCATTATGTACATTTCCCAGTTTTATAGAATTATTTTCCAGACCTAAAGTGCTGACAATATGGAAAGGCACTACACATGTTCATGCAAACTGAAGTATTCTATGCAATTTTAGAGTTCACATAAATATACATAAATGTCAGGACGATAAAAAGACAAAAATTACCAGAATCTGCACCACTATTTCTAATACGTCAACCTGACTGTCACCATTTGGGTCTACTATTGAGTCTACAATGCAGGCAACATTTTTTTATATAAATGCCAGGACTTGGCCACTCTAATTGCCCTGGGGATTGAGCGCCCTTGGACTCATTCTGATCTGCTGTATCCCTTCCTATGGTATAAACAGTGCAAACAAAAAGTACTCAAAACTCTGAAATTCAACAGAGCAGACACAGTCTGATAGCTAGCACCTCCCTAAAGGCCCTTTTTTCTATTTCAATCAGCATATGAAAACCAATAAATATTGGATTATCATATGAAGCTATCATGGCCTTTTCTAAAAGCAAATTATCAATAGCTGCCTTTTTAATGATACATTTGATATGAAGCCGTATCTAAAGGTAAAAATCTAATTTTAAGGAGAAAGTATCACAATATAGATATACTTTATAATCTTCCGGAGACTATAAGATGGCTTTTTTATTTGTCTTTACTAAGCTGTCAGTGTTATCTTACTGGGATCAAAATGTTTATGTAGATCCAATTGGAAAGTGCAGCTCACCTCCAGAAAAAGTAACACTCTTTCCTTGTCAACAGACAACTCACTCTATGACATCATCACTTCCAGAATTCAAAGCTCCTAACAACAGTCTGGGATTCTGCACAAAATTGGTCACTACTTGCTCTAATGAGGGCATCAGTTTGTTTGTGAGTGACTTCTGCTTCGATTATGTTGTATTTGCAGATTCTGTGATGCCAAAATGCCCAGGGCACACATATGCACTTTCATGGACTCCACTGCCTGTGCCCTGAAATATCCACATGTATATATGCATCTTTACTCCTACAAAACCTAGACGCCTACACTAGCTGTTCCATGTACACCTTATAATACCCCTCCGCATGGTAAAAGAGTAAGAAAGAAGAGTTGGGACTGCCCCCTTTTTTATTCCTCTGAGGCGCCAATCGAACGGTGTGACTTTGTGGACGTAATCTCAATTGATGAGCGCATGGGGTGTGCAGGATCAGTGTGCAGCAGCTTCCGCCGAATCTACTGCTGCTACAAAGCAACGACTCCATTTAGAAAAGCGACTACAAAGAGGGCCAGACATCAGGCAGTTGTTTCTTTTCAAGTCACACACGTTTCAGTCTTATGGGAGAGGGCTCTTCCTTGCAGATACATTTTGGATCTTTCCCTGCTCTGCTCCCGTTCTCCCCGGGAGGCAGCGAAAGAAGGGGAGAATAAACAGCCCCCTCAGAGAAAGCGCCTCCTGCTCTTCCCTCAGCCGCCAACGCCGAGGGCTCTGCCGACGCTTGCGCACTGAAAGCCCGCCCCGGCTGGCTGGTCGGCAGGCACAGCGCGCGGCGTACGGGGCCTTGACCGGAGGCGCCGCTGCCTGGCGAGGAGCGCATGAGAAGGCAACCGGCCGCTTCCTCTTTCGCCGGGGGTCTCTCTGCCGCCAGCGCCATCATGTCGGAGCGGCTCAGCAAGCCCACGTGCCTTATTGTGGCCAGCGCGGCCGCTGCAGGTGAGGCGAAGCGAGGCCGGCTTCCTTCCCTACCTTCTCGGTTTCGTCCCTCAGTCTTTGGCTTGCAGCCGAGAGGGAGCCGCGACTTTGGCCCAAGAGAACGATGAGCTCGCGGGGAAGGAACGCGAAGACGCAGGGTGGAATCACCCCCCCCCCCCCGGCGCAGCGCCTCCCGCGCGTTTAACAACGGAAAACGTTTGCTTGCTAGTCCCCCGCGAAGCCCCCCCTCCGGCCAGTTTCAGGCCGACTGACATTTATTTGATTGTAAAGATACACTCGACATACGCATGTCCTGCTTACGCATTCCCTCCTTACATGCTTTTGTGGATGTTGAAACTGATAAGATGGCTGTTGAGCCTACCTGTGGCTGGAGCTCATTTATAACATTTAGTTTTCTTTACTGACTTTGTGAGGTGGTGGCTCTTTCTTGTTGCGTATTGCCCTGTGGCATAATGCTTCTCCTTTCCTTGATTTATAACTTAAAGTGTTTTTGAGGTAGTTCTTGTATGTACTGACATTTGAAGTCTAAATATCATTAAAAATAATATGTTTCTTTATAAGGCTCTTAGGGGAGCAAAATGATCATTCAGGTAGTCAGTTAATATTAACAACAGAAAAACATCTTTAAAACAATGTTTTCTTGCTTATCAGGTGTGTCTGCTGACTCCTTTCTTCATTCTTTTACACTGGCAAGTGCTGCTTTTAATCTGCAGGTTGCTACCCCTGGGGTGAGTATGTTTGTTATTAACTGCAGAATTTACCATGCTAGTCTAAAAACCATCAGTAGTGTGTGAATTTATAGTTCATAGCGGAAATTCATTTCACTCCCTGAGGGTTGGAGCCAGACTGATGGTTCCACAAGCTCAAAGATTTCCATCTACAGAGTGTGATTCCCTCCCCCCTCCCCAGTCCAAAGTGCCCCTTGAAATCCTGTTCCTGAAGGTCTCCTCTCTTGCAGGAATAGGATTAGGGGGAATTTTGGACTGTCAGTAGAGGGGGGTGGGATTGTGCTTCATGCATGGAAATCCTTGTGCCTGCAGAAATGTATAGTGTGAATCCAAACCCAAGACTCTCCTCTCTTTAGCGAATGTTTAAATAAACCTCTCAGTTTTGCTGCTGAAGGGTGTGTGAATTATACTTCAATTTGTGCTACTGTCTACTGCTGGGGATATTTTTTGATAAATATGTAGGAAGTTTTTTTGTAATCTGCTTTGTGTCCCTGGGAGAAGAGGGAGGGAGAGGAAAGCAGCCTAAATATGATTAAATAAATAGAAAATAAGTATGCATGTATGACTCCTGCCTGCAGGTGTTTGGAGAGAAAACATAAAGTTGTTATGCAGAAATTGGGGTGTGTGAGAAAATATTTTTGCCTGTCCTACCTGCCGCCACTTTCTACTCAGATTCTGACGGTACAGGGACAGTACTGTAATATGTGGTGCCCTGCTGGATCAGATTGGTATTACACTGAGTCCAACATCCTGTTTCACTTAGTGACCAACCTTGGAGGGCCAACAAAGCAAGTGTAGAGGGCAAGGCCTTCCCCTGATATTTCCTCCTAGCACCGGTATTGAGATGTTTACTGCCTCTGTATGTGATGGTTCATTTATGCACCATGGCTAGTACCCACTAATAGACATATTTTCCGTGAATCTGATTAATCCCCTTTAAACAATATCTGTGCTAGTGGCCATCACTGGGCTTTTCCACACGCTTGACGTATTCCTGATTTTCTTAGCAATCGATCCCAAAGCATTGAAATTGGTTTAGATATGATTCTTCTTTATGTCTGCCCTCCCTTTATATTTTTACAGTTGTTGAGTTGGTTTATTTTGTTCTGTACGTGCCTTAAATATTCAGGATTTTCGAGTGAGGGTGCTGTAATCATTGGTGGCATCATCAGCATGTCAGAGGCACACACATACCCTTATTTTGTTCATGCTTATAACATTATATCAATATAAGGGCTGATTTTTTAAAAAAAGATTGAAAATAAACACATGGGGAAGCCTAAAAAGGGAACCGCTCCAACACACATACCTAAATCCCCCTTCCAACAGTCCAAACCAGAGAAGCCTGCCCGGGCAGAGGCCAGCACCAACTAGGCAAACCAACCTCTGTTGGGACGGAGCCCAGAGCACCAGTGGCTATGTGCTTTTCAGATCATTTTGCTTTTTCTGCTGCGGTGCCAGAAGTGCCCGCCGACACACACACACAGGTTTTGCTTTTTTTAAAAATCATCATTTGCATATCACTATCTACCTACCTGTCCTGAATTTATTGCCCTCAACTTTATTGGATGCCTCTGAATTCTATGTGAGAGGGAGAAAAAGTTATGTCTATCCACTTCATCTACTCCATGCATATGTTTATCAACTTCTGTCACATCCCCCCTTAGTCAATGTCTTTCTAAACTGGAAGGTCCCAAACTCTTTAGCCTTTTCTTATAGAAAATGTGTTCCGGCACCTTAATTACCATGGTTACCCTCTTCGGTCTTTTTTCTAGCTCTGCACCAGCATTGCACCATATAATTACAATATTGTTCATTGTAATTTCATTCCCTTTTCATTTCCAGCGCAGAGTTTGCTTTTTTCCATGATTTCCATACACCGAGTTGGCATTTTGGGGCAGCTGCTCACTACAATCCAAAGACTATGGTAGAAAATAACAATTCTACAATTTGTGTTCATGAAGCAGTAGAGGAGAAGGGTCTTGAGGTATATATTTTAGTGTTGCTGTTTCTGTGTAAAACTATGTCAGTGATTGCAATATTGGGACCAGTTTTGTTCTGTGTGGACAATCTTTCCTATTTTAATGATAAACAAAAGAAGAAATAGTTTATACTTTAATAAAATAGAGCATATCATCAAATCTTGCTTATGTATAAGCACATTACATGCTTTAAACTAAAATTCTTATTGCTAATCTTTGTATTATTTGAACTTTGAACAATGATTCTTTTAGGGAAAACCTATTGATTTTGTTGATGTTAATGAGGCAAACATGCGTTGGATCCAGGACTTTCGTATGAAATCCTATGCAAATCCTGCCAAGCTGGAATCAACTGATGGTAAGATATCTTTTGACCTGTAGTTTGTTGCCAGATGGACAGCATCTATAGAAATGTGATATTCTTTCTTGTTCCGTATCCTCTTTAGCACTTTAAAGTGCATTTAGTTCAAGTGATAGTTAATTTTTCTATTGAAATCAGTTGGAATTGAAAGTGCTTCGCTTTGACATGAACATGCCCACTGTATATTGATGACAAATTTCTGATAGTTTTCAGAGTCAAAAGAATAAACTGAGTTTAAAAAATAGTTGTAGATATTTTTCTGCCATATAAATTGAGGGGGTTGTGTGTGGCTTGATGCTGATTCTCATTTGCCCATCAAACTCAGTGGACAAGTGAGTAGGCCTATGTGTAAAAGTCTGGTCCCAAACCTTCCTTCCTGCATTGTCTCCTGCTGTAGTGTGTTCTAAAAGAAGAAGTGAGAATGTGGTAGATATAAGCCATCTGAATTTTTAATGCACGAGACTATAAGCCCCCCCCCCCGTGTTGTCCTGATGGAAAAACCTTTCTCTTTTGCTAAGAAATGGCCTCTGGACTTACAGAGGGAAACATGGTGATATGTGGATAAAAGCTGGCACTGGTTGGGCCATCCAGTATGGACAAGGATACCATGGGAAAGAGGAGCAGCAACCCCTTCCTTCTGTAGGCAGCATTAGGACTGTGTTTCCAGAGTGCTGTACCTGTTCCCCCCAAACCTGTTGCAGCTGTATTCAGGAGGGTGGAATGCAATACAAAGCATTTCTCCCCTAGTTTACCTTGAAGGTGTAGAGAGCACCCTCTTTACCTCCTCAGTCTCTGGAGGTAGTGATGGAGCTGAGGTAATGGGCAGAGCATGTGTGGCAGGGCCCTTAAAGGTGGGTGGGGATGGTAGAAGAAAGCCTAGGCTTTCAGCTTCTCATCACCCTTGAGTGCATCAGGCCAGGGACAACATTATGGAGAAATGATGAGGTGCGAATGAATGATGAGGAAGGAGCTAGAATTCTCCTTTCCTTTCACCTGCTGTCAGGTTTAACAAACTCTTAGGCCCCTTGAACGTATCATACCAAGGATACATGTACCTCATTTTGTCTTTCATTTCTAGGTGCCCGATACCATGCGCTGTTGATTCCTGATTGTCCTGGTGCTATGACAGACCTGGCTAACAGTGGTTATTTAGCTAGGATATTGCAGCATTTCACCTCTGAAAACAGTGAGTAAATATTCCTGGGGATTTATGTTGTTTTGAACATTTTTTGTACATCTTGGACTAGGAAGCATGAAAGAATATGCTATGACTGATTCTGTTTCTAGTTAGACCCTCAGTCTTTAAATAGGGTTATTGATGGCATGGGTAGCAAAGCATTGTTTTCTTCAGTAATATAAGACATGCTACAGCCAAGTATGAAGCTAACATTTTGAATGCCTAGATAAGATAATCTAGTGTACATTGCTTGCTGTACACATACCTATTTATTTACTTCATTTATAGTCTGCCTTTCTCACTGAGACTCAAGGCAGATTACAGAATTTCAAAACAATGCAGTAGGAGCACAACAAGACATAAAACAAACAATACAATGATTAGATTACAAGATTAGAAAACAGTGCATTAAAACCAGTATGATAAGTCATATAAGAAATCCAAAAATTGGATTATAAAATTCAGAAAACAGCAGTAAGAACTAGGAGTGTGCATCTAGGATTTGGAGAAAAAGCCAGCTAAATCTGGCATTCCCTAATCAAATCAGAAAATCCTGAATCCAGACCCCCAGATAAATCTGATTAAGTCCGGGAAATGTAGCTTCAGCTTTTGGCTAGCTCCTTCCTGGGCTTCTCCTTTTTTTTCCAACAGAGGAGGGTGAGGAGGGAGGGGGGACTGAGGCAGAGGCAGGAGGGTGGGAGAGTGAGGCAGGGAGGAGTGGCTAATCTGTGCAAGAGCTCTTCTTGTCTGCCTGGCTTCTGTGACACTGCTTCAACTGGGCTAAGTTGCAATAGTGTCCCTTACTTCAGTTTGGTTTGGGTGCAATTCTCTGTTTTAATATGATTCTCTGGTTTGAAATTGGTCCCCTTGACTCATTTTGGTTCTGGGGGGAGTCCATCAATTCCTTTGCTTCAGTTTGGTTCTGTTGACCTTCCTCTTGCATTTGAGGGTGTGCTTTTGGTTACTGGAAACCTTGCTCCTGTGTGTTTCTGCCAGAGAGCCTGTCTGGAAATGTTTCCCCTATAGGTAACAATGGAGAGTGACTGAGGACAACTTTTTCAGAGGCTCATAGAATTAGAACCTGGAGTCCAATCTTCCTGAAACTTGGGTGGTCTTTAGAGGACAGTTAGGGGCAGGTTTTCTGCAAATGTGGTGTTTTCTTGAAAAATACCACCCACAGCCCCCTGGATAGCCCCCGGATAGTTTTCCCCATAGGAGATAATCTAGGATTTTCTGATCTGTCTTATCAGAGAATCTTTCCAGGATTTTAGGAATCCTGGATTTTTGGGCGATCCCCACAACCCGGTTATGGATTACTTAATTTTTTTTTGTACCTATCCCTAGTAAGAACAAGATAATGCATACAATAAACAGCAGAAAAGAAGAGGGGTGCACTGGCAAAACGAAGGGGGGAAAAGGCATATGGTGCAAAGGTCTTTAATGATTATATAATCCCTATATGTTTCACAACAGCTTCATCAGAGGACTCTATCAAGAAATACAAAATATATAGCTATAATGAATACAACATCTTATAAATTGATAAAACATATTAATAAAACATAATTAAAACACAGGACAATTTCACAGAGCATGTGCAGAGTGCAATTCATAATAAATACTTAATATATGGATAATATTAATATACATTATGTGTTTCCTAATCACAAGAAAGATTATTTCTTTAAATTGTATATGAATAACCATTACAAAACTTACTGACCTTCCAAATTCCTTTCAGTATCATTCCCATGTATGCAGTATAGGAGAAGGGACTGCCTGTGCTTGCCTAGGATTTTATCTAAATGAGCGTTTGCCAAGAAATGTTCAAATTTAATGCATCATGATGCAGTGTTTTCAGTTTTACGATCTACTCAGCTTCTTTTCTCAACAGAACTTCATCATCTTGTCTGTTTAAATATGACCCAAAACTAAAAGTCTGTGGGTTTGTGTATGTGCTCTAAAAAGTGCTATACCAGAGGAGCACCAGTTCTTTTCTGTGAAATGTTGCTTTTGTGTTCAGAGAGAGTTACTGTAAGAGGTCAGCTCCTCTTGCCTATATAGATTTTACCACAACCACATGATATTGCATAAACTATGTAATCATTATTACATATAGTGAATTCTTTACTGTGATATTGTTTATTATCTGCAGGATGCGGTATTTCATTGATTTTTTATTTTTACAAAAGCCACAATGCTCACAGGGAAAATGGCCAATTGGAGGGCTAGATCCTGGTAACACAGATTGTGAACTCTTTTTCTGATGGGTGTTGCTATGTGCTGTGTACTAAGAGATTTCATTAATAAACTGACCAGTCTGCCCTGTGTAGATGAAATCACCTTGTTTGCTACATTGGATTTGACCACCCTGTATACCAGCATTTCTCAAAAAAGCTATAATAACCATCATAGAGAAGACATTGAATAGAAGGGACAACAACTACTCTTCCTTCTTTCTTAATAGCTTTATCAGAAATTGTGCTCAAGAAAAATAACTTTAAGTTTAATTAGTAAGTTTTATTGGCAGATCCAAAGTATAGCTATGGGATCCCCAGTGGCTTCAGAGGTAGCAAATTTATATATGGGTGATTTTGAAGACAGAAATATGTATTCTTCAAACAGTCCTTTTCAGAGAGATATTATAAAAAAGTGGCGGTATATTGATATATTTGTGTTATGGAAGGGAACCTCAGACCAATTACACACATTTCACAATTGGCTTGACAATAGAGAGACAAATCTAAAATTTGAAATAGATGTAATAAACAGATAAATCATGGTTCTTAGGGATAACAACCAAGTATTCACAAATCTGTACAAAAAACCATCTGACAAAAATTCCCTCCTCTGATATGACAGTCACTACCCACCACATGTGAGAAATAATTTACCCTTTGGTCAGTTTCTCAGAATACAGGATTTTCAGAATGAGGCTTTCAATATTACAGCAAAACCTGACAAACAAGAGATACTGTCATATATGTCTGTCTGCAAATATGCCATGAGTATTCTCTGTGCTCTGTATTATGTGCTGAACCTATGAGAGTATGGGAAGTGGCATTTTGGGGCCTATCTAGCTGAGGGTGCTTATCTCACAGGTGCCTGCCACTTTCGTTTTCACAGCTGCTTGAGAATGTGTCCTTGAGTGCCAGCTTCTCCCTGGGAACCGAAAATAACTTCATCTCTCCTACAGTTCTTCTCGCCTCCTGTCTCAAACCTCCTCCCCCCTTCTGACTCCTTTGTGCCAGAAGCATAACCGTCCATATCCTAAAGGCAGGAACTTTCCCTATAACTAACCCCTCCAATCTTATACATGTCACTTCTGCCAATACTGTGTTTGCTGGTACCGATGGATCTCTAATAAAGTAACTTTAACTCACACATTGGAGTGTGTGTAGTGGAGTACTTTGGGGATCTAACTGCCAGAACCTGACAGATACCCACAGCAAGTTTTGCAAACATGTCTCACCAAAGCCATCATCAAAGATAGAAGATAAACAAGGCAAGGAAAAATGTGATCTCTGAAGGCATGTATGTAGCCTAACCTGTAATTCTGTAAGTATAGCCTTAAAAAAGAGCATCTACATAAACTGGAACATACTAGATGACATGCTTATGTGTAGTAAAAAACCAATCGTTGCTTACAAAAAAACAGCTAGCTTGAAAGATCTTTTAATACATAGCAACACTGAGAAAAAGAGCTCACAATCTGCATTACCAGGATATAATAAACAGTGCCATAAGCTACAGCTCTTGTTCTTTTATAAAATTATTATCCTGAACAATTCCTTTTTACTAAAGCCCCGTTCCCTTTATAAAAATGTTATCTTGAACAATTCCATTTTATACATTTTGCAGAATGATAGAAGTGAAGTGTAGGAACCTTCCTGACCTCCTCAGGCAGGCCACGCCACAAGGTGGAAGCCACCATAGAGAATGCTCGGGTACGAGCAGCTGCTTTTACTCATTTGTAGGATGGTACCTCCAGCAGACTTTGCTCAGATGAGCGCAGCTGTCGCAATGGGACATAGAGAGAGGCAGTCCTTTAGATATGTAGGTTCTAGGCCATGAAAAGCTCTGTAGGTGATAGCCAATCCTTTGAACCAAACCTAAAAACTAATTGCTCACCAGTAGAGCAGCCAGCAGCAACAGCAGCAGTAGTAATAACCAATTTATATACCGCCCTTCAGGACAACTTTATGCCCACTCGGAGCGGTTTACAAAGTATGTCATTATTATTCCCCACAATAAAACATCCTGTGACATGGGTGGGGCTGAAAGAGCTCCAGAGAGCCATGACTAGCCCAAAGTCATCCAGCTGGCTTCATGTGGAGGAGTGGGAAATCAAACCCAGCTTTCCAGTTTAGAGTCCCGCACTCTTAACCACTACACCAAACTGAGCTGTAGCATTCTGTGCCTGCTGGAGTTTGCAGGCTGTCTCCAAGGCAGACCCCACACACAGTGCATTACAATAGTCTATTTTCAGGCTGTCTCCAAGGCAGACCCCACACACAGTGTATTACAATAGTCTAGCCTTGTTTGGAACTGGATCAAGAAAGGGGGCCATTTTCTTGGCTAAATGAAGATGGAAGAAACATTATCAGTTTTCCTCTGGCATCTTTTTAAATGCAGGTCTTCTTCCCTCTCTGTGCATTTCCCCCCAAATAATTTTCACTGTCATCAAAATCCTAGTCATTCTTCCATAAGTACTGATTAAATGAAAGTGGTTGTATGCTTTATGTACATTGCTGCCATTTTTGTGGTAAGTTAGATAGGGAAAAAAATAAATGGATTAACTGTACTTCCTGAAAATAATCAGAGTAGCAAGAGCAGGGATGCATTTCTGCTGCTTTACTCATAAGGATGTTACAAACCAAAGTGTAACAACCACTTTTAGATATAGTGGTGTGTCTCTGCAGAACCCATTTGTGCCATTGGACATGGAGTTGCTGCCTTATGCTGTGCTACAAATGAGGACAAATCTTGGGTATTTGAAGGATACAGTTTAACGGGGGTAAGCATAAACAGGAAACTTTTGTGTAGAATGCCGATTTTACTTACATAGTGACTCATGTGATAGTGCTTCGTTTCCTAGATTCATCCCAGATTCATCCCAGACCTTATGGGGTGTTATATTGTTTTCAGTAATTCCTGGCACGTATCTTACTGGCATTTCTCTACATTATTTACTTAAGCTGTATTTATTTTTAAATTTATTTCATTTTATAGTCTAGTAAGGCTTTTCTGGCAGTTTAGGAACACAATCTCAAGAAAATTGTAATAAAATATATTGCAAGTTTTTCATAGTAGTACTTGCTTAGTGACCAATGTACCTAAACTTCTTTCCTTTCTTTCTTAGAAGTTCCTTGATATTAGTATTTAAACCTATTGCTTAAGAAACAAAAGGACTGATACAAATTTTGCAACTGCTGGTATAACTTTAGAAACTTCTGTAAGCGTATGAAAAGTGTACACACTGATAAGTACAAACATAAAAGTATTTAAATGGTTTTATATTCAAGTATGAAAGGAGAATCTTCTTGTGCTGATTTTACTACATGGCAATTGTTCCAACTATTACCTTTATTCTCTTCTCTCTTTCAGCCCTCTGTGTATGAACTGATCAGGCTGCCTAGTTTTGCTGCCTTGCCCATTATTGTGGAGGACTTTGCAAAAGATTCTGGAGCCAACTTCAGTGGTATGTCATTTTAACGCTATCTGGTACCACAGGGTTTGATCAGTAGTGATTCAAGTACCACAGCTGAAAGTTAGAATTATATGAGCCAGGACTTGTGGTACGGCAGGACCCTTTCCCCCATTGCTTGTTCGCTATGGCTTGGGGTCCTGCTCCTCCCACCACAAGAAAACACATTGGAGGAGATCTTGCTTGTCTGCCCTCTTCCCTACTCTGCTTATCCAGCTGTCCTCTTCCCTGCCACTCCATGGGGAGTGTTGTAGGGAGTGTTAGCAGTGCCCCTGGTCTTTCTCCTCTGCCTGACCGCTGCGCTGCTGCTTTGGAAGCAGAAGCTCCTCCCCACCACCGCCTGCAGGGGGAGGGGGTGGTGGCAGGGTTGATGTTCCTAGCAGTGCCTGAGTCGGCAGGCCAGTTGCATGAGGGCACACAGGTACCTGGCTGGGTCTTCCTCTCCTCCCTGTTGTTTTGGGAGGATTACCCTCTCCCCTAGGTTAAGTTTTCAGATTTTCTGTTTGCAGACCTGGGCGGGTCCTCCAAATTTGTAGAAAAATCTCCCTTGTCTCTATATGGTCTTGTTCTGCAGGTGGACCTTTGTTGAGTAATAGACATACTGGTTACATTAACACAAAATGTGACACCTTGCCAAAGACCTCATGGAATTTAAAACATTACATTAGAACATTTTTCTATAGCATGTGATTTTAGAAGTGTAGCATAGGGATGCCAAAATAGTTTTGTAGGTCTTTTGAAAGCATTATTTGTGACCTAGGCCCATGTGATTCACACCACAGGAAACTTTGCAGCACTGAAGTAACCCTATCAGCCCAGCATTCCCAAGTGAATTATTCCAAGGCACTGGAATGAGCTCTGATTGACCTATTTCTGTTACGAGCCACTTCCGTTAAATTGTGTTGCCTGTTCAAGAGTCTATCCCAGTCATATGAATGAAGGCTACTTGCCACCATGCCCTCTGGAGGTCCTTATTGTTTCAACTCACAGATAAAGAGTTTTAAGAGTCTTCCTGGGACATTAGGAAAATGTAATAAATTACTGCATCACTAATAAAATAGTGAAATCTGAGGGGGGGTTGGGTGTTTATGTAGAGGTGCAGGTTAGATGAAGGAAGTTGTTATAGGTGCATCAAGAAATATAAATGTATTCTTCCAATGCAGCCAGCAAAGCAGATGCAGTACATGTTATCTTAGATCAGCACCTTGTCACTGGACAGAATGAAAACTCTACAGTTGCAGCTCTCCAGAATCTTATTTTTCTCTGCAGTACCAAGTAAGTGAAGGTGGGGACATTGCCAGTAAAAATGTTTAATAATGAAGACTATCCTATAACATCAGCTGAGCTGCTTATCATAATACATTAAAATGATGGATAAATTAAAATATTTATATTCTACTCTTCTTCCACTCCTGTGGGGACTCCAAGCTGCCTACAGAAGTAAAACTTACTTAGACAAATACGAAACACTAAAAACAGTGTAATTGCCTATAAAACTTTAACTGGTCCTTAATTACCATTTTTAAGGTTTAAGGAATAATTTTCTGGAAACATTTAAGCATAGACTTCCTATTTTGCTGCACGTGCTGGCTTTTTGGCAGGTTAACAACACTCAATTCTAAGGGTGCAAATTTACCTGTAATTTTGACATGAACTCTTGGTAACAGCGGTCTAATTTTACATTTTGTATATTTTGCTCAACAGAAAATGATGGGGCAAGGTCTCTTTGTAACTGATGAATATAGAAGACTTTTTGTTCTGGAAGATCCTTGTCTAATGGAGATAACTAGCATCAGTTTGTGCACTTTCGTATGTTGGCCTCTGTAAATAAGACACAGACGCCAACAAGATTTTCTAAAGATGGACTATGTAAAGCTTGATAAGGTATATATATTAAACCTTCAGGCATTGGAAGAAATGTATGCTGTTTATTGTTCCTAATACATATTAAAACAGTGTATGTGTATAAACCTACCAGTTATCCTTGTGGAATTTGCATGGGTGGAACTCCCAACTCTGTAACAACTCAAAATTGATTCTCAGATAAGTTGTTTGCTTTATTCTATGCTGGAGTTCTGATTTTAAGCTCCATAACTATTTAAAAAATAGTTCTGCTTCACTTAATGTTAAAATGTGTTGCTGGTACACCTACCAAAAAAAACAGAATGCTCCATATTTGTCCTTTGAATTTCTAAATGCTCCCTAAGGTTTATAGATTGCCCTCTCTGGTGGAGCTATATGACTACTGTTAAAGAGCCCGTCATCTAGAAGAGTAGTTCCCAACCTTTTGGATATGGTGACCCACAAGTCCAAACTTATGTGGCACAGTGACCCATCGCTGTACCCTTTGGTTCAGCCTAAAGTTTTCTGGCACCCTAAACAAAGTATGACATTGGTATTGATCTACTTTAGCATTCCATTTTCTATAGTAGCCAACCATATGTTTTTAAGAAACCAACAAATATCACATCCTACTATGAACCTCAGGCAAGTGGCAGTCCAAAATATACAGGCTTTGCTTACATGGGCTACAATCCAGCCTTTGACCATCTACTTTTTCTTCATTACTCCCTCGATTCCATTTAAGATTCTAAGAAACTCATTCTAGTAACCATCAGGACACATTTTACTTGCTTTTTAAAAAACCAACATGCATTGGCAGTGAAGAAAAAAACCATGTATGACATGGAAGATACTGTTTCCAGGGTCAAGTCTTAAGTTTCTAAAACATAGATCAAAGCCTTGCCTCAAATTAAGCACTGAAGCTAGTTCAGACAATAGGTTGAATCCAGACTAAACTGGCAATTTCTACCAATTCCCCCCATTGCTGCTGCAGACCACCACCCATGCATATATCATCCATTATCCATTCCAGTTTGCTGATGGATAATTTAGGCTGGCTCCAGATCCATTCCAGTTGTCTAGAGATACTTAGATGAATATGTCTGAATGATCCTAAGGTATATGAATACCATCATGACAGTTTGATACTTTAGGGGTTTTTATTAGAAACAGCTGTGTCTTAATCATACTATAGTTATTGCTACCTCTTGCCTTCTGATGTGTTTTGTTTGTAGTCTACATTGGCTGCTTTCATGGGCTGGGTCCCATATAATCATTCTTTGTAAGTATCCAAAGACTACTACAAAGGTATTTGGGTGACTTGAGCTGTATCATGAATCACAAGTTTTAGTATGTGGTTTTAACATACATGATGTTATCTTATACTAAATCAGACCATTGGTTCAGCACAATCAGTACTGTCTACTCAGACTGGCAAAGGTCTTTCATATCACTTCCCACCCAATCCTTTTAACTGGAGATTCTGAGAATGAGAATCTACACCCTTCTGCATGCTAAGCTGGTATTATACCAGAGTCACAGCCTCCATTTACCCTTAATACTAGACATAGACTTACTTTGATGATTTATTGTTCTACCAGGTTGAAAACACTGTAGAGCATAGCACAGCTGCTATTCCACGTGGTGCATTACAAATACATTTACTTAAACCATTTTGCTCCAATAAGTTCTGAAGAAGTTCAGGGAGCCCTTTTCTGTGGAACCTGTTCAGCTGCCCATACTTAGCAGCTCATTCTGGGTGGCTCTTGGCCCTACTGCAGCAATATATCTGGTTCTTCACAGAAATATTTAGACATACTGAAACATGCCAGCTTTTAGTATTTTATCTGCCAATTTTCTTTTATTAATATAGCCACTACAATAACATGATGCTCTGTGTTTGATAGTGTCACTCCTCTTTGCCCACTGGTCCCTAACGGCGGGTATACTTGCTGACTTTTGTTTACTGCATTGTATATCTCTAACAATGCATTCTTCTAATGTCTTCTGGCTTCTTACCTCTTAGTTTTCTGTTTCTTCTACTGAAGGTGTGGTACAATGTATTTATACAATCAGCCTCAAAGATGCCTCAAGCTCCTGATACTTATGACGTAGAAAAAATACTTGCAAAACCATCAGTATAGATTATAAATTGGGCAGTTGGACATGGGAGCCTTTTTTGCCTCTAAAATCAGAAACAGTTTATGAAGAGACAAATATGTTAAATTTACATTACGTATAGTTTAGCAGATACTTAGCAGGTCTGTAATCAGTAAAGTAGAAATTTTATACATTTGCTAAAAACTTTACAATAAGCAGTAAATTGTTTTTTGAGCAAGAGTTGGATCACAAAGTTAGTTACTTTTTTCAAAGTCCAAAACCAGCAAATCTAAAAGTTTGTTCCTCATTTTCCAAATCCAGCCATAATTCAAACGGTAGACACTTGCTCCAGGAATGATCCTCACTGTGAAATAAGGGCTGAAGGAATGTGTATGGTAGGGCAGATTACAGAGGCACTGCCCATATTTACCTCCTCCGCTCCATTTTTGTACATCATTTTAAAAAATGAGCTTCAGTCAAAAGTGGGAAAAGAGAGCTAGTTTTCTAATGTTTTTGTTCTGCATGTGCAAACATCTGGTGCACTAATTTCCTAGTTTCTTCAATAAGCCTTTTTATAAAAAGTTTCAGAAAATCCCTCACTGACAACACTTAAATACAATGTGATTTGAAAGATACTAACTCCTTAGGTATTAACATCATGATATGTTAAAGTACAAAATTTCAGCATTTGAACTGGAAAATTTTACACCAACAAAGACATTACTAGATGCAAAAAAGCAATGGAGGACAGTCCAAAGTTGCAACCAATGACATTACCACCTGTTTTTTTCTGGAAGGCTTGCAGTCTGGGCACTGCCCCTCCCTCCAACAATTGATCACAGAGACAAGCTATTCCAGCCCAGGAACAGGCCTCCCCCATGTGTCTCAAGAAGCTGTCAATCCCTTGGAGAACCATGCTGGCAATCCTATTGTAATAGGTGTTACTTCAGCAGAGGCAGTATCAGTCCGTCCACACCACCAAGCCATTGAGCAGGAACAGACTGGGAAGTGAAAACTGCCCTAGAGCAAGCCAAGCCGAGTGGCCCCCGTGGTATTATAAGCTAGCACTGCAGGGCCACTCAGCTCAGTGGGGCTGACAGCAGGCTCGTGTGTTGCATCAATCCCTAAACTGGAAGCAGAGGAGACAGCAGGTGAGTTGACACAAACTGCCATGGCTGATGAGACCTGTATGGCTCAATTAGCACCTGAGGCTTGGGCAGAGTTGCTGGGGCTTGGCTCTGCTTGCTCCTAGCCCACAGTGACCCTATAAAAGCAGTGGCCAAGCAGGAAATTTTTCTGTAAGTTAAACGGCCAATCTGACCCTGCCACCAGGAGATTAGTGCTTTCCAAACTAGATGTGGGGGAGATAGTTGTAATTTTTTTATTTTAAAGCAACATGAAATATCACTGTCACAAGAAGAAAGACTATTAAAATACATTCAAAACTTCTGTTTGGTTTTTTGTCATCATTCAAGAGAGAGTACTTGTATGGTTGACTATTTGCTCTTTTGATTTTTCACCTGCCCAACACTTCATTTGTAAGATTTAGAGACGTCTGGAGGTAGAGCAATAGATGTAACGCAACGGTGTGTTAAATATCACAGAGCCATAGTCAACATAAACCAGGGCTGGTAAATGCACATGATTGCCAATTGTGAACATGAGTTCAGATGTCATACTAAGGCAGTTTAGCTTCTTTAAGCATGGTTTGGTGTGATTTCTGAACTAAACCACTGATTCAAGTCCATCTGCTACATCCATGTTAACAATCCATAGTCTTCCTCCATAGAAAAAAGGTTTTCCCTTTAGTACCTGCTTACTACAGTATGAAGTCCTCAAACAATCTCATTTCTTACTTCCAACACAGTTCCCCCTTTCAGACGCTACAACAGAAGCTGCATTTCCTGGGAATGAAAATGCAGTTCCCATTATACTTCTGAAATACAAATAGTGGAAACACTGACATATCAAGTTTTTAAACAGAAAAGAGTCCAGTAGCACCTTTAAGACTAACCAACTTTACTGTAGCATAAGCTTTCGAGAATCACAGTTCTCTTCGTCACATGCATCTGACGAAGAGAACTGTGATTCTCAAAAGCTTATGCTACAGTAAAGTTGGTTAGTCTTAAAGGTGCTACTGGACTCTTCTATTTTACTGCTACAGATTAACACAGCTAACTCCTCTAGATCTATGACCAAGTTTTAAAAATTACTGATATCATTTGTAAGGGGGGAGGGAGCCTTCCAAATCAATTGGTGGTGGTGAAGTTATTTGAAAATTTATAAATTTATAATCTTTAGTGGAAAACAAATTTCTGTCACCCTCCAGGAGTGGATTTTTGATATATAAAAGTGTCAAACATTGAAAACTTTGTTTACAAATCTACATAAAAGCCTGGAATACAGAAAATTTATTCATATATGATGTGTAGACAGTTGTACATCCGTTCTGCACCCAAGAACTTTGGTTTGTCTACTTTCCATTTGCAGCGCTGAACATTCGCTCCTAAGAGGAAAAAAAATAACTTAAGTAGCCAAACTAATCATGCATCTAAAAACCAATGTGTCACAGGGACAAACTACAAGTGACAAATGACACAGGTTGGACACTTGTCAGCTTCCCTCAAGTTTTGATGGGAAATGTAGGCAGCTTGGCGGAATGTTGGACAAGTGACAGTTGAAAAGTCCATTGGATAGCAGTCGGAGAGCCAAGCTTCAAGACATTTCCCATCAAAACTTGAGGGAAGCTGACAAGTATCCAACTAGTGTCATTCGCCACTTGTAGCTTGGCCGTCAGTCTAATACAGTACAAATATTCAATACAGCAATTCCTAAAATACTTGAAGAAACAGTAAGGGGGAGGTGACATTTCCATTTTGAATGAGTAAGCATATAGCAGGTTTAGTTGCTCATAGCTTTTAAGGTCTACGAGGAAAAACCTAAATAGCCCAAGCATTTATAGTTTCTTCTAGACTTTTAAACTCAAGTGTTTTATATAGGTCAGTAATTCTACTATGATATCCAAGTATCTGTGATAAATATTTTAAATCTCACCTTCAGCAGAAAGGCAATTGTGGAACCGTATCTCATGAAAGGGTATACTGTTGGACTGTTCATTTACTGTTAGTAACATACAAAAATGGTAACATCCAACAGAACTTGTGGATAAGCCTATCATGTTTACATTAGCAGCCAAGGAAAGCAGCTCCACAAACGAAGACAGCAGCAATATATGAAGCTGTCTCATACTGAGTCACATTACTATATCAAGGCCAGTATTGTCACCTCTGACAGGCGGCAGTTCCTCCAGGGTCTCAATAAGAAGTTTTTCATATCGCCCACTATCTGATCCTTTTGACAAGAGATGTTGGGATTGAACCTAGGATCTTCTGGCTGTTAAGAAGGGGCTCTACTCCTTAATGCCAACAGATGCCATTCTAAGAAACCTGGGAAATAGCCCTGTACCCTGGTAAAACCTCTTAAAGTTACCTTTATCATCTGTTCCAGTTTAACTGCATCAGCAGCAAACTTTCTGATCCCATCAGACAATTTCTCCACAGCCATTTGGTCTTCATTATGAAGCCAACGGAATGTCTTCTCATCTAGATGGATCTTCTCCAAACTAGATGCCTGGGCTGCAATGAGAGATACACCAAATGACAGAATCTTCACAAATACAACAAGCAAAGATTGTCCCCTGCTTTCTCCCCAAGCAGCTAACAGCATCATTCTAACCTTGCCCCCATTTTATCCTCACAACCACCATCTTGTGAAGTAGATGAGGCTGAGAGAAAGTGACTGTCCCAAAGTAAGTGCCAACAGATGATACACAGCAAGTATTTACATGAAGCAGCCAGGTATTTGGCATTCAAAACATATTTAACTCACAGGAGGAATGATGAATAATGCAAAAGCAAATATTCTCAACTATACACTCATTTGGGTATTCTCTGATCAAAGATGAGTGGACATGTCTGCCAACTAATCTGTACAATGGGAGATATGTTACTAAACAGATGCAGAGATTCAGTCTTTTATATGGTGGCAGCTTACAGTTTATCCTCTTAGCAATTGTACAAAACACATGCTTCAACAAAAGCAAAATGAGAGCAATCTATCATGAATTAAAAATGTTATATTGAAGCAATTTTTTCTTTCTAGATAGTTACACAGATTTTTCATCTCACATCAGCTCTGAGTTCTTTTCCAAAATATTCACTCAGAATTAACTGTACTTAAAAGTATCAAACTAAAACCTGAACTAATTTTACTCAATCTTTGGTCAGACCAGAATCTGCTAGGAGGGCCAAGGGATTTAATAGCCTCATTATTAGCCACAGCTAAGGCTACTCTTGCCATCCTATGGAAAAACTTCAACCCCCCCCCCCTTCTTCAATATGTTGCATAATAAAATCTGAGACTACTTTTACGGATGACATCATTTACCCACTCAAACAAGTAGATTCGGTATGCCCTCAATCAAGCTTCTATGAAGGCTGGTTACCGGTTTTGGACTATATGCTTAGCTAAGATATAAAACCAGGCAAACCATATCCAGCTGATCCCTTCAGTTTCAGAAAGCCCATCTCAAGAGATGGCTCCTCTCAAAATCTGGTCGTCGGTTACCTCAGCAATGTTCTTTCCACGGTTATTCCTATATGTGTATATACTTGTCTGCTTGAACTATTGAATTTATCTTTGTTTCTATGTTATATTGCAAAGTTGGGTTCAAAATGTTGTGTTAACTTTTTATAAAACAATTTCCCCCCCAAAATATTCACTCAGTATACAGTATTTAAGTATATTATCTCCAATATCAAGTTGATGCATACCAGAAAAGAAAGCTTACCTTCCTTGACACTGAGCCTTGGAGTTAGCTTACTAGTATCTTTACTGAGCTCTCCCAGAAGCTTGGGTGAAATGGTGAGATAGTCACAGCCAGTCAGTGCTTTAATTTCCCCAGTGTTTCGAAATGAAGCTCCCATCACAATAGTTTTGTAGCCAAACTTTTTGTAGTAATTGTAGATTTTAGTGACACTTTTCACTCCTTTAAAAACAAGGAATGCAACATTATTTCATTTAGAATAAATGCTTGAAACACTGCTTTTCTAAAAACTTACTCACTAAAGAGTCAGATTCTCTTCCTTTGCTGCATTAGCCATATCAACTAAAACAATTACCTGGATCCTCTGTTGGCTCGTAGGCTTTTTTGTCTGTATTTGCAACGTGCCAATCCAAGATACGCCCAACAAATGGGGAAATGAGTGTAACGCCTGCCTCTGCACAGGCAACAGCCTGAGCAAAGGAAAACAGTAATGTCATGTTGCAATGGATCCCATATTGCTCTTCAAGAACCCTATAAAGTAAGTTATCAGAGCAGAATTACTTTCCCTACCAACAGCACTTGTACTGATGAAACAGCTATAGATTTTTTTAATATAAAATCATCTTCTAAATTACATTACTACATTTTAAAAACTAATAATTAGGAAGTTTTATCCACCATTTGCCTCACTTAAACTCTGAAAATGTTACCAACTACATCAGAAAGTATTACAAGGGCCCTAATGAAGACGGGTACCTTGACCTGGATAGCCCAGACAAGCCCAATCTTGTCAGATCTCAGAAGGTAAGCAGGGTAGGCCTTGGTTAGTAATTGGATGGGAGACCTCCAGTGAAGACCAAGGTTGCAGAGGCAGGCTATAGCAAACCACCTCTGATAGGGCCAAACTACATGAGACGCCAGACACATGGTCTTCACATCAGGTCTCACGAGCTTACCTGGGAGGGGTAGTCTTAAAAAAAACCCAGCCACTCAATGCGATTCTCAGCTGGACAGAATCACAACTGAGGATTCTCTCTCAAAAATCCTCCAGGAACTTTGGATGGGGGGTGGGGGTGGGGAAACATAACAAGAGACAGGAAAAAAGCTGAGGCACAAGAGGGAGAATGCCAGTCCCTCCCATTGTTATTCTCCCAGCAGGGAATCACACCACTGAGCTGATTTTCTCTTGTGCTTTCCTGCTGCCTCCTGTTACATCCCCACACCTCGGTGCCGTCTCCAAGCTCCTGAAGAAAAGCCGAGCCAAGTGGATTTTCTTACAAAGAACAGTAGCTTGACTGGAGAGATTCTCTTTTTCAAAAATCCACTCGGCTTGGTTTTCCTTCAGGAGCTTGGAGACGGTGGGGGTGGGGGGGTGGGATGTAACAGGAAGCAGCGGGGGGAAAGCCGTGTGTGAGAGAAAAAATCAGCAGTGCGATTCTCTGCTGGGAGAAAAATAATGGAAGGGACTGGGATTCTCTCTCATGTAAAAAACCTCAGCTTTTTTACTGCCTCCTGTTACATTACTGTCGTCCCCCTCTTGTAGGATTTTTGAAAGAGAGAATGAAAGAGACCCTCCAGTTGTGATTCTGCCTGGCTAAGAATCTCATCGAGCGACTGGGGTTTTTTTAAACTACACTTCCCAGAAAACCTTGCAGGACACGCACCTCCGTGTCTCGTGCAGTTCTACTCTTGCCTTAAAAACACCAGTAGGGGTCGCCATAAGTTAGTTATGACTTGCAGGCACTTTTCACCACCAATCAAGATAGGTAGCAGAGGTGTGTGATATTGAAGAACTATTTTACATCAATGAACAAGATACAAACTTACTTGCCAGCCTGGATCCCCTCCCATGTTGAAGACAGTTTGATGAGTATACGGTCTTTATTAACTCCTGCTTCCTTATAAAGGTCTATGAAGTGCCTAGCCTTCTTAACCATGCCTTCCTTGTCAAATGACAACCTTTGGAATAAAGGGTTTTTTAAAAAGGTTACAAGCATTTGTCATTTTATCTTTAGTATATATTACTTATGTTACTGTTATCCACCCCTCAAAACAGGAGATGAGATTATGCTAATCTGCAGCAGAATGCTAGTCATTGTGACAAGCATTGATAATATGGCATCACTGTGACTTAGCAGGTTTGTGTTTTCTGGAATCTGCTCTATCCAGCTTTCCTGAATCAAATTAGAGAATCTGGGATCCAATCCAGGAACCCAAATCCAGACTTCTGGATAAATCCGAGGAAAGTGGCTTCAGCCTATGGCTAGCTCCTTCCTGAGTTTCTCTGGCTTTTTTCCCAAGAGGTGAGGGGGAGGAAGTAGTGGCCAATCTGTGCAGGAGTTCTCCCTGTCTGCCTGGGTTCTGTGACTGACACTCATTCAGTTGGGCTAAGTTGCAACAGTGTCTCTTGCTTCAGCTTGGTTTGAGTGGAATTCTCTATTATGGTATGGTTCTCTGGTTTGATGTTGGTCCCCTTGATTCATTTTGGAGTGTGCCTTGGGCCATGGCAGCCTTGCTTCTGTGTGTTTCTGCCTGAGAACCTGCTTAGAAATGTTTCCCCCATAGGGAGTAATGGAGAGTGGCAGGGGCACCTTCTTCAGGGGTCCATAGAACTGGATCCCAGAGTTCAATCTTTTTGAAACCTGAATGGTCTTTAGAGGACAGTCAGGAGTAGGTTCCCCAAAGATTTGGTAGATTTTGCTTGAAAAATACCATCCCCAGCCCTCTGGATAGCTCCCAGATAGTTTTCCCCATAGGGAATAATGGGCAAATGTTGGAATCTCTGTTTTAATCAGACCAGAGAATCTTTCCTGTATTTTAGGAATGTCTGTTTTTTTGGCACTCCTAAAACCCAGATCAGGATTTCTCAGATTTTTTTTTGTGCACACCCCTACTTCACTACATTTTATCAAAGCAGATATGCCCATTTCCCCCAATGCCCATACACTTTCAAGCATAAAGATCATATATACCTTCTGTTATGTACATATAGTAACTAATTAGGAATCTGTTGGCAGCGTATGTACTTATGGAAAGTTAGTGTGCATGTTCCATCACTCTCAATTCTATACTGTCTTTATCTAGATTAACTTCAATTGACAAATGATTTCTTAAAAGACATACCTTGCATCTACCTCTGTGGACACACGGCCAGGTACCCTCTTCAATATTTCAGCACCAAATAATACAAAAAGCTTGTCACAAGCATTTGTAACTTGATCATCTTCTGACCTGGAATTATGAGAGAAAATTATAAAAGCCCAGAAAAACCTTAAATAAGGAAGCCAACAATTTGGTGGTACTTATGTAAGAAAAGCTTGCAACAGCTAGCTTCTGTACTTTATACTATGGACTGATCTTGGTCTTCATCTTCATAGCCAAACTCCTTCACTTAAAGGTAAGTTTTTGAAAGCTGGAACCATGACACTAAACTAAAACATGCAAGGATAAATGGAAACAAAGGCCAGTAACAAACAAAAATTCACAACTGTAAGCTTATATATTATCAGCACTTACTTACCCACCAAGTTCCTTTCCATGTGCAATAGCATCTTCCACTAACTGCTGGTAAGATGGCATCTGGGAAGCAGCCAATATCAGGGAAGGATTGGTAGTAGCATCCAAAGGCTGGTATTCCTCAATGGCTACGGAAATAAAAGCAGCCAATAACAAAAAAGGTTTTTTAAAGAGATGCAACAGAATGGAAAACACAGTTAATGGGTCATTCCTGTAGTGTAATCTGTATATTTCAGTATACTTGTTGAAGCATGCATTGCATAGAAAAATTCACAACTGTCAAGCTGGGAAGCCAATGGTCCATTCTCTGTGCAGAATGAATGATAATTATACTAACTAGGAAGAAGCAGAGCCCTGGCTCTGCTGGATTCCTTCTTCATACCGGGTTTGATTCCTCACTCCTCCACTTGAAGCCAGCTGGGTGACCTTGGGTCAGTCACAGCTTCTAGGAGCTCTCTCAGCCCCACCCACATCACAGGGCGTTCTGTTGTGGAGATAATAATGGCATACTTTGTAAACTGCTCTGAGTGGGTGTTAAGTCATCCTGAAGGACAGTATATAAATCGAATGTTGTTGTTATACAAAAAAATGCAGACTCAGAAACTGAGTTATCCTGGAACTGGCTAGGTGACAAGCCTCCTCTCAAACAGTTTTCTTTGTGCAGGGAATTTTGTTTGTATGGAAGAATTTGGAATCTAGAATTTACTTCATTTATACCCTGACTTTCTCCCCAATGGGAACCCAAAGCAGCTTACATCGTTCTTCTGTCCTCCATTCCCGCCCCTCCCCCTCAACCAACCCTGTGAGGGAGGTTAGGTTGAGAGTATATGACTTGCCCAAGGTCATCCAGAAAACTTCTATGGCAAAGTGGAGATTTCAACTTGGGTATCTTTCCCATGAGGAAAGGCTGAAGAGTCTGGGAGTATTCATTTTAGAAAATAGATAACTAAGAGGGGATATAAAATTTATAAAATGTTTATACATTACGTATAGGGTAGAAAGAGTAGAAAAAAAGAACTTATTCTCCTTCTCCCAAAATACTAGAACTCAGGGATGCCCAAGTTGATGGGTTAAGGGTGTCAGAACACACAAAAGGAAATACACACAAAACACAAGACCAAAAAGAATGCGTCCAGCTATGCAAACTACTTAGGAACTTCCTTGTTCATAAAGAATGAGGAAGTGCTATATACTTCACCATTTCCCCACCTCAGTCCTATATGCCATTTCCTCTTTATTACTGTATCTCCCAGATAAATCCAAAAATTTGTTTTCATCTTGCAAAAGACAGCCATTGACCGAACAAAGCAAAGATTCCTGTAGTTTAGTACTGGAACAGTACCTACAGAAGCTTTATTTCAATATTATGCTGGGCAGACCTGGATCCAGAACAGGCATATCTGGGAGAAGTAGAAAGTGAGATACAATACTGACAGTTGGGAGAAAAAGGAGGCTGAACTTGCTGGTGATAAGAACTTAAGTTCGAAATCTCAAAGGAATTGTGGAGGGGGAAGTATTTTACATATTCCATTACTAGGAATGTAGTAAAATGCATATTATGTACTACAACGGAGGGAAAGAAGATCCTTTAATCAATTTATAATCTAAAAATATAGCCCACTCTTTTAGATTAAGGAACAAAAGTGGTTACTCATAGCAAGTTGAGTAAATAGAATTCCACACCTTATTCATGCCTCTTTGTAACCTTCTTATAAATAGTTACACAAGATTTCTAGAGAACTAGACAGTTTCCAGTATCTTCTAGTTATACTGCTCCTGAATATGGAAGTTTCATGTTTTGGCTAAAGGGACACTGAAGACCTATCTTTTTAAAGTCATTATAGGACTTTCTTTGACATGAGTTTTTTTCTGCTTTCTACTCCTTTAAAATGGAATGTACGGTAGGAACCACACTCACAGCTCTGTCCAGCCAGATATTCTTTCTCCTAGTTGACATGTTACCTGGTACAGCATGTGGCAGTGGCAGGTGCTAAAGAAGATGATAAGCTAGTAAAGTTTTGCAAGAACACCAGGATCTAGTAGGCACTAGGCAGCACTCCAGAAACTGGTCAGTGGTCCTCTAATGTATTGCAGCTTACCTTCTGCCCAACCGCATCTAGAAGTGGCATATGAAGAAACTACCTACAGATTTCCTGAATATGCAAGTTCAGTTTTTTCTTTTGTATGTCTTTATAGATAAACCGCAGAATCATGTAAATTTCAATAACAAGAGTTTTCATGACTGAAGTTCTTGTGTTCTACAACAAAAGTTCCAGTCTATGTAAGGCACAAATGACTGGAGATCACATTAATAATTTGATATATATTTATCTCAATACAGAAGTCGGCAATCTATGCCCTGAGAAATTTAGAGATCAATGAACTTTTAGTCTGCATAAAGTTTAAACAGTGACAGTGTTAAAAACAATGTTTAGACTTGGGGGGGTGGAATCCTATGTATCCTAAATTTATGTTCACCTTTCAGGATGGAGGGGCTAGCTTCAAGATCAATAAAAAGAGATTTGGTCCCACAGCTGTCTAAACTTTTCCACCTGAGAAAAGGCACCACTGTAAAATTTATTTTTACAATATAATGCTTATGGGTACTGCATATGTCATTGTGGGTGCACAATTGCTATTAGCGTCTTACCGAAGAGCTCAGCCATTCAGATTTCAATAGCATGATGTTAAGTAATGGTTGGTCTGAAACTTAACATCACCTCCTATATAGAATCATTCTAGCCATATAACATCCATAATGTTTGCTCCTCCCTCATATTCCATTACGAAACAACAGAAGCCATTCACAAGACTGAACAGCATCCAGCAGCTCCCCCAATTCAGTGTTTTGTAGAGGATAGTGTTGGACTCCAATCTGGAAGACTCAGGTTTAAATTCCCACTCTTTCATGGGAGCTTGCTAGCTGACCTTGGGCCAGTGACAGCCCAACCTACTTCACAGGGTTGTTGTGAGGATAAGATGGAACAATGTAAGTTACTTTGGGTCCCACTGGGGAGAAAGGAGGGGTATAAATGTAAATAAGTAAGTCTTTGTTCTACCTCCTGGGGTGGATGGCTTCTCTGTGGATGACCCCTGCGCTACAGACAATACACACATTCTGCAACAAATATACTCTGGAAACATTTTGCAAGTACATCTACTGCCTAGAGCAAAATATGATTGAAATCTGTTCTAGAGAATGCCAACAAATCTGAATTTTTTTTTGAAAAACAAGTTACAAACTAGAAAGATGTGCCTCATATGTTGATACCGCAAGGGGGTATAAAATAAAAAGGCCTGTACTGAGTGCCAATCATCTCCAAACTAACTTGAGGACATACAAATTTTTCTAAGTAGCACAAGTTGCATCACAGAAATGAAGTATGTCTGCCAGCATGTAAAAATGTTGACTTATATTATGCCATAATAACTAGGTAAATATACAAGGCAGCAACAACTCTCAAAGCATATCATTGGTTTCTGATAAATAAGTTGGCCTCACCAGGCATGGGCCAGATATTGCTTCGTCCATCCTGGAAGTTAGATATTAGATGAGGCTAACTGCAAGGTTATCTTATACTGTAAATATTTACTAAAGACTCAGCTCTAGTTGAGTTTCAGGAATTCTAGATCTTCATCACAAGGGATATTTTTTCCATTTCCAAGGTGCTTCAGCTTACAAGATGATTTTGTCTTGATAATCCAACAATTAATAATAAAATAATCTATCATGTCCTACATGTCATAATCATACCATGCAAAGAACTCTGACCTGTCCCAATTTGCTAACTCACTGCTCATCAGCAGGATGCAATCACTTGTTAAGCAACAGAAAGATTTCAGTATCTTTCATAAGACTATTTACAAAACACTGCTTGTTCTTCATGCTAAATTTCACTTTTATCATATGTGTGCACAGCCATAATTAAATGCTATTCCACAATGTAAAGCAAAAATTTTGTAATTCAGTAACCCAAATTCTAGGACAAAAGCTGATAAATTCTGTTTAATTGCATTATTTGCTTATGTTGCAAAATTGATTGTATTTCTGGTGGTAACAGGCAATCAGAGTCCAGTATCCTCCTCTAATGTCCATCATTTCACTAGGCATAACACTTTCAACACATACACGAAAGCTGGAATATAACAGAGGAGTTAGCCATGTTAGTAAAGAGGTCAGCACCTTTAAGACTAACTGTAATGATTTCAAGAAATGGGTGCATGTATCTTTAAATGCTTGATGAGATAGGTGCAGAGTGGGGGTGAAAGAGAGGAATGAGTGAGTGATATGATTGGTTGATGACTGAGAGTGGGGGCAGAGTGAATGCAGTTTGAGACTGACAAGAGAGAGAGAAAAGTTTCAGTCAGAAGAAAGCAGGCTAGCTGTGTGCTGCCTGAATATGCTGAAGTGTTTATGAGAGAAATATAACCTGTGTGGAACCTAAACTGAGCATGTTTGTGAAAGGACACTCAATCAGGGAAAGGGAGGCCAGCTGTGTGCTGCCTGAGCAGGCTAGCTGTGTGCTGCCTGAGGAGTTTAAAGCATTTCTGTGAGACAAATATTGAGTTATAGAAAGAGGCTAACTGTGTGTGAAGCCTTGGAAGAGATCTGTGTGAACGAGAGTAAATGAAGTAACTTTAAGAACCGAGAACTACTTTTATGAAACCAATACGCTTCTTAACTAAATAAAAGTTTATTTTGTTTTTTATATCGCAGTGTAGCTGTCATTGCTATATCCCATTCCTATCCTCAGGGCCACATAGAACCACGAAGGAGCCTGACGCTTTGGGAACGTTACCAAAGGGAAAATTTAAATAAAATATCTTGGAATAAAATATTCCTGGTGGCAGCAGACTACCCAGAGGGTTAAGGGATAGATTAAAAGAAAAATCTACCCTAAGGAAAGTAAATGTCATAACACTAACCAATACACATGGGCATGAATTGAAACATGAATCAAATTTCATGACGAATTGAGCCGATTTGTGTATCGCGAAAATGTGTTTTGTGGGGCCGCATTTTTCACGAAATCCATGACTTTTGGGGCCAATTCATTCAACTTGTGAATGTTTTGTAATGCCAGACAGGCTGGCACCAATCCATTGATTCCCTAGACAACATAGGCCCGGAATGTCTACAGACCGTTTGTTGCCATGGAAACCCCAATCTTTGCCCACATAACCTTGATAGGCAGCTCTCCCTGCCAACCTGAGAGCTCCCATTCTGTTCTATGAGAGCAACGAGCAGGGGGGAGATGGGCCTTCTGTAGCCATGGGAACACCAATCTCACCCCTCCAAACCCTGTTAGGCAGGTCTTTCTGCCAACCAGAGAGCTCCTGTTCTGCTCTACGTGTGTGTTTCTTATATAAGGCACCGCTCTGTGCCTTTTGCTTTCAGTTCCAGTAGACAGAGGGAGAAGAAGGAGATGTTGCTGGGATTTGGAGTGAGTGAGAGTGGATTTGGGAGCTTTTGGGCTGGATTTGCTGCTGCTTCAAAAGAGACAGAAAAGCCTCTTTCTTATTTTCTGCTCTTGACCTTGCTGGGAAGATTGTTGGGTGAGGTTGCCTTTTTTTCTCCACCCTCAGGGCATTGCCTGGCTCTGGGGCCTAGCTTGACAGAGGGCCCCCCACCCACCCCGAGCCCGTGGCACCCAGGGGAGACAGAAGAGAGGCAGTCTCCTGGTCAACGTATTGCAATTTTCAACAAAATTGGAAGGTGGCTGGAGGAGAGCCTACTGAAATATCCCTGCGAGTTTGGCATCTCTGGGTATGAAGGGGGCCATTGCAGAGCCCTGGGATCTAATGAATCACGAACCTAATGAATTGTTTCACGAAATGGGACAATGGGTTGTGGTTCGTGGAATGTGACGAACCACGAAACTCAATGTTCGTTTTCCCCCCATTTTGTGGCCATCTCTACTAACCAGCTTTGTTGTTGCAGCTTTCAAGAACTACAGCTCTCTTCGTCACATGCATCTGACTAAGAGAGCTGTAGTTCTTGAAAGCTTCTGCAACAACAAAGCTGGTTAGTCTTAAAGGTGCCATTGTACTCTTTACTATTTTGAAATATAACAGGTTACTGAACTTTGCATGTAGTACCAATTGCTGCTCATGTATGCATCCAGAAGTTGAGTACACGTAGTCCCTCCTTTAATTACAGGAACAAACATTCTAATTAACTTTATTTAAATTTCATTATCAACACAAAGTATTTCTAAAATAGTAATTACTGTTTACAGGCAGAGATGTCATTAGCACGGGGCTATGTAGTGCCCATTCGTTTGCTGACCCATGTATGGGTTGCAGTACATTATCTGTCCGCTTCCCTCCCCCTGTATGTTGATGGGCAGGAATCTGGAATTGACCCTGTCTTGGGACAGTTATTATCTGTTGTTGATTTGATGATGAACTGTTGTTTTATGAATTGTTTTAATATTTGTATTATATTTTTATAACTGCTGTACCTCACCCTGAGCCCGCTTGTGGGAAGGGCAAGTTAGAAATGTTAATAATAATGATAATGATAATAATAGAACAATCAAGAAGTCAACTGGGACTGGCTTCATACAGATTGCTGGGCAGTAAGCTTCAGGCTGACCTGAATTATAGAATCTAAGCAATAACCGCCTTCATCATAGTATACAGTGAAGCTGGTATTTTGGACTGAAATTTAAAGGCTAAAAACATTATGTGAAACATTTCTGTCACAGTTTATCATAACTAGGGTCTTCTACCAAACCAATCAAGCGAAGAGGCGGCAAAGTTTACAAGCCATGCTGCTATTTAGATGAAAGTTAGGTGTAGCACTTATACTTTGGAACAGGCTTGCATTTGAAAACAACAGTCTGTGATCATCTCAACACAAGGTTTTCTAAAATAAGAACACCACAAAGAAGTATTGATTACAGATTATTAACCCAATACTTTTGCCCAGTGCTTTCTTTTCTAAAAAAAAAAAAAAGAGGTGCAGGTACTCATGATGTTCAATGCCTTGGCATTCCAAGACCATCAGCCAAAAGAGGTATCAGTACCGTGGAAAGAGGTACCAGCAGGAAAAATAGACCTGTTTTTGCCAGGACTAAAGCCCTCCCATCAAGGACAACTAGAGAAAAATCTTGTAAGAAAAATGGCTGTTTTCCATTTATTATTGGTTAGCCTAGCCTAATGCATGTTGCTGAGTTTGACTGTCAAAGGCTTATGCAAGCAAATCCATATAAGTTATGAGTTGCAAGACATAAATTTACCACATAAATAAGCACACTTTCCCAGCATACCTTAAGGCAGCTGTTCACAAACAACAATAGTCCATACTGTGCTTAGAGATGATCTATTAAAGCAAATCCTGATGATGTCAAGCAAAAACTCAAATCTTTATGCACTGTGAAGTAGTTAAGGAGAGCAAGGCGATTAGAACCCACAACCCAAAGAGTTTGGCAGAAGTGTGATGGCTTTCCATGTCACAGATAATTCATCATTATGGCTACCATTTTAAGCAGCCTTGCATTCAGCTGGCATAAATTTGTCCTGACAAGCATTTCAGTGATGTGGAGTTTGCAAAAACAAAATGGAATTTTCCCTTCCCCCTTCACATGTCTTCTTTTGACCTGAGTACACAATGTAGTTGCTTTGCAAAAAAATGTAATATTACAATTTGAATCTTTTTCAAACAGCCTTTTCATGCAGTAAGCACAAGTTAAGAAAACATGGCAGTTCAGAAAGAAGCTAGCCAGCTGGCCAAAACATTGCTCTGTGATGCAACAGAATTCTAAATGCACCTCATCCTAAGAAGAGGAGGAGACCTGGATGTCCTTCAATTCAAGAAATTCAGCTGAGATGTGAGGTGGGAAGTACAGAATAACCTTTTAATTTATAACCCTATCCCATGAAATGTTGCTTAAGAAGATCTAACTACATATGAATCTTGTAGCAATCAGCAGGAACACTTCTTTGGTTTAACTGTAACAGGCATGCACTCCAGTGATGGCATCACTGACTTCATCCAGACCATAATGTTCTCTTGAACCAATTATAAGGGTGGGATTAGAAAGGGGGGTTAACAACCACACTTCTACTAAATTTCGCCAAGCGCAAAACCAGACAATAGAAATTCAGGAACTAAATTCAAGTTAATGAGGTCAAGCCTTGATCTTGTCCTGGATCTTCCAACCTATGGCGGAGTGGAGAGACCTGCCACTTCCTCTTTCCAGTTCCAGTAACCTTTATTGGCATAATCACTTCCTTTTTCCATATTAGTAGCACTTAGGTGAAGTGGCTGGACCAATAAAGCCTGGCTGTTCTAATCCTCTTAACCGCAACCTCTCCTTTGTCCATCACCATATTCCACCCTCCCGACTCGCCTTATGCCTGCTCCCTTCACCTCAGTACTAGCGGCACCGAAGGAACGTTTGACTCTGGAGTCTGCAGTGCCGGGCACACACGATGTGGCAATAATTCAGCAGCAGGAGACAGCAAAAATAAAGAGGAGCTCTTCGGCACCTTAAAAACCCACAACATTTCATTCTAGCATATACTGGACTGGAGCCCACTTCATCAGACGCATTAGTGAGAAGCATTTCAGACCCACTAGTGAAGATCCATTCATTGCATCTGAAGATGAGAGTTCGACTCCAGGAAATAAAATTTGGTCACGTCTTTAATGTCTGCTTTTAATTGGAAGTAAGCGCCTATGAACATAGTTGGGCTTACTTCCGAGTAAAAACTGCTATGATTAAGCGGGAATGCAGCACTTCCTCTTTCGCACCTGCCGGTTTGGGGGAAGGAGAAGTAGGAACGTGAAACAAACTAAAGCGAGCGAGAGCAGACCCCCGATGGGGGGCGCCCAGCTCCTGAGAGAGACCGAGGGAGAGTCCACCAGTTCGCCTTCCCCGCGGTCTCTTTGAAAGAAGAAGCGAGCAACTGACGAAGTGCCAGGCAGCGGGTCTCACCATGAAAGTCCCCGGTGTCGGCCACCACCGTGGTGTGCTGCTTCAGTTGCTCCAGAGCCGACTCCATCTTCTGCCTCTTCACGGGCGAGACTGACATGGCCCCTGGCGAAGGGAGAGGGCGCGCCGCCGCCTCGCGAGACCCTTATATACCCTCGGAGGAGCTAAGGCCGGCTCGCGCCACCCGAGGCTGTCACAGGCCAGCCGAAAATGGTGGCCGCGCGAGACTGGAAGGGGGAGGAGCCAAGCAAGCTCGGTCGGGCGCTTAAGTCGAGTCCATTTCCCCATTCCTCTCCCTCCGCTCCACGCCTCCACAGGCTCGCTGAAAGGAGGGGGCTGCAGCACGAGAGCGCGGGAAAGGATGAGCGCGCAGACGCACACGCGTGCTCTCCGCCTTCTTTTATTCTCTCCGCAGCCAATCACGGCCAACAGTTGATCGTAGGCGGTGGGAGAGTTGGTGGTACCCGCGCAAGGAGAAGGAAGTAGCCAATCGCAAGACAGAGGACAGAGAGGCGAGGTGTCTGAGTGGCTGCCCTCCTCGCTTATCCCTTCTCCATTTGTATGAGGAAATCCATCGAAAGGAAATGTTGCACCAAATAGCCACGATTGTAGCTGTCGGGAGGTTGTCATCCCGCCTTCTTGTTATGCACTTCCTCATGCGCGTTTACTAGCAGCCGAACACAGAGGCGTCTCTTTGGCCTGAACAAAAAGTGGCCGGGAACGCTTCAGCTGCTTAATTTCTTTGTACATGATCGCTCTTAAGGGCATGGGAGCTGGCAGAACCAAAAGAAAAACTGGCAACTGTCGTTGCTAGTGATGCCAGGCTCTAGGTGGGGCCTGGAGATCTCCCAGAATTATAACCAATCTCCATTTACAAAGATCAGTTCGCCGAGAGAAAATGGCTGCTTTGGAGTGGGGACCGTATGGCATTACGTCTTGATAGATTACTCTATTCCCCAAACCTTGCACCTCCAAATCTCCAGGAATATCCCAACCTGGAGCTGGCAACCCTACATAGATTTGACTTTTCCCCCCGGAAGATCGGAGTCCATTGCATGGACTCCTTTCCTTAGATGTTCAGGATTAACATTAAGTCAAGACTTCTATACTGCATTTAGACATAACAAAACACCAATATTAAGCTGGAGTGTGTAGGGACCTATTATGGTTGTGTAAATGCAGCCACATACATATGTGATGGGTGTTTTCCACACAGGGATGGGATTTTGTGGTTATCCCAGTTGCTGCTGTGTCTGCAGATTAATTTTGGGTCTAACCAGATTTGAGAAAGATTGGAGATAACCTGGAGGAGTCCATAGAGGTGCACAGTTCCGTGCAGAAACTGGAAAAAATAGCTTTCCCAAAGCAGTGAACTTCGGGCGGATAACCTGTGTGAAAGTCACTGGGGTCTTGCACATCTTGGCTTCATGTCAGTTTTTTGTAATGTCTGAATGCAGTTGTGTGGCTCAGATGGTCTCATATTGCACTCTCAGCTATGCATAAACCCAAGTGTGGCAAATTAGAAATCTTTCCAAGCTTTTATCATGTAGTTCAAACATGGCATATATTTTCTAGACACACCACTCTATATTATGTCCTCTACACATGAAGACACTTTTGTAACCTTCATTGATTCTTCGGAGGAAGTATCATGTACTGATTCTGAGCATGTTATCACTAATATGAATTAGAATCCTCACATAAATACCATGTCCTGAAGTGGAAAATACGCATTATTTCCAGTTTGTAGGTATCCCAATTGTTGGTTTGAAGGAAGGATGTTTAAGAAATTGAGTGACTGCACTAATCCAGAATTTGGTTTCCACTGTGTTGGAATATAAATCCAAATCAGTTTCCTCCAATAATAGCAGAAAGTCGCTGCTTGGATTGAAGTCCTTTGGCAAGTAGCCATTGGATCAATATCTAAATACCAAAAAGGAATGGTTCAACTGTACTAAGTTTTTAAAGGAAAGAACAGCCTACAACAGGAGATGATCACCTGATGAAATAGTTGTGTACAGATTATATGATGAAATAAACTTGCTTACAACACTTTATGAAATAATAACCCAGTTACAGCATTTTCACATGGGAGGTTTAAATGGGCTTGGTCGAAAATGGTTTGTGGCACAAATATAAAATGCATCTACATTCTAGTTCCATTCCATATTCTCTACCCTTCTAAACCCATTGACTTCAATGAATTAGCCTCACTAGCTAAAGGTTTGAGATATCTTGTCCTTCCTGAAGATAAGCTGTTTGTTGTTTGTTCTGGTCCTTCCTTTGGTGATTTATATGTGAAAGGCCAGAGGACCCTTCAAAAGGTCCCAAACAACTAACAACTTTTATGGCCTTATCTGTTCTCTATCACAGAGGGTGAAATCTTGTCAGGAAATGCAACTTTATTTTGCAGGGAGGGAGGCAGGGAGGGAGGGAGAGCTAATGGAAGATTTCTTTTTCCCAAAATATAGTTGGTTCTCTGTTTCTAACATGAGCCAAAAAAGGCCTGGTTCCAACCCACTAACAAATTCTGACAACATGTACAAAACTTAATAAATTCATGCAAAATATCTGGATAAGCCCATAAAGCAGAAAATCCTAGGGATTTGGGGGTAGAGCTGAGGGAGAGTTTCGTTTGGGGAGAGGAGAGACCTCAGTAGGGTACTGTGCCATAGAGTCCACCTCCAAAGCAGCTGTTTTCTACAGGGAAACATCTCTTTCATCTGGAGGTCAGTTGTAATGCTGGGATATATCCAGCCACCACCTGGAAAATGGCAACCCTTCCTATCTAACTTTTTGCCTTTAAAAATATTTTGTAGAGTAAACAAAAGCCTTTTATATATAATATAAATCACTTAAGTATAATTTAATTCTTGTCGGCTAACATATATCCAATGTATTTTTTTTTTATGTGACAGGTTTGTTATCCCAAAACAAACTTCTGCTTACATAGACGAGGAATTTCAATGCATTTCAAAACATGGTTATATTTTCCAATGAATTCTTGCAATATCTTTCTAGGAGGACCCCTGCTGTGGGGAGGCTGAGGGCCCCCTTGGGCAACCAATGGCAAACTCACATGAGGCACTCAGTTACAATGGCAGCTGAAGCACAAGACTGCTCACCCTTCCTGTTTTATCCTATTGCAATTTCCATGATTCTTTGGGCCTTTGTTCCTGTTTACTAGTATGTATTTGTGTGTTTATCAAGAATTTTTAATAAAAAAGGAGTCACGGTTTAGATAAATAATTTACAAATAAATGTTACAGAAGAATTAAGAGACTCTGAAGGAAGATACATGACTTTGAAAATCAAGCTCCCAGAAAGCAAGATATACACACTAGTGACAATATGCCTCAAACAATGCAAGAGAAAAAATTATGAAAGTGTTTTTCAATCATTCTTAGATTTTCAAGAAGAGACATGAATGAAGTAATGGATCTTAAAAAAGATAAGTGAAAAAAACAAAAACAAAGGCAAACTTCCCCAAAATGTGTTTAATTATGTTACAACGGGAAGATGCTTGGAGGATCAAAAATCTCAGTGCTAGAGACTACTTTCTTTTTTGAAAGACACCAAACATATTCAAGGATTGATATGTGCTGGATATAAAAAACCTTAGTTATTAATCTAGCGAGTGCAAAGATACAACCAAAAATCTTTGCTGATCACAATCAGTAATAACTTGGGAACAAAGCAGAGGTAGAAGGGGAAGATGAAGATTAATCTTTTATGACAATAAGACACAGTAAAAAAGGGTTACTATTATCATATAATGTTTACTGTTTACAGTATCATTGTTTATTACATGTTTACTCTTTTTCTTTTGATGTAATTATAATTGTGATATTGTTTTTATTTATTTTTTCTGTTCTGTTTCTATTTATAAAAATATTTTTCATTAAAAAAGAATTTATACACTGCCTTAAAAAACCTGTGGCCCACACAAAGTAGCTTAGTTCTTAACCTAGGCTGACTCCACCCACTTTCAATGTAGCATCAGTCAGACTACAATGCCTCTATTGGGCCCAACATACTTGCTTGGCTCCAATTTACATTTGGGGGATGTTAGAAGAGGAGGACTTGATGTTGTCCCTTTCCTCAGGTTTCAGAGGGGGACAAACCAGAGAGTTAGAAAGATAGAAAGGTTAGGGCATCTGTTTACTGCATTGAACTATCCTTTGATGTGTAGATTGCTAATCTCAGGACTTCCTCCTCATGACATCCTTCTCTTCTTCCCTTTGTCACACTTCTACCTTTTCTCTCCATCTTGTACCATGGATGCAGGATTTGTCCTGCCATCCATGTCCATCTTAGACTAGATAGGTAGATAGGAATCTATCTCGCCACTTTCCTATAATAAAGAATTCTTACTTCTTTTCTAAACCTAAGGCAAGTGTAAGTTTGTTATTTTCTTGCACTCACACCAGCCACCATGCTCCAACCACCCATCACGTTTTCTCTGCAATCTACATTACTTTGTTAAGGACCAGTTTCTGTTCCTTTTAATTGGAAAAAGTAAGTCTCTATTTTATTTTACTTTTCAGTTACATTATCATTACATTGTATTTTGGAAATGGAACACTGGGGAAGGGTAGGGCCTATGTTTCCTTGTTAAAATAGTTTTGCTTGTTTGCTTGCTTGCTGCTGCTGCGGTTTTTGCTGAGTGCGGGATGGGTCTATATATCTTTGACTGAGAACAGTTTTTTCTTGGCAGTGTGTGTGTGTGTGTGTGGCTGCTTCAGCCACTCCTAAGGTCCCTCTTTCAATTTCATTCCATTTTAAATGGTGAGGTGGTATCTATTGAAGAAAAGGACAATTCTTAAAATGGCAGCCTGGATGTGTCTCTTTGGAGCAATGAGAAAGCCCATCTGCACAAACAAAATTGGGGGGGAAGGATGCAGATCAGAGGCCTTTTTAAAATTTCCTTTTGCCCTGTGTGCAGCCCAGAGAGAACATTGGCAAGGAATGTTCATGTTCATGCTCTTCATTTTTCTGTTACCTAAAATGGTGTGGTATAGTTTCAAAGGGGCAACCAACTAGCTAATGTTTAGAGAAGAAATTGGGGGAAAAATTGAGTAGCACTTTCAAAACTACAGGAAATGTATTGCTGTAGGATTTGGGGATTCTTTTGGTAGATATTTTGTGTCTTCTTCAAGCCTGTGATTTTCTATGTTTGCTGAAGTGAATGCTGAACCAGTTCCTTTTAAAATTTAATTAATGGCCCAAGCAAGCCTGTTAAGCACTCTTTTAAAATGTCTATACTCTAAAGAGTTGGTCAAGTAGATGGTATTGACAATTGCAGCTACAACTAACATAAACTGGTTTCAAGCATATAATAGTATTATTGCACAGTGGCTTACTTTGCCCAGTGGTTGTTTGGATTAAAAGCTATAAAACACTTTGGCAAATTTGAAATGCTATTACAAAAAGTTAGAAGCTCCAGGGACTACATCCTGCCTGCACACCCCAGGCAAGCCTGTCCCAGTAGACATTCACACATATTTGCCAAGGTCCAGAATATAACATCTAATGTGTTCAGGCCAGAATATTCAAACAAGGAAAATGTCTGTATCAGCTACTACCAGAATTAGCTAAACTTATCAGAATACACCTTATCATACCTGTTTCCTCCTACACCTCAGAAAGTTCATTCCTATGCCTTCGTAAAATAAAGACCTTTCTATGGTCAAGCATGAGACAGGCAAGGCTCAAACACATGGCTCTTCTTCATGGATATAAACAGTTTTCTCAGAAAATTTGTCTTAATGGTATAGCTAATGAGTTCATTCAAAGAACATCAATTAGAACAAACACATTCAGTGTAACTTAAAATCCTGGGTGGCATAACTGTGAGTTTTCTTTGGGTCAGGCTCACAGGATAGTCACGTGATGTCGAGCTGGAAGGATGATTGGATTTGCTACTGTTGGGGCAATATCAGCCGCCCTCAGGCGCCCTCCTACCTGAAGCAGGCCATCATCATCGAGGTAGGGGTTCAATTTGAGTAGCGTACTGTTCTTTGGTATAGGTGATCTCTTCTTGGCAGTCTCAGGTTCTTCCAGGTAGAACTCATGTTGCACTCTTTGGAGGATCAGGATCTCCACCCTGCGTCACACTTCTGGTGAAGTTGGCCCTGTGTTCTGGTGACAAGTGAAGTGGATAAGGCGTGCCACCCCTAGAACAAGTGGTGTCCATTTGGAGAAGCATTCAAATCGCCATGCTTCCAGGTAGCAGCCAGTCCTGATTTCCACTTTCATGCAGGTGGCTTGAGGCCGAACATCATTGTCCTGGTCTGGGTCTAGGAGCTCATCGTGTTCTTCCTCGTGCCGTAATGAGTTGTCTGGATGCAGGAGGACTCAGTCAGCTGAGAGGCAGGGACAGACCACGTTGCGTGGTTGGCTGGATTCTGATCCGTAGGGACATGTCGCCACTGTTCAGGGCGGGAAGACTGTCGGATGCGTTCTACTCGGTTGCTAACATACACGTAGAACTGATGGCTTTGTGTATGTATCCAAGTACTACTTTGCTGTCCGTGTAAAAGGTAGTGTCATCAAACATAAGGTCCATTTCTCTCTCTATCATTTCTGCAAGCTCTACAGCAAGCACAGCACTGCATAGTTCCAAGCATGGGATGGTGTGTCCCTGTTGTGGGGCTAGCATGGCCTTTCCCAGGATGAAACCCACATGGACATGGTTCTCACCACTGACAACCTGTAGATATGCCACGGCTGCGATAGCCTTCATTGATGCATCTGAGAAGATGTGGAACTCTCTGCGGGAGACGGTGGCAGGCGAGACTGGTACGTAGGTGCGTAGTATGTGGATGGCTTGCAGGCAGCTGAGCGAGTCTCTCCAGGCCTCCCATTCTTTTCTTTGGTTATGGGGAAGAGGCTCATCCCAGTCCCTGGTACCTAGGGAAAGAGTACGTAAGAGATGTTTCCCTTGGATGGTCACTGGTGCAGCAAACCCCAAGGGATCGAATAGGCTGTTCAATGCTGACAGGACTTCTTGTCGTGTGAACTGTTTCTCTTGGGCAGGCGCTCGGAAGGCGAAGGTGTCCTTCTTCAGGTCCCAACTGAGTCCAAGGCTGCGTTGGAGGAGGGGAGTGTCACCACCCAGGTCTAGATCCTGTAATCCTTTGGCGTGGTCTTCTGGGGTAAATGCTTCCAACACCTTGGTGCTATTGGATGCAATTTTGTGCAGCCTGAGATTAGCTACCGCCAGCATTTGTTGTGTTCTCTTTAGCAGGTCCACAGCTTATTCTGGAGTGGGCATGGACTTCAGCCCATCATGCATGTAGAAGTCCTGTTCCACGAATCGCCTTGCGTCCAGGCCGTACTTCCTTTCTCCTATGTGTGCAGTTTGATGCAACCCATAGTTGGCAGTTGCTGGGGGCGGTCGGTTGCCGAATACGTGGACTCTCATGCGATATTCTGTGATGGTCTGGTTGTATTGCTCGTCTCTGAACCACAAGAATCTCAAGTAGTTGCGGTGATCCTCTCTGATGAGGAAGGAGTAGAACATCTGCTGGATGTCTGCCATGACAGCTATGGCTTCTTTCCTAAAGCAGATGAATACGCTGAGGAGGCTGTTGGTCAGGTCCAGTCCAGTTAGGAGGGCCTTTGTTCAGCGAGAACCCCTGGTATTGGGCACTGGAATCAAAGACCACTCTGATCTGGTCAGGCTTTGGGGGATGGTACACCCTGAAGAATGGCAGGTACCAACATTCTCCTCCCTCTTGCAGTGGGGGCACAATTTCTGCATGGTTATTCTGCAACATCTTGTCCATGAATTCCACAAAATAGACCTTCATCTCAGGCTTTCTTGCCAGGGTTCTGCGCAAGGTGTTGAGTCAAGATAAGGCTTGTTCATGGTTGTTGGGTAGTCGCTGTCTAGGTGTGCGGAAAGGAAGTGGGGCGATCCAACTCCCACAGTCATCTTGCTGAAGTTCCCTTTCCATTAACTGCAGGAATTGCTTGTCTTCCATAGATGGGGCGAGCACATTGTCATCTTTGGTTGTTTGGAACACTGTAGCTCCTAAGGCATAGTCCTCTTCAGTCAGCGTGAAGTGTTCTGGACATGGTTTCAAGTACGAGGCTCTCCTGTTATCTAGGACAGTTGTGGTGAAGATGCTCGTCTGGCTTGGCATCTGCAGACAATGTCTACGTACATTCCCCACTATGACCCACCCCAGATTGTACCTCTGGGCATGTGGGGTGCCAGGGGGTCCCATGAGCAGCTTGTGGCAAACCAAGAGATCAGAGACATCTATTATTAGCAGAAGCAAGATTTGGGCATGTGGATCTAGGGCAGGAATTTGATCTGCAATTGGTCGTAGATGGGGATGGTGGATTGCCACCTCTGGTGCTGGAATCTGGTCACGATCACCTGACAGGGCATCATATTCCAACAATGTTGGTAGAGAGAACAGGTTGCCGCCGTTGAGTAATTCGATCTGGAACTCAACGGCTCTCCTCCCCGCCATGCGCTGGACCCCAGCACACATCTTGAGAATATATGGAGTTTCGTCTCCCTGTACATTGAAGAGCTTGAAGAACTCTGGGCTGGCTAAGGACCAGTTGCTTTGACCATCTAAGACTATGTACATCTTCTGGGCCAATTCTGGGCAACCAGCAGGATAGACCTTGGCGAGACATATGTGATGGCAGGAGCTGTCGCTTTCCCCATAGCCGCACACTTGAATACAATGGACCATGACGATCTTGTCTTGGCCCGATGTATCTTCTTGGCTTGTGGTTGTAGATGTGGGCGTCGCTTCTGGGTCATGGTCTGGATGCATGGCAGTCAGGTGTGTGTCGCTACAGGTGTATGTCGCTACATAACACTTGACGCTGGCCTTGCAATCTGCAGCTGTGTGTTCCCGAGTCTTGCAACACTTGGGGCACACCTTGTGCTGTTTTAACAGGGCCGTCCATGCCTCCAAAGGCATCTCTCTGAATGCCTTCCATCTATTTGCCGGGTGTTTGAACTTGTGAAGCGGACAATAATGCTGCTGTGCAGGTGGCTGCTGAGCGTGTGGCTGCTGACTCGAGCTGGTTTCTTTCCAGAGTCGGATTTTGCTGGAGAACTGGAGACTCCTGTCTTCAGCATGGAGACCGCTGCCTTGGGCTTAGTCTCTTGCAGAGGTGCCTTCTCGAGGCAGGATTCAGAAGTGCACGTGGCGTATCCACACTGTGGATCATTACATGACCTAGCCAGCCAGCAAACTAAGACCACCAGGAATGAGAAAGGAGGATACTGCCCTTCATTTTCAACCTTGTAGGCATAAACTTCGTCGCCCCACCTGTATTGTAGTTTATTCCCTTTTTTTTTGCCATCATCCCTTTTGACCCCACCATTTCTGTAGAAATGCATCCTAAAGAGCTCAGAGTGGTATATGTATATACATTTGATTTTCACAAAAATTAAACTGCAAGGCAGTTATTTGTCCAAAAATACCCAGTGAGATTTGTGGCTGATTTGGGTTTCCTACATCAATCCAGCTCAGCACTCCAGCCACACTGGCACTCCAGAAAACATCTGAGCCACTGAAGTCAGTAGACATGGGGTTCAGGACTGTAGCATTACTAATATTGTTTTAAAGCTCTTCCAGAGAATGCAACTGATTGTGTGACTTAGCAGGAAATCCCTAGATCGAGTTTCTGACTTTTGTATTGGCATGCCCTAAGCACTCACAGCTATTTAGAAACTATAAACTAAAATGTGGGCTGTAATTCTAATTACATTTTGCATTGGTGGAATCTTGCTAGCCATGAACATTCTTTTAGCATGCTCCTTTCTCTATTTAAACAAATATGTGATTGCACTGGATGCCTATCTTGTGACTTTTAGCACACTATGGATTGGCCTACTTTATTAATATGTTCCAGGAAGTTAGTGTAATTCCAATTCCTTTTATTAGACCATTTCCTGTTAATTCAAGTTTCACAGTTCATCTATCCTTTTAGATATCCTTTTGATGTTCTTGACCAGCAAGAAAACTAAGCTGCAATTATGCTAATGTATGCTGGTATATAAGGGACTCGTGCAAGGACGCACAACATCTGTGTGTGTGTGATTGCCTTCCTGAATTAACCCAGTTTTTGCCACAGAGTTGGAAGCCTCCACTATCCCCTGCATCAGGGAGATATAAAATGCTGTATTCCCCCTCCATTATACTGATTATTAGCCCTGGCAACCAGTGATGCAGTACACTGACGATTTCCATGAGTTATGTACGCACATACCCCTTTGAATTTTTCTTTGGATATCATTATGCCCTGGCCAAAAAGCAATCTGTCTCTGTACATGCATCAATGCAGAACAACTAATTGTGATCAGTTCAGCTGTAGATGTTCTTCCAGAAGCAACTTGGATGACTAAACCGGCATAGTGTTTGTACAGATTAATAACTTTTTTGATATTTACCTCCAATTTTTGCAGATCCACATATGATATGATTACTAGGCTGGAATAAGTGAACTGTTCTTCAGTAAAAGCGGTCAAAATGGTTTGCATTTCTTTTTTCCAGCTTAAAACAATGTTTTCAGACTCTTGAAAAATGTTGATATTTGTTAAGTTTTATGTGGGCTTCAAAACTGATTAGAATTTATTTTCAATTAACTTTTGATAACCAATACAATTTGTTTACTAGAAATTAACAATTGAATCAAATATACCTTAAGCTACTATTTGTCCTGGTGAGGAAAAATACAGATGCTATACGTGAAAGGGTCCCCACCCCAAATCCAGCCCCCTTGCAGCTGCTTTTATCTTCTTAAAAAGTGGGAGATTGTGACCATTATTGTATCTCACCAAGTTGTTCTTCTGCATATAGCTGTGTTCAAGCAAAACATGCCCCCTTGATGTACAAAACACGAATGTTTTCATCAAGGGCAAATAATTGTCATAAGTCTGGCTTCAGCATCTTGTAATGAACATACATGAACAAATTTTGAACGTGCCCTCTTGAACCAAATCTGGACAGTCTCAAACTGAGGGAGGGTCAGGAAGTTATTTAGAATAAAGGAAGATTTGTGAGAAGACAGTTAGCTCCCATCTTGGATTTAGCACAAAAACTCCAAAATGAAACCCCTCTGTGGGTGGAAGAACCTCAAAGCAGGAAAGCGTTTTGATGGTGCGTTCAAAGACAACAGGCTAAACTTCAGTGACTCAGGCTTTATTGAAAGCAACTCCGGAACAGACCAGCTGCAACTATAACGCCTCCTTTAGCTCTCTGACCTCTGACCAGAAGCTGCATTTCCAGTTCTTTATTAAATAGATACAGTCTATGTTGCAGCACTCTCTATTCTAATAGAAAAGAGTAATGAACTTGTAAGGTAACTGGGGGAGGGGCATATCAAAGCTGTCCTCTGCTGATGAGATAGGCCATCTGCTTCAGGTTCAGTTAATTTGTCAGATTAGTACATACATGGGACTAGATTCGTGGTTAACAGCACCCAAATCATGGACCCCAATACCTATCTCTTCCTGGAATAAGGGAGGAGCAGTCTTCTCTAACCACTGTTTGCTACCTTTTGTCCTCACCCTCCTGGTTTAGCTAGGGTTGCCAGATGGCCTCCTTCCAAAACTCGACACACACACAACTGTTCCTCTGCACGTGTGCACTCTGGACCCCAGCATTATGATGTCACTTCCACAAAGTGACATAATTGTTGGCCTGGTGGCTAAACACACCTGCCAGTTGCTTCCCTGGCACATAGGCAGCTGGGTGAGCAGGCTAGCCAGCTGCTTTCCCAGCGCTCAGGAGGCTGGGCAAGCAGTCTGGAAGCAGGGGGGAGCTGGCACAGCTGGGCGGGACTGCCAGCCACTCCCCCAGGAGAGCAGGGGGGAGGGGCAGAGGCGGTGCAGAAAGGCCTGCTGGTGCTGCTGCCAGCTCCTGCAGACCAGCAGCCAGCTGCTCCTCACCCACACGCAAAAATGCCAGATATTTATATGTCCAGTATTTTAACCGTTTTTCCCCTGAACAGTCTGATACAAAAAACAGACTGTCCCGGGGAAAACTGGACACCTGGCAACCCTAGCTTTAGCTTTTCAGTCTTTTACTGGCTGGCCTTCTGCTGTGTTTCCATTTCCCATGTTAAATTTCCAGTCTCCTCCCGTGTCTCCCCCCTTCAAATCCCTGTCTCTGGTGCTTCCTTTTATTGTCCCTCTCTTCCACCTCCTCCTTTTGAGCTACATTCCTCCTTCCAGACCATTTCCTCCTGGCCAACCCTGCTTGGCTGGCCATGACTCAACTGGGCTTGGAGGCCACATCCCTGACACCCAGTGCCACCCATGCCTGTACTAGGGTTTGTTGCTTTCTGGTGCAGCTGCGGTTGTTAGCCACACATTTGCCCCTGGTGGCTGGCAGACTTTTGGGGTGGGGAAGCACTCGGCTCTCAACAGCATGCTTCTACTGGGATACAGGTAACTTAGTAGTGAGTGATGTAGGGCCTCCCTAAGCCATCCCACCACAGAGCTATTCTGTGTATGTCAACTAATCATGCAGATTTACATACCACTATATCACTTTTCTCCATATCACTAAAACACACACAGCATGTGTGGTAACAGCTTGCAGCTGCCTGTGATGATGGTGGCCAATTGACCCTGATAAGTCACTATGCTTAAAAAGGTTTTAGCACACGGGGAGGTTCAAGTAGCTGTACTGTCAGAAGCTGCCTTAGTTATTTCCATATGGCAATTATCTTCACACTGAGATGTTTTCACTAAAGCATATTATTAAGCATACTAATTAATTCTGCCCTGAGGAGAAACATGCATTATGAATGTGACAGATTGATTTGACTGAGTTTTAAGAATTAGTAAAATTTAACTAGATTGAAAATATTAAGGTCTATCACCTGGAATAACGGTCCATTTTTAATTTACAAATTAGAAATGCTTTAGAAATAAACCCAAGTAATATGTAAAAGTCTTTTAATTTTGAATCCAATTTGCCATCCTTGTTTACATACATACAGTTCAGGATCATTACATTAAGTCATGTTTGACTGAACAAATAAGGCAAGATTGTAATCTTGTTAAAATATATGCACATACTCAATTTGATACATTGTGAGCACTCTCAGAAGACAATGGTTTCTGAAGGGCAGCACTGTGGTGGGGCTTCTGATATGAGATAGAACTGATCTGTGGCTGCATTTCTGACCAGAGATAAGCACCACCAAACAGTACAAGAAAACTTTAATTCATAACAATACAGTCTAAAATTTAGTTACACCCTTCTAAATCCATCGAAATAAATGAGTTTAGATTGGATTAACTCTGCATATGATTGCACTGTGAATATGTTCCGTATGTATCTATAAAGGTTTAGAATGGTCCACTTTTATTAACATTAAACTGTGCTGGAGCACATGAGAGTGAGGAGGAAAAGGTAATTATATATTTCTTACATTTCTATCTTGAAGCTCACAGTTGTGCTTTGTTTCTATTTTGCTGCACTTTCATTATTACCAACTCCACATTAGTAGCCCTCTGCTTGCTTTTTCTGTTCTAAGAATCTGGTCTAACATTAAACAAAAATAAGTGTTTATTCTGCTGACTGTAAACTTGTCAGCTTCATATATAATAGATACTTTATACTAGCTCTGATTTTTAAAGTATGATTAAATTATTTGTGCACAGCTACCTTTAAAATGTAATATATAATGTGAAAACAGCATTTTCATTTAGTTACACCTTCATGGATTTTGGGTTATGAACCTTTCCTACCTATTTCTGTACAGATAATCTAAATCCATTGTGGCTAATGTACAAATAATAATAGCAGGCATAGAAACATCAAACAGTAATGTGTGTATAATCTAACGGCTTGGTCTTGCATAACTCCAGGCATATACAGAGTAAAGCATCTTAGAGAGAAACAACAGTATCATGGGCCTGCTCCTACCATTTACATTTTGCATGGTTGCCAACCTTTGTAGGACTTAATTTTAGAAGAAATTCATTTTCAGGCATCCAAAACTTGAATAAAAGAGCATTTAACAGCAATATTAGTTCAGATGTGTTTATCAAGCTTCTATTTCCAGATATGTGAGAACTTTAAAGCAAGGATATATGCAGCTTACAGTGACACAAGCTTCAGCTATTGTCATACATTGCCATCCCTAATCAACATGCATACTTCACATTGCTGGGTTGTGGGTTTCCAATGGAGTATGCTCAGAATGGAAATAGGTGGACTTGCAGTAAAACCACGTTTTGGACGGTACAACTCAGCATCTGAATAGGGATTCCAGGTCTCCCAATGGGGGCAGGGGATCCCCCACTCCCACCCTGCACTCTCTTCCACCACTCACCTGACTGGCGGGGCGGGGGAGGCGCGGGAACAGGCCTCCTGGGGCAACACAACAATGTCACTTCCTGGGACTGTTTGCAGCCCAAATTGGCCCACTGCAAAGCACATGCACAGTCCCACATGCTTTGCATGTGCACAAGTAGCAAAGAGAAAGTGAGTGCTGGCCCCTCTCCCTCTAGGAGGGTAAGGGGACCTGGCAACCCTACTTCTGAAGGCTGTTACTGCTTGTGGGATTTGGCTTATAGCTTATCAGGAGAGGGAGACAAAATCTGAGACCAGTAGCACTTTAAAGACTAACACGTTTTTCTTATATGGGATGGTAGTAATGAAAACAATGAAAATTTTGTTGTTCTCTAAGGTGCTCTAAAGGTCATCCGTAAGTCAGAAGTGACTTGACAGCATATAACACACACAAGGTGCTACTAGACCTGAATTTTGTAGTTCTTCTACAGACTAAGATAGCAACCCACCTGAAACCCATCTTTGCAGAGCTGTGTACCAGGTGAGGGCATACAGTGGCACTTTCATCTTAGTTTGATGACCAAAGATTCTGCTACTTATCAAATCCAAAATTTCTAACAACACAGGATTTCTGTAATGGTTATAAAAATCAAATTTGGGATTCCTTTATATAGTCTTCTAATTTCTGGGTGGGTAAGGAATGTGCTACATGCATCCTCTCAAGCTTTTAAAAGATATATAAGTTTCAATTTGTTACAATATTCTAGGAACCCAAAAGAATGGCCTCAGAGGCCATATAATGTGTATCCATCAACTAAAGTGAAGAATATTGCTGAATGAACTTTAATCTCATATTCTGACTCACCTTTTGACTAGTCAGGTCTTGCATTGTGAAATACTGTGGCTTGCACATTAGGGAGGAATGCCAAAACAAACTATTACACAGCTAATCCGGGCCCATCGCCTATTATTAACTTGCCAATGAAGTACAGGACAGCCCTTGTCAGTAAGGAAATCTGAATATCTCTCAGATTACTGAGAAAGAGGAAGAGTAGGGGAGAGAGATAAATGATAATATGTGAAGCACAGGGAAGTGCACGATGAGGACACTGGCAGTGCCACCCTAAACGGAGTTTTACCCTTCTAAGGCCATTTACTTCACTAGACTTCGAAGGGTGTCGCTCTGCTTAGGCTCTGTTAAAGATTTTGGGACAGGGAGCTGTTTTACAATCAATGAGAAATTAGTTTCTGACACACACCACTAAGTGCCATTTGTGATATAATATTCCATATATCTAACTTTGACAATTTGAATAATATTTATCTACCTAAATTAATCTGGGGAAAGATCATGGGAATTCCTTGTGATCATTATCAGAGCAGACTCTGTGTGATCTTGTCAAGAAAAATGGAGGCACCGAAGGTTGGTCCCAACTGCACTATGTAGTCTTGAAGGCATGGATGTGAGAGAAATTGGTCACCTGGCCAGGAGCTATTACACAGTACATCAGAATATATTTACATGTGGAGATATAACATTCAACTCATGTTGTCTTTTTTTCCTGGTGATAGTGTGGTAATGGTTCTGTCAAAATGGACCTGGATGTACTCTGGTTATCCTTAGTATATGATGGTTTTCCTATGGACTTTTGATGGCATATAAGACACAGTTGGGGTAGATGGCCAAATTCAAACAATTCGCTTGCCAGTTGATCATTACCTCATCCTGTGTTTACTCTTCTTAAATGTCCCAAAGTGGTCCCAGAAGTGGACATATGTACAATGTACAATGTACAAAAGTATATTGGAAGAGGTGGAATCATCTTAGTACAAACACAGGGACCTGGAACATTCTGGAGAGTTTTTATCATTATTTCAGTTCATTCTATGAAATTTTACTGTAGTGTGATGGGCCATAGAGGAAGTACACGTTATTTTTGTGGTCAGCTTTTGCTTCAATCTAGCCTTTGATCAGAACATGAATTTTTGTCTTCCTCATGTTCTGTGAACATCACACAGATAAAATTTCTGTATAAAATGTAGAAATATAAAAATAATACTTCATGCAATACTAGAACCTCTCTCCCAATGCAATGTCATGTTATTGAGGGAGCGCAGCCTCCCCTTTGCCAACAGTACTCAGGGAACAGTCAGTCTGAATGGCAATTTACATTGCTCACGTGCTGATCCCTGCAGTCTCTTTCACCTTAATAAGCTATTTTGTACTCCTTTTCCCTTTTTCTGCAAGTAAGTGTATATGACTAACAGATGAAAAAAGCAGATAGAACTTAAACAGCAGAATCAATCCTCTCCTGACGCCGCTTCATGATTTCTTGAAGCTCTGACTCCCCTCTGCTTTTCTGGAATAAAGAGAAAGGATAAAGAATATGAATGTTTTATTGAAATAGATCTCAAACTTTATTTTTATTTTATATATTTCAACAATTTATATATATTTCAACAATTTATTTGCTGCCTTTCCATTTCAAAGAAGAGCCCATGGAGGTTCATATTCAAACTATAAAGGAACAGTTCAATACTTGCCACATGGAGCAGTTCATACATTTGGCTAAAGGAATATGCACGAGTGCATCAGTACATAGAGACTGTTCTATGCTATGTACTTTAGGCAAATGGCAGCTCAAAATGTCTTAATAATTGCTGTTGAGGAACTGTTGTGCATAGAAGTGAGAGCAAATTCACACATTGTTTTTTTCCCTGACATTCAGCTTAACTACTTGCAGATTTAAGATGATATCAAGGGTTTAATTTTTTTCCCTGGTTTAAGCTTTGTAGATCTAAAAACTTCCATGGAAGTAATCACAGGAAAGGGCAGACCACAACAAGAATTTAGCTTTGTGGTAAGTCCTCAAAAAACCCCAGCAACCAACCAACCCAGGTCTTGTGAGGTCTTGACTTTTGACACACAATTATTGCAAGCAAGAATGATAATATTTTACTGTGGGAGTTTTAGTTGTGACAAGTCATGAACAATGGTACTCAAAAGTGAGGAAAATGTTGCCTATCAGCTTTTTTAAAAACACTTTTTCTCTTGAAAGTCAACTTTATTTACAAGATCAATCAAATGTCTTTGACTTTTCTCTGTTTCCTTTGTGTGGCTGTTTCCACCTTAGCCATTTCATTTGTCCTTGCAATCAGATTTGTTCGCTCAGTTTTTATGGAATATTAGATGATATCATGGTCAACCCATGGCAATCCATTTTTTTCTGAGCTGTTTTTTGTCTTTTTAAAGATCTCATTTGTAGCTATTTTTCTGCTCCTAAAACATAAATGCAATACTAGACTGTCCCATGCAGATAGTCAAAACACTATTGAGGCATCCTAAAGCTACTTTGCCTTTTTAAAAGATCTATTAATATTTCACTGCCACCTATGGGTTGTGATAGCAAATGAGCAGCTCTATTGGACGAAATGCCATCTGAGCTGTGGCCTCTTCTCTTCTCTTCTCTTCTCTTCTCTTCTCTTCTCTTCTCTTCTCTTCTCTTCTCTTCTCTTCTCTTCTCTTCTCTTCTCTTCTCTTCTGAGCCAGGTCGTTGACAAGCACAATTCTTTCCTTTTGGAAATATGTATGAACTGGGAAGACTCCATATTTTTTGAGATGGTTCTGATTAGTAAGTATAAGTATAGGAATTCTTGTGTGTGGGTGGGGTGGGGGGGGGGAAGTGTAGTTTAAATTTTTCACCCTTAATAACTCCTGGAACCCTTTCTAGATACTTCAGAACAATTGATTAAGGATATCAACTGCATACTTTGTAGACCGGTTGATCATGTGGCCTTGATAAGGGAAAATATTCAAGGCGATTTAATTATTGCCTCGTACAAGTCTGGTTAATTACTTCCTGTTTTCTCAGGGTTTGTCAGAACAATTATTAGTATATGCTTGACTATTAGGGGAGGGAGAACTTAAGAATTGCTTTTTTTCATATGGCAACAAGCCAAGTCACTTATCTCTCCCCTTTTATTATATTTTTATATCAGTGTTACAATGATAACAAAAAACAAATAAAACAGAGCAGTGACTTTGGCTAGGTGGTGGAAAGTGCCATCAAGTCACAGCTGATTTATGGCACATCTATAGGATTTTCAAATCAAGACATGTTCAGATGTGGTTTGCCATTGCCTGCCTCTGTGTAGCAACCCTGGACTTCTTTGGTGTCTGCTCTTTAGGGCCAGCCCTGCTTAGCTTCTGAGATTTGACCAACCAGGTTAGCCTGGGCTATGCAGTTTAGTGCAACTTTGTCTTACTTTAAAGAAATAAAATACTTAAGCCTTTTCTCTTACCCTAACCTCCAAGAAGAGCAGATAATCAAACATTTATTCATGAGTGCTTGGAGAAAATAAGCAAGGAAAATGCAGAAGAATTTCTTAGCTTGATAATAATAATATGTGGGAAATTTGCAAGTGTTTCCATTTCAGTCATGAAAGTGTTAAACTGTTTGTGTTCCTACTTAATTAGTAAACTTACTTTGCATGTAACCATTAGGGCTTCGAGCAAGGATTCCTGCCATAGAAGGGGGAGTCTCTAAGCACAATGAAGTAGAATTAGGATTTTCTATTGGGCAACTTGATTATTGGGGGGGGATTAAGTCATGCTATATACTGAAGTTTTATTGCTCTTTGTTCAGTTAAGTAGTTAAGTCATTGTCTTTAGTCTTCTCTATCTATCTATGCTAGCAAGATGTCGCCTATTAGCAATTTATTATTTTCTTCCAAAGTAACCCTATTTTTATCCTTTTAATAAAGTATTCTTACAGAGCTACACTGGAGTCTGTGTCAGTTCTCATTACTTCCAATGCGCAATCACTGCAGTTACTCTGCTGATTTCCTACATAATAACAGGGAAATTGCAAGGGCAAGCAGGATCTTCGTTAGAGTTATCAGCCACTGTCTGGCAATCAGTGGGAGTTGGAGGGGGAAGGAGTCATGGGGGAACACTGTCAGTGTGATGGCATTACACCTCTTCTAGAGAAAACCCGCAAGTGAAGTCACACCTCTCTAGGAATAGCCAGAAACTATGGTAAAACCAACAGTAATTTTAAAATTAATTTTTCTCCTGTTAGCCAACAGAGTGGTAATGGGCAGTGGAAGTTGCCAGCAGGAGGTCTCCACCACGCTAACCTTTGCCAAAGGAAATTTACTTCCAAGTAATATAGTGGGATCTTTCACATGGTGTAGATTTGGTGTGCAATATTGCACTTTAGTAACTGCTGTGTGCAACCTCCATTTGCATTCTGCTCGAAGGTGGAGAGGAATGATGGATCAGCACAAAAAAGTTGCAATATGGAACTGGCCTTTTATTCCAGTTGCCGTAGATGCCATATAATGAAGAGAAGAGTAGCATCAATAATAACGTAACAGGAGCTATATTTTCAACACTCAGTTTTTAAAGTCTAAATGCAAGCTTAATAATGTTTGAAGCATTTTGGGAACTTCTATCTCTTTGTATTCTAAGGCATTGTTTGCTAACAAAGGCCTTACCTCTAAGAGAGATTTTTGAACTGTGATTTTACTGAACACCCTAGACCCCTCTTCTCCGCATACTTTTTTCAACTCTTCTTTGTTCAGAGAAAAAAGTTGTGCTCCAGTCAGTATTCCAAGATGGTCCACGGTTCTGGAAAATGCAAGTAAGCAGTGCTATTTAAATTTGTATCATGAATAAAAAGTGATAGAAGACAATAGACATCTTGCTCTCTTAGTAGGTAGTAACCAGTGGTGAAGGCTCTAGATTTAAAAACCATCATGCCTGTGCTTCATCTCCTCAGCTCAAGGCCAAGCTAGAAGTGACAAATTGCCCTTGAATGGCAAGTGAACAGACTCAGGTGTATTTCTCTCTATTCCCTTGCGCTCCACTTGATCAAGTGTAGCGCAAGTGGAGCACAAGTGAACAGGGAGGAATACACGTGAGTCTGTTCACTTGCCATTCAAGTGTAATTTGTCACTTCTAGCTTGCTCCTTAGTGTTAAAGAACAGCTCATGGCCCATTTGATTGAAAAGATCTCTAGACCAACTTCTCACTAGTTTTGTGAGAGAGAAGGAAGTGGGAGGAGAGTCAGCTCTGTTACTATGGAACCTACCACCACCCTTTTTTTGTGATGGTGCTCACCAATACTGAGTACTGGGCCGGCGCCCAGCACCTTTTTTCAGGGCTCTCCCAAGTCCAGGGGGAGGGAGGAGGGATTTGTGGAAATCAGTCCACCTTTATATATGAGTAGTGGCTTTCTTTCTTCATTATTAAAAAAAAAACACTGAAACCCATAGAATATGGGATCAGCTACCAATGTAAGTCACTTGGCCTCTGAAATTTTTCTCATATCAGTCTGCGTATGTGAAAAAGTTTTTTCTGATGCTGTGTTAGCATAGCTTGTAACCAGCAGATTACCCAAGAATTCAGGCTTTACTATAATAGTATATAAAGATAATGGGAGGAGAACCCACATGTACGGAAGTCTTTACAAGTAGCCAGCAAGTGTGAGAGCAACTGTGGTGGTAGCAGAACCCACACTGCTAAAGGTACATGTAAAGGGAGCCTTCCATTTGCATATTATTGGAATGGGACAGAGTGCCTCCTTGGTCATATTCTGTGGAGAGAATTTACATTGTGCTCCATCAGAAGGGCCTTTCTCCACCCAGCACAACTGCCAGATGCGGAACATATACTCTCTCCCTTTACCTACTACATTTTAAACTCTTTGCCTCCTCCAAGGCATTCAGGGCAGCATACTTGGCTCTCCCTTGCCTATTTTAGCCTCCCAACAGCATTGTGAACTGAGAGTGTAATTGGTTCAAGATCACTAATAAAGCTTCCTGGCTCTGTGGGGAGTTGAACCCATAACTCCCAGATCCTAGTCCAGCACTCTAACCACGACCACTCACTGTTCTAGACCTTTATATGCTATTCCTTATAGAAGGCATTTTCCCTTCTAATTCAGGAAGATGGCCAATTAACTGGGAAGCAGCCATATACAGGTGTATTTTAAAAAATTCAGTTTTGTCCACACATGCAAATGACTTTCTACAAAAGTCCTGTCTGGTTTTCTAAGAAGGCTAACTTTTTAAGTCCTGCTAACAAATGCCTAACTATTTCGGTACTGCAGTAAAATCCTAACTTCACCTTATGTGCAGGAGAGAAAGGAGTCTACTTGTTTTCAGTGACTCAGTGAACCATGACTTGGGAGAAGGTGTGGTTTGGATAACAAATACAACATGATATAGTGGTTAGAGTGGCAGTTTAAGATGCGGGAGACTCAGGTTTGAATCCCACTCCGCCATGGAAACTTGCTGGGTCCCACACCCACACCCTTGGCCAGTCCCACACCCTTGGCCAGTCCCACACCCTTGGCCTACCTACTTCACAGGTAAGCTGCGTTGGGTCCCCACTGGGGAGAAAGGCAGGGTATAAATGAAGTAAATAAATAAAATAAATAAATCCCATACTCAGCATACTGTATCTGTTAATAAAAACTTCTGCCCCGTTGCCTCAAGTCACCTCACATGATACAAGAGGAGAAGCAGAATGAGAAAAAAGAACAGCAAGTTACCCTTTGCTAAAAGAATTTGCTTCCAGCCAAGCTCTGACTTCTTCAGCATTGGACTCAAAGGTCAGGGGCACATGAACTTGCTGTGCCTTCTCAACTTTAAAGTTTCTTTGAGGGGGCTGCACTTTAATATTGGTAATTTTTTTCAGCAGTTCATCGTTGACTTCATCCATGTGATGGATCAGTTCTAAAAACATACGGGAAAATTAGATCCTTCAAGCAATGAAAACGTTTTTTGTTAATCTATTTTAACTAATTTCTCTGTTCAATTTATTAATTTTCAATATATCTGAATATATTATCAATCGTCAGCATAGAAAAGGTCCCCGCATACTGAAGGAAGTACAACAACTTACCATTTAATAAACAAAGGTTAGGAATCATTGTTAGAAAGAACATCATTAATATTTTCTTTTTCATTATGAATTATAGTAAACACATCAGATTCAAAATTAATTCAAAATCCTGACCTTACACACTGATTACAATTTCCTCTCAATTAAAATTAGCCCCCACTGAATAGTCAATGAAGTCTTTAGTTGATTAATATACCAATTAAAGCATGCAGGCCTGCAAAGTACAAAAAAAATGTACGCTCAAACAAATAAGTTACTTCTTTACATCACTTTAACTTGTTCAGGAGCCTAGAGGTGATTTTAAGGACACAAAGGACCCCTTCAGCTATTTTGTGAAACTCACTACATGTGACAAAAAATGCCCCTGGTGTCATTCTGTTTTTTAAAAATGGTTAAAAAATAAAAGCAGTGTTGCGAGATGGTAGTTTAGTGTGGAGAAGTGGGAATGTGTGTGATAATCTTACTATGTTTTACTATTTCTGCTCATGGTTTCTCTACTCTGAATTGCTGTCCTAACTGCTTTCCTTGTCAAGTTCAAACTGTATGATTATGTCAGCAACCATACATTTTGAACACTATGAGGAAAGAAGTACCCAAGAGGGCAGTTTACAGCAGTGGACCCAGAAAGGGTTTGGCCGTCTCCCCCCCACCCCCTGCATTGTTTCTCTACTTCAAATTTCTGCCTCAGGATGCTATATTTTTTTAAAAACAACGGTATCAGCAGATAGCTCATGAAGTCTGCATGACATAAATAGTTAGCCAAAAAGCACAGTGATGTTTGATTCTAATGAGCATCACCAGAACAGATGTACAGATGGATGGCATTGCACTCATTGAGCAGTTTAACAGAGAGAATAAATTGAAGTATCCCAGGGCATTTTGTATTAGGTTCTGGTACTCCAGTATAAAATGTACGGGTCTTATGTCAGTTAGGAAGGATACATAGTGTAAATCACATTTTTTGTTAGCAAGGATCAATACCCCTTATATAATTTTAAATTAAATTAGATACCATTTAGACACATGTGCACACCTGTATAGATTGTATAGACTGTATTTAGACTTAGACCACACCTGTATCAGAACTCAAGTACAAAATTTTGCATATGCTCTTACTTCAAATTTTCAGATGGTATCTTTGGGACATTAGAAAGTAAAATGGTTAACTTTAAATTGGAAGATATAACTGCAGCTTGCTTGGAGTGTGTCCCACCCCAACACTGTGTGCTTACGTTCTTTGGCATCAGGAGAATTGCGGGCTAACATTTCACTTCCCCATTTATCCCCAGCATAACTGACAGGTAACTTATGTGAGGGGCTGGAAGGTCCAATTCCTCTTGAATTCACATCTCCTCTGTATTTCTGATTAGTCTACAAAATAAGAAAGATATTTGATGAAATGCAGTATTTTCTCTTGATTACTGCAGCACAAAAACTGGTGATGACTGTCCTCCTATCTCTATTGCCATGACAAAGAGACAAAACAGTTCCCGTACTTACATATAATAAAACCTTGAAATAACAAATTATCAGTAAAGCTCATCTATCTGGGAGGCTCTTACAGTATCATCCTAAGCAGAATTATACCTTTCTAAATCCACAGAAGGGCCTTAGATGAATGTAACTCTGCTTAGGATGGTACTGTTGGGCTCCAAATTACACTTTAGTGCAATTTATTTATTTCATTTGGATTTTTCTCTTCCTCTGAAGACATGAATATTTAAAACTAAGTTTCACTTGTTAAAACCCAACCGTCCATACAGTGTACAGTATTAGCTTTCAAAAACAGAAAAGGACTCTGAAAAAGTGACAGAGGTTTGTACTACAAGAATTTACCTTGTATGGTCTATGAAACACCTGCGTCTACAATAGTGCCAAAGCCACATTTCCTTTGTATACCTTGTAAACAATTATACTCGTGTCACGTGGGTTCCAGAGATTTGATTTGTTTTGTACGTGTGTTCTTGTGGCATTTGTGTGGTATGTATATATACATATTTCTTCACACTCAGTCACAGTTAAGAGGTTAGCTCAGGCATACCTGTATTTTAAGAGGAATGTCTATAAAAATTACCAATGATTTCAGTGGCTGCTTGAAATCTGACTATTGCAGTTAATGGCTTGCTAAATCTAACCTGTTCAACTGATCCACAATCCTCCAGTTTTACTACATCCAAGATGTTATATGGGACATAACCAGCCTGCCCACTCCGGTTTCTCAGCTTCCACCATTGTTTGTTATCTTCCAAAACCTGTAAATATAAAAATAATCTGCTAAGAAAAATTAAGTATTGGTGCATTTAAAATATCTTCATTGGTATTTATATTATACTTTCTATAAATAAAAAGGCTAAAAATCATAGTTTGTGTTATACAGCACACAGTGTTCCCTAATCCTAAACACTGCAGACTTCCAGAACATTATGTTATACTCAAGACTGCTCACAAACAAGCTGTAGGTACATTTCTATCCACTTCTCCCTCTTATTTGTTTCTTCAGCCTTTTACCCCAGACCATATTGCTCTTAGCTCCCTGCCTCCTCAGCCTTAAAGCGTCACACATTCCTTATGCCTAGAAAAGAGAATGGGAAGCACGTGTGCAGCTCCCCAGCCCAGTCTTTTGTTTAGTACAGTGCAGTAGTGTGGATGTTGCCCACGCAATGCATGCTCTCTTTTCTTGCAGCATAATGTAAACCCAGGCACATTTACTCAGAAATTAGTCCCACTGTCTTCAATGGCACTTACTGAATAGCAAATGTTAGGTTTGCAGATTAAAACCATCTGCTAGCCCTGGGGGAAAAAATTAAGATTCCATATAGCACCATAGTGGTGGAACTTGGGCCAGAAGATGTTATGCATGACTGACGCCCCTTCATCTTGTGATAAATATTGCAAAGGTGGACAGGAAAAGTCTGATTCATTCTTTTACCTCCAAAATTTCATCCTTCAGCACTGAAAGTTCACTGGCATTTCGAGCAGTGAAATCATATCGAATTTTGGCATATCTTTTTGACTGGGCAATACCCTGAGCTTCAAAATTCCTGCAAGAAAGACATAATGTGGTTATACTTAAATTAATGTTTAAAAGGGTATGATTAAAGGCTTTGGTGCACACACCGTTTCAGTACATTGAATACTACTACTTTTTCTGTGTGTGCATTTTTCTTTCACTAAATTGAGAGTCAACAGTATGCACTGAAAACATCTTTCTGCATTCTTATTAGTTTTACTGCTAAACCATGTAGCATTCCTGCATAACCACCACTGAAGACTAACACATTTAAAGTGCTCCTCACAGTTTCTGCATGTTGTTTCTGCCCATTGTCCAAACATTTATTCATTTAATTTTTATTTCACCCTTCCTCCAAGGAACTTGACATGGCATACATATGTTGTTTCATGTAACTGATTCACAATTTAAATAAAAAAAATTGTATAACATATACAGACTCAACAAATGTTGCACCACTCAGTAAAACAGACTGAGCCTGCCAAGTCTCCCCCTCCTTTCTGTTTCCTGTTCTATCACACTGATATCTCCCAGCAAGCAATGCCTCCAGTTCTTTTGTCTATAGCCACCCACATATTAAAGAACATCACAACATGGTTCTCCCTTCCTCTCTTTTATCCTCACAATAACCTTGTGAAGTAGATAAGGTTGGGAGTGAATAACGAGTTCAAGAATACTCAGAGCAGAACCACAAGTGACAAAAGGAACAGATTGGACACTTGTCAGCTTCCCTCAAGTTTTGATGGGAAATGTAGGCAGCTTGGCGGAATGTTGGACAAGTGACAGTTGAAAAATCCATTGGACAGCAGTCAGAGAGCGAAGCTGTGAGACCAGGATGCCTACATTTCCCATCAAAACTTGAGGGAAGCTGACAAGTGTCCAATCTGTGCCTTTTGTCACTTGTGGTTCTGCTCTCAGTGAGTTTCATAGCAAGCATGGATTTGAACCTGGACCTCTCCAGTCCTAATCCAACATGCTAACCACTACACCGCTGTGACTCTCAACATATCCTCAGTTATCTGAGCGGGTATTTTGCTTGTTTTGCTGCTCACTCAGATCTGATGGGTGCATGCCTTCCCAGGGCTCAGCCAGGGACCCAGAGCCATGTGCTGAGCTCCACCTCTACACTGACTGTTTTATCCTATCCTAGAAATTACCTGTTTACATGTTGAGTAACATGCTGAGTAAAGGCATCCACAGCTTGCATTTGATCAGCTGTCTGAACAGGCTTTAGGTTACGACTGGAATACCCATTGGGTGATGACAGCTTGGAGGATAAAACAGAGAAAGAGCATCATTACTAGGATGCTTACAAAATTTCCGAGAAGAAGCCTATCACAGAGGGCCATGAAAATGTAATTTTGGAACTGTAACACTTTCCTCCATCTTGAACAAAGGTGCCCTGACTAAGATGCCCAGTTCAAACTCTACTATGGTAAATCTGTATGTGTGTCAGCCAAACAAACCTTTGAGACTTCCTAAGTGCAATTAGGACAGCTGTGAAGCTCTCCCCTCTCCAGCTCCATCGCCTAGCCCTCTGCCATCTTGCTGGGCTTTGCCGATGGGTCTCCCAAGGCCTTAACAAGGAAAAAGAACAAGGTTGCTTCACCTTGTTCTTTCTCTATCCCAGGAAAGCAGCTCTTTTCAGGCCCAGAGCCATGTCCTCCTCTCTCAACTATCTCTCATAGCACGGTAGGAACCCCCCCCCCCCGATTTAAGCAACTCAGAAGGGCAAGGGCCCTACAAGGAGGTGGTCTGCCTTAAACTTCAAAGAATTCTGTCCAGAGCTTCAGACTCAATAAACTGAAAAGTATCCTAAACAACAGGACAAATTGATACCAGGACACCATCTGACCCTATCACTGCTAATGTATATCTATGAAAAAAGTAGCTGAGCCTGATATCTCAGCCCCTGACTGAGATATGTGGGTGCCCAGTAGTGGGATGTGGCATATGTATACAGCAATATGCTGACTCTTAATCCAGAATCCACGGCTGTGCACAGGCAGCACCAATCAGGTTATTGTCAGTAGCATCATTTTCTTGTTTGAAAGAAGGAACTGAATGAACACAGAGGACCAAAACCTTCCCTCCACTCTTCTTACCATTCCTGAACAGCTGATCAGCACTATGGTACACATAGCACCTGTTTCTACATGATTGTCTTATGCAGTAAGACGGCAACTTCTACACACATACGGCCCTATCTAGACTGGGGAGAATTAATTTACTGTCATTATCTCTCAGTGTGTTTTTGATGATCATCTGAAAACAGGAATACAAACATGAACCAGACGTTTCCTCCAAATCAATTTTTCTGATTTACTAATCTACATAGGTGCTTGCAGAATATTTTGCTCAAAGTTTGAATGAACTGATAAACTGAAAAAAGGAGGGGATTTAGGCTTGGAACTCACCTCTTCTTGCAAGTGGCCAAAGTCTATTTCCCAAGGGGCTCCACGGAAAATTTCCAACGGTGGCTCCCATCCATTGCGGAACTTTGGAATGTAGCTTGGAACACTGGCTTCTCTTGGCCACTCGGCTCTTAGAAATACATTACAAGTAAACTTTTTTTAATATGGAACATGGATCATATTATGTTCCTTTTAGAAGATATATTTGCAAGTATTAATATTCTAATGAAATTTCAGAACTTAGTATTGTAGTTTCTTGTTGGCTGCTTCTGCACAGAGGTTTTGCTTCAGTTTGGTATCCAAGTTAGAGAAGGGTGTTTTTTTTTTCTTTTTGAAAGCACCCACATGACATTGACCCCAAATCATTTGCTTTTCATGTGGTTCCCCCCCCCCCCCCGCCCCAACTTTTCTGTAATCTTTCTCAAACCTAGTTTGGTATGATCTTTTTGGAAAAGTCATGTGTGGATGGGAAGAGGCACATTTCTGTAGGTCCTGCTGACATCAGCTCATTCCTTTGTGGCTGTTATTTTTCTCATGCACCACTAGAGGGCTTTTGGAAATTTTTTTAACATATTGCTGTAACAGTGTAATATTATGGTGACTGATCAACTGTGATGGAGTGCCTTCAAGTCATAGTTGACTTATGGTGACCCCTGATGGGGTTTTCCTGGCAAGAGACAAACAGGGGTGATTTGCCATTGCCTGCCTCTGCAACCCTGGTCTTCATTGGAGGTCTCCCATCTAATTACTAACCAAGGCTGACCCTGCTTAGCTTCTGAACTCTGACAAGATCAGGCTAAGCTGAGCTATCCAGGTCAGGGCAACTGATCTGCTAGGTCCTCTGAATTCCCAGCTTTCATTTAAAAAAAACAAGTCACTAATCCTTTTTGCTGTGGATATACAACTTTTCCTTTATGTCTCTACAAAGAAAGAGTATCCTTTTCTCTCTCTTCAGAGAGTTGCTTTGAAAGAGATCATTGATTGTAGCGTTTACAAGCATTTACATTGTTCCAAAAATCTGTAAAGCCTGTTTGATCAAGGGAAGCATTGGGACAAAAGAAACATGTATATAAACCATGCACCTTCAGTCCTCTTAAAAATTAATGTTTCCCTCCAGCCCAAAATGTAAGGCAATAACAATATCCCCTGGTTCCAGAATGCTGCCATGCATTACAGTGCCTCAGTTTTGGGCCAAGGAAACAAGTCCAGTTGTTTATGGAAAAAATGCTTTTGGGTAAGAAGTTGGGATTCCTCACTCGGCTCCATGCTAATTCCTCCTTCAGTTGCTGGGTTTGGGGGCAGCAAGTGCCTCCCGTGAAATGGTTAGAGCAACCACCTATTGAGGTGAGCTGCAGTGGAACACGCAGAGCCTGATCCTAACCTTCTCTTGTTAAAGAGGGATGATAGTGCAGCAGATGAGGTGAATATTTTTGCATTGATAGATTTCCCTCAAAAAGATTGCTGAAATGAGGAGGGGGTATTTCAAATTAAGGGTCTCCCACATTTTGGCTCAATTGCACACTGCCCCATTTTCCAACTAAAGTGAAAACATTATTGCTCCATTATTGCCTCACATTATTTATTTGTTTACAACTACAAGGCTGACACAAGGGTTTTTGGTAGGGTTCCCAGGTCCCTGTACCATCCCAGTGGGAAGGGGGATCTGGGACTTACCTGTCCCAGTTTCCTCTAGTGTATGCTTTCCTTGGTTGCCTGCTGGTGGCGGGCAATCTCCGTGTGTGTGTGTGTGTGTGTGTGTGTGTGTGTGTGTGTGTGTGTGTGCCACATCTCGTCAATCGCCAGTGATTGGCAGGCAACTGGGGAAGCCTAGTTTTTTGTGTCCTAGGTGAACTATGATTTTGCCCCTATGCCAATTCAATAGAGAGAAAAGCAATAAATGTATTTTTGTAAGCACTGGGAAGGGTGGGAGGGAATACTTACTGTTTACTTCCAGAAAATGATCTCTCTCACACACACATACTCACAATGGAAAGGAGCAAGAGTCCAGTAGCACCTATAAAACTGACAAAATTAGTGGTAGGGTATAAGCTTTTGTGATGTATCTGAAGAAGTGAGCTGTAGCTCACGAAAGCTCATGCCCTACCACTAATTTTGTTAGTCTTATAGGTGCTACTGGACTCTTTCTCTTTTCCACTGCTATAGACAGCCTAACATGGCTACCCATTTTGATCTACACACACACACTCATGTATACTCCACCCTCCCACCACAAGGGTTACTTGAGCCTGCAAGTATTTTAAGTAGCAGGCCCCTCACCCAGCTCCTCCAGTTGCCTGTAGTGTGTCTGCCAGAAGATGGCCATTTTCACATACCCTAACCCTCCAGAAAATCGCACAAAACTCATGGCATGAAGCGTCTTCCTAGCACAATTTCCTGGCACAATCCCATTTAATGGAGTGTTTTCTGATGTCATTGTGCCATTAAAGGGGATCATGCCGGGAAATCTTGCTAGGAAGACGCTTCATGCCGTGAGGTTACATGTGCGTGTGAAAACGGCCCAGATTTAAAGGCCACCCCTGAAAGAGTACAGGCCTTGCTAGCAAGACAGGCAGGTCACACTAAATAAACATCTCCTTTATTTTTTTATGACTTTCATGTTTTATGATTGTCATAAAAAATAAAGGAGACATTTCCCTTCATTAGTTTCAGATATCTCTTTGTTCTTTGCTCCCTGGCTGTGCTTTGTCCTTACCTTGATCTTGTCCATGTTTCTCCCAAGGACTCCCACAGTGTCATTTCCTTTGGTGTTAGATGTCCTTTCAGGAAATCTGTGGTATCTTTAGAAAGAAGTGGACTGAGGACAGATCTTGCAAGCTCAGGACCTCCACAGCTATTCACAATCTAGATTATACATTAGAAGGATTTAAAAAGAGTTGTAGAACAAAATTTCAAAATGTTTGACAAATAATTAGTTTTTAATTCTCTTTCAAAGCAATACTCTGAAAAGCTAATAGAATGTCTCAAAAATCAGGGGATCTGATATAAGTCTGGGTTTTTGTAAACCTATCTGTTTTCTATTTCTTTAATTTAAACAGTTAAGTGAATCATTTCTGAATTGTCTACACATGGCATGGATCCTGGGACAAATATCTAAATATGTTGTTGCCTTGAATGAAAAGAGCTCCTACTTCCATTTTTTGAATTTTTAATTGTCAAGGATATACACCCCCCTAAACATTTATCATTCTTTTGGTTACCCTAAATTAATGTTCAGTTATTTCAACGCTAAAGGTGTCTAACATTTTAATAACAGTAATAACATGTTAAGACTGTAAGATTTGTATGATATATTTCTCAAGTTCACTCATTGATTTGCTCTTTATTGTTGTAATGTTTTATTGTTAACTGTTAAAAATTTAATATTAAAAATAAAATAAAATTTAAAATTTAAAAGAGCTCCTAGACAATCCTTTCTGAGTAGAATCTATCAAGGGATCCAGCCATATTTAATACATGTACAGTGCAATTGAGCTGTTAATAGGATCATCAATGAGCAAGCAGTGTGGATAATCCATAGTCACTCCTGGAACCATCTCCAAATAGCCCCACGTTTTGGATTCAGCCACACTTGGCAGATCCATCACAAGTTTTCTGTTTAATATTTATTATTTAAATAAGGTATTATATAACATGTAAACCAGTGATTAAACCTACTATACACATCTGTGCTTACTATTTGATAATGTATAAGGAATTTATGAATGAAACCTTAATATAAAGTGAACTTTTAATTGAATTTTTTATCTCCGTGGATGTTAAGAATGATGACACCAATACATAAAGGAAAATATTGAGTTTATAGTTTAAATACCAGTTCCAGTGGCCCAAACAGGAAATGCACCAACTCTGAAGCACTTGGATTCTGGATATGTTTTCTCAGTTTAATCTGAAAAGGAAAATAAAATTTATAATATTTTGCTATCATTCCAATCTTTGAGACGAAGGATTTCAAATTACATTACACATGATACGCAGTGAGGCCTGTTGCTTGACCTCAGCATGAAAGCTTATGCCGGAATAAATTTTGTTAATCTTTAAAATGCTACTGGATTCCTATTTAACTTTGCTAAAACACTAACAGGACTACTCATTTGGAGTTAATGTGATGAGAGGCACTGCAGAGTTAAGCTAGACTAGAACAGGGCTTATTTTGGCTGTGGAGCAGAGACTGCCTTACTGCAACTACACCAGTTGCTGGTTACTAGTGCACCTGAAGGCTCGTAGGGTGGTATTTGAATTGAGCTGTGTGGCAATGAGAGAAAAACAGTGAAATGGATTTGCAAGGATGTTAAACTAATTGCATTAACAGCTGACAGAAGTTCAGATAATTACACCTTCTGTTTATATTGTTGAGAATTTGCTGCAATGGTAAACAAAACAAATCCTTTCTTCAAGAAATTGGAAATCCTGACTGCAATAGAGAACAGGCTTCTGCAAACCTCAATTTGCTAGTTTAATGCAATGGAGGGTGTGAATCTTGCCATTAACTTTTTATCCCAATCTGTGGAAAATGAAATTACCTTACCACCACAGATAGTCAAGCAAGGTGTGCCCCAACACATTTCCCTCTGCAGTGCATGCATTTGACCTGTGGAACTAACACCCATAAAATGTAATGATGGCCACTAATTAGATGGATTCAAGCAGAGGTTGGACAGGTTTATAAAGCATAGGTCTATTATTCACAATTAACCATGAAAGCAGAATAGGATCTCCAGGTTCTGAAGCAGAATTTCTTTTGACTGTTGTCTGAATAAATAAACAAATACATAGTCTTAGTGGAATCTTAGGCAAAGTTGTGCAGGTTTTCATTTTCTGTGATGTGAATACTTATTTTAAAAAATATTTTAAAACAAAAATAAGGTGGCAGTGAGGGGTTTTCTGAACAGGTATCAAAGGCAAATTACACATTGCACACAAATGCTAATAATGAAGGAACAACACTTGCTCTTAATACTGAAAAGCAGCTGGGGTATTGCAGCATTGACTGAAGGAGTGGCAGGAGTGAGGTGCACTTAATTCTTTCCCTTCAGGTTTGGTTGGTGGCTGGAAGCCTATTGCACTCGGCACACAATGGAAGGAGGGAGGAGCCAGGAGTGTGAATGGGCACAGCAAACGAGCAACATTTATGTTTCTCAAGACAAACTGCTGTTTGGCGTGACATTGGAATGCAGCCTGAGCCTGTGGAGAGCCGGCTTGTGGAATAGTAGCATGGCAGTCTTCAGAACCTGCTTCACCAGACTGCCTTTGGGCGCACAGCTTTTATGGCTTGCTATTGTGCTGAATGTTTTGGATCAGGGCCCCTAACTGTTTTGAGCCTGCAGGCACCTTGGGAACTCTGACAGGGTGCTGGGCATAACCACAAAATGTCTGTCATGGAAGGCAGAACCACACACACAGAAGAAGCTGTTATTATTATTATTGGCAGACATGGCCAAATCTTCTGAAGACACAGTTCGGTGCACTAGGCTAGAATATTCCATGCAGTAAAATAATTAGGGAGATATGCACAAGAGAACACAGTGCAGACTATTTTTATGAATAGTGAACACTTCTATGACGATACCATCTTTTGCTGCTTACCAGGAGATTGAGTGCGAGTTTGGTTTTCTGGAAGCAGTCAATATATTCAGCTTCACTTGGGGGTTTTGCCCTCAAAGTCAGAACTCCCTCTAAAATCCAAAAACATTGAGAATAAAAAACCAAAGAAGAGTAAATTCAAAGGTGGTATTTGTCTTACTAGATGTTGAAGCAATAACAGAAGCACCAAAGCAATGACAGGTTATTTTGTGTATTTCAAAGTAAATAACGATATATTAGTATAAGTGAATGAGAGATGCTTTGCATTGGGTATGGCTAGCCTCTATATTCATGGGGGCCAGTCTATGTTCATGGGGATCAGAACTCTCCCTCACACAGAAGGGCAAAATGTGTAGGATGCAAGCTATGACAGAATTAAGAGGGACCAAACCCAGATTACAGTGCGGGACTCTAATCTGGAGAACCAGGTTTGATTCCCCACTCCTCCTCTTGAAGCCAGCTGAGTGACCTTGGGTTAGTCACAGACAGCTTCTAGGAGCTCTCTCAGCCCCACCCACCTCACAGGGTGTTTGTTGTTATGGGGATAATAATGAAATACTTTGTAAACTGCTCTGAGTGGGTGTTGAGTAGTCCTGAAGGGTGGTAGATAAATCAAATGTTATTATTATTATTACTCAATGTACCAGTGATCACCAGGAGCAGGGGCAGGTTACTTTTTCCCTTACTTTTTCCCTTATGTGAATGGCTGATATTAATTCCTATGAGGGAAAATAAAACATGCAGTAGGAGATAATATTGCAGTGGGGGAATATCTAACCGTCCCTTGTGGCTCATCCACCACTGATGAAATGTAACCACAGCTTGGGGGCCAATGGCTGTCTTTTCCCTCCAGCTTTGAAAAACAGTTCAACTACCCTGACTATTGAAGAAATGACAATGCCATCAAATATAAGGGTGGGAGATGAAGAAGAAGAAATACATTTCGAATATGGGAATGGACTCATACCTCACCTGTCTTTTCATTTACAGACTTTCACCTACTCTGTACTTTGTGTAGTAAGGAAGAGAGTAATGTTTTGGTACACATGCACTTAGATGGTATGGGCAGGGCTGATGAATGAATGAGCTTTTGAAAAGAGGGAAAATGTATATGGAATGAACATATACATGAACATGGACTGTTCTTGCTTCTTCTGTAAGAATCACCTCTGCATTAAAATTTGGCAGGGCTGTCAGAGGCTGCAAATCTGGCCCACATGCTGCCAGTTTGTCATCTCCACTATAGCTTTAGTAGGACTTTCTAAAGTCAGAGACACACATTTATGCTGATTGCTTTTGAATACAGCTGTAAGCCCATGCACACTAATTTAGGAGTAAGCCCCACTGAACAAAGGGGATCTTACTTCTCTGTAAACACGCATAGGCTTGAACTGAATGATGAGTTTTTATTCAAAACCTCTTCCAAAAGTCACTAGCTCAAGACTTTTTTTCACCTGCTGGCCCTTTCTTCTTGTTCTTCTTTCCTTTCTTCCTTTGATTCAGCTGTTTGAATGCCTCTGATGCTTTCTGAAGTTTGGCAACAAACAGCTCGATGTCATCTAGGGCACAGTTCAGGATTTGCTACAGAGAGACAAATTTAAAAAACATACATTGAAGACAGATTCAACACCTACTTGCCTCTATATTCATTCATTTCCTCCCTACTTAGAAAATGTCCCCTTCTCGCTATTTTCTTGTATCAAACTGTGGGTTTCCACAGTGTTACTGCAACTAAATTTGTCCTTAACTAGTTATCTTCTCATCTTTATAACTTTTTTACTTTTTATTTTTGAATTTAAATTTGTAACATAATTACAGAAACATTTTAAAAAAAATGATAGGCAGGGTGCTCTTATCACCAACCGTTTCTTTTTCAATCTTCTGTGCTAAAATTGCACGTGACTCTTCATGGTCCTGAGAGCCAGAACTTCGTCGTTCATATTCTGCCAGACCATAAAACAAAAATGTTAGATATCAGTGGGAACAGATTAAAACAGCAGTGACTTCAAATCATTTGGTAAAAGCAGAGAAAAAAACCTTTAGTTAGACTCCAAAATGTCATTTTGCATAGATATAATATACTGTGAATTACGAGTCTCTCTACACAAGACATCTTGTTCTCCCATTGTGGGTACACATGCACTGCTAGCGAGACAGAGTACACTTGAATATAAGACCACACAGAAAGTAAGTCACTTGAGCAGCTCCGTGTAACAGCAACCTGATGTGCAGAAACTGAACAGGTGAAGCTTCGTAGAGAGACTCTACAACAGGGTATCAAGGGACACAGAGAAAATTACTTGGAGAAGAAACTGTGAATCAACTTTCTCAGAAGGATGAAGCATCAAATGCCATTCCTGCATAAGGTGTTGGTTTATTTTGTTGACTTAGAGATAAAGGAGCAACTGTTATATAATTAATCTTGTATGATTTGGCATAACTCCATCAATTCTATTGGGAACTGGGATTGGACTCAGTTTTGCAGAAGGAGTTGCAGAGTTTTGCTGTCAAGTTTCCTTTTGCTGTTGTGAAATTGTTCATGGTACAACTCTAGGAGTTCTTTCTGTGTATTATTCTTCAGTCACTTTTACCATGAAGCAGGATCTGGTTGGCTTGAATAGCAGCGTGGTCAACTTTTGAAAAAACAAAGTCTAGGGACAGATCTCACGTACAGTGCTATAGCTGCTGCATCTCATTTGCTCCATTTGATGGTCCCATAAAGATCTCATGGTCCCTACTCTTAGTCTTGAAAAGCATGGGGTTGTGTTTCTGCATGACTGCTGTTTTATAGAGGCTCATGCAGAAATCAGAGGAACACTGTAGGAACTTGTACATTTTGTTTTGAAGAGGCATGTGTGTTAGGAATGTGTATAAGTGCTCCATGCTATACGTAAAAGACAGATATAGCCTGTCAGAATTCAAGGGGGTGATAAATCAGTGCTATGTTAGGGATTATTTCACTGCATGCTGTCTTTGGGTACACTTTTCTTCCTTTGTACTATCAGGTTTGTACTACCAGGGAGCAAACAAGCTTTCAAAATCATGGAACAAAAGAGCCAGAATGTAGAAAATGGGAGAGACTGGCATTGAACCACAAAGGCTCCCTGCATGTCATGTCATCTCTAAATCAGGGAATTGAGTTACGAGTTGAGGCAAGTATTGTCTGCTTTGTTAAGGAATCCAGTTTCCAAGCCACCCCTCTTCATCAAGAGTTTTATTCTATTGTATTGTATATGCAAGACTTCACTTCATCTTACTGTAAGAAGAAGATGCTCCTTCCTGCTTAACAATATATATAAGCATGTTGTGAAAACATAAATACACAGTAAATCCTGAAATTAGGAATATTATTCATACTAGACAGAAGAAACAGAAATAATTTTATGATTAATTATTGTGCATTAATACAATTATGCAAAAATAGATTCTAAAGTAGTGTAATGTTTCTGCAGGTTGTGCATCAGCCGGTACAAAATGGCAGTAAGCAAACATTTTTCACTTCTTACAATGTCCTAGTTACTCTGAGCTTCTTTGAGGCCTAAGATTGTTGCCAGAGAATTATACTGGCTTTAACTGAAATAAAAAAAATATAGCTGTGGCTTCCTTTGCCTCTCCACCTGCTGGAACAAACAGGAGGACAAAGAAGATGACCAAGAAGACCAGGGTAGGATGAGTTGGGGGGGGGGGGAACATAGCTGTATCCTCTGTTAAAGCAGTAGGGCTGTTGAAGAGGCAGGATGGTCCTTATGTGTAGTGGTTAGAGTATCAGACAAGTATCTGGGAGACCCAGGTTTGAATCACTGCTTTTCCATGGAAGCTTGGTAGACAGGGGTGCCAGTCAGCCAGTGGGAGTCTGTGAAGGTGGGGTCATTGGATGATGGCATGATGTCACTTCCTGGGAAAAATTGGAAATGACATGGTACCTCTCGAGGAATTGCCGGAAACTATGTGGCAAAACCACAGACTTTCCAGCAATTCCTAGAAAGGACTGATGTGACTTTCAGGTTTTCCCTGGAAATGACATCACACCATCACTTTATATTTTTTCCCATTATGTTCCACCAGCTACAGAAACAGCAGGGGAAAACAGGAACTGAAGTGGTGAATCCCCTGCCCCCCTAGTAGGCAAATAACATGCCTGTTGAGCAGGGGTCATTTCATAGAAAAAGAGCTGGAGGAACTCATTAGCATAACTCATTAGCATATGCCACACCTCTTGTCATCACCGGAAGTGTGTCATTAGTATGACTCATTTGCATATGCCACACCCCCTGACATCACCTGTTCTGGCTGTTTTGGACCCAATCCTGGTCATTCAGGGCCGAAATTGGGCCCAAAATGGCAACAGGGGGCTGAAAATGGCCGAAAAGGGGCCCCAAATGGTCAGGATCGGGCCGCTGCTGAGTGGGAGAGTGATCCACCACCCGTCAGAGGCCTGAACCGGGCTGTTTCGACCCCAATCCAGGCTGAAACGGGCCCAAAATGGCCGAGTCAGGTGGGCGGGGCCACCTGACATGTGACCTCTTTGGGGAACTGCCGGAACTGCATTCCTGCACGTTCCCCCTCGAAATGAGCCCTGCTGTTGAGTGACCTTGGGTTAGTCACACACTCTCAGTCTAACCTACTCCACATGGCTGTTGTGAGGATAAAATGGAGGAGAGGAGAACAATGTAAGCAGCTTTGAGCCACCATTGAGGAGAAAAACTGGATATAAATTAAGTTAAGAAGAAGAAGAAGATGATGATGATGATGGGTGACCTGGCAACCTCATCTTGGCCTTGTGCCATCCCTTCACAGTAATTATGGCACTAGTGCTATTTAGCCAAGTCTGTTGGAAATGCATGAAAGCATTTGTAAGATGGATTCAATCACTTAAGATGTATGATGGATGCTCACAGTACCTAGCACAGGGAATATCTGCAGACATTATTTGAATGATTAAAAGGCACAGGAGCCTCTTGTTGATGTTTGCTTTAAATGTTATATAACGATATTTATTGTTGCTTTCTTTTCTTGGCTCTTTAATAATGGATACAACAGGTAAAAATATATGACATTGTTTATTTTTCATTTCTGCAGATAACAGCTTCCTATCTTGGGAAAATGCACAGGGAAACAGCGCTTGTTTTCTCATGTTATGACAACCCTATGCAGATGTCTGTGTTGATCATCTGTCTCTATTGCACAATCATTGACTCATTTCAATACCTGGCTCATTATGCTGTGAAGGAGGAGCCACTCGGTTCAAGCTGTTCTTTGAAGAGCTTTTTGCTTCATATTGGAAAGGAATAGGAGCTGGCCCTTGGGGTGGGGGGAGGATTGACTGTCTCTGTTTTATCTTCTCTTGGTTTACTCTGTAGAGAAAGCAGCAACAAAAGCAAAAAGAATCCAGTCACCATTATTATTCCCGTTCCCAGAAGATTATTCTGATTGACTAAACTCACCAAAGAGACAAATCAAAGGTGTTTATCAAAGGTCTTTATCAACGACTGCTGATAAAGTGGGGCAATGGGATTTCCAATCCACATGGCCCAGTCCCCCAAGAGTTCCCTCCCCGAGTCACTACGGCTTTTGTAATTTTTTTTTAAAAAATCCGCCCTAGAATATCATTATATTGATATAACATTATACAAATATTTGTACCAGATTCTATGAATCCCTACCTTATTTTTTTTAAGTAAGTCTCTATCCCTTCCATTGCAAAGACATAAGGGTAAAGATATAACTCTTCAATTACATGGGCTAGAAACTTACTTTTTAAATAAGGAAAGCCAGAAATTCAGAGAACCTGGTGCACACATTGGTATATAACATTATTCTTAGGCTGATTTTTACAAAGAACAAAAAGCTCCCCCCTCACCAAGCATAGATGGGGGGAAGGAAATGGCTGTCAGAGGGGCAGAGTTAGGAAAAATGGCTTCCATGGAAAATTTGGATTTTGTTCCCACTCACATAGTAGGCATTCAGACTTTACAGCAATCTTTTCCAAACTTTGAAGCAAACCAGGTTTGAGAAAGGTAGGAGAAAAACCTAGGAGGCAGGGGGGAAAGACTGGGAAATCCCAGGAGGTGCACAAATGCAGCACAATGCTGTCGAGAAGCAAGGGGGGAAATCCACTTCCCAACAGTATTGAACTGAGGGCAGATAAGCCATGTGGAACTGGCCAAAGAAATGTAATGCAATCTGTGGTTTTAGCCTTTTCCACATGGGTTATTTGCCCTGGGACTGATGCTGTTGGGAAGCACCCCCTTCCCCCCGCACACTTCCCCATAGCATTGCGATGCTTTGATGTGAAGTTTGGGAACAACTGTAGCAAAGCCGGGACACACGGGTTGGAAAGTTAGGAATTTCAGGTCCTGCCCACAAAGTAGCCATTTTCTCTGTCCCAGGCTCAGTGGTGGGAAGTTTTTGTTTTTTCAACTGGCAATTGAATATTATTATAATGTTATATCAGGTTCTCTGAATTCTCAGCTTTTGTTTGTTAAAAAAGTCTCTGGCCCATTTCATCGCAGAGAGATACATTTCCCCTTAAATCTCTATAAAAAAAAGGGACTAGAGACTTTTAAAAAAATGAAAGCTGAGAATTCACAGAACCTGATAAACAGATTGCTTAATATCAGAATGATATTCAATTGCCAATTAAAAAAAAACACAGTGTATGTGTGTGTGTGTTGGGGGGGGGGTGTCGCTGCAGAGTTGGGAGTAGTGAAAATGAAGGGAAACCTGCCATGCAGAAACCCTACGGCTACTGCTTTGTATCAGCAGCCATAACAGCAATAATGAAACCACACAAGCCTGTTCCCCATGCAGAAAATACCTTTGATTTGCATTGTATTAGGTTTTTTAAGAAATTAAGAAAGCTAATTATGAGATAGAACATTGAACAGACCAAAAGTAAGTTTTGCATCTAACATGATAAATTTTGTGGGTACAAACTCACAACAGACCTAAGACTAGACTCACAATATGGTTTCAAACTCCTGAGACAAAAAATAGTTTGACCTGCTCCTATGCCATAAATTATTTCATTTATGTTCCATGTTTCCTCCATCATGGACAGCCTTTATTGATTCCCAGGAGTTCTCCCATCCCGACACCCAGCTAAGCTTGTATTACACAGGGCCTACAATATCTGCATCAAGAAAAACCGAATTCTGCAAAATATAAGGATTATGCAAATTAAGTGGATTTGCTTTTTTGTTTCATTTGCATGCACAGCAAGAAGTTCCAGATTAGCAGAATTATAGTACAATCCTAAGAAGAGCTATCCTTCTAAATCCATTGAAGTAAATGGGCAGAATTGTGTAGCTCTGCTTTTGATGACACTGTTAATATCCTTTGGATGACAGAACTTTGGAAACTTAGAGCCAGATTAAACTAAATAAAATATGGGAAATCCATGATTAACTCTATAGGGGAATACAAACTCAATGAGAGAGTGAGTGTTCAGCCCTTTCCCCAAGACTAAAGTCCCACCAAACAACTATGAGCACCACCTCGCCCCCCCCACCCCCCGGCTTGAGAAAAAAATACAAGGACCTATTTTTTTCTGCTTTTGGTCTAATAGTAGCTTCAAGAGGGAGTGATTTACATTGGGAAAATGGGAGCTGGGGAACTTCCCCTATTATAGGGCTACTGCTTCAGTCAAATTCAGAGGCCCTAAGCTTGCTATAAAATCAAAATAAAAGCTATCAGGAGATATAATCACGAAGGTTGGCCCTTGTTGTCTTTATATTTGGTTATTTACCACTACACAGGCAGAGCATAATTGGAAGCAAATAGGCAATCCTAAAAGACAGATCCCCAGAGATCAAGTTGAACAGGGCCCAAAGTCGTGCTGTCTGCCTCTCTAAGTTCAAAAGCAACCAGCCTGCTGTTTCTGCTGTTTCTCTGACCTTTCCTCTCAGCTCAAGAGGTATCAGTTTCTCAACACTCTTACAGATAAGTAATTCAAATAACAGAGAGATTCTCAGCCATGAGGAAACCATCTTACAGATAAGTAATTCAAATAACAGAGAGATTCCCAACCATGAGGAGACCATCTCCTAGCCATTAGCTCTCATTAGTCAAGCATCAACTGACCATACTGAGATATACACCAGCAACTTGATTAACAAAGGAATGGCTGGCTAGACTCTGTAACTAGGAGACCAAGAGGACTGGATTCTGTAGTTACCTATTGGGTCCCAGGGAGGGGCAGTGACAAAGTGGGAATTAGCATTGGCCTCTGAACCACCTATAAAACCTCATACTTTAAATATTAATGGAGCAGTTTGAGACATAACCATGTAGAAATGACCACCATACCATTGAGTGGTAGATATGTGTAAATTTCAGAATACAGACTATATTCCCATTTCCTGACAGAGAAAGGAAAAAAACCCAACAACCACGAACTATGAATATTAGAGTTCTGAGTTTAGAGTTTTAGAATTCATACTGTTCAGAAAAAAATAGTTTCACAATGACAAAATACAAGGAATCAAATTATTTACAATAAGATTGTATGTGGATCATGTTGGTATCCTCCCAGATATTTTAACTATAAATGGGACCTGACAGGACAACTCATGCACCTTTGTTTTTAGCTTAACCAAATTAAATCCCTGGATGTGGTGGTTTTATCTGCCAAAGAAAAGTCATACCACACCAGTCTTATTTCTCTGTCCTCATTCAAGTTGCACAGTCTTACAAGGCTGTACATTATTGCCCCAGCAATTAATCATAAATAATAAGACAGATCCAAAGAACACACCTAAAACTTCAGTAAATTAAAATGGACAGGAAATTAAACTCAGGGTGGGTCACGAGCCTTTTGATTTCTGTATTGTAAAGGAAGTTATGCTCCTTCCCAGGCTACATGCTGGAGCCTGTCTGTCTACAACTGCCACTTACTTGAGCGTCTGTGGCCGTATCTTCTTTCCAAATTTATGGTCAGCAAGTGCACTTTCAATGTCCTCATGAACCAGCTCTGCCTGGAACACAAAACTAAGTTGGTCTGAAGAATGGAAATAGCTTTTGGTGAAAGGGATACAAATGTAAAAATGCTTATGGTCCAAAGTGCCTTACAAAAACTGCTGTATTTAAGTAAGGTTTCTACATAGAATGCATGCCTTTTCTTCTCTTGCACATGTTATTTTAGTGCCAAAGCCCAGCATATGGGTTTGGCTCGTTAGGGAATGTTGTTGAAATCCACCTTATGTCTCAGTGAGAAAAGCAGGTAATAAATAAACTAACAACAACAACAACAACAACAACAAAAATAAATAAATAAATAAACAAACAAACAAATAAATAAATAAAGTCACAGAGCACCTCTTCTGATTCTGAGGAGGGCTTCTGTGAAGCTCAGGTGTGAGCACATTTTGGGTGTGAATGATAAAGCCAGTTCCATTGGTTAGACAATCCATGTTTCTATTTAAGATAACTTCTCTTGAAGATAGTTTCAGGTGGGTAGCTGTGTTGGTCTGCAGGAGAAGAGCAAGATTCGAGTCGAGGACTACCTTAAACACCAACAAGATTTCTCTTGAAGGTGAACTCTAACAATGCCTAGTTCAGGAATTAGTTTTTCAGGTTTCTGGTTTAGAGAATATTGAACAGGAGAAATCTGCTTGTGGAGGTGATCTATTGACTATGTGTCATGAACTGACCTTCCCCACTCTAATCCCTTGATCACTTTAGCAACTTTGTTTTAAACTTTAATTATTTTTTGTATGGAAAGCAAATATATGTACGTATAAGCTTGTATGTGTTTAATAAATATTGTATAGATGGATCACCCATCTGACCTTCAAGGTGAAAAGCTGGATGTAGCGGGATCTTTCCGCTATATATATTTGTCATTTAGCTTGCAATGACAGACATGAGCTGGCCTCCCACAACTGAAGAACTGTCTGCTGCAAATGCTCTTGAAATGGCATGTCTGTCTTTACCCTTCTTCACCCTCCATCCAAAGGGATATTATCACTCTATCCTCTTTTGTCATATATTAGTAACCCAAACAGGGAGCAGAGGGTGAGAAATGGGGTTTGGGGGAGACTGCCCCTCAACTATTTTTGCCCCTAGCAAACTGTTCCACCAGCAAAGGCATAAGTGCAACCCTTAGATACTCGGAGGTAGGGGAATTATATAGATGGGGGAAAGGTTGCCTTCCGCCTCTGACTAAACTAGGGACCACCAGGGAGAAGGACTCAGGATTCTCCCGCCTATTGGAATCCTACAAAAAGCAGTCTCTCAAGCCACTAAAGGACCTGCTGTTTTGTCATTCAAAGAATCCCAAAGGGGGGGGGGATTGCTTTAAGGGTTCAACTTTTTGGCTGCATGTCCTCAAAGTTCATTCCATAAACTTCTGAGATTATTTCATCAGGGGAGGGCAACTGCCCTTTTGGATTTAAAAGGATCCTGAGTGTGTGTGTGGGGGGGGGGCGTGTGGGGATGTTATATTGAGCACACAGAAAGAAAAATTCTCCTTGACCATTTCAGGAGTAGGTGGGCTCAGCTTTTCTTCACCAAAGAATTATTTTAGGTGGGTAGCCATGTTGGACTGCAGCAGAACAGCAAGAGCTGAGTCCAGTAGCACTTTAGAAATCAACAAGATTTTTAAAGTGTAAGCTTTCAAGAGTCATAGGTGAGGTTCTTTGGAGAGTCAGAGGTCCTGATTAACGGAGCTCTGATTTGCAAAAGCTTACACTCTGAAAATCTTGTTGGTCTCTAGGGTGCCACTGGACTCAACTGCTGCTGTTCACCAAAGAAAGGACTGTGAGAAGGAAAACATTCCTCATATGTACAGCAAAATATGTTCAGCTACAAAAATACTGGAAGCAATAGATGATGGCAGAGCCTAAGCTTGTACATTTTCCTCCTTCCATTTTACGCTCACATCAATCCTGTGAGAAGAGTAGGCAAAGGGGGTAATTGGCCCAGGGCCACCTATCAAGGTTCATGGTGCAGTGTGGATTATTTGTAGTTGGGTCTCCCAGATCTTAGTCCAACACTTTAACCTCTAGGCTAAGCTATGCATACAGTGCAGGACCACAGCCCTGGTGTGGACTTAGTTCTGCATGCTCCCACATCATGCTAACATTTTGAACACCCAGTCCAATGCTGTGGAGAACTTTGTCTCAAACTGACATCCTGTTTTCCCTGTCAGTGGATATTAGATCATCTCAGTTTACCTCTACTTCATCACAGTTAAAGAAATGGATGTCAGGCTTGTGCTGCTCTGAGTCTTGACACACCAACAGAAGTATGGAGGAATACCGCATCTGATTCAGCACAGTTTGGCAGAGCTGGACCGTTGGCAGAAGGAAATCCTCCAACTCTTCCTGAAAGTCATCACAAGACAAGATAGCACTGATGTTCAAAAATAGTTTTTAGTGACATTTATTCATCCTGCTTTAGACAGTAGACAAGGAACATTTCATCCCTCCATTTTATTTTGAATCCATATTGGCCAAATTACACTTTTTGGTGGAGTAGACTAAAAAGTAACTGTGTAGAGCCCTGAATTGGATGGGGTTTGGGACACATGGAGGCATTAATTAAACTGTTTATCTTACAAACAATAGCCACCTGAAGTCACTATTCATTGCAGCGTGGGGAGGAAAGATAAATAAGAACAATGTGGGTACCCTTCTCCAAGACGATTAATCATAGCTTAGCGGAGGGGTGACTCAGAGAGGAATTAGCTTGGGGGGGACAATTAAACCACCTTGCCTCCAGCATCACAGCCTCAATCCCATTTAAAGCCTCATGGCTGTTTTTTAGGGTTTTTTTGGAGGGGGGCAATGTTGTCAGTTAATGTTTATTTTGGTTCTCATAGAGGCAGATGGAAACTCTGGCTGGCACAAGTTTACCTTCTGGGCATTTCTTGGCAGAAGAAGGTGGAGGGGAGGAAGCAAGGAGAAAATCAAAGCCTCCTTGTATCACCTCCCCTCTCTGTGATAAGTATGCAACTATTTTAAGTAAATTCAGTGTTGACAGACAAACATGACAGGAGAAATATGCTGGCTAATCCCACCTAGAAATGTGATCTGCAGAAGCTTCACATGATGGGTGAGGATCTGATTGTGCATGTAATTCATTCCTGCCTCTCCAGAGATGGGAATGATTTCTGTCCCATTACTCTGTCTGGTTTTTATCTAACCTCAACAGAAGCTCTATATTAGATTCTGATCTCTGTTTTAGGCCTATGTTTTCCTCATTTCCCTGTGTTCTTCTCTGTTTTTCTGTTGTAGATACCCCATATCATTAAAAGCCATCAAACAAAATATTTCCCAGCAAGACTCCAAATCTGGTTGAGGTCTCTTGGTGCTAATGCAAATAAGTTTTCCTGACAGGCACAAAATGCTTTTTCAGAGAGTGTGTTTCCATTAATGGCTAATTCATCACTCTGATGATTTGATTAGATCAGCCCTTCCCATTAGTACGCGCACACAAATTAAACAGGGACTGTTCTTCACGTACACAGGGAAATCAGTCAGCTCTTTCCCCCTTTGTTATGGTCACTTTTAGCATCCATTCCATTCACCTTCTTACCCATACAGAAACCTGTTGCAATTATTCAACTAACTGGGAGTCAGCATGTATTAAATGAATTAAAAGTGTGTATGCATTCAATTACCTTTCACCTATCTCCACCTAAAGGAAGAGGCTTGCTGCTCACCTGGGTTTCGCAGTCCAGCAATCGAATGGACTTGTCATTCACTTGCAACAGCATTTCTTGAGCCCAGATCTTCTCTTTGGAGTTAAGCTGTTTGAGTTTCCTAATGGCATCATCTACTGTTACAATGGCCTCGCTTTTGTCCATGATGAAGGTAGCTAAATGCTGGAAAGGAGAAGCACACAGTGGGAAAGTGTAATAATAATAATAATAATAAGCAGGAGGCTTAGTGTGTGTAAAGTGCAGTCAAGTAAAAACTGACTTATGGTGACCCCAGTAAGAGGTTTTCAAGGCAAGTAAGAAGCAGAAGTGGTTTGCCATTGCCTTCATCTACAGAGTCTTTCTTGGTGGTCCCCCATCCAAGTACCAATCCTGCTTGGCTTCTGAGATCTGATGAGATCAGGCTATACCATGCCACTGACCCTCCCAAGCAGAAGGCCATAAACCAACTTAACTCTGTTTTTTTTCAAGGATCACACGTGTTCATAGGTTATCATATTCATGCCCTGCCTGCCTGCATGGTAGATAGAGAATACAGCAGAACTAGAATGGGCTGGCATAATTATGTAATCCAAATTCTTTTGATAAAGTGCAAATATAGCAGAGAAAGATGTTTCATAGTCCTAAACTCTCCAGTGATTTCTTCTGCTTCATTGCTAGACACAAGCAGCTAACAACTTCACATTGTAAGACTGTTTCACTTGTGACAAAGCAATACAAAAAAAGATTTGTCACTGAATGTACACTTGACAACACTGGCTCCCTGATTAGTATATGGTGGTTTCATTTCCACAGTCCGCTTTTAGGTATATACTTCATATTTGCCTAACAATGTAATATGTGAAATGGCCACTCTATACTTTAGAAAAGCATGCTCATATTGAGGCCAGAGCTGGAAATACAGCTTTCTTCAGGCAGTAGAAAGCCAGTCAGGCAAGACTATACTTGCAGTTTTCCAGCTCAGCCCTAACTTGTTTCCTAGTTCAGAAAACATTTAGCAGTTACAGCATATCATAATCTCTACACCTCATGGCTTTCATGAATGGGCTATTCCTATATGATGTATTGTCGAAGGCTTTCACGGCCGGAGAACGATGGTTGTTGGGGGTTTTCCGGGCTGTATTGCCGTGGTCTTGGCATTGTAGTTCCTGACGTTTCGCCAGCAGCTGTGGCTGGCATCTTCAGAGGTGTAGCACCAAAAGACAGAGATCTCTCAGTGTCACAGTGTGGAAAAGATGTAGGTCATTTGTATCTACTCAGGAGGGGTGGGGTTGAGCTGAGTCATTCTGTAAGAGTTTCCCAGGGTGTGGAATGCTAATGGCGGGAGGCTTCACTGTATCCTGAGGAGGTTCTTTTGCATATGGATTGGGGCTTGATGTGCTAATCTTCTCTGCAGGGCTATTGTCGGGTGTGGAGTGTTTTGTTGGCCTGGTGTTTTTCAGAACTGGAGCCCATGCTCTGTTCATTCTTAAGGTTTCTTCTTTCCTGTTGAAGTTTTGCTTATGCTTGTGAAGCCATTGAAATTCACAAGCATAAGCAAAACTTCAACAGGAAAGAAGAAACCTTAAGAATGAACAGAGCATGGGCTCCAGTTCTGAAAAACACCAGGCCAACAAAACACTCCACACCCGACAATAGCCCTGCAGAGAAGATTAGCACATCAAGCACCAATCCATATGCAAAAGAACCTCCTCAGGATACAGTGAAGCCTCCCGCCATTAGCATTCCACACCCTGGGAAACTCTTACACAATGACTCAGCTCAACCCCACCCCTCCTGAGTAGATACAAATGACCTACATCTTTTCCACACTGTGACACTGAGAGATCTCTGTCTTTTGGTGCTACACCTCTGAAGATGCCAGCCACAGCTGCTGGCGAAACGTCAGGAACTACAATGCCAAGACCACGGCAATACAGCCCGGAAAACCCTCAACAACCATTATTCCTATATGGTGTGGTTTGAGAAGAACACTGTGAACAAGGAGCACGGCACTGTGAAGACACGTACATATTAAAAGAAGAAGAAAAGCACCGCTGGTAGCAGTTGTGTGTCTTTCTAGCTGGTGACTCAAAGTTAATATTTCCCTAATTTGCCTCTGCTTGTCATCACTACTATTAGTCTAAAACAACTGTTTTCTACTTGGCTCAGTAAAAATTCATGTAATGGTTCCTTCTGTGTTTTTATCAACCAGCAGAGGGAAGCACAAAGCCTTACGTAACAGAGCATATTTGCCTGTTTCCCATTACAATTACCATAGAGCAAAACTTTCTAGATTAGGAATCTTTAGACTTTTTGTCAGGCTCTTTTCTGGGGATTCAGCTCTGGACAAGAGAGGTAAAAAAAATTGGAAAAACTGAAACCATGGGAGAAGAAACTGGGTTTTCTCTAGAAAAACACAGAAATTTGGGGGAAATTGAAATATATGCAATACTAATTTAGAGCTGGAAAAAAAATAAAAAGCTCTTTTTCTTCAGCTCAAAAGAGAAACTGCAGAGTGGCTGTTGATGGAACAGTCATGTCTATGCAGCCACTACAGGGAGAGGGTAGAAGTGAACTAATCTCTGCTTTCCAAGTGGCAGGGGGTAGCTTGCTGTCTCATGGCACTCCCCCCCCCCTTTAGTCATTTAAAGGCCTTTTCACTGTTGAGCCAGTCTGCTTGCCAGAGAAAGTGATGGAGAAAGGGGGTTTCTGGGCTGCAGAGGACAGCATGTTTGGTGTTGCATCTGTGCTTTTGTGCTGGCATGACAGAGAAAGAGTGGGGGGCAGCAGTCAGCAGTGCAGGAATACATGTATATGGATGCATTCATAGGCACTCGTGAGCCCCATTTGCTGCTGTTGCTGTGGTGGTGGGTATTTTTGCACCCTTGGGTGGATGCTGCCTCAGGGCCAAGCTAGATGTACAGGTTTTTAAAGAGTTGGGCCTGGGTTCCCCTGGCCCAGACCCAACTTGAGTTCCCTGTAGCTACACAGCAGCTTTGGGCAGTAGTTGTTAAAAATAAAGGAGACTTTAAATGCTTCAGAATGCCTCCATGGGGGGGGGAACCTCCCTCCTCCTTCAAGCCATTTCCCATGTCAAAATAACAGGGAAGGGAGTTTTCCGCCTGTTCTTTCTGCTCTGTGTGGAGTATTCTGTGCATGTGGAACAGTAAAAATGGGGTGGGGGGGAGAGAGACTCCTGTGCTATTGTGACATGGGGAAATGCTGGAGGGGGGAGGGGGGAGCTCCTCCAGCATTTACTTTTTAACTGCTGTATGGCTATGGGAATCTTGGCTCTTAGAAACAGTCTTTATACAGTGAAAATATTAAGTTGTACCAGCTGATTTGATAGTGAGTTAAACTTAACAACATTGACCTCTTTAATAGCATATTGTCATCACGCATACAATAGCTTGGATCCTGTGGAAAATTTCTACTAACAGTTTTTATAGAACCCCCCCCCCCCACACACACACACAGATTTGAGTCTCTTTACACAAGATATCTTACACAGGGACGCTGAGGTGACTTACTTTCTGTGTTATATGCAAGTGTACTCTGTCTCCCTAGCAGTGCATGTGTATCCACAATAGGAAAACAAGCTAAGCTCTCAAGAGGCGAATTACATGAGGATGCGCACATGAAGGGAGTTGCAATGTTAGCTGGGAAGCTGAGTTTTAAAAGATCAGAAGACTTTGTCACTTTCCCCTCTCTACAGAGACAGCAAAGATAGCCTTTCAGAGGGTTTGCTAATTTCCTCTGCCTCTGGAAGGCTCTGTCAGTTTCACTTCCCCTTCTAAGAGGCAAAGAGGAAATAAACAAATCCTCTGAGGAGCAATCTTTGCTGGCTCTGTAGAGAGGGGAAATTGACAGAGTCTTCTGATCTCTTTTAAAACTCAGCTTCCCGGCTAACATTGCAGCTCCTTTCACATGAGCATCCTCATGTAATTTGTCTCTTGTAGTTTAGCTCTGAGAGAGTTCCCTGTCCCTCAGGAGCAACATTTTGGGGATCATTTTGGGCTACAATTGGAAGGGGGGAGGCAAGGAAGTCCCATTCAGTGGACAGAAATCCTTTTGGCCAGCAGAGATTTATTCTGGGATCTACATTAAATAAACATATTCTTGAAAATGTGTATATGTCATTTGTAATGATCATCATTATCTAACGTGGCTGACTTACTATATAATAAAATTTATAGTACAACAGTGCCAGATCTAGGTTTTGGGGGACCCTGAGCAGAGAGTGCTCAGGATCCCGCTTATGCCCACCACTAGGTTCCCCCCTTCTTGCCCTCCCATCCACATGCTCCCATCTGCAAGCTCTCCTACCACGTGCATTTACAGCTGCCTTCCCTGCCTGCATGCCCTTTCCCTGATGGTGCATGGTGGTTAGTGTAGCTAGGAGTGCCACTGCCATGGCCATCAGGAATCTTGATGCTTTGTTGCACCGCCCACATCCTTTCTCCAGCAGTGGTAAGTAGCCTATGCAGCTGGAAGCAAAGGTGACAAAGCGCTCACAAGCAGGTAGTGGAAGGGTGTGTGTTCAAGCATCAGAGGAGATACATGAGTAGGGAGTCAGCAGCAGTGGGTCTCACCAGAAGCCACAGACCCTGGGAGCTGCCCCACCTCACAATGTGCTGACGCTAGCCCTGTAGTACATCATTCTTGGAAAGTATTTTGAATGTGTGAAATGCTTGCCAAAGCCCACCACTCATTCTGAAAGAGAAAATATTTCATAGGAGCTGATTAACTTGATTAAGTTAAAGGGGTCTTCATATAAGCTGAGAGCATTTGCAGATGATGTGTTTATAGTTGAAGACCCAGTACAAATTCTGCCAAGATTGTTAGCTAAGATCAAAGAGTTTGGAGATTTAGCAGGTCTTTATATAAATAAAAAGAAGTCAAAAATAATAACAAAAATATGACGAAGAAGAAGCAACAAGAATTGATGGAAGTAACAGACTGCGAGGTGGTACAAAAAACAAAGTATTTGGGAATAGAGCTGACAGCTAAAAATATTGACTTGTTTAAAAACAACTATGAAAAGCTCTGGACTCAAATTGAAAGAGATATGATAAAATGGAATAAACTGAACTTATCTTGGTTAGGTCGGATTGCTACAATCAAAATGAATGTGCTGCCTAGAGTTATGTTCTTGATGCAAACGATACCAATTGTTAAGGACAAAAAACAGTTTGAAAAATGGCAGAGGAAAATATCGGAATTTGTGTGGGCAGGAAGAAAACCTAGAGTCAAAATGAAAGTGCTCTGTGACGCGAGAGAAAGAGGTGGCATGCAATTACCTGATTTTCGATTGTACCATGAAGCAATATGTTTGGTATGGCTAAAAGAATGGGTGTCCTTATCCAATCATAAGTTGTTAAATTTGGAAGGTTATAACAAGCTTTTTGGATGGCATGCATACTTATGGTATGATAAGTATAAAATGGACGCAATGTTCCAACAACATTACTTGAGAAGAAATCTATTGTTAACTTGGCTAAAATACAAAAAATTTATAGAACAAGAGAAACCAATGTGGATTGTTCCAGCAGAAGTAATTAACCCGAATTTGGAATATAAAGGAGATGAATGGCTTACTTATAAAGAACTATTAAAAACCGAAAACAATGAACTGAAACTTAAACCGAATGAAGAATTACCATTCAAATATGGCTGGCTGCAATATCGACAAATTAAAGACTTATTTGAATCAGATCAAAGGAAGGCAGGCTTTAGAAATAAAAACTCAGAATTAGAAGAACTTGGGGGATAATCTCCCAAATGTATAAATTATTGTTAAAATGGTATACTGAAGATGAGACGATTAAGGTTCAAATGGTAAAATGGGCAATAAATTGGAACAATGAGATTATGATGGATGCATGGGAACAGTTGTGGAAAAATACTTTAAAAATTTCAACATGTACCAGTATTAAAGAGAATGGCTATAAAATGATATATAGATGGTATTTAACACCGAAAAAGTTAGCCATTGACAATAAGCAGCTATCCAACAAGTGTTGGAAATGTAAAGAGCATGAAGGTTCTCTATTTCATATGTGGTGGACTTGTTATAAGGCTAGAGATTTTTGGTCTAAAATATGTACTGAAATGTCCTTAATACTCCAAAATAATGTAGTTAAGAATCCAGAAATGTTATTGTTATCTTTGCATTTAGAAGATATTAATAGAAGGGATAGAGTAATACTGTACTATATGATAACGGCGGCAAGAACTTTGTATGCACAATATTGGAAGAAAGAAGAAATACCGAAAACTGAAGAGTGGATACAAAGAGTGCTATATATGGCGGAAATGGACAAATTAACAAGGAAACTGAGAGAGCAAGATCCAAAGGAATTTTTGGAGGACTGGGGGAAATTGAAAAAATACTTAGAAAAAAGATGGGATGTTAAAGGACAATTATGGTCTTTTGAGTGTTATTAAGTAAGATATAATATAAATCTTTACCATTAAGTTTAAAATGACAACTAAGAGATAGTATTTGGAACAGAAACGGGGGGTTGTAGTGCTGTTGGAAGTCAATAGAAGAAAGGGGGAGGGGAGGGGTGAGGAGCATACAATATTTATATAGGGGATAATTAGTATGTATTAAAAATATGTATGATATGTTAACCATCCAATAAAATTTTAAAAAGGAGCTGTTTCTTCTGTGACTAAAGTCCTGTTAGTGATATTTGAATTGAGCCTGCATGTTCAGAGTTAATATATTTCTGAGCACCAGATGCTGCATGTAAGCCACAGGGGAGGGCTACTTCCTGCCAGCCCAGCTGGAGGGCTTCCCAGAGTATTCTTGCTGGCCATTGACGGAAACAGAGTCATGGACAAGAAGGACAAATTAACTCCTTATATGCATAATAGTTCAATCTTAGAATTTTAGGAAAAATGGAAAGACTTTTTTGATTATGTAGCTAGAAATTAAGAAAAACTAAGAACAGTTATTATGGAAGCAAAAAATTAATTTTTTTGCTTTTAAATTTTTTTGCTTTTGTTTTATTTTAACAATAGAAATCAAAAGAGTATCTGTCTCTATAGTGATTCAGTGGCCTAATAAATAGACTTGAAGCACTGCACAAAGAGATGCACTACACGTTACTTTTATTTATTTTTTTACATTTTTATTTTTATTTGAAAAAAAGACAGTAGACAATACATAAACATAAACAGAGTATATAACAGCACGTTTAAGCTACAAAATATTGCTCCTCTCCATCTCCTCACTTACTTATACTCAAGATTTTATACTCAACATTTAATAGTCAACATTTTAAAATTAACTTCTTGCCCAGCAGAAAGTGTAAGATCTAAAATGGAAACTCTTTAGTAATAAAAGATTGTTTGCATGCCTGTGTGTGACAACAATAAACAAGAGTGACCCACTCATGAAACTAGGTGATCTGCCAATTCAATAGCTATCATTTTATTTTGATTCAAGTTCAAGGTGAAAGTGCAACTCATAGCTGAACCATCATATTTAATGGAGAGCAAACTGTATTCTAGCTGTTGAAGGGAGTAAAGTCTTCTCTAGGAGATGCAACTTATTGCTTATTTGTTTGCTTATTTTTAGAGGAAACACCTAGTGTTTGGTTTCTAAAGACAGAGGAAGCCAGGATCAAGCTTTCCTAGAAAGCCATTCAGTCCTGCATATTAACAGTGCAATCCTAAGCAAAGTTACTCTAGTCTAAGCTCATTGATTTCAATGGACTTAGATTGGAGTAACTCTGCTTAGGATTGCACTGTAAGTATGTGAAAATATGTGATTTTCTTGTTTATATGAAGGGACCATTTAAACATGCAAGACTATCATTAATCAAAGCTAATAATGTTGTAACACATGGCTATTCTGAATATACAGACAGCACACAGGGAGTTCTGTAGTCTCTTTCCCAACTGTCAGCATTCTACCTTAGTCCCCCATTTCCCCATTCCAACAGCAGGATGCAAATCTATGGATTCACTTCATCTTAAGGGAAGGAGAAATGATGCAGAAGGATTCCCTGATACAGAGTGAATCTCTGAAGCATCACAATTGCCTGAAAAGAACTGAATAAAGAGAAAGGCAGGATTCTGGAAAGCGACATTAACTGAGAGCAGAACCACAAGTGACAAAAGGCACAGATTGGACACTTGTCTGCTTCCCTCAAGTTTTGATGGGAAATGTAGGCATCCTGGTCTCGCAGCTTCGCTCTCTGACTGCTGTCCAATGGACTTTTCAACTGTCACTTGTCCAACATTCCGCCAAGTTGCCTACATTTCCCATCAAAACTTGAGGGAAGCAGACAAGTGTCCAATCTGTGCCTTTTGTCACTTGTGGTTCTGCTCTGAGCTGCCTAGCTATTCATTGCTCTGGAAGCCGATTGAGAAAATACATATAAATTTTTCTGTATGTCAAGCAAAATGTGCCTCAAATCCAGAAAAAATGAATTCTGTCTCCTAAACATCAAAAACTTAGGAGACACTCATCTGGGCAATTTCTACAATCGCACTAGGAAACAGAAATAAGTAGGAAACACTAGCTTTTGGACACTATTATGAGCACCTGAGGAAGATAAAGAAGTACAATGATAAAGAAGTACAATGATCAAGAATCACTATTAGTCACCACCATTGCTAACATATTATGGGCTAAACAGGGCAACACTATTTTTAAGATACCACTAGAAGGAACAATGGCCTTATGAAAATTGTGTGTCAGCAACAGCATTTTTAATCAGTCTATTTGTTGCTCATTTGTATGAGTGTTTCTAACTTACCTGTACGTGGTATTGTGATGTCTCATGCATAATGATGTTAGAATTGGAGTATTTCTTCCTTTGCTCTGCCAAAAAAGTCAAAAGAAAACAAGGATTAGCTTTGATGATAGTTCACTTTTAGAGTAAGAGTCAGACTAGATATTATCTCAGCAAGCACACAGTACAGCACATACTTTTGTTAGAGATATAGCTAAAAGTATAAGAGAACAGTTGTTAGATCTGACCAAGAAAATCATAGAAGATGCCTTTGCAGACAAAAACCGGGCTAGCCCAACCCCACAGCTAGACATGCCACAAGGGGAGTCTAGAGGCCTAGAACAAAACAACTTTGGAGAGGGGCATGAAACAGAGAGGTAACACAGTTGTATGGCCTTGTGTAGATTAGAAGAGCTGTCTAAGCCATATCAATAGATATTATGTGCCAGGCCCAGGTGCAGAAAGCATCTGACAGGAATGTCCAACTTCACTAAAGGTGGAGATACAATTCAAAGATGAGGGTACTGGTTGGGGGCCAAAAGATACTCATATGTAGGTATGTGTGTATGAGCCATCAAGTCGCAATCAACTTATGACAACCCCAGCAAGGGGCTTTCAAGGCAAGTAAGAAGCATGGGCGGTTTGCCATTCTCTTTCTCTGCAGAGTCTTCCTTGGTGGTCACCCATCCAAGTACTGACCCTGTTTAGCTTCCAAAATCTGATGAGATCAGGTTATATCATGCTGCCTTCCCTCCTGCTCATATGCATGAGAAAATTATAATCACTAATTTTCCATAGAATTTGTTAGGACAAAATGTAGCAATAATGAACTAACAATTTTTATATACTTTAAGAAGATATTTCAAAAACAGATAACCTTATCTGGTGTTTGAAGTTACAGGACAGTAAGTTAGCCAAGAATGTGCACCCTTTGAAGTGGGATGGATTGTTAGGAGATGGTTCTGAAACCCTATAAATATGAAAAACTGAATTGATAGGGAGCTTCTTCCTAGAAGGGGTTTCTTGCCTACGTCCTGCTTATCTCTGGGTAAGATACTTTTTTGGACTCATGTAATGGCTCTCTTTTAATTAACTAGTTATAATGGATGGTATGATTTTCTATTGATTGAGCTGATATTAAGAATGCTGTTTTACTAATAAAGGCTTAGAATGGAAGCAGAGATTCCATTCTATTACTTGTATACAATACCCAGTAATGAACCAAAAACATGATTTGCAGTGTACCTCTTGCTAGGAGTTAAATGATTTCGTAAAGATAACGAGATGCTTAGGGCTTCTTAAGTGCACACTCACACCTGAATCAGAGTCCTCCAGAACACTTTGTATGCAAAATATCCCACATTCCGTCATTGACATCAATTACAGGATCTCAAGAAGAACATGCTAGGAAAGACCTTTCTCTGCCTGAAACTGTAGAGTGCCACTGCCAGTCAAAGTAGACAATTACTGGACTGGATGGACCAATGGTCTGCCAATATAAAACACCTCAAAATGTTCACAGGATCACTTTTGCTGATGGATGTGAAAGAACACTTACAGGGAGGGGGAAAGGGTTAAGCACTCTCTCCTTCTTGCCTGCCAGTGCTCCCCAACATTCCCCATTATCATATTATCATATATGAAGCAGCCTTATACTGTATCAAGTCACTGGTCCATATAGGCCAACTACCATCTGTGCTGACTGACAATAGCAGAGGTCTTTCCTAGCCCATTATTCGCCCCTGTGAACAACAGTTTCTCCTCCCCAGTAACCTACTGCAGGACACTGCCAGAAGGTAAGAACAATAAGAAAGAGCAACTGTCTTCCCTTTTCTTCAGAAGAAAATCCTGCTGTTTCTCCCATTCTCCAGACTGCAGCAGAAATTAGAGCTCTGGGGAGGGCATCTGTGTGCCCCTAACAAGATGGCAAGTATAGCCATGGATACTTGTTTGCAAAGTATTTTGACCAGATTACCATAACAACAGCACTACTTAAGCCTAGTCACTTGTAGCAAATAATCACCTCTGGGCTAGGACACTGGGAACATATACAAACATTCGACCACATACAGGCATGGACTAGGAGACTAATGGATCCAGATGGATTTCAGAATGCTTTTGGGGATCTGAGAATCTGAACAGTGACTCTTTAAACCCTCTGGCAGGGCTGAAATGAGATAACAATAAGCTCTAAACATCTAGCACTGGTGGCAGAAAGCTCATGCTAAATCAGATGGGGCATGCCATAGAGCTAACTGTAGTGATAGTGGTGAACAGGGAGTTTTCCTCTGTTACCTTTAGCTTAGATCCAGCACATTGTTTCCATGGGTGGAAGGATTTCTGCCAGATTAATGTGATTTGTTCACCTCCCCCATCCTGTGATGGTCCACGATAACCCCTGAAATGCTGATCCTCCCCCAGGATCAGCATTTTAGGGGACATTTTGGGTTGCAACAAGAGGGAGGAGTTAGTCTGGGAAGCAGAAATCCTTTCAGGAAATGCTGCGCAGGGGAACTGATTTCTGTAGCCTGGTGATCTCTGTGTGGTATAGTGGTTAGAGTGTCGGAGTAGGAAGTGGGAGCTCCAGGTTCAAATCTCCACTCTGCCATGGAAGCTTGCTGGGTGACCTTGGGCCAGTCACATACTTTCAGCCTAACCTACCCCACACGGTTGTGAGGATAAAATGGAGAAAAGGAGAGCAATGTAAGCCACTCTGAGTCTCCATTGGAGAGAAAAGCAGAGTATAAATGAAATAAAATCAAAATGAGATCTGCTTTTATTCTGGGAGAACTCCAGGCCCCACCTTGAGGTTGGTATCCCTATTCATACCATCTTTAAGTCTCTGAAAGTATGTGCACAGCTGTAGATTCATCCTTACAAACAAATATTCCACACACAGTGTGATACCTCCTTGCAGTCCCACACCAGTGCTTTGGGCAGGTTGAGCAGAGTGACAGGTGATTAAAATAGTCATCATTAAATCAATATAAAAAAAATGAGCACATGGCCTCAAACTGGCAGTGGCTAATAAAAGTAGGCCAGCTATTTATATCATAACATGAAAACTTGAGAACTCGGAGTAGAGCTTGGTCGTATGGCAACAGGAGAAATAATAGGAACAAAGAATGCTTTGGATCAGCAATTCCTACTGGGAAAAATGTTGTAAAGGTGAAGGCCCATTTCTATATAAGACCAAGCCTGTTTCACAAGAAAGTTAATCCAGGATGTTAGACATATCCAAGCCAAACCCATTTTAAATCCACCTATTTAGCTCAAGAACCAAAACACAAGTAGGTTTGTTTCAGGTAAGTAGCCGTGTTGGTCTGCAGTAGAACAGCAAGATCTGAGTCCAGCAGCACCTTAAAAACTAACAAGATTTTCAGGGCATCAGCTTTTGAGAGTCAAAACTACCTTTATCAGAGTAACCATCTATGAGTGACCAAAAAGAAGGCAAGAGCAAGAGGACAAAATTTGATATGCACATTCAGAGATGCAAATTTACAGACAATCACTATAAATAGAAATACAACTCATGGTGGAGCCAGCTGTGCCTGAAGGCAGTACTTGGACCATTTCAGAGGATGGGCATCACAAAAGAGGGATTTATGAAAAAGAGGAAATAAAGGACAGGTCTCAGAAAAAGAGGGCTGTCTTCTTCAGAAGAGAACATCTGGCCATCCTATGCAGACCTGAGAAATCCCTTCTGAAATCAAGGAATTTTTCCAAAGCAATTTGTGAGGCAGCTTTAGGGGTTGGGCTGTTTTTCAGAGAAAAGAAAAGAGTTTAAAAATATGGAAGTACACAAGTAATGAATCTTAAACGAGCGTTCTGGGTTTCCTTAGTTTGTGGATTTATACACAGGCATGGCCCACATGGCAATGGGGAAAAACAGAAGCAAAGATTAGCATCAGAAATAATTGCTCAAAGTATGCCAGAAGGGTGTTTGATCTGCCAACAGAGCAGGGGGGGGACCAACTGGAGCAAATAGTGATCTGGGAAAATGGCATGGACACCGGACACTTCCCTGCCCAGATGGCAGCTTCCCATTAGCACAGCGCAGTTTCCCATTAGCGTATACAGATGGCAGCATCAGAAAAGAGTCCTGGAGGAAATTAGATATCATTAGATAGCACTGAATTCAAAGAAGGCAACAACCCCTCTGGCTTGTTTCAATGGTAGTTTCAATGTGGACTGGACAGGGGGCAGCACAGACTGAAGCACTCCATTCATCCGGAGGACATGGTCAAAAGGATGGGAGAAGAGAGGTCAGTTAAAGGGGAGAGAGGAGCAGGATTTGAGTCCAGTGGTACCTTAGACACCAACAAGATTTTCAGAGTGTAAGCTTTTGAGTGTCAGAGCTCCCTTGTTCAGACAGAGAGAAGAGTTGTTCAGCATAGTAAGCATAGTACCATAATGCTGAACAAGTTTGGAAATACAGTGATGTGATTGTGGAGCCTGCTCCACAATTCTCCACAGATGAGAATTATATGGAAAATACCAGAGAAAATGAAAAGTTCTAGTATTCACATAAGCTGTGGAGAGGATTGTTGAAGGGGCTTGCTCCAGAAGCAGTTAGTCAGGCTTCTCAGGGGGCCTTCCACTAAATATTTTGTTCTCTCTCCGTTCCTTGACTTCATGAGCTTACAGAGCAATTGCCATTTACTAAGCCTGCAGAGACTGGAATGTTCCAGTTTAAACTTTAAGCTCCCTCTTCTACAATGTACTACACAGAGTACAGGAAAATAAAGTTTCTAATCCAAAGTGGAGTTGGTGGATGGTACTGTACAGTTTAAAAATAACCAAATGCAAAGCAGGGTAGTGATATGTGTGCTATAATATAGGAAATCCAGAAATCTCCAAGGATCATACCACACAGAATGAGCTGAAGCATTTAAAAGGAAGATCCTGAGAATGATAATCTACATTCTACAAAGATCACATATGATCTGTAATGGTTATATAGGTTATTTACCCCTTCCAACAGATAGTGTTATTGCGTATCTGAATGTCAGTAGGCTGGTACTACATTATTTCTAGTTGTTGTTCTGTGTTCTGGGGGAAGTTGACTGGTAGACCATTTTAAAATCTGTGCTGGGATCTGTGCAGTAATCCTTATAATACCTTTGTTAAAGTTCGTTTTCTTCAACAAGTGTTACAGTTGGCAAACAACCCGTAAAATATGTTTTCAGAGGTTTTGCCTATTTAAAAACACTCAATTACTCAGGGAATTATCTCTCACCTGCCATTTCTCATGACCACAGTATATAGTTCTTTGGTCTATAATTATTTTCCTTTGTTTTTGTGTGGGTTTACAGATGTCATTTCTCGTAGAAGAGCACTGCAGCTAGGTAGAATGATCTTGCCTTAGAATCCAAACCAGAGCTGGCTCCTTGGAATCCATAACATAATATTATTTTATGGAATCCATAACATTCGCAGGTTGATTTTAAGGCCACTCTCCCTCCCATCAGGCCTGGAAAAGCTGATCTCCCAATATCCCCTTTGCTCTGGTCCCCTTATATCCCAATATCCTCCCCTTTGTTCTGGTCATTGGAGTTTTCTAAACAGTGTTATTAGCAATTAAATACTCAAAATGCTGAGCTAACCAGATCAAAGCAAAACATTTTGCAAGATTGCTTACTTCCTTAGGTAACTGAACTAATTAAGCCTTGCTGAATATTAGCTGCTACTCATATATTTTAAACAGAGAACAGGCAGTTTCAGCATGTCCTTATAGAGATGACCCACTCAGGGAACGCTGGCAGCTTCCCCCCAGGAATCCAGGTGTCGCATTTTCAAAATGGTTGCAGTCTGTTTGGTTTCTGTTTTTTTGGCGCTTTTTCTAGGACAGTATTTTCCTGCAGTCCCAGGAAAGGCTCAGAAAAACGGAAACCAAACAGCCTGCAACCGTTTTGAAAACAGAGACATTTGGATTCCTGGGGGGAAGCCGCCAGCGTTCCCTGAGTGGGCCAGCCCTATAAGGATGTGCGGAAACGGCCGCAGCAAAGTCGCTAGCAAACTAAGTGAGAAGTTCCTAGATTAGAATGGCATAATAAAGAATTAAACCTACAATTTTAGTTTTATTTAAAACATGGTTTTCAGTATCATTTAGGAAAGTAATTTGAGTGCAGAGGAACATCCTGGTTTTCTTAGCTTTACTTATAAAGCAAATAAAGAAGATGGCGGGGATTCAAGACCAAGGAAAGAACAAAAATTTCCTTCCAACTTGTTTTTTGTAAGTTGGCAGAAAGCTCTGGTCTTGAACTGGAACCTGATCAGATACATGAGGTAATGTCCTTGGCTGTTTAGTCATAGGAAGTACAATTTTAGAACGCACTCATAATGAGATTTGCTCTTGCTGCTGGAACACTGCGAACATAGAAAGGAAGATGAGATGTTACAGAAACAAAATCAGAAGAAATACATAGGCTTTAGAGTGAGCTGATCATGGCTGATTTCTTTTAAATTAACAGTCCAATCCTATTTTGTGCTCAGCCCTCATTGTAGCACTTTCACTATAATAATATCACATTTTCCAAACACTTAATCCACTGGTGCTGCAACCTAAATGATTTTTAATTCCATTGATGAGCTTAGAAGGATATAACTCTGCTTAAGATTGCATTGTATAACTTGCACCTAAGAGAATATAGCAGCAGGTGTATTCATTGCATTGTAACTGATGTTTGGGATGTGGTTGCACAATTGTGGAGCAGACCTACTAGATACAATTTCTGACAAGGAGCACAGCTTATTCCTTCTACTCAACCTCATTTATCAAAATTAATTCTTAAAGCTCAGACATGCCGTGGATTTATATTATGATATATGATATGGCAAGAATTTACTATGAGATTATCATTGCCACCCTCTAGCATCTAATATAATTGCTAGCACTTTTTATGTTTTTGTAAAGTTTTTATTGTGGGTTGTAACTAACATAGAAAATCAATTTCAGTAAGTGACATTCTGATTCAGTTCTGAATAGGTTCCTTATTAGAAATTACAAGCAAAATTTGCATTCAGAACCAACCTGTCTCTCACTGAGCTTATTGTGCACATGCTTACATTCTTTTCCATTTTGCTGAGGTCTGGATTAGCACGAAACTTGCATATTTTTGCACCAATGGAGGGCAGCATGCCCAAATGGATTGTCAAACTTCTTTTGTTTCACCCCTATGCCAGGATGTGTTGGCAAGCAGAACATTCAGTTTTACCCCTTCTGGAAATTTTGTATTGTTTGCTAATAATCATGCAGGCTCACCAAACATCCAAGCTGTGATTAATATGCATCTCATCTTCACTGTTCAATACATAAAGCTGCAAAATGCTAAGAGCCAGAGGAGGGAAATCTTCTTTTGAGGACATTTTCTTCTTTTCAAGTGAGACAGAGCCGGAACAATGTGACTTTGTTACCATAAGATGCTATCTTCAAACGACAAACAAGTGAGACTCTTCTAAAAACACAACTGGCAGGCTGCCTGGTTTCTCTCTCTCTCTCTCTCTCTCTCTCTCTCTCTCTCTCTCTCTCTCTCTCTCTCTCGGGTATTCTTTGGACTATTGGTTTACAGAAGGATCTGTGTTGATACTTGCCCCATGGGCCCAATACCCTTATGCCATATTCTTCACCCAATGGGAACACAATGAGTGCCTTTATTTTCCTCATCTGAAATACCATGTGCAGTTCTGGTCACAAGAACCAAGCACCGATGCAATCCCTCCTGTCCCCCCCGCCCCCATGATCTGCCCAGGTTCACAGGACAAGCATTGCTGTCAGGTGGCCATCTAGATTTTGCTTAAAAACCTCCAACGAAGGAGAGCCTACCGCCTCCTAAGGAAGCCTGTTCCACTGAAGGACTGCTCTAACTGTCAGGAAGTTCTTCCTAATGTAGTTTGATTTAATTTCAACCAGTTGGCTCTGGTCCGACCTTCTGGGGCAGCAGAAAACAACTCCATGCCATATATGACAGCCTTTCAAGTACTTAAAGATGGTTGTCATATCACCTCTCAGTTGTCTCCTCTCCAGGCTAAACATGCCGAGTTCCTTCAACCTTTCCTCATAGGACTTGGTCTTCAGACCTCTCACCATCTTCATGCATCTGACGAAGAGAACTGTGGTTCTCGAAAGCTTATGCTACAATAAAGTTGGTTAGTCTTAAAGGTGCTACTGGACTCTACTATTTTGCAACTACAAACTAACACAGCTAACTCCTCTGAATCTCTCACCATCTTCGTTGCCCTCCTCTGGCCATGTTCCAGCTTGTCTATATCCTTCTTAAACTGTGGTGCCTAAAACTGAACAAAATACTATAGGTGAGGTCTAACCAGAGCAGAGTAGAGCAATACCATCACTTCGCGTGATCTGGACACTATGCTTCTGATGATACAGCCCAAAATTGCATTTGCCTTTTTTAGCTACCACATCACAATGCTGACTCATGTTCAGTGTATGGTCTACTAAGACCCTTAGATCCTTTTCACACAGACTACTGCCAAGACAAGTCTCCCCCATCCTATAATTATGCATTTGATTTTTCCTGTCTAAATGCAGAACTTTGGATTTATCTCTGTTGAAGTTCATTTTATTTGTTTTAGCCCAGTTTGCCAGCCTGTCAAGATCATCCTGTATCCTGACTCCATCTTCTACCATATTTGCTACCCCTCTCAATTTAGTATCATCTGCAAATTTAATAATCATTCCCTCTATTCCTTCATCCAAATCATTTATTAAAATGTTGAACAGAACAGGTCCCAGGACCGACCCTGAGGCACTCCACTTGTCACTCTTCTCCAAGAGGATGAGGAACCATTAACAAGCACTCGTTGGATGTGATCTATCAATCAATTACAGATCCACCTAACAGTAATAGGATCCAAAAACCACATTTTACCAAGTTGTCAACAAGGATATTATGTAGAACCTTATCAAAAGCCTTACTGAAATCGAGATAAACTATGCCTACAGCATTCCCCTGAACCAGCGAGGTAGTTACTTTCTCAAAAAAAGAGATAAGGTTAGTCTGACATGACTTGTTCTTGAGAAACCTGTGCTGGCTCTTAGTAATCACAGCCTTCCTTTTTAAATGCTCAAGGAATGATGATTTGTTTTAAGACTTTTCCAGGTATAGATGTCAACCTGATGGGTCGGTAGTTACCCGAATCCTCCTTTTTCCCCTTCTTGAAGATGGAGACAACATTTGCCCGTCTCCAATCTTCTGGCACCTCACCAAGAATTCTCAAGAATAATGGATAGAGGCTCGTAAATTACATCTATGGGTTCTTTTAGTACCTTTGGATGCAATTCATCTGGCCCTGAGGACTTAGTTTAATTTAAAGAAACTAGGTTTTTTACGTACTACCCTATGTTGATCCTAGGTTGTAACTCCCTTCCCCTATCATGTGTTCTGTTATTGTCATGTTGAAGACCATTTCCCTTGCAGGAGAGGACTGAGGAAAATTAGGAATTGAGCAGTTCTGCCTTCTCTTCCTGTTACGATTTCACTTTCCTGTCCCTTCAATGGGCCTACCATGTTCTTGCTCTTTTTCTTACTTTGAACATAAGCAAAGAAGCCTTTTTTGGTGTTTTTAGCATCTCTGGCTAGCCTAAGCTCATATTGAGCTTTAGTTTTTCTAACGTTCTCACTACAAGCATTGGTTATTTGTTTCTATTAATTCTTGGTTATAAAGATCTCCTTCTGTTTCTTAAATGAGTCTTTTTTATTTCTCAGTTCATTAGTTCATTCTTCCCAGTAGTTAAGGAATGCAACAGAAAAACACTTACCACTCAAGAGCTCTTCGTGGGGAGGGTGGAATAGAAATCCAAAGAAAATAAATAAATAAAATAAAAGAGAACTGTTTCTCCCTGTCCCCAAATACTAAAACTCGAGGGAATCCAAAGAAATTGATGGGCAGTAGATTCAAGGCAGACTAAAGGAAATACTTTTTTACTCAACAATGGATTAAAATGTGGAACTTGCTGCCACAGGGTGCAGTGATGGCCACAAGCAGAGATGGCTTCAAAAGGGGTCAGACAAGTTCATAGATGATACGTCTATCCCTGACCTGGATAGCCCATGTAAGCCCGATCTCTTCAGATCTCACAAGGTAAACAGGGTCAGCATGGGTTAGTTATTGGATGGGAGATCTCCAAGGAAGACCAGGATTGCTATGCAGAGGCAGGCAATGGCAAACCACCTCAGTTGGTCTCTTTGTCCAGACAGCCCCTGCAGGGGTTGTCCTAAGTCAGCTACCCACTTGGTCTATCAGCAACAACTAGCCATGATGATGACTAAAGGGAACCACCACCTTCAGAGGCAATAAACCTCAGAATCCCAGTGCCAGGAGGCAACATCAGGGAAGGCCTCAGCCTCTATGCCCTGTTGTTGGTCCCCCTGATTAACTGCTTGGCCACTGTGTGAGACAGGATGCTGGACTAGGGCCGATTCCAGACGGCCCTCCCCATTCCAAAACGTCGCGCGTTGTCGCGCGGAAAACGCGAAATATCGCGTTTTCTCATGCGAGTTTTGTGCGACGTCGCGCAAAACTCGCGTGAGAAAACGCTATATTTCGCGTTTTCCGCACGAAGACGCGCGACGTTTCGGAATGGGGAGGGCCGTCTGGAATTGGCCTAGGTGGACTGCTGGTCTGATCCAGCAGGGCTCTCCTTAGGTCTTTAGGTTCTGTCATCAGACCTATGTACACTGTTAGGTTATTTAGGCAATCAATTCAATGTGTGTCCCTATAATATTGTAGGATAATCATGCAGCTCAAAAAGAATAATGTCCAGTTCCAGATGGATAGCTGTGGGTAGCTGTGAATGTCTAAATAGAACAAAATTTGAGTCTAGTAGCACCTTAAAGGCCAACAAAATTTCCCAGGGCGTAAGCTTTCTTGTGAGAGTTGTCAGCAATTGACAACATTTTTAAATACTCCATGGTAGCTATTTCACTATTCTTCACTGAGCCATTGGCCTTGTTTCCCGCCTGCTGTAGCAAGTAGGATCAACAGTGCAATTCTAAGAACAGTTTCCTGGGAATAAGTGTCATTGACTAGATCTGAGTAGGATTCTTAAGAGACCTGCTTAGGATGGCACTGTAACTTTGCCACTATGCAAAATGCGGCAAGGCACTGAAATAGCTGGCCTGCTTTTGGGCTTTAACACCAGTTTAATACACTGAAAGGCTAAACATTTCACAACATGGTGATAACCGTCATCACTCACCAACATCTACACATCAAGCTTCTCTTAAAAGATACAGTTACAGTGCCAGGCTGAAAAGTTAGAGACCCTACTTAGAATAAAACAGTAAAGAGTCCAGTAGCACCTTAAAGACTAAGTCGGTCAGTCTTTAAGGTGCTACTGGACTCTTTACCATTTTGCTACTACAGACTAACATGGCTAACTCCTCTAGACCTACTTAGAGTAGTCACCTCATTTTTCTGGCATGGCTTCTGCTTTTAACTTCCCCCCCCTCTGGCAGAAATCTGAGTGAAGCTTTGTCCTTTACTGTAGCTCTGTGCCAAGGAAACATGAATGTGTTTTGGTTCATCAGACAGCCATTAAAGGCTCGAGGAGATGGGCACAGAGAAAGATGACAATGCTAAATGTAAATGGGTTATTCTAGACTCTTGGAACCAGCAGAATGGTGCTGCAAACTGGATTTAAAGGTAAGAATATAAACCATTTAAAATACTCTGATTAATAGGTTTCCTTATTTTTCATTTTGGTCTCTATTCTTTATGCTGATAGTAAAGCATAAATAATTACTGTATAAATGAATCATATATGAGCATAAATACCATATAAGCTGATCGTATATTGACTGATAAATAAATCATTATGTAGGCCACAGAAACCTAATTAAAGGATTCCATGTTTGGGCTGTTAGCAGAGTCTATCGTTAGGCATAGGAAGCATGATTATAGGTGGTTGTAAGCTGGTTCTACTGCCTGGTGTGTGTGCAGGAATGAAAATAATAAAAGCATACACTTGGTATATATTTAGAAAAGAAATAAGAGTTCTTTATTGCAGGAACTCCATACTCGGATAGGAAAGGAGGAGAGACAGATCCTAACTACCTATCAAGTCTAAGGATGGACATGGATGGCAGGACAAGACCTGCACCCATGCTGCCAAGATGGAGGGAGGGGAAGGAGAGAGGTGTTGCCTGGAACAAAGCCAGGAAGAGAAGGAGTGAGAGGGAGGAAGTCAGGAGGAGGAAATCCTGAGAATAGCAATCTGCATATTAAAGGGCAGTCAGAGCAGTAAACAATAGTAAACAGTAGAGAGAGTGCCCTGACTTCTCTATCTTTCTAACTCTTTGGGTGGTCCCCTTCTGAAACCTGAGGAGAGAGACAGCACTAGATCCTCCTCTTCCAACATTGACTAGGATGAGTAAAGGAGTTTTTTTTGCAAGTGCTTTTTACTAATTATGCAGTGTCCTTTGTCTGTGCCTTTCACAATTCCTGATTCCAGAAACAAAGAAAATACAGCACATATAATAGCTTCATAGGACAAAGCAATGCCAAGGTTAGGCTTTTGAAGGCAAAAGGAGGAGGTATCATCTTCACTAACTTGTAAAATTTGAGAGTCAGTTCAGATTTCCTTACAGTCCTGCTGATGCCAAGACAAATGTATCAGCAACATGATAATGTCCCACTTTACTTTTTATTATCATACAACTCACTGGAACATAATCTGTACCAGCTGTAGAAGCACGGACAGCTCTTTCCTCTCCTACTACTGCCCCACCTATATTTGTGCATTTCTTCCTCAAGTACTCAAATGCCGCATACATTCAGTACCACTTAAATGCATTAACTAAAGAACAAATGTCCACTGTTAATGTGGCTTCGGTACTGGGATGAAGAATTGCACAGGTATATCTTTGGTATTAGTTATTATTGCACTGTATGTAGAAGCCTGCAACACTTATCTTCAGATCCAGGTTGTTGCCAACCCTTCCCATGCCTTAAGGAGAAGTCAAGTTCCACTGAAAGACAGCTTTTTATTTAGGAAGGTAGTAATTAGTCTGCAGTGTTGAATAATATATTAGGGTAATAAGCACAAACAATCTTTAGTAAAGACAGTAGCGGCTATCATTGGGCAACAAAACTTTGAACAGTTGCATCAGTAAACAGAAATTTGAAAGGTTACACTTTTGCATTTTTGTGATGAGAAGGCTAACTTGTTGAATTTCTGGCTGTTGTGCCACTCTTAAAAAGGTATGGAAATTCTGTCAAGAAAAAGCTACAATTAGAACTAATAAAAAGTTGGAAGCATTTGAAAGTCATAGGGTTGCCAGGTCCCCATACCTTCCTGGTGGGAGGGGGAACCGGACACTTACCTTTTTCGACATCTTCACATGCATGCGTGCATGCTCCTGGGGTGGCACAATGACATCACTTTTGGGAAGTGACATCATCATGCAGGGGCCGGGAGTGCTCCTGCACTTTGCAGTGGGCCAATTTGGGCCCCAAACAGGCCTGATTCATGTCTGGGGCCCAAATCGGCCCATGGTGAAGCACAGGAGTGCTCCTGGGCCCCAGGAGGCCTAGTCCCCTGTCTCACGCCCCCCCCCCCCACTGGCCAGGTGAGTGATGGCGAAAGGTGGAGCAGGGGATCCCTGCCCCCACCAGGGGACCTGGGATTCCTAGAAAGTCACCAAATCTTGAATGAAAAAAACTTTGAAAGTTGAATTGGAATTGAAATGTTTAACCAAGTTTTAAAATGAGTGCATTAGACTTCGTGGCCTTTTAAATTTCCATTTATTTATAGACCACCTTTCTCACTGAGATCCAAGGCGGATTACAACAGCATGAGTGAAATACAATGTAATAGACAGCTAGGACATTCACTGAGCAAGTACAATAATGAACAAGTTAGGACATTCAGGGAAACAGATACAACAGGAAACGGTAGCAGAAAAATTTTAAGCAAGCATAAAGCCAAGCACAGAGATGAAATCTATCTGAAACAAAGCATAACTAATTTCTATCATATGTTTAGCAGCATGGAAACTCGCTAGTAGGCACATATCTACATCAGCAGACAGGACCTAATAGCATAGCGTTTAGTCCCAGTCAGCCCTGGCGCCAGGGTTTGTGGCGCTGGAGGCCAGCCTCGCGTGTGTGCATAGCACGCACGCTCACCCCAGACTGCGTGATGATGTCATCATGCAATGACATCATCACGCATTGCCGTGGGCGAGTGGCTGGAGCGGCGTGAGGGGGCTGCCTGCGCGCTGCACGCTGCCCTGGCCACCTGTCGTCCCAGGCCCATGGCTGCTGCCCCTGCCGAGGGGCATGCAGCGGTGGTGGTGCAGGGCTGGCCGGCGGTGGTGTGGGACGCACACCTCTGCCCCCAGTGCCCCCTCTGGCCCCGCGGTACCCGTAGCCTCCACCTCACCACCTCACTGGTGGCGCCGGCCCTGGTCCCAGTCCCTGCCAAGGCATCTCTCCGAGCTATTTCTTATGACACAGTCCTGTAATCTGGATAGAAATCCCTCCTGAATAATTCAGCTTTGCATACTTTGTGGAAAGCCAGGAGAGTGGGGGGTTTCCTGACCACTTCCAGCAGGCCATTCCACAAGATGGGGGCTACCATGAAGAAAGCATGTGTGCTGGTAGCTGTTGATTTTTCCCAGCTGCAGGGCAGTATCTGCAGAAGAACCTGGTCAGATGAGTGAAGCTGCCGTGGCAGAACGTAGGTGGAGAGGCGGTTGCACAGATATGAAGAGCCAAAGCCACAAAGGGCTTTGAATGTGATAGTCATAACCTTGAATTGATCCCGTTAAGTGATGACTGGCTAATGGAGTGGCTGCAGAATGGGAGTGATATGCATGCTCCGTCTAGCTCCTGAGAGTAAACAGGCTGCAGTGAACTGCATCAGCTGGAATCTCTGAGAACTTGGAGGGAAGACCTATATAGAGTGCATTACAGTAGCTTAATCTTGATGTTACTGTGCCATGAATCCAGGTGGCCAGATCAGCCATTTCAAGCAGTCAACTCCAGAATACCTTCAAATATCAAGTGCCAAATATAAAAAAGTATAATCAAATGTCAACTGAAAAAAGCAAAAATGCTTTGAATATTTGGTAAACAATAAAATACTATGGAGAGTAGCAAAAGACATTTGACACCAGCATTCACAGGGAAGAATTGGAGAATTTTGGGAAGCAAATTCATTTCAACTTTATCAATTACGATCTGTTTTGAGCACATAAGCAAAGATGCGTGATTTGGAAAGTAACTCAGCATCGGAATCCAGAGTAAGTTTGGATTGGAGTAGTCTTGCTCCTCTAAGCCACAGTGCACTTTTACTGCCACCTTCATATTACAAAATAAATCCATTTATGCTGCAAGGCATACAAGATGGGGTACAAAATTAAGATGGGGTATGTGCTTTCTTTTTAGGAAAAGATTATCTACAAGAAGGAAAAAATGTAATATGTGAAATGGCTTTCAGAAATCCTTTGGAAGGTCTAAGCAGCTTATGCACTTTCATCCAGCCTGAACATCTTTGCACAGCATGCCTCTGTTGGAAACACATCCCCAGAATTATCACAGAGTTTCTGTTTGAGGTCTCCTCGAACTGACATAACTGGGATATGTGCAGTGATTTCAGCAAGCCTTGGCAATGACCAAGGTTATGACTGTTCCAAAAGTAACACACTGCTTTATTGACAGAATGCTGGCAGGTTTCAGGAGGAGTCACACTGCTAAATTCCTTTCCACCATGCTTAATATTTACCTCAGGATTAGTGTGGAGAGCTTGCATTCCTTTGCTTATTAGCTAAAGATATAAACCAAGCTAGGAGAGCAAACAAAAACATAGCCAACATTTCCTTCTCTTTTTGCCAGGGTTGTATGCAGTGAATACTTGGAGCATATTTAACTTGTCAAGGCAAGTGATAGTGTACAATTCCGCATTCTGTTCTCTGGACGAGATGGCAAAGTGTTGCAAGTTTGGATATTTTCATATGTAAGGTAACCTTATACTGAACCAGGCTATAGGTTTATCAAGATCGGTACTGTCTACTCTGACTGGCAGTGGCTCTCTAGGGTTTTCATATCCCTTACTATCTGATCTTTTTAACTGGATATACAGGGAACTGAACCTGGGACCTTCCACATGCAAAGCAGATACACTACCACTGAGCTATGGCATCTCCTGTGGCCTCTTTACACATAACACTAAAATTGTATTTTGTTTTTCCAGTATCCATGGTGTTGTGTAGAGTCACATGTCTGACAGGTTGAGCTGGAGTGTGGAGTAGCTGTTATGCTGGCACAGCTACCACCACCAAGTTCAGAAGAGTTCTATTGTACAAAGTTATTGCCTGACACGTAACTTGGTGGGAAGGTGGTGGGGGAGGTGACAACTCTGGCATAAAGGCATTTCAGTTACAAGCAGAGCCAGCTCCACATGGCAGTAAACTTTTATAATAAGATAACAACTGGCAAGCGGCACAGCAAGACAGATTGGTGAAGAACAGGATGCTGCTAGAGCTATGTTGGTGCTTGACAGTATGTCATCTTAAAGCTACATGGGGCCCAGAAGGATTTTTTGCCTGGGGCTTCCAGATAGTCAGTGATAGCTTGGCAGCTCTGCATCTACCTATATCTGTAGACCCTGGAACTGCAGCTTCCTAACTACACAGTGATAATAGCCATTCACAAGTCCCAGGGAGGTGTCACTAAAGATGCCAACAACATAATGCCCATATAATTGCTTCTGTGCAGAACCATGACAACATGGCAGACATGATGTCTGATGATTTGGAGAGGGGGATGATATGTCTTTACTAAAGAAATCTTCTGTAATCTGTCTGAAGGTCTCTCTATAAAATTGTCCTGCCCATAGTCTACCATAATGGTTCTTTATTGCTAAGTGATGCCGTAGGAATGATAATGAGACAGAAGGTAACCTCCACTGATTATGACACACTGAGATTAACACTGAACCTCGCATGGTTTATTTTCAATTGTATTTACTTGGTGGGGAGGGAGGGATCTGAATTTTAACTGCCTCCTTACTAAAATGTAGTGGTAGGAATGGAAATTTTAAAAGGAAAGGTTACTAGGGAGGAAAGCTACACCCCCCAAACGTAGAGAATAATATGACGTTCTATCTGAGATGGAGAAAGAAATTTGAAAGGAGAAACTGAAATGGTAGTAGCTGAGATGTTGGGACCAACAATAGAGTTATTCAAAAACTGGGGCGGGGGCAGGAGGGGGAGAGAATTTGGATTTAGTGCGCCTTAGACATTCCAGTAGCACCATTCCATTGACCTAAATCTACACGAAACCCAACTTTCTTAAGGAGATTGTCAGAATAAGCACACATACACAAGGAGAATATTCTAGAAGAATGAAGTTCTGAAAAACAATCATATCTTTCTACATCCATATGAATGTAGCACCCAGTCATCACGTAGGCCCACTGGACAACATGAATAAGAAAAGAACAGATGGATCAGATTAACGACAAAACTAGGCATAAACTCAGAGATTTGTGACCTATCTCCCACCTCTTTAATCTTCTAAATGTGGTGATTTGGATTGGGACTACAGGTACAGGATAAGGATTTCCACCCATTCTCTTTTCACTGATGTAAATTGACCACTTTACCACAGTACGGAATACATTCCCGTACATATTCCACAGTGGGGCAACAGCATTGCCAAGGACCAGTTTATATCAGGAAGAGAGAAAGAGAAAGATTTACACATCCAGAACTAAGATCCCTATTAAAAATAGGTGTCCCTGCAGCTATTTATAAGGAAAATGAAGAGATGGGGATCACATCACAGATTACCTACAGCTTTTCTAGCAGTATTCCCCCACAGCAGTATATCTATGGCAACCCCTGCTGAGATTTTCAAAGCAAGTGATGTTCAGAGGTGTTTGACATTGCCTGTCTCTGCATAGAAAGCCTGGCTTTCCTTGATGGCCTCCCATCCAAATACAGACGAGGGCCAGCCCTGCTTAGCTTTTGAGATTTGATAAGATGGGGCCACCTGTACCATCCAGGTCAGAGACAGTGGTGCCCTTAATTCCATTTGGTGCAGCATCCTTTTTCCATTGTGGCCAGCCAGGTACTTCTAGGAAGCTCTTAAGCAAGGCACGAAGACAACAGTCTTCCATTCTTTCCTCTCCCTGCCAGTCAAGGTACACCATCTCTGAATATGCAGGCTGCATTTACCTATAACTAATAACGGCTGATAGACTTATCTTCTAATCATCTTATGTTTGACCACCTTTTATGGACTTTTAAGCCCATGCCCATTACCACATCTTGCATCTGTAAATTCCATCAGTTAATAAAGCTTGATGTAAAAAAGTACTTCCTTTTGCTTGACCTAAATCCACTGCAAATTGGTTTCACAGATAACCCCAAGTTACCATTATGGGAAAAGGGGGAAGAATTTCTCTCTACTCACTGTCTTAACTTTTTCTCCTAAAATGACTAACACACACACACACACAATACAAAATACAGAATAATTCTTCCCCACATGGAAGGCATTCCAGCTTCTTGATCACTTTGGTTGATATTTTCTATACCATTTCCAGCTATACAACATTTTTTCTGAGATTTGAAATCAGCAGTGTAAACAATATTTCAAATGTAGTGATACCATAAATGGCCAAGCTAGTTAAACCAACAGACCATTACTCATTTGTGATGGTCCATGAACGCCATTGAACATATTAGGGCTGACTATGAAGTTTTTGGGTATGGAGGCACAGGTGGTATTCTTTTTGATCCTGCTGGTCAGAGGAAGAGGAAAGGAATGGGAACAGAAGACTTTGGAGGTGAACCACTGGTTGACTTCATGGTGCTGGCAAGAGCAATTTGGATTCTGGGATCACAGCCTCTATTTTCTTGAAGATGGCCTGCTTGCATGCAATGGACTCCACCTTTGGAGGGGAACTGGGGAGATTCCTTGGGCGGACTTTGCAGGAGAATGAATTGAGACAACTGGCATAGGAATTTCAGGGAAGAAGGAGAGAAAATAGTAGCCTACCTGGGAAGGCCAGGTCAAGGAGGGGGAATGTTGCAAGGCTTCCAGTGCCTATATATCAATGCCAAAAGCTTGGGCAATAAGAAGGAGAATCTTTGTTCTACTAATGCAGACGGAAAGATATGACTTAGTAGGCATTACAGAGACTTGGTGGGATGATTCCCATGACTGGAATACAGTAGTGTATGTGTATGAGTTATTCAAGAAGAAGAAAAAGCGTCATGGAAGAGGTGGAGTAGCGCTGCATGTGAAGATGGGGCTTGATTGTCAGGAAATACTGGAGGAGAAGAGAGAGAACTCAGTGGAAAGTGTCTGGGTGAAGATAAGGGAGGGAAAAACAAGCTGTATTGTGGTTTGGGACTGTTAGAGACTGCCTGACCAAGGTGATGAGGTGGATTCTGCCTTCCATGAGAAGCTTAATAGGGTATCCAAGAAACATGACCTTATACTTATGGGAAATTTTAACTTTCCTAATGTGTGCTGGGAGATCAACTCTGCTTTTGTGCCCAGGGTCATGGAACTCCCTGACCTGCTTGGCTGTCAACTTCCTTTCTTAAATGGTGGAGGAAGCAATGAGAAGTTCAGCCATACTTGACTTGCAAACCAACAAGAAATAACTGTTGATGAGGTAAAGGTGATGGGAACCTTAGGGTCCTCCTAGAATTCCTTTTGCTGTGGGGTACAAAGGGAGTTTGTAGCTAAATGTGCAAACTAGATTGTAGTACAGTAAACTTTAATAAACTTAAAGATATGATGAGAGTTATTCTACAGACAAGAATGCTGGAAGGGAAAGGAACAAGTAAAGGGTGGGCTGTCCTAAATGAAGGCTCAAGCTGTCACACCCCAGCAAGACAGAAATGTAGTAGGGAATCTAAGAAGCCAACGCGGATGAATAGAGAGCTCTGAGATGTGCTAAGGAGGAAAAAGGAGATGTTCAAGAAGGGGAGGGAAGGAAATGCATCCAAAGAAGAGTATCTAGAGATAGCAAAGTACTGTAGGGTAGCCATTAGAGAGGCCAAAGCTCAGAATGAACTGAAGACTGGCCAGGGGGCTCACCACAACAAAAAGATGTTCTTAAGATACATGAGGAACAAACAGAAGGTAAAGGGAGCGATTCTTCCATTGCTGGATAAAAATGGAGAAAATCTGACAGAGAAAAGGCAGAAAGGCTCAATGCCTACTTTGCATCAGTTTTCTACATGAAGGAGAGAACAGGCCCACCTAGAGATGGTAGTGGGCAAAGCATGGCTTCAGAGCTGCTGGTTGACATGGGCAGATAAGTTGTGGAGAAGCAGCTTGCTGCGTGGATGTGTACAAATCCCCTGGGCCAGATGGGGTGCACCTGAAAGTGCTTAAAGAACTTTTAAAAGAGCTTGCAGACCCTTTGTTGATCATCTTCTAGGCCTCTTGGAGGACAGGTGATATGCTGGAAGACTGGAGGAGGGCAAATGTCATCCCAATTTTCAAGAAAGGGAATAAGGACGATCTTGGGAACTACAGGCCAGTCAGCCTGATCTCTGCCTCAGGAAAGATACTGGAAAAGATATTAAAGGCATCAATCTGCAAACATCTGACAGACAACATGGTGATACAGGGAAGTCAGCATGGGTTTGTCCCAAACAGGTCCTGCCAGACAACCTAATCTCCTTCTATGATTGAGTGACAGGCTTACTGTATCACAGGAATGCTGTTGATGTAGTTTATCTGGATTTCAGTAAAGCTTTTGACAAGGTTCCTCATGATGTTCTGATGGGCAAACTGGTGGACTGTGGACTAGGGTTGCCAGGGACCTGGAATCCCTCAATGGGAGAGCCCCAGGTAACTGGACTCTCCTGGCGGGGGCCTGAGAGCTGGCACTTACCCTGGCCGGCTTCTTTGCGCGCACGCACAGCGTGCATGTCCTCTCAGCTCGTGTGATGATGTTACTTCTGGGAGTGACATCATCACGTGGGGGTCAAAGGGCACCCCCCAGGTCAAAGGTGGCCCTTGTCCTTGCTGTCTTGGCCCGCTCTTGCCATGGCCGCGGTCCGCTCTTGCCACCACTGCTGTGGCCAGCTCTTGTTTGGTGCAAAGGGGCCACAGCGGTGGTAAGAGCAGGCTGCGGCAGTGGTGAGAGTGGGCCACGGCAGCAGCGAGACTGGTCTGCTCTTGCCGCTGCCACTGTGGCCCACTCTTGCAGCGCTGGAGCACGCCCTCTGCCCAGGGGCGCACTGCACTGCCTGGGGAGGGGGCATCCCAGGAAGCATGCCTCCCCGCTGACCAAGTAAGTGGGCATGGGGGGGGGAAAGGGGGGATCGGGGGATCCCCCGTCCTGAGCTGCGGAATGTGAACCCAACTGTGAACTGAACTCTAGGATGGTTAAATGGATAGGGAACTGGCTAGATAACCACACCCAAAAAGTAGTTGTCAATGGCATCATGTCTGATTGGAGGGAAGTGTCCAATGGAGTGCCAATGGAGTGCTCGGTTCTGGGCCCAGAGCTTTTCAATATATTTACAGAATCACAGAGTTGGAAGGGTCTATACAGACCTTCTAGTCCAACCTTCTAGTCCAATGCAGGATGAGCCTAAAGCATTCCTGACAAATATTCATCCAGCCTCTTCTTGAAAACTGCCAGTGAAGGGGAGCTCACACCACCTCCCTAGGCAGCTGATTCCACCTTTGAACTACTCTGACCATGAAAAAGTTTTTCCTAATATCCAGCCACATGTAATTTAAGCCCTCCTATCCTCTGCTGCCAACTGGAACAGCTCCTTGCCCTCCTCCTAATGACAGCCTTTCAAATATTTAAAGAGAGCAATCATGTCCCCACTCAATCTCCTTTTCTCCAAACTAAACATTCCCAAGGCCCTCAAGCCTTTCCTCGTAGGGCTCAGTCTCCAGACCCCTGATCATTCTCATCACTCTCTTCTGCATTCTCTCGATTTTCTTTTTGTAGTGAGGCCTCCAGAACTGCACACTGTACTCCAGGTGTGGCCTGACCAAGGCAGTATAGAGAGGGACTATGACCTCCTGTAATTTCGATGCAATGGCCCTTTTGATACAGCCCAAGACTGAGTTTGCCTTTTTTGCCACTGCATCACACTGACTGCTCATATTTAGTCTACAGTCCACTCTTACTCCAAGATCTCTTTCGCATACACTAGTACTCAGAAGTGTATCCCGCACCCTGTATTTGTGCTTCACATTTTTGTGGCCCAGATGTAATACTGTGCACTTATCTATGTTGAATGGCATCCTGTTCACAACTGCCCACTTCTTCATAGTATTCAGGTCTTGTTGAATTTTAACTCTATCTTCTTGGGTGTTTGCCACTCCTCCCAATTTGGTATCATCAGCAAATTTAATGAGCAACCCGTTTACCCCTTAATCCAGATAATTGATACAAATATTGAAAAGTACTGGGCCCAAAACCGAGCCCTGTGGCACCCCACTGGACCTCCCTCCAATCTGATGAAACACCATTGACCACCACTCTTTGGGTGCGGCCCTCTAACCAGTTCCCTTTCCACTGAACTGTTCTATAAGTCCAGTCTGCAGTTTTCCAGTTTACCCATTAGAATATCATGGGGAACCTTATCAAAAGCTTTACTGAAATCCAGGTAAATCACGTCAACAGAGTTCCCACGATCCAGTAAGCTCATCACTCAATCAAAGAAGGAAACCAGGTTGGTCTGACAAGATCTGTTGGGGACAAAACCATGCTGACTTCCCTGGATCACTGAGTGGTCCTTCAGAAGCTTACAGATCAATCCCTTTAAAATCTGCTCTAATATCTTCCCAGCAACAAAAGTCAGACTGACCGGCCTGTAGTTTCCTGGGTCAAATGGATGGCCTGGGTCATCCTGGGCTATCCATTTATAAATGATACAGATGAGGGTGTGAAGGGATTACTCATTAAATTTGCAGATGATACCAAACTGGGAGTGGCAAACACCCATGAAGATAGGGATAAAATTCAACGTGACAAAATGCAAAATATGTATACTGGATGAAGGATGTAATTCTAGGTAGCAGTGATTGTGAACAAGATCTTAAAGGGTACAGGTGGATGGGAAGCTAAATATGAGCCGTCAGTGTGATGCAGTAGCAAAAAAGGTGAATGTAATCTTGGGGAATATCAACAAAGGCATAACATCCAAATCACAGGATATACCACATTGGTCAGACCCTACCTGGAGTATTGTGTGCAGTTCTGGAGGCCTCACTTCAAAAGGATATGGAAAAATTAGAAAGAAAGTTTCAGTGAAATCCTTTATGACTGAGCACAAGAGCACTTCTGGATTGTCTTGGCTCATTTAGATTTCATTTAAAACTCACTCACATTGCATCTGATTTGTCATTTTGGATAGATTATTTTGAAAAATCTTTACAGTCTACCAGAGTTTTTATGATCCTTAATGATTTTGTATGACATCTGCAAACTTGGCTACCTAACTAATCAAGGCAAACTTAAGCTCATTAATAAATTAAATAGCTCTAATCCCAATACAGATCCTTGGGGGGACCTCATTCTTGTCCTCTGATATGAAATTGTTCTTCTGTTGGTACCTTCAGCCAGTGTACAAGCAGAGGTTCTCTGTGCCCCAGAGTTCTTAAGTAGAACGGACAAAAGAATAGTAGAAGCAAAGCTCCCATAACACTGAAAGTACATCTTTACAGATTTTTAGAAGCACACATGGCAGAATTCTACTGAAGCCATTTGTGCTATCATTGGTTACAGGGGGATGCATTGCAACCATACCTATTAAGTGTTTGACACTGTATTTGCAAAAGGATAGTGAAAACCAAAATGGATTGTAAAGCGCTATAGGTGGATCTATCTAAACTGGGTGACTGGACAACAATGCAGAAAATTAAGTTCAGTGTGGGTAAGTGTAAAGTGATGCACACTAGGGGAAAATCCTAACTTTAAATATATGCTTGTGGGAGTGGGGTCTGACCTGGCTGAGACCAAAATTAAAAGAGATTAGGGTTTTAATGGACAGCTCAATAACTTATTGTGGGACAGCAGTGAAAAAGGCAAGGGGATTATTAGGAAATGTATTGAAAATAAAACAACCAAATTTGCCTTGGTTCAAGACAGACAAAAATAAATTATTCTGTATTCAAGGAGTGATTAAAACGTGGGATTTGCTATCAGAGGATGTAGTGAAGGCATTGAGCATACATGGCTTTAAAGGGAAGGTTAACACCTATGTGACAACTATTCTAAAAGAAACATCTGAATTTTTAAAAAAATGTTTGAAAAGGCCTTAGCCACACTAATATTTGGACAAACTTGCTATGCAATAATATGTTATCCAATAGGCATAGGAAGTTATAATAAAAAGACATAAAACGGGGAGTCTGTCAAGGGCACCAAAGATACAATGAAGCATTAGTTAATCTGGATTCCCGCTAAAGAAACAGACTTGTAACTTGGGAATGTTGTTGGAACCAGGTCTCTTGTTAGGTAAGCAGGTGGTGGTGGTGGTGGCCAAGACTGCCTTTTACCAGTTTCAGCTGGTGAGCCAGCTGTGGCCTTTCCTGGATAAAAGTGATCATCACTGTGGTGTGTACCCTGGAACATCTAGATTAGATTACTGCACTGCACTGTAGATAGGATTACCATTGAAGAGTATTTCTCTGGGTCACTATCAGCACAAACAATATACTCTATCTTTCTTTCCAGTGGAGACCAAATGTGGCTTCAATCATTCTCCTCTCCTCCATTTTATACTCACAACAATCATGTGAGGCAGGTTAGGCTGAGAATATGTGGCTGGGCAAAGGTCAACCACTAGGGTTCTCAGGTACCCACCAGTGGTGGGCAAACTCCTAGGGATTTGCCCCCTCGTCCGCCAATCACCCAGTGATCGGTGAGAGGTGGCAAGCTTCTGGAGCTTGCCCATCACCGGCAGGCATCTCAAGAATGTGCACTGCGTGCGAGCTCCCAACAGGCACAGTGACATCACTTCTGGAAGTGGTGTAGTTGTGCGGGCTGCAGGAGTGTTTCTGCGCTTCATTTGGGGCCGATTTGGGCCCCAAATGGGCTGAATCAGCCCCATGCGAAGCACAGGAGTGCTTGTGTGGCCGGCGCAGTGATATCACTTCTGGAAGTGACATCATCGCCTCAGCCCCGGGGTGCATGCATGCGTGAAGAAGGACCTCATGCCCAGCACAAGGTAAGTGCCAGGGACTTTACCCTCCCAGAGGGAGAGTAGAGGGACCTGACAACCCTATCAACCAGGAACCTTTTATTACAGAGTAGGGATTCAAACCTGAGCCTGCCAGATCCTAGTTCTACATTCTAACCACTGCACCACACTGGCTCTCTGTTAACAATGTAAACAAAATGTAAACAATAGGAGTGGGACTAAAAGGCCATTAAATGCAACAGATAATGCCTGTGACATTTCCATCCAAATCATAAACATATGACATTCAGTAACATACTAGGAATCAAGTACTTACTAACCATACTTAAACTGAAGGACTATTTGCGAAATTGCAATCTGAATAATTGTTTTATAAGCAATCTCTTAAATCTCAATGACTGCTAATATATAGAATCTCTGGCATCCATCTGGGGCCACATAGGCAGCAATTTAACCTTTGACCAAGAGTACATTACACGTAGTAGATTATTACCATTCTTACCTAATAGGAATTGCATAGCTGCAGTCTTCTGATAGACGTTTTTCTACCAGCAGGTTTAAGAAGAGCAGATATGTTCTGACATATCGGGAATCTTGAAGTCCCAATCCCAACTAAGTTTACTCAAAAAGAAGTCCCATCATTCTCAATAGGGGTTTACATGTATTTGTGTTTTAGTTTTAATTTTATTCATTACTACCCCATGTTCGCTTCTATTTCCATTGGTTTTAATGGGAAATGTATTTTTGGCATGTCACGCAATTCAAACAAAATTCTTAGAGATTGGCCGTTTTCACACTGCTTACTGGCCACAGAACATTGCGCCAAACTGTCAGAATTACAGTGTTTTCCTGGTGCAATTTTGCGTGAGAACAGCGGTTCCTGCCGTTTCCTTCCTGGCAGTGAAATAGTGCCAAGAAGACACTGTCGTTCCAGGAGCTCGGCGTGATGTTCCATGGCCGGTAAGCAGTGTGAAAACGTCCACTGCACCCTTCACCAAAGAGAGCCTACCAGACAAATATCAGACATAGGAGAAGCCAGATTCAAATTTTGGCTTGTGAAGTGGGCTCAGAGAGGCATCTGGCAACCCCACAAAGCTGGCAGAGGGCAAAAGCAAGCATGGGGAGATGCATGACAACTAAAGAAAGACAAGTAAAGGTAACTTGGCAGAGCAGGCACAAAAGCTTGCATTTGGTGTGTGTGTGCACACAGTAAATAATCAGTCTTATATATACAAAGAGACAGTGAGGACTGTATACAGAAGACTACAGATGAACACATAAAACTGCCTTGTACTGAATCATGCCATTGGTCCATCAAGATCAATATTGCTCACTATGGCTGGCATCTGCTCTCCAGGGTCTTAGATAGAGATCTTTCACATTACCTGCCACCTGATCCTTTTAGCTGGACATGCTGGGGATCGAACCTGGGACTTTCTGCATGCAATGCAGAGGCTCTACCACTAAACTGCAGCCCTCCGCTACACTAGAACTGGTAGTAACAGGGAGGAAATGGGAGAACACATATTCTAAACAGTAAATGCATACCAAGACTTGAGCTCTAACTCATAAAAACATATGCAACAATGTTTGTTAGTCTTTAAGGTGCCACTGGACTCCTGTTTTTTTTCTTCCCTCTCTCTCACACATGCTCTCTCGCACGCACACACACATTACAACAAATCACATAGTCTTGCACACAACACAATTCAGTATAGTAACAAACAATTGCTTGTTTACAGAAGGGGATCCTATAAGTGCAAGATCTCTATGTGACAAACTTGTATAGGAATAAAAATGGTGAATTCAGAGTCCTTTCCTAAGCCACTGAGGCAGTGAAATTACTGGCAGAATGGACAGATTGGTACTTCAAACAGATGTTTGAAGTGCCATTCTCTTCCAGCAGGAACATCTGCTTTCTGGTTAGACACAATACCTGCTCTAAGCATACTCACCTGGAAGTCAGTCCTATTGAACTCAGGCTGGAGGCTTTAAACTTCTGAATGGGTTGGTCTCCTGGCAGCTCACTATAGTACACCTGCTACAGTCTGGATTGCAGATAGTGGATGGATGTTTCTTTCATACGCCCAAAGATAAGTCTAGATGGCTCACAGTTAAGAAAGGCACTAGAAGATGTGAAGCATTTCGAAAGCATCAATTTTGATACTGGACAGGCACATGTGAATGACTGTGCTCCACACACTGGCCTACAGTGTACTGTTACAACACTAAAACCTTTCTTGGGTTACATATAGTTTCTTGTATCAAGTGATCTTGCCTTGCAGGAAGTCACTTCTCAACCAAATGTTCCATCAGCTGGTGTGTCTGTCACAGGTAAGGTACCCAGGCACTGTTAGACTATGGCATCCATTTCAAATTGGACACTTTTGGTTGTGAGCAACGTGATGTACAAAAACATTTCACCTCTATTATACATGCTTCAGATAACCAGGGGCACAAAGGGGGAAAGCATGCTTGTTAAGAAAGTTGACAACAACTTATAAAAGAGTGATTTATATCCAAATGCTCATTTGAATTAACAAATTTGAATAGTGGAGAGAGCAGGTAGTAACAGTAACAGGAGCAAGTAAAAGGGTTTATGTCCTCAAAACATAAATACTTCCTGGTGATGTCTGAAGATCCTTTTCCCTGTCTGAAGACCATTAAAGCCCATGACAGAGGGAGTTCCACACATACGTGGATTGTCCCAGTTGTGAGATTTGCGCTCCTGGCTGCTGCTGTCTAATTCCTCCCTTCCTCTCTACCAGTGTATGAAAGGGAACATATTTATTTGTAATTTCTAAATAGCAAGAGCAGAAAAGATATAAACTATACAGTAACCAAATTAGTAAAAGTGAATTGTGCTTGCCATCAAAAATGTCCTGTGCTTACAAAAAATCAGTAAAAACTCAAAAACAACTGTAAGCAGCAAAAACGTCTCAATAGCTAATAATACAAAATTAAGATGCATTTAGGAGGCAGGCGTCATGTCTCAGTTTTGTTTATTTTGAAGGAGGTTAATTAACCAGCACAAAAAGGGAGCCAGTTACTCCCTGTATATTAACAGGGAGAGGTGGGAGGTGTAGCTTAGTTCCTCTGCCAGCCGTTTATCTACCTATCACATTTGTGCAAAGACTGTTAAGGACAGGTGAAGGTTATGGACCCTGTCACAGCTTGAGCCTGATCCAGCAAGGCGAGTCACAGCATAGCTTAGAGCCACTGAGAGAGCAATAATGGGAGCCAGCCCTCCATGTAGAACTCTGATTCTCCTCTCACTCCTAAATAGGAGTAAAGTGGACTTAGGTGACCTGAAGGGGATCAAGGAATGATGGAATAACTAAGCGAAGGGAAGGTTCAATTTTGACTCAGAATGATTAAAACATCCAATATTAAATCTTTTAAATTTTAACTCCAGGTATTACCAAATTCAAGTTTCTATCTGTTGTGAAGGGAATTTAACAAACCTGATATCTCCATCTGTGGGAATTTCTCAAACGATCGTATCTTCACTTTACTTGCTCCCTCCTGTCCTTTTTCTCCACACTTATCTAACACAGTTTGAATCCCTCTGTCATTCTAGCCCTGTTCTGTCGCCATGATTTTGCTGATCCAACTGGGATTACAGGGAGTCTCTGCAATGCATGATCCCCTTGACACAAGGCATTGCCATTTCGAGTGAATAGGACAACTAGTGTATTTTCCATCCTTGGTTTTTTGAGGGTACATGTTTGTGCATATTGAAGCTGGATAATACATGCATTGTTTTAGTCACAAAAAATGCCAACAACTGAACAGGGCTTCTGTTGCTTCCACACAACTCCTACAGATGCTAGAGAGATATTAAGTAGCAAAAGTGTTAAAATTGTCCAATGTTTCTTCTATATTGTGCACTTTTTTAACCCTCCTGATTATCTGATGCCTGACATTAGAATACATTTTTTTGTAGGACTAGACAGCTCTGTGGAGCTGGACATTGTTGTAAGGATTCAGTGTATAAAGCCATCAGCAGGTACAGTATTAGTCTCTGAGTCTGAAGCCTTGCAAAACATTTATCATCAAGTCAGAGAAGGGCCCTACTGCTAATGTGACAGAAAAGGCAGCAATCAGCTTGTTGTGTAAACCGCTAATTATTCTGAAGTACTTCCTCTCCAGACATTCTTTTCAGCTTGCCAAGAATATAATGGATTTCCCTCCAATGTCCTTTCATCTTGGTTCAGAACAGAAGCCAGTAAGCAGAGAAGTGGCTTTATTTATTCATAGTTCACATTAACATTTATTCAGCTGGCAGCTGTACATTGAATGAGGCAGTAACCTGATAGCTACTTGCTGTACCTGTAAAGCCACCTGCTGTACCTTTAAGCCAAGGGATCTTTCAGTTAGTGCTTTTGGCAACACTTCTAGAATATGGGGCTTATCACATGAGATGTTTGAGGTGTACTTGCCAAAGGCAAAGATAATTCACTATCCTCTTAACCTCACTGGAAGAAAAGCATTATTTATGATAGGGGAATGGCAATTAATTCATTCATGCTGCTAAGATGAAGGGTCATTCATTGGCTCTTGTTTCTACTACGGGAGCAGATACTTAAAGAGATAGCCAGTTATTATATTTTCTGTTTGCAGTGTCACCAACTCACCAATATGTGAGAAACAGTGTACATATGTCAAAATAGTTAAAATGTATGTACTATTTAGAATACTGAAAGAATTTAATACATTATCTAAATAATCTTTACTCTATAAAGTATTACTATTATCCCCGTACTGCTGTTGAAGTGCCAAGCTTAGTAAATAGCTGCTTTATATAAAGGCTCAAACAGCTTAGATGAAGATCCCGTATCCTAGCCCATCCATAAAATGTTAAGGTGGAAACAAAGGCTGCCCCCGTAATAATCCAGCAGGACAAAAGAGGAACAAATCCACGGGAAGCACAATACAGATAATCGTGCCAATTTAACAATCATTCACAAAAATGTATTGAAAGTGCAAGTGCTATAGATAATTCATATATATCTATATCTATATAGATATAGATATATATGAATTCATTCATTTATATATCAGCCCCATTTCTTACCATAGTACCCTGAACATTTCACAGCCAGTAGAGCATTTCTTCTCACACTGTCATGTTCTGACTATGTTTCTTGTATGTGCAAACCAAAGCGACTCCATTTTAATCCTGTCAGTGTTTTTAAGTGCTTCTTTTGCAGGTGGTAAGCAGTTCAGTAGAAGATATCTTAGAGAAGAGGAATGTTATGACTATAACCCTTCCAGCCTTGGGAAACTTTCACTTTCTCAGCTCTGAGCCGCTTGTTTTGAGAACTATGGGGGGAGGATGGGGCCTGCAGGGATTTGCTATTGTTTATATTCAGTAAATCTTTTGAAATCAATGGATTCTTGTCTCATTGCAAGAGGTAGTCTGGATTGCAACTTTTAGCAAGCCACTGTCTGACATTTTGTTACAAATCACCGTTGTTCCAATGCTTAAGCCGGGGGAGACGGATACCAAGGCCACGCCCAACAGGGACCCTTTGTTTGATCCTTATGCCTCCAACTCGGAAGGACTGGAACCTACAAATCAACCCGTTCTGGGGGGAACGGTGTCAAGCTGTACAACGGTGTATACCCTCGTGCCTGACGGAGCGGGAGCTCGACCAAGGGTGGCGGCAGAACCCCTAATATCTCTACCTACACCGAGGCAGTGGGGTTCGAGGCCGAGAGAGACGAGGGAGAGGAGAGTGAGTACGGTGTTTTCCAGATCGCAAATGGATGGGAATCGAGTGGTCGGTTCATCAGTGGAAGTCTCTGGTAGTCAACCGTGGTATTATTGGAATAGAGAATCCAACCAAATGCAGTGGGACCTAAGAGGTTCTGAAAGCACCCAGGTATGGGAAACCTCCCGTCACGATCTGATGAGTTGGGACTACGCGGAGGTCACCCTGTGGACGAGGCAACGCGAGTCGAGTGATCAAAGTTGGCAGCAGTTACAAAGCCGAACTTTAGCGGTGGATGCTGGAATTTCAGCAATAACGGGGCTAGCGAAAGGAATCCTGGCAGGTATATCAGAGGAAGGAGAAGGTACCGGGGCCACAGGAATGGGAGAGATTTGGCCGTGGCCCCGAGCTGCCGCTTCCTGTGCGGAATATATAGAGACTACACAATTTCCCACCGAACAACCCCAGGATTCACCAGAGGAGGAGGTTGACACCTCAACTCCAAGACATGTGCAAAGATTGGAAGAAAGAATCAGTAGCATGGAAGAGAGTTTAGCACATGCGGTCCATTTGTTGTCAGTGTTGGTCGTAAAAGGCTCAGGAGAGGAGCCCCAGCAAGAAGAGCACACCAGAGTTTCGATTAGTCGAGGGGTGGCAGCTCTTCAAAGAATTTTACCTGGAATGCGTCCGGTACCAGATCCGGTTCCCCTTCAGGAAGAGCAACCGGTCTTGCCAGCTGATGATCAGCAAGAACCAGTAATACCACCACCTGACCAACCCTAGGACCTCCAGGAAGAGGAGCCAGTAAGACCCCCTCCGGAAGGCCCACCGGGAGACGAAGGAGGAGGAGGTCAGCCAGATCAACCTCCTCTCCAGCCACAGGAACCACCAATCCTCCCAGGAGAACAACCTCTGCAGCCAAGGGAGATTCCTCCAGGTCTCCCACCACCTCTCCAACCTCTTCAACCACAAGAACAGCTGCCCCTTCAACCTCTTCTGTGAGGTCCAGTGCCGGGGCCCGTACCGCAGGGTCCTCCACCTTTGCGACCCCAAGGACCCCCTCCACTTCCACGAGGTCCTCCGGGTCCAAGACCGCAAGGACCACCACTGAGGCCACAAGGTCCTCCACCTCTGAGACCGCAGAGGCCCCCGCAACCGAGACCCCAACCGCTTCCAATGCAACCCATCCCACGCAGACCTGAGCTACAGCCGAGACCGGGACCAGCGCCTTTACCGTACTACCCACTTCCAGCACCAGTAGCCAGACCTCAAGAGTTACCGATGGGATGGGTAAAGCTAGAAGCTACGTTCAATGGGGATCCTACGAAGTTGGGATTTTTTCTTGTGCAAGCACTACAATTCTTCAATCGTTGGGGACATTTATTTGAGGATGAAGCTAGCCAAATTGAACACCTGGGGTCCCAGTTGCAAGGAAAGGCAGCAGAATGGTATGTAGCGTTGTATGAATTGGGGCCCCCGGAATTAGAATCCTTACAGGGATTAGTAGCAGCACTCCGAGCCCAATTTGAAGATCCTTTGGAGGAGAGCAGAGCCCGAACAGAGTTACAAACCATTAGACAAGGCAGTATGTCAGCCAGAGACTATGTTACTAAATTCCAACAACTAGCCGCTAAATGTCCAAGGTGTGAGGAATCCACCAAAATAATTTTGTTTAAACAAGGCATGAATCCCAGATTGCTGGACCGAGCCCTTATGCAAGATAATCCCCCCACACTCTTCGGTTGGATTCAATTGGCATGTGAAGTAGAAAACCGCATGCAGGAAGTACGGCTCATAGAGCAACAGCAAGCAACAGAGCACCGGCGGACTTCAATAATTGTAAGAGGGGGAAGGGGAACAGGGTACGCAGCCAGAGGAGCGAGAGATGCTAGATGGCAACAAGGACTATGCCTACATTGTGGCCAAAGCGGTCACTTCGTGGCACAATGTCCATCCAGGCCTGTGCAAAGAACTCTGTTCCTACCACGGCGAACAATCTCTACCACCCCTCCCCCACCATACCGCCCAACGCCAACTCCACAAACAGCAAGGGGGTTAGGGGCTACCCGAAGAAATCCTCCCGAGAAAGGGTTAGAGCTCGAAGAAATTATGGACCTTGATCCAACCGCCCTAACCAGCGAAGAGGGACCCGAAAGCCCCAACTCGGGAAACAAGATGGATCTGTCGTAAAGGGACCCAAACGGAAGATCAAGCCCCAGTCGACTCCCATAGTGGAAAGACCTAGAGGGTCCATATTATTCATGCCTGTTACATTGGTTAATCCTGAAAGAAAGACTCATATTTGTGTACAAGCCCTTATCGATTCTGGCTGCTCCAGAGACATTATTGCGCCTGCTCTAGTAAATGGACTAGTACTTCCAATGAAGGAGCTCGAAACTCCAGTTATTTTTGAACAAATGGATGGTACCAGTATGAACCCAGTCACCACTGAAACAATACCTGTAATCACAGGCATGGGTCAACACTGGGAAACAAGATCATTTGTAATTAGCTCTACAGCTAAATATCCTCTGATTTTAGGGAGTAGATGGTTGTGGGACCACAACCCAGACATAGACTGGTCAGCTGGAAGCATTAGCTTTAAACATGATAGCTGCAAAAATCATCGTTGGAACCAGAATTGGGGTAACAATCCCGCCCTCATGGAACAAGCACTCTTAACCCAAGAAGAAATTAATCAAATACCGAAAGAATACAGGGCTTATTTGCAAGCCTTCACAGAAGAAGAAGCTAACACCCTACCTCCACATAGGAGGACAGATTGTGCAGTGGAAATCATTCCAGGAGCCACCTTACCCAAAGGCAGACTATATCCCATGAGCCCAAATGAAAGAGAGGAGCTCTGCAAATTCATTGACACTAATCTTCAAAGAGGATTCATCAGACCAGCAAACAGTCCTCATGCTGCTCCAGTACTGTTTGTTAAAAAGAAAGATGGAGGATTAAGACTGTGTACTGACTTCAGAGGACTTAATGCAGTCTCCTCCACAAACGCCTATCCTATGCCTCTCATCAGAGATCTACTCAACGTCGTGGCACAAGGTAAGATCTTCACAAAATTAGATTTAAAAGATGCTTACTTCCACGTTCGTATAAGGGAGGGGGATGAATGGAAAACCGCATTCAATATGCCCTTAGGACAGTACGAATATTTAGTTATGCCTTTTGGCCTGGCTGGGGCCCCTTCTGTTTTCATGTCCATGATCAATGAAGTTTTGCACGATTTTTTATATAAAGGAGTAGTTGTTTACCTAGATGATGTCCTAATTTACTCTGAAACAGAAGAACACGTAAACCTAATACAAAAAGTTTTAACTACTTTAATGTGCAACAAACTGCCCATCAAATTGTCTAAATGTGAATTCCACAAAACTGAACTCAGTTATTTAGGATATTGCATTTCAAAAGATGGACTAAAAATGGATCCAGGCAAAGTAAAAGCAGGACAAGAATGGCAAACCCCCACCAACCGTAAAGAACTGCAATCCTTTCTGGGGTTTGCCAATTTCTACAGAGAATTTATACAAAACTTTGCCCAAATAACTCTTCCCCTCACTGAACTGTTAAAAACAAAAAACAAAGGGGAACAAGCAAAGAAACCAAACGCTAAACTATTGTGGACACCACAATGCCAGTTAGCTTTTGACCTCCTAAAGCAGCAATTTATCTCCGAACCAGTGCTGCGACACCCCGATGAAAATCGTCCATTCATAGTACAGGTGGACGCCAGCGATGCCGCGATTGGGGGTGTCCTTCCACAGCGGGGGGAGGACAATGTTCTTAAACCTTGCACTTATCTCTCTCGAAAATTTTCTGAACTAGAGAGAAATTGGAATGTTTGGGAAAAGGAAGCTTTTGCTGTAAAAGCAGCGCTCTCCTCTTAGAGGCATTGGTTAGAAGGGGCCCGCCATCCTTTTGAAGTCTGGACAGATCACAAAAATTTGGAAGCTTTACATAGTCCTCGGAGACTAAATGCCAAACAGTTGAGATGGGCGGAATACTTTTCAAAATTCAATTTCACTCTCAAATTCCTGCCCGGTAAAATAAATTTCCTTGCGGATGCCCTATCGTGCATGCCCCAACTTAAAAGCAGGAGGGAGGAGACTGTGGATACAGTATTTTCGCCTACACAACTAGGAGGAGTGGTCACAATTCGCAGCCGCACAACGCGACTTCCTCAGTCAGATCAGGGGTAGAGACAAAAACTGAAAAGCGAAGTGGAAAAGGAGGGGGAGAATGTGCCCAGAGAGAAGCTGACTCAATCCGAACAAGGGGAATGGCTTTGGGGTGATCGATTCTATGTACCAGCTAGTTTGAGAAAAGAAGTATTGCAACGCTGTCATGATGCTCCGACTGCTGGCCATTACGGATACTTAAAAACTCTCCATCTGGTCCAAAGGCAGTTTTGGTGGCCAGGCATGCGCAAAGATGTTTCACAATATGTGGCTTCATGCCCCATTTGCCTCAGCGCCAAAGCGCGAAAAGGCAAGCCTCCTGGACTTTTACAACCCCTTGAAACCCCAAATAGACCATGGGAAATCATTTCTATGGATTTCATCACAGATCTCCCCCCCCCCTCCAAAAATCACACCTGCATTTTGGTTGTAGTAGATCTGTTTTCAAAACAAGCCCACTTCATCCCTTGTACCACTATGCCTTCAGCAAAAAAGTTGGCGGACAACTTTCTGAAATACATTGTAAAACTCCATTCTTTTCCATCAAAGGTGATATCCGACCGCGGCAGACAATTCATTGCCAACTTCTGGCGGGAGCTTCTTCAACTTATGGGCATTGAACAGGGCTTAAGCTCCGTCCACCATCTGCAAACCGACGGGCAATCAGAAAAAACTAATCAAATACTAGAACAATTTCTCCGCTGCTACATTAATTTCCAACGAGACAATTGGATTGATTTATTGCCTTTAGCAGAGTTTTCCTACAACAACAGTGTACATGCTTCTACCGGAGAAACACCTTTCAAAATAGTTTATGGTTATCACTTTAAACCATTTCCTTTTGAAGCTCTTCCCCCTGCTACAGCTTCTAAAGACGTTTCAGAATGGTGGGGGCAGGCAGCTCAGCAATGGACTCTTATTCAAAAACATCTCAACAAAGCTAAACAAGATTATAAGAAATACGCAGATTGCCATCGTGTGGCTGAATGGGAACTGCATCCTGGTGATCTCGTCTATTTGTCCACGAAAAATTTGAAAGTTGCGCAAATCAGCCGTAAATTGGCGTTGAAGTTTTTGGGACCTTTCCCTGTTCGTAAAGTAATCAACAAAGTGACTGTAGCACTTGATTTACCAAAGAATCTACGTCATGTGCATCCTACTTTCCACATCAGCGTATTAAAAAAGGTTCCCCCAGCGAATCAATGGCACACCCGTGCTCCTCCCATACCAACCTTAATTGATGACCAGATCCATTACGAAGTACAGCAAATTTTGGACTCTAAAATCAAACGTAATAAGCTGTTTTATCTTATCAGGTGGAAGGACTTTGACACTGGGCATGATGAGTGGGTGGAGTCTATTCATGTTCATGCTCCTAAGTTATTGAATGCGTTTCACACTCTGTACCCTTTCAAGCCTGGGGAAAGAGCATTTTAGAGGGGGCATCATGTTCTCACTATGTTTCTTGTATGTGCAAACCAAAGAGACTCCATTTTAATCCTGTCAGTGTTTTAAGTGCTTCTTTTGCAGGTGGTAAGCAGTTCAGTAGAAGATATCTTAGAGAAGAGGAATGTTATGACTACAACCCTTCCAGCCTTGGGAAACTTTCACTTTCTCAGCTCCGAGCCGCTTGTTTTGAGAACTATGGGGGGAGGATGGGGCCTGCAGGGATTTGCTATTCTGTACCTTAGCCTTTGCCTGTCATTCGTAACAATACTAGTATATCAGCCAAGATCCTAGTATCTTGGATAATGGACTGTAATGGTTGTTTATATTCAGTAAATCTTTTGAAATCAATGGATTCTTGTCTCATTGCAAGAGGTAGTCTGGATTGCTACTTTTAGCAAGCCACTGTCTGACACACACCACCACTCTTAAGAAGTGGAATGAGATAAACAGAACTTGGAGATACTTTTGCTTGTGCTGTTTTCTGCCAGGATTTTTCATCCTGGGGCAGAGCAAAAAAAGTGCATTCCAGATTTGCAAAAAGGAGTATCTTTAGCTGGTATTTATCATCTATGTGCTCAAAACTTCACATAACATAGGCAAGGCATGTGTGTGTTATGTCAGTGCCATCAAGTCGCTTCTGAATGAAAGACCTCCAAAATGTCCTTTCATTAACTGCCTTGCTCAGATCTTACAAACTGGAGGATGTGGCTTCCTTTATTGAGTCAAGTCATATCATTTTGGGTCTTCCTCTTTTCCCACTGCCTTCCACTTTCCCTAGCATTATGGACTTTCCCAACGAGTCTTGTCTTCTCATGATGTGACCAATTCTTATGACAGCCTCAATTTTGTCATTTCAGCTTCTAGGGAGGATTCAGGCTTGATTTGATCTAGAACCCACTTATTTGTTTTTTTGTCCATCCATAGTATTCGTAAATTCTCCTCCAGTACCACATTTTAAATTCTTCTTCTTCTTCTTCTATCCCACCCTCCCTGCAAGTGGGCTCATAAATGAATCAATGTTCTTGCTGTCAAGTTTATTCACTGTCCAACTTTCACATCCATACATAGTAATGGGGAATAGCATAGTGTGGATTATCTTGATCCTAGTCCCCAGAACTGATGCTTATCCTTAAAGATCTTTTCTAGTTCCTTCATGGCTGCCCTTCTAAGTCTCAGTCTCCTTCTGATTTATTAGTTGCAGTCTCCCTTTTGGTTGATGACTGAGCCAAGGAACAGAAAATCTTTAACAATTTTAATTCCTTCAACCTTAAACTGTGTAATTCCTCAGTAGTCATTACTGTTGTCTTCTTGATGTTCAGATGTAATCCTGTTTTGGCCATTTCTCCTTTAACCTTCATCATTAGTCATTTCAAGTCTTCACTATTCTATGCCAGTAACGTGGTGTCATCTGCATAACTCAAATTGTTGATGTTCCTTCCACCAATTTTCATTCCACTTTCTAAACCAATCCAGATTTCCTTTTGTTATGTTCTGCAATCTGCATACAAGTTGAACAGATGGGGAGATAATATACATCTTTGTCTGACACCTTTGCCAGCTGGAAACTATTCTGTTTCCTCATATTCTGTCCTAACAGTAGCCTCTTGCCCAGAGTACAGGTTACAAATCAACACAATCAGATATTGTGGCACCTCCATTTCTTTTAAGATTCTCTATAGCTTTTCATGATCCACACAGTCAAAAGCTTTGCTGTAATCTATAAAACACAGCCTGATTTTCTTCTGAAATTCCCTGGTATGCCCCATTAGCCACTGTAAGTTTGCAATGTGATCTCAAGTCCCTCTTCCTTTTCTGAATCCAGCGTGAACATCTGACATTTCTCATTCCATGTATGGTAAGAATAATTTTTGTAGAATTCTGAGCATCACTTTGCTTGTGTGGTATTATGATGTGGGCATAGGCTTTTTTATATTAAGATGGCCTGTGATTCACCTTGTCAAAATCCAGCCCCGGGAAAGCCAGGAAAGCAGGAAGGAGAGAGGGCAGGGCAATTTGTCCCCTCTCTTCTTGAGATGTTTGTGTAACTGACAGCCTTGGTACGTTGCTTTAGACTTTTGGTACTATCATAAAATTGACTTCTTAGCAGACATGCATCTACATGACCAAGGGCCAGTTTAGCCATGGAGGAGGAGACTATAAAGGGGCTTGACAGCCCTTTGGGTGGTGCTTTGGTGGCTCAGAAGGGGATGGAGAATGGAGGGTCTGAACAGATGGGCTTGCCTTCTCTTTTCCATAGCACGGAATGCCCAGCCCAGCAGGGTTATGATGTCTCAGGTACTATTTGGTACCTGTCAATGTAGTAGTTAGACAATAGCAACTGTCGTGGGACAGTCAGGGCACAGCAGTGTTGAGGGCTCCTCGAGAGAAGAGGATTTTGTATCTTTCTCTCCTATTTCCTACTTGTTCCAAGAAAGTTTTTGTGTGCCATTAACAGCTGATGTGCACATGTTTTATTATCTTGAACATCTGTTACCAGAGAGTGAAAAGGGACTAACAAATGCTTCCTCCTTCCTTAAACATTTCTTTTTTTTATGTATCAATTTTTATTGGGTTTTTATAGTAGAGGGAAGGGGTTACAACAAGAAGTCAAACTTTAGCAGGTTCACCACAAGACAGTTATACATCAATCCAAGTATAAAAAGCCACTAAATATATAGTTAATGCCCCATATACCTTCAAGTTTCCCTTTTTTCCCCATAAACATTATTTAATTGTTACGCTTTTTAATCCATTTATCCTATTCCTTATGTCATTTCTAACATTCTTTTCTTTTATATATATTATATCTGGGTCATTCTAGGAGCAGGAAGTGAGAATAGCAGAACAGTAAATATCAGTCAAACAATGGTATACATCTATATAAGAAGGAAGTATTTTTGCGCTAGTTTTCCTCTCTCTTGCCTCTGTTCTGGCCACACCCTCCAAACTTGTGTATTTAGGTTTTCACAGTGGTAGAGGTAGGGAGGCTAGATCAGTATTTAGTTCAAGAAAAGAAAAGTCCAGCCAGAGCTATTTGCTTGGGTTTTCATATTGATAAGGCTGGAATGTCTACATAAACTATAAGGCTAAAGCACATTTAAAAAAAGAAAAGAAAAGAGAAAATTAGGTTCTTCATCTGTTTTATCTTGACCATCTGCACTATTACTTGGGTTTTCAAGATCGTAAAAGTTAAAAAGAGCAGTCGGTCACTTAGCTTAGCTACTCATTTATATTCTAAAAGGAAAAACTAAAATCAACAACGGGTAAAAAGCTTCATGGGCACAGGCATCACAGCACCATCATCCCTTTGGCAGTAAACATTCAAAATCTATCATAATACAGAGCCTCTAGAACTTTCATTAGATTTATATTGCATATCATTTGACATACAGAAAGAATCAGATCATAATCCATATTTCTCCTTCCATAGAGACAAGGTGTTAGGTCTGGATTATTAGGTACTCAATCTGGAATTTGTCCTTATTTTTTCTTCTTTCTTCCTGTAAAATGATACATCCAGTCTTAATTCCATCTGCGCCACTGAAGGTGAATTTTCTTATATTCCATCCAGTGCAGGGGAGGGTCAGCAAGAATGTTGCCACTTCTCTGTTTAATTCTGTGCTTGAGGGACTGCTGCACTCCTTTTTCTCCATTCAGTAGCAAAATGCTGTATTCTCTCTTTAGAGGTCTGCTTCGTGGTTTTGCTCCTTTCTTAGTACTGCCTTGTATCTTGAAGATGACGTACTGGTACAACTGTCCATTTTGTAGACTCAATGGATTTTCCCCATTTTGTACATTTGTCTCACTTTGTTCTATTTTTCTTTCAAATGGATCTGTCTCTTTAGAGACTTGCTCTGTGTTGTCATTTTTTATCTTGTTTTTGTCCACTTCCGCTCCAAATATCCCATCTGCTTTAATTAATATTTCTGCCATTAGGTTGGAGGCTTCTTGTAATTTGGTAAGTACATCTTCTTCCCAAGAGGCCATTTCAGATTGCCTATATATGTTATGGCTAATCTCTCATCACAGTGGTAAAAAGCTTTGTTTTGTTAATTATGTTCGAAAATTTATTGCTTTCCAGCCGTCTGCTGAGAGGATCTCTTTACAATCTCTCTATCTCCCCCTCCTCCTCCCAGCTTCAATCCAGCAGCCACTTCGCAATTAGGCTGGCTAGCGCTCATAAAGCCATAAAAACAATCTGCTTACTTGGTAGAAGGGGTCATAAATCTTTTAAGCTGTCTTGAAGTTTATCTGTCCTGTTCGGAATCTGCTTATATCTGCTGTAAATTAATCTTGTCGGACTTTCGGTTTCCACAGCTTCATGGCCTTAGGCCCTTCAGTTGGTCCTTGCTTTCGGAACCGGTGCTGAGACTTCTCGAGGTCTGCCAGAGAAGTCCTTGGGCCCTTGGGCTCTTGACCTTGTTCCAGCCTGCCTCCCCTCTCCGGGGGGGGGGGGGAGGCGGCTTGGGGGCCTGAATTCTCAGGTCCCAAGGAACCAGGAAGGTCACAGCAGGGAGCTCATGGAACTCAGCTCCTGTGGCGTCACTATTTCATTTCGGAAGTCCCTTCCTTAAACATTTCTAAGAAAGCGTTTCCTTCATCCTCAATCTTGCCAATGACCTTTCCTTGCAAAAATAAATCTGCCATGGGAAGCAAGCAATGAGCTTTATATGAATGAGAATATGGCCCTCCCAGCCAGCAGCTTCCACTGATAAGGCTGGGGGCCACTCTTTGGCTCCCTGGAAGGAGAAGGAGACAGAGCATTTCCATGGTATCTGGGTCTCAGGCCGGAGGGGCGGAGAAAGGAGTCTTATGAGGCAACTCCGCCCAGCCGGCTGGCAGTTGCTCTGCATGCTCGGCCTGAGCAGAGCTCATCTCAAGCTCTCTCAGCCAAGCTCCTCTGAGGCTGTTTTCCCAAAGGCCCTCATGGTTATGCAGTCCTAGCTGCCTTTGAGAAGTGGTGATATCCCCCTGCTTGCTACCTTCAAACTCCAGGAGGAGAGCCAGGGCCCAGCGCCAGGCTCACTGGTTTGGCAGAGGCTTTTTTCTTACTTACATTTGGGACCTGTTATCTATTAGTCAGGAGGGCTAAAGCAGCCCTTGCAGGCCTCAGGCCTTCCTAGGCACCTCTCCCCCCCCCCCCCACATTTTACTTTATTGGGATAGAGTACTTCAGGCAGCAGCAATAGGCTGTAGGCCACAGGGGTGAGATGTAGCCATCTGAGGGCTGGATTAATGCATACTTTATTACTACTGGCCTAGCAGGGTGGATGCTGGTAGCCCCCCCCTCCCCGTCTAGGCTTTTCCCTCCCCTGCCGTTACACTTACTTGGGAGGGAATATTACCTACCACAATAGCTCGGCCCAAGGCCTTCAGGCAGCAGGTTCCATTTTGTGGGAGGGCTTGGCAGTTTATTCAGTTGTGTATGGCCATATTGAGAGTGGCACCTGGGGGCCTGCTTAGCCTCCTGGCAGTAGCAGCCATGTTGTGAAGTCATCTACAATATGTCCATTTTGAGTGTGGCATTTGTGTGGACTGATTTACCTCCTGCTTACTGGCAGTAACAACCATTTTAGTGGGGCTTTTGCAGCTTGCCTGTTCTATAGTGGCCATTTTGAGAGTGACACCTTTGCTTAGCTTTCTGGCAATGGCAGCCATGTTGTGAAGGCATCTGCAATATGCATAGCACCAGGGATGGCCATTTTGAGTGTGGGCTTTGTGTGGGCGGATTTGCCTCCTGCTTACTGGCAGTAGCAGCCATTTTAGTGGGACTTCTGCAGCTTATCCTGTGCTAGGGTGGCCATTTTGTGAGTGGCACCCAGTGGTCTGCTTAGCTTCCTGGCAATGGGCCATATTGTAAAGGCATCTGCAATATGCACAGCAGCAGTGGTGGCCTTTTTGAGTGTGGGCTGTGTGTGGCCTGATTTGCCTCCTGCTTACTGGCAGTAGTGGCCATTTTTGTGGGGGTTTTTTTAAGTTATCCTGTGCTGGAAATGACCATTTTGAGTGTGTCTCACAGTGGCCTGCTTAGCCTCCTTGCACTGGTGCCCATTTTATAGAGGCCTCTGCAGCCTTACACGGTGTTTGGGATGCCATTTTGGGGGTGCTGTGTTCCTATTGGGCTTTGAAGTTCTAAACGCAGTCATTTTAGAGTACATTACTTTACTGTATGTTTCCATCATGCCACCCAGAAAAGGGTAGTAGCCATGCTAAGGGCAAGCAGCCAGCGAATAGGCCTCCTGCAAAACGGCCCTGCAGACTCTGCCTGTGAGGATGATGAAGCAGCCAAGGAGTGGAGGGAAACACTGCTATCAGTGTGTCTCAGTCAGGAGTGTTGAAGCAGGGTTAGGCCCAGCCCCTGCAGGCCTCCAGTCTATCTAGGCTCCCTCACTGTTTTCACTTTATTTGGAGAGGGTACTTACTGCAGTGAAGGCCTGGTTGAAGCTCAGGTGTAGGGGGCTTGCAGTCATCTGAAGGGTGGTTTGCTGCACACTTATTTCTACAGGCTTAGCAAGGATCTACAGTCCCAGGGTGGTGGCTGGTTAAACCCCTCCCTCTTTTCCCTGCCCAGTTTGTAGCCTTTGTGGGCCTAAAGAGCTGTTTTTGTTTTTTAGGTTTTCTCACTCAGGCCAACTAATGGCATGCTGTGCTGTTGCAGCTGTCATGCAGGGCACCGAAGTCTATGATGTGATCTGATCTTTCTACCAGATTAGCACCGTTGATGGTCAGTAGCAGATCTGGCCTAGGCTGCTGTAATCCAGTCATGTTGAAGTGACTGTGCATGTTACTGACAAGGTAGGTAAGCCCACTGGCCTCTAGTGCCTGTCTGTGGGGGCTCCAAGGGGTCAGGTGACAGTCTCTTGACTCCCATGTTTAGGATCCTGGGTTGTATCACCTTGGGTCTTGCCTTTGGCCTCTTGCCACTGGCCTCTAGCGCCTGGCTGTGGGGGCTCCAAGGGGTCAGGCGACAGTCTCTTGACTCCCATGTTTAGGATCCTGGGTTGTATCACCTTGGGTCTTGCCTTTGGGTTTCGCAGTTTGGCCACTGGGTTGTTACTTGACTGAGTACTAAAGGGACAGTCATACAGGAAGCAGCGTGTTGGGGGTTAACTTTCCTCTTCAGGAAGCGGAGGAGAAGGATGAGGTGGACCTGAGGAGGGGACAAGTAAATGAGACTTAAGAAAGTTTACTGCACATGGGCCAGTCGGCTGTTAGCCGGCCTTTCTTTATGGGAGCTCCAGCAACTGGCAGAGCACCGAGCCTTATCTCCAGGGTGTTGGCACCTAGAAGTGTCCTTGGAGTTTCCACTGCCTTGAGGCCCAATGGCTTCTGGGTTTAGTTCAGGGGCACTGGTGGGCTGAGCAGTGCCCATTTACCAGTCAGTACAGGAGTCTTACTGTAAACTGTATATGATTGGAATTTTCCAATCCTCATGGCAGTTGGATTGTGGGGGAGGGAACTAGATAACCCCTCAGCCCTCTTCATGCGGACAATTAGGCAGTGGTGCCCATACCTAACCCTCTTTCATCCAAGTGGCATAGGATTTTGAGGAGGGTTCTGGAGACTGGTCCTGGCGTTTATGTTTTAAGGCAGAGCCCGGTCTTGCCTGCCGATGGAATGGGACAGCTTGTCCCTCGGATTTCCTCTGAGCTATGCCCCCAGGGAGGGCTCTTGATTTTTGGCAACCGGGTGTGGCCGGCGGCCTCTAGGCTGGGGTACCAGTTGGTCTGTAGGAGTTATGGCTGAACTGGTGGATCTCTCCCAGTTATGAGGGACTGGACTGTTAGGGGCCTTGCCTCATGTCCAGTGGCAGCCATCAGGAAGCTTAGGTGCATTTAGGTTCACCAGTAAACCTCTCGGTTTGATGTACGGCCAGGCAGCTTCCAGGGTCGCACAACATTAATGGTGGGCATGAGAGTTAGATCCTGAGCATTAGCACAGTGATGACCCAAGCCCTTAAGGAAGGGTCTGGTTGACTCCGCATTAGCCATGGGGAAAGTGATGGCTGAGCTGCTATTTCTGTTTGATGGGATGTAGGGTCCTTTGCCTCACTCCCGGTCATGCTCTTGGGGTAATGAGCTGAGCTTCCCCTGGGCACGACCCTTCCATTACAGGCCCAGCAGATGTGCACGCATTGGCAAGGAGGCCCAGTGTGCTCAACGGGAGGAGCAGCCCCACACCTCATGTACAAGTCATTCACTTGGGTACTAATGACCTTGGCTGCGGGGCATGGCTGTTCCGGTATAGGCTCACACAGATTTACACACATAAACATGGTGCTCGTGAGCTGGAGAGGGGAGGGGCCTCCATTTCATGTTCAGGTCATTCACTTGGGTGGTATGACCTTTTCTCACAGGGCATGGCCCTTTCCTTACAGGCTCACACAGGCTTGCAGCACCCAGGCAAGTAGTGGTCTGATGGTTTGAGGGGAGGTGCGTACCTCCGCCTCACGTCCTGGTCATTTGCCGCGTGGTGTTGACCTTGTCTCACAGGGCATGGCCCTTTCCTTACAGGCTCACGCAGGCTTGCAGCGCCCAGGCAAGTAGTGGCCTGATGGTTTGAGGGGAGGTGCGGACTTCCGCCTCACGTCCTGGTCATTCACCGCGTGGTGTTGACCTTGTCTCACAGGGCATGGCCCTTTCCTTACAGGCTCACACAGGCTTGCAGCGCCCAGGCAAGTAGTGGCCTGATGGTTTGAGGGGAGGTGCGGACTTCCGCCTCACGTCCTGGTCATTCGCCGTGTGGTGTTGACCTTGTCTTACAGGGCATGGCCCTTTCCTTACAGGCTCACACAGGCTTGCAGTGCCCAGGCAAGTAGTGGCCTGATGGTCTGAGGGGAGGTGCGGACTTCCGCCTCACGTCCTGGTCATTCGCCGCGTGGTGTTGACCTTGTCTCACAGGGTATGGCCCTTTCCTTACAGGCTCACGCAGGCTTGCAGCGCCCAGGCAAGTAGTGGCCTGATGGTTTGAGGGGAGGTGCGGACTTCCGCCTCACGTCCTGGTCATTCGCCGCGTGGTGTTGACCTTGTCTCACAGGGCATGGCCCTTTCCTTACAGGCTCACACAGGCTTGCAGCGCCCAGGCAAGTAGTGGCCTGATGGTTTGAGGGGAGGTGCGGACTTCCACCTCACGTCCTGGTCATTCGCCGCGTGGTGTTGACCTTGTCTTACAGGGCATGGCCCTTTCCTTACAAGCTCACACAGGCTTGCAGTGCCCAGGCAAGTAGTGGCCTGATGGTCTGAGGGGAGGTGCGGACTTCCGCCTCGCATCCTGGTCATTCGCCGCGTGGTGTTGACCTTGTCTCACAGGGCATGGCCCTTTCCTTACAGGCTCACGCAGGCTTGCAGCGCCCAGGCAAGTAGTGGCCTGATGGTTTGAGGGGAGGTGCGGACTTCCGCCTCACGTCCCGGTCATTGACCGCGTGGTAATGACCTTGGCTTACTGGGCATGACCTTGGCTGCAGGGCATGGCCCTTTCGTTACAGGCTCACACAGGCTTGCGGTGCATTGGCAAGTAGTGGCCTGGCGTATTGATGACTGGTCCTCAATGTTTCCATGTTGGTGTAGTGGGAAGCTTGGGACTCTTTAGCCCCTGTGAGGGCTAGGTAAAAGGTCACAGAACCATAGAGAAAGCTTTTGGGGAGGGTCTGGGCATTTATTTGCCACACCCCTACATACTAGGCTGAATTTGCCAACCTCTACCGAGGTAATGGGGGTTCACCTGGCCACTGAAGGCAAGGACATCTTCCTCGATGACCTACGGCAAGGGCTGAGGTTGGCACTAGGCCACCCGTGGGGCGCTAGGGCCTAAGCAGAGGCTTGGCCCTGGCGGTGGCAGGAGACAGTTTGGGAATAGGGAGCGGGCCGGTGAGTACCCTAGGCGCTTCTCCACTGATGGGGAAGAGGGGTCTGCCAGGAGCGGATGGTACTGCTTGTGACGGCTGCCATGCTGCGTGGGCAGACTGCCTTGGGGAACCCCATGTGCAAGTCCTTCCCTCACTGCTGTACGGCTGAGGCTTAGGAGCTTGAGCTGGGGGGATCCATTTTGCCGGCTGGCTGGGTCTTAGCCATCCATAGGATGGCTCGCACCTGGGGCTTCGGGGCTCGCCCAGACAGGTCAAGGCGGAGGTCCAGGGGTGATCCCGTGGCTTGACCTGTACCGCTAGTTGGCCCTTGCCGTATTAATGGTTGATGTTATGTTTAATAAAGTGGCCCTTTAGTTCCAAGCCTTGTGTCTGTCTCATTATTCCGACTAGGGTGGCAATATGGCCCTCCCAGCCAGCAGCTTCCACTGATAAGGCTGGGGGCCACTCTTTGGCTCCCTGGAAGGAGAAGGAGACAGAGCATTTCCATGGTATCTGGGTCTCAGGCCGGAGGGGCGGAGAAAGGAGTCTTATGAGGCAACTCCGCCCAGCCGGCTGGCAGTTGCTCTGCATGCTCGGCCCACCCACCTCACCCTGTAGTAGTGCAGGACTAGCCGGCTGCTGTTGCCAGAGCCAGGTAGGAATTTTTTCCCCTTTTCCCTAATTGGCATGGGGAAGAGGCGGTTTTTTGCCTACCTTGTACTGCTTGCAGAGGTTTGAGGTAATTGGCAAGGTGGAGCCACCTTAGGATGGTCACTGGCAGGAGACAGTTTGGGAATAGGGAGCGGGCCGGTGAGTACCCTAGGCGCTTCTCCACTGATGGGGAAGAGGGGTCTGCCAGGAGCGGATGGTACTGCTTGTGACGGCTGCCATGCTGCGTGGGCAGACTGCCTTGGGGAACCCCATGTGCAAGTCCTTCCCTCACTGCTGTACGGCTGAGGCTTAGGAGCTTGAGCTGGGGGGATCCATTTTGCCGGCTGGCTGGGTCTTAGCCATCCATAGGATGGCTCGCACCTGGGGCTTCGGGGCTCGCCCAGACAGGTCAAGGCGGAGGTCCAGGGGTGATCCCGTGGCTTGACCTGTACCGCTAGTTGGCCCTTGCCGTATTAATGGTTGATGTTATGTTTAATAAAGTGGCCCTTTAGTTCCAAGCCTTGTGTCTGTCTCATTATTCCGACTAGGGTGGCAAGGACTTATTCAAGCTCCCAGGATGATCTGCTGCACACTTAGAACTGTTCTACCGACAGCCACCAAACAATGCATAATATGTTCTATATTTGTATATCAATCTCTTGTAGCTGATTTTGAATCAGTAGTACACAGTTCAACATTTTATTCAGTAAATAAAGTTCTGTGCCTCCAGTAAAGGAGGTCATTTATAGCAAAGGTAAATTCCAGGATGGGGTCCAGAATCACTGTTGCCAGCATCCCTGGCTCCCCTTAGGATTGCCAGCTCTGGGTTGGGAAATACTTGGAGATTTTGGGGTGGAGGTTGGGGAGGGTGGGGTTTAGGGAGGGGCTGGACCTCAGCAGGTTATAATGCCATACAGTCCACCCTCAAAAGCAGCCATTATTCTCCATGGGAACTGATTTCAGTCACCTGGAAATCAGTTGTAATTCCGGGAGATCTTCAGCCACCACCTGCAGGTTGGCAACTGTAGTTCCCCTGCTAGGGCTAAGCAAGGGGCAGCCCTTGCCCTATGCAAGGCAGGCAAGGGCCACCATGAACAGAATACAACTGTCTGAGCCCCACAGAGGGTGAGAGTGAGCATCCGCAGCTGCAAGCTGGCTCCTGAGCCCTGGATGCCTGCTTCATAATATTCCTAGGGAGTGGCTCTCAAATAGGCCTGTATGGTGGCTGGTTAGGCAATAACTACTTTTGGCAGTGACAAGGTGGGTTACTCAGGATAGATTGGGGTAATTGGCAAGCACCCCATCATGTGTCTTGCGATGGGGCAGGGGTTGGGAAGGAGTGCCCTTAGTGTTGAGCAGCATTTTCCAAAACTTGGAGTAGCTCATGGCATACCTGGGAAAGAGGATGAAGTCTGGCAACTTTCAGCAGCACATTAGTGTGCAGGTGAGGATAAATAAAGCAAATGTCATTACTGATCAAGTCTGGAGTCAGGGCAGATTTGCCCAAATATATGCAACTATGGTGAAGCATCTTAGCAAGCCCGCCCTCAAAATATGTTAGCATATTTTAATAACAATGACATAGATCAGCCAGGCAAATAAGCAAGTTAAACCCAAACTTCTTGTCTTGTGTCCTTATTGGGCGGTGCTTCGGACAACAACATCTCCAAATGGTTATTCTATAGTGACATATCTGACATATTTGGCATGCTGGTAACACTGCTGTATACTGACAACAACCCCCTGCAGATAATTTGCAGGTACTGTAATTTATAATACCTGCATCCCTGCTGCATTCACCTGATGCAAGTTACATTGTTCCACTGCTGTCAGTTACAAGGAAAAGCAAGGGAATTTGCAAGGCAGCTCATTTATCGTAATAATCTTCTCATGAGGAATCCTACAAAGTTTCCATAGAATCCTAGTTTTCTGTAGAACAAATCTGGAAAACTATTGTCCTGGAACCACTGGGGGAGCTTTGGACACTGTCTTGCATGTAAACTTTCTGGTGGCATCTGACTGACCACTGTATAAAAGAGTTGTTATAGACCAGATGGATCCCTGGTCTGATCCAGCACAGCTGCTCTTATGTTCTTATCTAACATCTTTTAGTTATGATTTTCCTAAACAAAGAAGTGTCTGATAAAATGCTGCTGTGGATGGACAGAAACATAGTACATCTCTTCCATCTGGGTAGGCCAGGCCTCTCGGCCACCCACCTCTGTCCTCTGGCTTCCTGCAGGAGGGCATAGCATAACAGAAAGTGATGTCATGTATCACCACAATGCTCTAGCAGACATGACATTGTGACATTGTTTGTCCCACTTTTCACATAATAAAGACTTATATCAGCATTATAGAACATGATTACTCTGAGAAAACCAAAAGGAAATTCAGTTTCATGGAGTTATAGTTGCAGTGCTCACTGTGTATATTTGTCTCTGATTACATATATTTTTTCCCTTCAGGGACATGAGAAGGCCTAGGGAGATTAAACTAAGGTTTTAATAACATTACTGTATATTTATTTTCTGTTTCTATATTTAAGGATGATCTCTTCCAGCCACTATTATATGCTAGAGCTCCCCAAGAATAGAGAGAACCTGTATACCAGAGATCCCCACCAGAGCATCCATGGGTACCATGACACCCACTGAATGGCCATTTGCTTTTTCTTCAAAGTACCTTTTCCAAAAAGCAATGAGCCAGTCCTGGCTTTCCTCCACATTAATGAGCATGAGAACTCAGAAGCAACTGACTTCACAGTAGAGGGATGCTTGACTTGCAACTTCCCAACATTTTGTGATTAGCCCTAGCTCTCCATGGCAGCCATTTTGCACTCAACATTCTAAAAGTACCCACAGACTCAACAAGATCGGGGACGCCTGCTGTACACAGTACTATTCCAAGTTATTGTATTTGCCCTCAATGCATCACTTTAAAACATAGAAGTGGTTTCCACCCATGACACCCATAGGCTGAGGGCAGGAGAGTTAGTGAGCGCTGGCTGTTCCTCCACACCTCTCACTTGCCTTCCCTCTCCATAGCGTAGGAACATGAGTGAAGGGGGCAGTTGCTCTGCCCAAACTGAGGGACACACTAGCCAGGCTTACAGGCTATCTGAGGGAAAGGAGCAAGAGCCAAAGATGCTCCTGGATGGCAAAACCAGTAAATTGGGTTTCCTCAATTTGAGATACACGCCTATTTCAGGTCTTGAATATGCCCATGCATACCTTATGGGCAGCTTTCACAAATATCAACAATAAAACTAGTCAATAGGCATAACAACTCTAACCAAGCAAACAGATTCCAAACAGAACCAAAGGCCCTTCTTTAAAAAAAACCTGCCTTGCATACCTTCCTGAAGGCTAGCAAGACAGAGATGCTTCTGACACCCAGCGAGAAACTGCAAGCAGGCTGACTCTTCTTACTGCCCTAGAGGAAGGGACAACGAATAGATGCTATGAAAAGTACAACTGGTGTGTGAGTCCATAACAGAGTCACTGTGAAATGCAAATGGACTATGACCTTGTGACCTCTAACCAGGTAAGAAAGTTATTTCCTGCTTTTCTGGATAAAAAATTGGATCTAGTATTCTATATTCTTACAAATTTTATTGTGTTTTAGACTTACCATATAAATCTTTTGCACTCATTTTGGCAGCTCCATCGGCTTTGCCCATGCTGCCACTGCAAATGGAAATAGGAGGAAAAAAACAGTCAAGAACAAGCCACCCCTTTTTTATTTTACATATTTCAGTGTTTATTTCAATAGCATTAATATACAAACTTAAAGGTTCAATAGAATCAATATTAAGACACCTGGGGGGATCTTGGACATTATGCTCTTCTTCTCTTTAGAGTGAGATCAAAATAGGTCTTAGCCTTGCACATTTGCTTCCACCCCTCCTACCACACAGAGAAATTAACAGCTGTACCAGAAGATCCTACAGGTATTTGAATGCTGGCCCTAAAAACCCTTTTCCTAGGGGTTCCTTGTCCAGGTTGTTGGAATAAAGGGCAACTCAATATGCCTGGTTACTCTGGGGGGCACTATTTTTCCCTTTTAGAAGCAGACTGTGCATTTTTGTGATGCCTCTCTTTGTCTGATTTGGAAAAATCTGACTCCTCTTCTTTCTGTTCTCTCTCTCCTCCTGGTCTTGCAAGAAGCAAGACAGTTCTGCAGAACTCTTCTGCGTAAGCTTGCAAGAGCTACAGCTATATTCCTAGTCGTGTGCATCTGGATTATCTGTGTGTGTGTGTGTGTTATGTGCTGTCAAGTCATTTCCGACCTATGGTGACCCTATGAATGAAAGACCTCCAAAATGTTCTATCTCTAACAGACCTGGATTAGCTAGTCACTTGTAATAGGGAATAATGTTATTTTGATTAAGTTTCTGTGTTTCTTCTGCTACTACAAGAATGTAAGTCAATGTGAATCAGCTTCAATAAAAGTAAGTTTTATCTGTTGCAAAAAGATGGCTTGGAGAGTGTTTCACCACACATGATTTCATGTATTTCTGACTGTACAATTTTGCTACAGCAAGTAACAAATATCCACAATGCAGGTAAGGGAAACTCTGTGTTCAAGGAAAATTCCTAATACATTTGAAAGGCAAAGTTCTAGCTAGCTCCCTCTTGTTTGTCAATCATCCTTCTGTTCAGACAAGTAATTCCAAACACAGACTAATAATTTACAGCTGAGACAGAAAGCCTTTGAGTCGACTACAAACTCAAATTTCCACCAAAGTTCCCTTCTCTTTATTCACTACAGCCATCCTTTATTTTGGCCCTTTCATAGTAAAGCTGGCAGCTTCAAAGAATAATAACTTACAAGGGTATCTCTAGGTTCCCTGCTCCGTTATTACATTTCTGCAGGGGCCAAGTAGTGATTCAGGGAATAGTGGCATATAGATTTAAAGAGAAAGTATCCCCCATTGCTCTTCAGGAATGGTTATTTGTACACAGCTGTAAATTAATGGAAGTACTGCAGGCAACACCAGCTATACAGCTATATATACCTCCAGCTTCTGAAAAGTTGTAATCTGTATGTAGCCATAGAGCACTTCCTTTGGGAAAATATGAGAACAGCTAAAAAAAACTGGGGGTGGGTGAGAGGGAAGAATCATTAGGGTTCTTACTTTGCAGAGCCAGGATGGCTGCTCGTAGATCCTTTCTGGCTCATTCTGCTTTCAAGACATCCACCTGTAACAGATAGAAACAGGTTGATTGTTGAAAGGATGTACAACATTTAAGATTTCTTCCACCTGATTCACTCATAAACTTGGATATTTTGTAAACTTTGTTATTATCTTTCATCAGATAGACCACACCAGTGACTGAGCCAGAACTTGTAATTGTCCCTTGGGGCTTCTTTTATATGGTATACAAGATCTTTTAAAAATATCAGTATCATGGTCATCACCTTTATGCATGCACATGTGCACACATATGCACACACACACACATATATATTTACAATTCAGGATATTCTTATGTGATGGCAACATAGCTAAAGCAGCCAAAGCAATAAGGTAAACACTTCAAATATATTTTCCCAGTTATCATATATTAAGTTTTTTCAAGGTCTGGCTCAAGTTTTCCAATTCTCAGTGCAAAAATTTCATAATCATACCTTACTGGAATATAAGCAGAGGATACTTTAGCATACCACAAATTGTTGATGCAAGTGGTATGCAGATTATGGTTACATGCAGTATATACTTATTAGCTGTGACTCTCCAGTTTATGATGTAATTTTGATATGGTTTGCTCTCACTGAACAAAGGTAAGTTTTCAAAGGTAACTTGCCTGCTACTATGTGACTATAATCATGTATGTACATGGCAGCATATAGATACACATGATACACTCGCTTTCTCTTTGTAGCCTAGCTATCTCAATCCCCCCCCCCCCGCCCCCAAGTATAGCTAAAGATCTCCAAGAATTCAAAGGCATGAGATCTGTACCCTTCTGCAGATGTATGTTTGTGTATTTACTGAACAAATATAGAAGGGAGTGAAATTATACCTACTAGCCCTACCTCCAGTGCCTATGTATTCAGCTGAACAGCTACATTATTGTGGATTTTTGACTGTAAGAGCAGACTTGGATATTGAAATAAATTGGTATGATCCTGTTCCCTCCAATGCACACTCAGTGAACTTTAGAAAGTTGATTCTGTCATGTCCCACTCATTGATTTTAAAAATGTCCTCAAATGCACACCCACACACAATATCAGAGTTTAATTTAAAAACTCAAAAGAATCAAAGTAAAGCTGACTTGTGCACCTGAAAGAAAAACAAGCAATGTCAGAAATTCAGAAATTACTTGGAGGCCCTTTAAATCAGACCAAGATTTATGAGCTTCAAAGAAAAGCATAGAGAAGGAACGATATTCCTTTGAAAAAAAATTAAGATGAGATCCTAGAGACATCATTGCCCATAGCACATTCATTCTTTGCCCATAGCATATACATTCTTTTATTGTCACAACTACCTCAACTATTTAGAATGCTTCAAAAACCTATTTGACCAGATTTAAGAGTGGTACATAAGAAATGATCATATACAGTGTGGTGAAATTAATTTGCCCCTAAAGAACACTTTCTGTTCTCTCCAGTTATTTGGGTCCATCAAGGGCAACACCAAGCAGTCAGGTCTCTGGAACCAGAAGAGCACTAGCTGTTGTTCTCCAGAGGACAGAGGCAAGTGGCATGATCCATGGCAGCCAAGGGTCAAATTCCAAACACAGCAACTGAAAATCAGAAGGACTAGAAGGAGCGTAATCAAGACAGGCAGGCAAGCAGGTCAAAGTTTTAAAGGCAGCCGTGTGTGCACGTGTGTGTGTGTGTGAGAGAGAGAGAGAGGGAGAGAGGGAGAGAGGGCGCAGATGTTTTGATTGGATGATCCTATCATAGCAAGGCAAGTTGCTCAGACAAGAAGGTGAGCTCTTAGATTTTATAAGAACTGGCAGAATGGGGCTGGCTCTTGGGATCAGCTGACTGAATTCTAAGCCTGGATTCATAGACTCTCATTCTGAATGTGTTAACTCAAACCGAAAAAGAGTACAGACTCCATTATTTTTACCCCATTATATGGTCAGAAGAACCCTCAGAACTGCAGTCTAAAAATAAGGAATGTTTGTCATATCACCTGACCAGGAGTCAGAAAAAATTATCAGATGTATGTTTACTTGAAAGTAACTCCCATTGATTTCCTGAGGGGGTTAGGATTTTGTGTGTTCAGGATAAGAGTTAAATTCAAAGTAACATGCAGAGCTCTCAAAGAATTTATGTACTGCTGAGAAAACTGGCTTACAGTGTAATCCTAAGCACTCTGCATAAAATTGCACTGATAGTCTACTAAGGAAATATTTGTACCTAGGAATCTACATTTTTTTCTATCCGTAGTAGTCTGGTTATTCTTTATCAGAAATTATTTCTTCTTCCAACCCTCTGAAAAACATAGGCCGAGTTACATGCTCAAAATGACAGAGTAAGACTACAGAAGTTCTGAAGGACAAACTTCCATATGGAAATAATTGTCATTTATTAAGTCCCTTTTGAGAATGGAAAACTGAGATTAAAAATATTTTTTAAATAAAAGAGATGGGTGCCATAATTGGGAAGAGTGTTTCACAAACAGAATACCACCACCAAGCCCCTCTGAAGGCAGAGACATCTGGAGAAGGCCTGGAAAAGCTGATCTCAGAGAATGGGTACGGCCCTTTTTAATGACATGAGTTCTTAAAACAAAAATCAAACATACGCATTTGCAGGATTGTCATGCTTATGAGATTTAAATGAGACATTAAGAGGCTAAGGTTTTTGTTGAATCAACATAAAATTGTAATATCCTTCCTGAGACACATCCATTGCAAAACATGCTATTAATACTGCCATTAAATAACAACAATAGACTACTCAGATTAATGATTTCTTCCCCCAATCAAGTTTGTAAGTATCTAACACACAAATAGGATTGAGGTGCAATGGATCCTAGGATCCAAGTATCCTTTTCCTCTTTAGGATATTTTCTCTCATTGGGTGTGACTGCAAGCACAAAGTAAAGTCCACTGAGCTAGATTCTCACACTGGTCCTGCTGATATGAACAGCAACAATGCTTGGACAATTAAGCCTTATATGGCACAGAAATTTGGAGCTTCAAAAAATATTTTAAAAATTTTCCTGATATTTCCCAATATGTAAAAAATAACAGAGAAACAACAAGCTTTAAACAGTGGGAATACGGAATAAAATATAAATACAGATAAAACTATAGATTACAAATATTTCAGCAATGTAATTCAGCAATGAGTTTCTGTACAATGGAGTATATCCAGGCATCGGTAGAGTGAGACTTTTCTGCTTCCCACCAGCACTGTAGCCTTCTGAGCCCTCCAAAAATTTTGTTCCTGGGACATGGGGGTCTGCAAGGAGGGGGGAATAGGCAACAATCGCTTCCTCCTCTTCTGAATGCTTAAGGGCCATTAATTCTTTGAAACTGAGTTGTTGGATGAATGCATGACTAATAAGAAGACAATAATTTTGCATCTGGGATACCTAAGGAGGCTACAAGGCAGGACAGGCTTTAGGGAGATGATATATGTTTGTCTTCATTTTCTGAAGCATTTATAAATGGCTTTGCTTATTTTAAACACTAGTTTTATGCTTCCCTTTAAATAAGAAATTTGGGGTTAGGGGAAGCAACAAAATTTGAGTGTTTTCCCCCTGATTGAAATTCTTAAGACTACTTGGGAGTTCAGGACAAAAATGTTTCCAACTGAGATAAGAATTTATTCACTTCTTTTGAAGTACTGACTTCAAGTAATCTATATGTGAGAAGCTAAGTTGCCACCTGTGCAATCCAAAACAGTTATATGCTTCTAAGTCCAATGATTTCACAATCAATCATTAAAATCAATTGGTTTAGAAAGATGTAATTCTGTTTTGAAGTGCAAATCTCTGTTCATGTGAATACTATTCAATACATGATATAAATAAATAAATAGTTTAGCTAGCTCAAGCACTTGTTCCCATAAATATAGATCATTATATCCAATCACGTTTTTTTCCAGGAATTATTTTATAATGGAAGGCAGCAGTTAGTTTCAACAGCACCTCAGAGATATTTTTGTACAAATACATTTTTATGTATTGCCTAATGTAAAACCAGTGCCATAGTGAAATGGAAAATTACTTACTATATATGGTATGTTTGATTTAGAAAGAACCTGAAGCTTACTAGATTCCAGGGAATGCCCTTGGCCATTATAAATAGCTGGTATTGTAAAACACCTGCTACATCATTATGGGGAGAAGACAATTGTTGGGTGACATTTCCCACAACATGATTCATCAAATGATTTATGAAAAAACACAGGACAGGTTTCTGAAGCAGTTCTTGTGCCAATGTGAGTGCTATTTCTTCTGACGAAAATAGAGTTTCTACTGTCCAAAAGCAACAAGCAAATTCTTGTACAGTGCCCTGGCAAGTGTGTGAAGCAGCAGCAATGATTTCGACTCACACATACTTTGTCAATTACAATCATGATGACTGCTGCTGAGCATCATTTGCTTTGGTTTGTTGTCACTCTGTGGGGTTCCTTTGTATGTATACTTTGTCTACTATGTGATAAGTTTTCTTTTGTTATTTTCAATTGCTATTCTGTTGTCATGTTTTGAATGGCTGAAGACAAAACTGCTAAGCTAACACGACTGACTATGGGCCATACTTAGAGATCTAATCATATTTCCATATGTTTATGATCCTAATAACCACCTGGGCCATTACTGACGATACAGTACTGGGTGAGAAGTTTAATTCTTTTCTCAGTGCCATTTCTCCAATCGAAACCTTCCACCCTGCTGCAAGTCGCCTCGGCAAAGAAAGAATAACAGGCACCTTGTCTTTCCCTGTGTTCGTTATCTACAGGAACAACGTGCAGCCCAGTACCCGCACCCTTTTGATTAGAAAAATTTGATTAAAAATTTCTCCACATAATTTTCCTTTTCTCTTTAGGGATCTTCTGGAAATTCACCTAACTTGAGAGTTATGCCAATGAACTGTATGGGGCACTCTTTAGAATAAAGGACACTCAAAAGATGGCTTATGCTACACTTAGGACTCAAACTACCAATTTCCTATCCTGAAGTCTCTGCTCTAGTCTGTAGACTGTCATGGCTGATGCTTGCATCATACCTATTTCACTGCAAATATATGCTGAAAACTCATGATTCACTGCAGGTTCCAAATGCTGCATGTCTGCATGTACACCTTGTATGAATTATGTATGATCAAATACAATGAACCACATATAGACTTCCCTATATGACTTGCATGTAAGAAATCCACAGCTTGTTAATGATTAGGAAAATCCAGGGAAATCTTTTAGACTAACTATATTTTTTGTATTTAGAGAGCATGACTTTTGGTAGGTTACTTTGTCAACTGTCAGTGAGTGGAACTGTGGCCTCCCTAGGCTCTCTTATGACCATTCCCCCCACCTTCTCTTCTCTTATCCCCAACTCCTGCTTCTATCCCTCCTAGCTCCAAAGTGGATTAAATAAAACATAAAATCGTTAAAAGCATCAAAATCATGAGAGATTATGAGTTGAAATACATGTCGAGAATTACCTGGGGATGCTCAAGTGCAGCATTTTATGTGTCATCCTCAGTTCACGTGCAGGCTGTTCTTGCTCAGCACACATGAATGCTACTTTCACAGGAGCTCCCTTTGTGTGATTGCATCTGCAAGTGATTCTGGAGGGTACTTATTTTTGCTGTGGGAACAAATACTCTGTAGCCCCTTTGAATTGCCAGTTTGCATTTCTTTAAGGTGTGAGCAAGTGTCAGGAGGACTCAGGATCTGCATTTCAATGAATGGATATGGGGGAAACAGAGATACTTTTAGCAGTTCAGGAGGAACTGATATCAAACGTTCACGTGGAGCAAACTGAAGTATGACTGTGCAAGCGAGTGCATAGAAATTTGGAGGTTCATGTGAGCGTCCCTAGGTACTTAATAATATGTATTTCCACCCTGCCTTGCAGTATGTTGCCAAGACAACTCTAAATGGTAGCCAAGATCTTATGAGGTATTGTAAGATTTTTGTACTTTTAAACCGTTTTGTGTTTTATTTAATTCCATTCCTTTTTTAATTTTCAGAATTTTTCTTCAACCCTCAGTTTTCCTCAGGTTTGCAAAAGTATCTACACTAGCCCTGAGTGGCTCCATTGTGTGCATGTTTTGATCTGCATGGTGGGGCCATCTATTAGATATATATGTTATATGAGAAACTCAAGGCTACAAAAAATATCACCTTCAGCTCCTATAGTGCAAGAAGAAACCATAATAGTTGTCTAGGCTTTTTTACCCAGCAAAATACATGAATGAATTCTTTTTTTGCCACTATGTATTCCATACATCCATTCAGATACAACACCCGCTTACCAAACCACACATTTGGAAAATAGCTACTCTGAAGTCTTTGATGAAATGGCCAGGAAGGTTAAAAGTTCACTCCCTAGGCTTCTTAGAAATGTTGGGGTTTTTTGTGTGTCAGATTTGTACCATTTCATCTTTGCGTAAGACAGAGCCCTAACTGCTCAGTAAAGGCTCTTTAAGGTCCAGCTAAACATGCATAGGGAAAGGATCGTGCTCTTTTTTTCCTGCTCCATGAGGAGTATTCTGTGCACGTGGAGCAGTAAAGACATGGGGAGGGAAACTCTCCCTGTGCTATTTTGACGCGGGGAAATGTCTGGAAGGCCTTGCAGAGGCATTCTGAGGCCATTTGGGCTCTCCTTTATTTTTTTAACAGCCATTAACTTTTTAACAACAACAACAACATTCAATTTATATACCGCCCATCAGGGCAACTTAATGCCCACTCAGAGTGGTTTACAAAGTATGTTATTATTATCCCCACAACAAAACACCCTGTGAGGTGGATGGGGCTGATAGAGCTCCAGAGAGCCTGTGACTGGCTCAAGGGTTTAGGGAACCCAGACCCAACTCTTTAAAAACCTGCATGTTTAGCTTGACCCTTAGACACAAGGATTTTTCTCTGTGGGGGCAGCAGGAATCCCCTGCAATAAATGGGAGCATCCAGATGTTGTTATTCCTAATCTGGGCATGATTTGCCAGGTTCTCTTATTTTCTCCAGCTCAAAGAAGAAAGTGAAGAGGTGGATACTGGCAGAGCACCCATCTGGTCACTGCCTACAGCCACTATTAAGAAGAGAGCAGAGGTAAGCTTGCAAATGGCACAGGTTAGCTACCATTTGAGCCCTTTCCCTACATAATGTGCAGCATCTTAGTAGAAAAAAAGGAGCTCCCAGGCCCTGAGGGGTCCACCACAGTCATTACTGCCTCTGTACTTTTGTGCAGGCACAATGTAGAAAAAGAGTGGTGGCAGCAGTGAGAAGAATAAGATTGGGGGCATGTGGGCACCAGTTCTGCCCATTCCTGCCCTACTTCCACCTGCTGCTGTGGTGAGGGAGCATTTTTTTCATCCTCATGTAGATCCAGCCCTTGACTGTTGCTTAACATTATCTTCAAGATATTGCATGGATAACACTGATAGAATGATATGTTTAAGCACTTCCATTGTGTTGGCTGGTAGTGTTAGATCTTCTGACTGCATTGCTGATGTTTATTAATAACGATAATTGGCACTTAGTTCTGTTGCAAGAATGTGTGTCTTGATACAATTCCACCATGTTGTTCTTTATCGCTTACTAGCAACAAAGCCCATTGTGTTTAAAAATACAATGGCTCTAGCGGGGTCTTGTGAGGACATGCGCCGCCCCAGCAGCATTCCTACACTCTGCAGTGGGCTGATTACTGCCTTAAATGGGCCAAAATCGTGCTGGTGCAGAGCACAGGAGCACTCCAGGGCTCATCGCTTCGCCCGAGCAGCATTGCTGAGTTCTGCACCGGACCAATTCAGCCTCAAATTGATGTAAATCGGACCGGTATGGAGCACAGGAGCATTCCAGGACCCGTGGTGCTGTCCTGGCAGCATTCTTGCACTCTGCACCGGCCCCATTTGGCCTCAAGCAAGCAGAAATTGGGCCAAAGTGGAGGGTAGCAGTACTCCAGGGCCCATTGTGCCACCCCAGCAACATTCCTGCACTCTGCACTGGCCTGATTAGGCCTCAAATGGGTGGAAATCGGGCTGGTACAGAGTGCAAGAGCACTCCAGGGCCCGTTGCACTGCCTCGGCAGTGTTCCTGCACTCTGCACCAGCCAGATTCAGCCTCAAGTGGGTGGAAATCAGGCCAGTGTGGAGCGCAGCAGCACTCCATGGCCCATTGCGACACACCAGCCTGCTCAAAGTGTGCTGAGGGCTGGCCCGGCGTGGTGGGCCTCCCCAGTGCCTTGGCGGCTGTGGTGGCACAACCCTCCGGAGACCCTGAGGAGGCTGCTGCAGTGATGAACGAGCTAACACATCATCCCATCATGAGCTCAGCCTCATGCAGAAACTTTGCAACAATGTTTATCTAGGAGTTTGAACCATATGAATATTATTCCATATTGTGTGACTGCTTTGAAAAAAGCAATGAAACAGGACAAATGCACTGGATGATCCGTTAGCTAGTCACACAGCTGATTGTCTTTTGGGCTCTGCAAAGAAAGAAAGAAAGAAAGAGCGAAAGAAAGAACGAAAGAAAGAACGAAAGAAAGAACGAAAGAAAATACACAACAGCAGCTTGGGACCTGATACTGGACTTTGATATGATCCACTGAAGATTCTGAAGGAAATCTGGATCTCTACATGCGTATATTTCCTAGTATACTAGGAAATCCTAGTTTTGGATTTTGGGACTGTAACAGTTTATGGACTAGTACAATATTGAATTATTTATTGATATATTTATGAATTTTATTTATGAAATGTATTTATTGTATGTCAACCACTAGCACTTTATCGTTACAGAGGGATTCATTGTAAAGTGAGTTGCATACTGATTTGGAGGTTGACTTAAGAGTGTATTTTCACAAATGTATATTTTGGACATGTGACTTGTACCCATAAAATAGACACACTTTTGTAGTAATTATTTTATTGAACGTTAAGTGGCATTGATTTAGACATTTTAGTAAGCTTTCATGATTGTTGTTTTCCTTTTGGTAAGTTCAAAAAGACAGCAGATGTGAGTTATTCAGATTCAGTTTCGTTTTCCCGGCCATGTCGGACGCTCCTTTCCGCAGGTCCGGGAGGAAACGTCCGAGCAGCCTGACCGGGCGGTTGACCCGCGAGGGTTAACCCCCAGGACTCCCAGTGAGGGAGTCAGGGTCCAGGGCACCGCGGGAAGAACCCCCTGAAAGCAATGCAGGGGGTAAATTGCCCGTTTGCCCTAACAGAGGCCGGCAGACTTGCGCTGCACATTGCGTGCAGCCGGGCCATGGAGAACGGCAAAGAGCAGAACTAGGCGATAGCCTGTAAGTAAGCGAATCCCTTCTGTTACTACAAGCGTATGTGAAGGATTGGTGGGATCTGAAGCTAAGAAGACTCGGGTTTCTTCCCCCTCACTGAGTTTCAGACCTTGGTTGGCGGTCCCCCCCCCTAAAATGGCGACGAAAAAACAGAGTCCTGCCTTAGGCAAGTCAATTTCGGCTGCCCTGCAGGGAAAAGGAGAGTCTCTTGAAGAACTGGTGAAGCGGTCGGTGATTGAAGCCATAAAGCCCTTTGTTGACAAGCTAAACGAAACGGATCAAAGGGTTGGCTTAATCGAGAGCGAAGTGAAAACCATTAAGGAAACAGCGGGGGGGGGGCAGAGAAGTCTGCTTGGGAAAATGCGTCACTCATGAGGGCAACAAACAAAGAATTAAAGCTGGTGGAAAACCAGCTGATTGGGCTACAAGTGGAATGAGCACAGACAATTTTGCGTCTCCAGAACATGAAAGAGCAGGAAAATGAGGATTTAAAGGATCTGGTCTCGGAACTATTGGCGACACCCGCGAGGGCAACTAAAGAAGAGTTAAAAAGCGCCATTTTGGAAGTCCGTCGAGCTTCTTCAAAATATGCAACGAAGCATCAGCTGCCTCGCGAGATCATCATTGATTTTTCATCTAAGAGGATTCCGGACACTATCCTATATAATTCATATAATGCGGATCTGGACTTTTTGGGTGACAAGGTTAAGATACTGAAGGACGTTCCATTCTTAGCTCGGAAAAGAAGATTTAAATACAAAGGGTTTGCAGCTCTGAGGAAACGTGAAATAAAGTTCAAATGGTTATTTCCGGAAGGTATCTGGTTTAATTGCAAAGACCAAGCTTACAAGTTAATATCAGAAGATCAGCTAAGGGACTTTGAGGGTCAGCATCAAGAGTTCCAGCATGATGCTAAACAAGAGGAAAAGGATTCCAAGTTTGAAGGGGGAGGGGAGGAGGGAACGAGCACGGCGATTGCAGCTGCTCAGAGAGAACTGCGTCCGAGACCCAGGGGGGGAAGGAAGACCTAATCTTGATTATAATATGTATTTTGCAAGGTCTACCAATCTAACAGTATTTTACAAAGTTTGAATTTTAAACAATGGCAGTATGAAGGGAAAGCATTATTTGTAGATGTAGTGTCTGTGTTGTTAGGTGTTGTTGTTTTTTTCTCTCCTTCCCTTTGCCCCCCTTCCTTCCTTTTGTATTGTCAGTAATTTAAAAAAAGAAAAGAAAAGATGTGAGTTATTCAGCTGCCCTATTTTTTGCATGTAAAGAAAGTTCCAGAAGGACTAAACAGAGAATCATTGAGTCCCATAGTGGCTTTCTGACATGTCTGATACTTCAGATAAGAATGATAAAGTAGAAAAAGTCAAACTAAGTAATACAAGGCTGTTTCCGGAAACATTAGCAATGAATGATTACATGATGTTATTTTTTAAACTTCAAAGGATAACAAAGTTCTTTCCATTTGGTTTGCAATGCCTAAAATTTCTCGGAGTGAATTCAGAGCTGTAGGAAAAGTTCCTGGGTTGACATTCAAAGTGGGAAGCAATGTATTTACATGTACAGCCCTAATGGCTATCAGAGGAATGGCTCACTGGAGTCAGCTTCCCCATCATGGCAGGATGAAACTATACCTTTTATGATTTTTTTTAAAGGAATGTTTTTATTTTTATACTACCATTATCTGGTTGCATAATATGGCCCTCCAAATGTTCCTTAAGCCACATAAGCTTACACTCTGAGGGTCTAACTACATGTTACGGACATGTGTGCAAAAAATGTCTAATGTGATTCTTTTAGAGGAAAGCAGTGTACGTTAGAGAGAGCTATTTGGAGTAGGAAAATGACTGGCAGTTTTAGGGATAACAACCCTGGCTTGGGAAATTCCTGGAGATCTTGTGATCGTTTCAGAAGAAGGAGGCAGCTCAGCATGGATGTGATACTTCCAAACCTATCATTTCCTCGCAGAATCACTGAAGTCTGAAGATCAGTTGTTCTTCCGGGAGAACCCTAGGCTGCCTCTGAAAGTTGGCATCCCTAGGCACGTTGCTTTTCGCTTGCCTTCGGTTTCTGTGTCTGCATGGGAAAGCAGTAGGCAGAGAGAGGGTTCCCCTCAGCCTTGCATCTTTGCCCTTTAAATCACACAGAAAAAGAACTATGCTATCCTGTCCTAGTTTAGCCCTAAAAGCATCTATACAACTATCTGCAGATGTGATGGTCAATATTTCCAGTGTAAGGTACTTAAGGAACTGGCAACCCACTGTTACTCATCTGTAAATAGGGTGGTATTTATAATTCAAAAGCAGGCATTTCTGGAGTTTAAGCCAACAAATAGGTGCTTGGAAAAAAGGGTGGATCTTGTTAGAAAGCTGAAACCAACACACCTTGTTCTTGAGCATAAATTTTTCACATTGCAGGCATTCAGCCGAAGACAAACATGATGTTAAAAATAATGTAGTCTAAGTTAAGAGACATGAAATACTGGCAGCCAACGCCCTGTGGTTTAACAAAAATGAATGTATTGGTCAGAATGTGACAGGTGTACTAGAGAAAAGCTCAGTGAAAGGCAGAGGCATCATATGAATATTGAATATGAACATAAGAGATGGTAAACAACTGTTCTATATAGAATCTGCTCTCAAGAACTCATGCTGTCATCTCTAGAGTTTCTCTTTATAGTCAAAAATCACTTTCTAACCAGGAATACAACAGTAAGAACTTAAGTGTTAGATCAAAAAAAAAAAGTAAGTCAAGTCTAGTATTTTTTAACCAACAGTAGTCAGTCAATATGGGTGGATTAGTGACATTTCTAATCAAGTGACTGGTAAGAGATAAGTGGGTCCCTTCCTTTGCTGGAAGAGTATTAAGAAAATAGGACAAGATGCTGTGAAGCAGTTGGGGTGGGGTGTCAGGAAGAAGATGCAACTTTAGGCATTTTTCAGGATGTACTTAGTATTAATAAAAATCTTATTCACCCTATATTCACCCCATTCTTTAACAGTTATTATTACTCATCCAAATGAGTTATTATTACTCATCCAAATGAGTTATTATTACTCATCCAAATTAATAATATTCTGAAATAATAAGCAACATTGCTTGTTGGTATTATGGACTGTTAAACACCTTCTTATGCTAATGTAATTGCCTATAAAAAGGGAGCTATCTGTCTTAAATTTGGCAGCTATGATTTTTTGAGGGAATATACATGTCTCCATAAATTTCATCCCAGTTGGGTGGGAAGCAAAAAATATCCAGAAATCTGTTGCTAATTCAAACAAATCAAAAAATACAACTGGTAACCTGCAAGGACGACTCCCTCACTATTTCCTTTTTCTCTTTCTTGAAAGCCCCTATAGACTCTCCCCATTTTCTGCTTCTTTCTCTCCTTCCCACCCACCAGCTAAGCTACCTTCATCTGCCCAGACTTGGCCCCTGCCATAGCAGTCCTGAGGCACACACACAAAGACTGCATGTTCTTCTGTCAGACCAAATAAATTACATCATTTCCAGCATGATGAGAAGATGACAGGCTTTGCCGGGTCTGTTTCTTTAAAAGTCAAGCCAAAACATTAAGATTTGTGCCAATTTTAAAAGAATCAGCCCCCAGTGCAACTCATCGCTTCTGTGTTGCATCATAAATGATGTCATTTTCTGGCAACACGGGGGGGGGGGGGCGATGTGGGGTAATCATCCACCTCCCTCTGCCTCTCCGATTTAGCCCCCTTGTGACCTGGCAACCTTGCATCTGTACCCCATTTCATCTTTTCCTCCTTCCATCTCCTTGGCAGCCTCTACCCAGGAAAACCATGGCCAACTTGTACAGCGTCAGCCAATGGGCAGGGCCCTGTTTTGCAGTGCGGAACCCAGAAATACTTGCAGGGGCACCTTACTTTCCACTGTATCCTCGTTCCCACAGTATTTTCTTTTCCTCTCCTCCTGGCAACTTCATATTCTTACCTTTCCTGTAAAGGACTAAATACATTGTCTAATTGCTGGTGCTGTAGCTTACAGGATCTGTCTCTTAAGCATATGTGCTAGCTATGACCAGTTAGTTGATCATTTGGGGATGAAATTATTATGCTTATAAACATTGAATTAGAATACTTACTGATTTTTGAGGATATTTACATAATTTTAAACTTCCTGCCTGTATCCTGGAATCTAACCGCTGTTCAATGAAAATGGACCATCTGTACTTTTATTATAACTAAAAAACTTTATTACAACATTGGGGAGACAAATGCCCACCTCCCATAATTCAATGAATGGAAGCCCTTACAACTTCACCTATATTTGAATGTATGGCATACAGATGACAACTGCAGATGGACTTATTTTTAGATATTAGGAAACCTTTTATGGATATTTGTGTGTAGATTTCTCACTATTGTTGTCATATGTTTATTTCTATTGCATATGAGGCTGATATTTTATTATATTTTCAAATAAAATAAAAATAAAAAATACCTTTCCCTTCCTTCTTCTCTCCATCTTACCCCGCACCAACCTACTTTTTATCTGACCACCATGTTTAACTATATTTATTATTTCATCTATACCCTGCCTTTCTCCATAACAGAGACCTAATGCAACTTATATAATTCTCCTCTCCTCCATTTTATCCTCACAATAACCCTGTGAGGTAATTTAAGCTGAGAATGTGTAACTTGTCCAAGGTCACCTAGTGTGCTTGTGTGGCAGAATGGTGATTCTGATCTAAGTCTCCCTGATCCTAGTCTGAAACTCTAGCCACTACACCACATTGGCTTTTGGGGACTGGCTGCTGTTGAACAGTAGCAAACTGTGAACCATGTAAGATACTTTGGTGAGCCATGTAAGTTACCTGGTAGCAAATAGCCTGGTGAGCCATGTAAGTTACCTGGTAGCAAATAGCCTGGTGGTTAAGGCTTGGCCTGGCTTAGGGTTGTCATTCCCCTGCCTGGGGCAGGGGATCCCCAGATCCTACCCTTCCCCCCCCCCATGCCCATTTACTTGGCTGGCGGGTGCCTCCTCCCCAGGCAGCACAGCATGCCTCTGTCAGAGTGTGAAAATAACTCTGGCAAGATTCAGACATTGTCAGATCATTCTAATCTAAATGACAGCTCAGTGACAGCTATGTCATATGATCATCCAAGGTTACAAGGCTGCATCAGCCAGATGTGTTGAGTGCAAAGGTAAAAGCTGATTGGATGGAAGTTGTATAAATGTATTCTGTGTACAGTGTATTGTGTGCCTGCAAAGGTTTCAGAGTTTGGCGAACCACTTTGTCGCTCTGATTTGTAAAGGCTATTGGACTGTGTATATATCTCTCTGTAAATAAATCTGTATATAGTTCACCTTACTTGGTGTGGTCTCTGCTGCATCTAACCTGCTTAGTATTGCTAGCCAGTAAGCCGCTGGGAAGCTTTGCGTCAGGGTTATGGGCCCAGACTGTCGGTTGGCAGCATAGCAGGAGTGCAGACTGGTGGATTACAGCCGTGTGTGCTGAGCTCTGGAAGCTCCGGTGGAGTTTGGAGGAGTTGGGAGCCAGCAGCTGTGAATGTCAGCCAGTGAGACTGGTGAGAGTGACGGAGATACAGTCCGGTGCCGGCAGCAGTCCAGCTCTCTCAGACCTCGAGGATACGGAGGAGGAGGCGGAGCAGGAGGCGAGTGTGCAGCCGGTGGCAGATAAAGACGCAGTCATGGCTCAAGCTCAAGCAGGAATGTCTTTGCTGGTGGAGAAGCTTACAGACACCAACTATCCTGTTGGGTCGTGCAGGATGCGACATCTGCTGATACGTGAGTCATTGTGGTCTTGTATTGATGCACCCCCTCAAGCTCCGACAGCTGAGGAAACGGTGAAAGATCAAAAAGCTGTCACTTGCAGAAGTGATGGCATCACGTGAGTTTTGAGTGTGTGTGTGCATGCACACACAAGTGCAGAATCCGGGGTAAATACCGGCTCCCAATCCCCCTGTTGAGGATTCCAGCTCCCTGGCAACCCTAGCCTGGCTCCACTGAGTCCTTCATCAGAGGCCAAAACAAACCTAGAAAGGCCTCCCATCTGCTGCCTTTTACTAACAGAAACCAAAGCTTGAAGTCTGGTAATACTATTGTGGTTGCCTAGCAAAAGTCATTTAGGGCATTTGTTTCTTAAAGCTACAGGTGCTCCTGTTACAAGTGCTGTTCTGAGGATGGATTCTTCTGATTCTAAAGCAGTAGTCGGTATAATTGTTAGAAGGTTCCTCAGAACCTGTCCAGGCATGTTGGCAAGGGGTTAACTTTATTGCACTTTAAGGATTTTGAGAACAGATAGTAAGCACCATTACAAAATGGCTGCCATGAACCATAACATTTTGGGATGGTCCTAGGGTTCTCATTCCCCCAATAGGGCGGGGGATCCCCCAATCCCACCCTTTCCCCCCCACACCCACTTACTTGGCCAGTGGGGGGTGCTCTCCCTGGGGTGCCCCCTCCCTGGGGGTGCGGTCTCATGCCGCAAGAATGGGCAGTGGCGGCGAGTGGTGGCGATGGCGAGAGCAGGCCACTCTTGCTGCCATCCGCTCTTGCTGCCACCTGCTCTTGCTGCTGCTGCTGCTGCTGCCTGCTTTCACTGTGGCCCACTCGCCACCGTGACACATTCTCACCGCTGCTGCCATGGCCCCTTTGCGCCAAATGAGAGCTGGCTGCAGTGGTGATAGTGAGAGTGGGCCGTGGCGAGAGCAGCCTGCGCCGGTGAGGACAAGGGCCCCCTTTGATCCAGGGGTGCCCTTTGACACCCCCCCCCCACATGATGACATCACTCCCGGAAGTGATGTCATTACATGAGCTGGGAGCAGACTGGGGTAAGTGCTGACTCCTAATTCCCTGCTGGGAGAATCTAGGGACCTGGGGATCTCCCATCAAGGGACTCCAGGTCCCTGGCAACCCCAGATGGTCCATAAAATGCAGACTCAAACATGATGTTTCCTAGGATCTTCTGATACATCTACACAAAAGAAGTGGGAAAAGTCAGGCTTGGCTCTTTGATTTGGGGGAGAGATGGAAGTCAGAGGTGGGGCAAGGCAATACAATGACAAGTGCCATGGCCCCCCAGAAGCACCACATTGGCAGGGGTATATTGTCCCATAAGGCTAGGGAAGTCTTAGTGGGCTGGTAGGTTGGGGGCAACAAAGTGAGAAGTGGGCAGCAGCCACCATGTGCTGGTGGCCCAGATGAGCTGACTCCTGATAAGCTGGCAGCCTTGCCTTATGGGAGTCACCACCCCCGGCCTGTACAAGGGATGTAGGCAGAGCCATCTCAGCCCTGAGTCAGCAGTCCTGCCCTGCAAAAAATAGCCTGGTGAGAGCTGGGCAAAAGCCATAGTGAACCTTTCCCTTCCCTTCCCTTCCCTCCCTCCTCTGCCAGGGGCTGGGCCCAGGCCCTCTTCCTCCTTCTTTCGTCCCTCTGTTGGATGGCAGGCTGTGGGAGGGGGTCTTTTCTAGGTCCATTACTGCCTCCCAGTCTGCTTCTGTACATTGGGGGTCACTGGTTTAAGTTTAGGATTGGGAGGTACAGCATAAAATTATTACTATTTTCATTTCTGCACAATCATTTGTTTATTTATATACCTCTCTCAGCTTCCACAACTTGAAACTTCTCATTTGGCATTTGACATTTTGGGGCCTAATTCAGCCAATCCTTAGAGCATGTGGCAGGCATTTTTTAAAACCCCCACAAATTCTTAGAACATACTACTGCAGTTAATACATCAGTACCAATTGCATCACCCGTAATGATAATTTACATCAATATGCATAAACATAAATTACATATAAAATCTGTCAACAGGTATTAACAATTACCAAGAGAAAATGTCAATTACAAAGTTGAGATATGCCATATGAATATAAATTGCAGGTATCTAGTTATATTCTGGTTTTGATAGAAAACCTCTTCTTCAGGCATCTCTTTTATAATCCCTGCATAAAACCACCAACCATTTACGAAGCTAAACAGTCTTAATCAAAGAAATCCAACTCGGCTACAAACTAATTTCCTAGAATGAGGACATTAATATACCAGTTTGTGGTTATGGGCACCAGCACAACTCAGGGGATCAGGACAGTGTTTCCTTATGAGCCACACTGTTTCCCCTCAAGACCTAATCCTAATTTTAGATCTTGGGTTATGGGTTAGATCACAATTTAGGGTTGTGGGTTATATGGGTTAGATCACAACTTAGGTTTGGTGGGGAGGTCAGAGGCAGGTTTCCTGTGTGTTGTCCAGTTGATTTTTCCCTCTTTGGTTTTAGAATTAGGAGAGTTTTAAGAGTTTTAGTATATAAAAAAGCTCATATGCAGAGAAACTCACTTGCTCTTCAGCTGTAGAAAAGATTAAAGAACAATTGCTCAGGTAGCAAAAGGTCTGTTCTATGAGATAAGAAATCATATGAAGTTAAATCTGAGGTAGGGACTGACATGAAACATTCTCCCTCTCCTCATGTGTAGGTTTTAAGCAATTATGTGATTTTGGAAGTGCTAACATATGACTGAAAAGATTCAGACTGATTAAAGTAAATCTGGTCTGACTGGCTAGTAGTCTTACCAAAACTCCAGAGTCATCATGTGAGTTTGAATTTTGATTGAAGCTTTAATTGACTGTAGTTTGTAGCTGAACAAGTTGGATTTCTTTAATTAAGGGTTATTGGTAGATTTGTATCTAGGTAACTGGCTGGTGTTTTTATGCAGTGATTACAGAAGATATGACTGAAGAAATGTTAAGGTTACTGGTGCCTGTAATTTCAACTTCGTAACTGACAATTTCTCTTGATAATTGTTAAGATTTTTGGCAGATGTTACACGTAATTTATGTTTACATAAATTGATGTAAGATTTGAGTCCAGTAGCACCTTAAAAACAGACAAAATTTTCAGGGTATTGATGTAAAGTGATGTTATCATTATGGATAATGCACTTGAGACTTTAGTTCTATATTGAGTAGTGCAGGATTTTTATTTGGAAATTGTGTAATAATATAATAGGTATTAATTGTAGTAGTCCATTCTAAGCATTAGTGGTCCTAGGGATTTATTATTATTTATATCCTACCTTTCTGTTCAAAAGAACGCCCAAGGCCCCAAACAAATACAAAACATCCTATTATAATTCAAATATCAAATCATTAACAAGTTTTTTTTACAAGCAAGCAGCTAGAGGATGAAGCTGAACAGATGGAAAATCTCTGCCTTGGGTGGCAAGTTCCTCCCAGATGAAAGGCAGTACCAGGCTGCAGCTCCTTTTAAAGCCTTCAGCATTCAGGGGGTGGGGCTGAGCAGGTGGAGAAGCTCAGCTCCAGATAGCTAGTTCTCCCCAGGCAAGGGCAGTCTACAAAACTTATATCCTGCTTTCATGCCCACCAATGAGGGAAGTGACAATTTAAAAAAAAGTTATAAAAACATAAAACCAACTAAAACTAAAGTACATATATATATATACACACACAGAAACCTCAATTAAAACACAGGGCAGGAAGAAGGGATAATTGAATGAATGCCAGACAAAATAAAGTCTTCACCTACTGGTGGAAGACAGTGGTACAGGGAATATCTTTAGGGATGGAATTGCATAATATTGGTGCCACAATTGAGAAGGCCCTCTCTTTTGTTACCACCCATCTAAGATCAGAATGAAGGGGCAATTGAAAATTCTGTACACTCTTCAAGGGCAGCCCCACATGGAGCACACTGCAGAAATCTAGATGTTATCAAGACATGCATCACAGTGGCCAGATCTTTTCTAACAAGAAATAGCTAGAGCTGGATAACTGGTCAAAGCTGGTAAAAGGTAGTCCTGATTATGGACACCATCGGCTTATCCAGAAAGAGGCTGAGGTGCAGCAGCACCCCCTTCCCTCAGCATGAATGCAATCCCATCAGGAACAGGAGACACTTCCAGCTAGGACTGAAACCACTGCAAAATGTGGCTGCCATTCCCAACTCTGAAAAGCAATCCAGAAGACTATCACGACTGATGATTTCGAAAGCTGCAGCAAGGTTCAGAAAAACCAGTGGGACAGCATTCCATCTATCCATCTCCTGGTGCCGGTCATAAATCAGGCTACCAAGATTATTTCGGCCCCATATCCAGGCCTGAAATGTGACTGGAAACTTTGCAACTGCTGTCCCTTGTATTTGATTTATTTGTAGTCAACCTCTGTTTGCTGACCCACCCTGCCAGCTGATCCAGTTGTGTGCCCTGATCTCCATATGTTGAGCTCAGCTTAACTCAGATCTGGACATCTGATCACAAGGACAAAAGTTATAGACTTCTTGTTGCCATTCTGTGCCAAAAATGAATCTGAATATGCTAAAAACTTAGCATGAGGTCTCTCCCCCACCACTCCCCTGGCTCCATCCCCCAAATCTTCAGATATTTCCCAAGAGTGAGTTGACAACCGTTCTGTGCACAGAAGTGTCAAAAAGGATGATATAGTGCAGCAGAAACCGCTGGTAACTCTTCAGGTTGGGGGGCATGGTGTGCCTGTTCTTAATCCTCTTCTCTTAATGTTGTTCTGCCCTGGCAAAAAGGAAGCAGCATTCGCAAATAAAGCATGACAACACTATGGATTTTTTATCTTCCTCAAATGCTTCCATATCAGAGGTAAGTTCATTTGAATTAGTTATCTGTATGAAGTTAAGAAACAGAATGTATTAGGATCAGATTGTGATTAGTCACATTCTGAATGCATTTCGCCGTTAAATTTTGTCTTTAGTTAAAATACAGTGTTGGGGATACCAAATGTTAAAGAGAAAAATAAACAAGAGATGCAGATTCTCATTTTGGAAAACTGGCTGTAACAGGCCTGAACTGAGCAGGCCAAAAAGGAGGTACTTCATATTAGTAGATATTTTTGGAAGCCTGAGAAAAGACAAGCAAATATGCTTCACTTAACAGCTTGGTGTAATTCTTTGGAATGAAAAGACTCTGTGCAAGAAGTGCCAAATTGAATAGTGTGTAATAGGAGCATTTTAAATTTTTTCTTCAGAAAAAAAATTGATGTTCCTCAGTGTTCTTAGAAAAAGCAAAGTACCAGTTTAAAAAGTATTTCATGTTTTCCACAACTCCAAAGCACTGCATTTTTATCATTATACTTTTTAGTTATATCTCTCTGAAACTTGGCTAGTGAAATTCACTATTCTTTTTGACATAGGGTTGCTAGTCACCCGCTAGGGGTGGGGAATCCCCCGCTCCCACCCTCCTCCCCCCACCCCCACTTACCTGGCTGGTGGGGAGGCATGGGCCTTCCGGGGGCATGCTCCCAGGCGATGGAGAGAGCTCCTGCAGGCCCGATCTAGCCCGATCTGGGCTGTTGTGGAGTAGGGGAGCACTCCCGTGCTTCGCAGCAGCCTGATCCGAGCCAATTTGGGCCCAAATCAGCCCATATTGGGCCCAAATTGGGCCACTGTGGAGCATGGGAGCACTTCTGTGCTCCACAGCAGCATGATTTGGGCCCAATTCGCCCCCCCCCCCGGAGCACGGGAGCACTCCCAGGGCAGCTGCGGCCCGTGCAATGACATCACTTCCCAGAAGTGACATCATCACGTGGACCCGGGTGCATGCGCATGCAAAGACAGCAGAGCAGGTAGGTGCTGGGTCCCCCATGTCCCACTTAAAAAAATATTTTAGGAGATTTTAAATTTTTTCCTCCTCCCAGTGCAGCAGCCCCAGTGCAACTTGGTAGACATCTATAGCTGCTTTTCAGCATTAAAGAAAACTCCACAAGGTCTGATCTCAGAACTCCCACTTAACAATGTGGTGGGGTATGGGAAGGGAGGGACCTCAACAGGGTATAATGCTATAGAGTACATCCTCCAGAGCAGTCGTTTTCTGCAGGAGATTGATCTCTGTAGCTTAGATTTGGATGTACCCATGCATGCATACCAGCCATCAACCATAATCCTCCAGATCTCATTGTATACCCAAGGTGGTGGGTTAAGAAGATCTAGCTTGCAGGGTTTCCCCCCCCCCCCAAAAGCCATGGAGATTGGAGATAAGCTCTTCTAGAGTGTGTACATGTGACAAATGGAAATGTGTCAAGTCATCATCTATCTACCAAACCAACAACAGTACTACTCATCAATTCTAACCAATAGAATTCATCAATTTCGACAATGCCTTGGGGAAAATGCCATGCACCACTCTCTGTTACCTCCTCTAATTTCATGAACAGACACTCTCCATAGTTTGCAAAATCCTATTTTGCTCTGATGTCTGAATTTTAAAAAACACTTTGGTTGCATCCAAACCCACCAAAACATGATTTCAAATAATTGCTTAGAAACAATTCCTGGTATATAACATAATTTGGTAGATTCAGCTGCCCAAGCAAATGGGCTTTATAACAGGAGGAGGAGAGCAGGGAAGGGAAAATATCCTACAGGATGCTTCTGATCCTAGTTTAGGGGACTCACAATTAGGGGTGTGCATAAGGAGACATGAAACCAACAGGCAACAGCAGAATGCAAAGGTATTAAGTTATTGGCACTATCGAAAAAGAAAAAAGTTACCACGAAGCTGGCTTGTTTTTAAGGTTTCTGGACTGCACTGGGAATGCCCTGCTACTCTGCCCACCAACACTCACCTTCTGGGTCCAGTGTTATTTATTTTATTGATTCTATTTCTATCCCGCCCTCCCTGCGAGGGTGGACTAGAAATTGTTATTGTGCTTGAGGAAAACCTCAGGGGATAAATGGTCTACACTAGGAGAGGTACTAATGATTGATGCTGTTTTTGGTTAAGCATGAAAACAGCTGCCTGAGAGTCTCATTTCCCCACCCCACCCCCTTGAAAAGAACAGTGCACATGTGCATATGTCCAGCCAACATGCATGCAATGGACCAAAACAAAAAAACCCCAAAAGGATCAGTTCCGAGGCAACACACACCCAGGCAGAACAAACTACTAATGGAACAGAATTATTCCAGAACCCCTAGAAGCGAAATGGAAACAGAAGTGGAAACTACGTCAGCTGATTTGAAAGAAAGCAACAGAGACAACCTTACTATTGATAGTTGACCACACTTGGCAGGTAGTGAGAAGCACTGACTGTGAATGGGAAATCCATTAAAATAGTTTGCCCACAAAAGTTCATGGATCCTTCTAGATCCCAAAATATCCTGGGGAATTTTAGGATTCCAAACACTTGCTCTATTGAGGCTGCAGTAGGAGCTTGGAATGTGAAGTTCCTCAAAGCTATTGACAACATTGTTCCTTGATGACCTCTCCAACCCTTGGGACAGAAGCCAGCCCCATGATTTACCACAGACCTGGGTGACCTAAAAAGGGCTGGAAGATGTCTAGAAAGACACTGGGGGGGGGGAAACTTGTGCTGAAATTGATAGAGCACACTGGAAGACTTATTGCATCCGCTAGTTCATGACCATCCCTATTGTTCAACATATCTTAACATCTTCTAATTCCTAAATCTGAACCTTTATAGTTTCAAGAACAATTAGCTGTGATGCCTTTTCAAAGTTTTTTTGCTGATAAAATAACACAAATACTGTCTGGTCTGGATGCCAGCTGTAATACAGGTGAGATAGAAGAAACGCTTAATACAGTGCCTGGTTCACATATAGACGCCTTTGACCCAGTTACAATGCTGGATATTAATAACGACCTGTCATCTGTGAAGGCCACTACTTGAGCACTGGGTCCTTACACATCTTGGCTGTTAAAATTATGTAAAGGGCCACATCAATGAGCCCTTGAAGTTTATTATAAATCAATCACTAACTCAAGGTGCCATCCTTCAGCCACTCAAAGAGGCTGTACTTAAATAAAAAAAAACATCCCTAGACAAAAATGATGTGGCGAGTCTCTAATCTGCCTATCCTTGGTGTTATAATTGAGAGCAGTAGCTAAGAAGCCCCAGATCTTGGATAACTCTGGTGCTTAAACCCTTTTCAGTGTGGATTCAGGCCAGGATAATGGACAGAGATAGCTCTAATGGCTTTAGTTGATGATCTCTGCCTGCATGTAGACAATGCCATGCTTCTTTGTTGCTCCTTCTGCACTGTTTGATACAGTAGATCATGCTATCTTATTGAGGCATCTGGAAGAAGTGGATATCAGAGGATATACCTTGGACTGGTTTAAATCATTTCTCATGGAACAGACTGTAAGGTTTGCTGTTGGAAACCAGCTATATCTAGAGTGGGAATTATCTTGCAGGATTTCACAGGGCACAGGCTTATGCCCCATGTTATTCAACCTCTATGTAAAGCTGTTAGAATTCAGTTGTAGCTGTGGAATTGGATGCCATCAATATGCAGATGCCCCCCAGCTCTATATCTCTCTATCGAAATCACCATGGGATGCAGTGGAGATCTTGGGTCATTGCCTGATAGCTGTAGTCAAATGCTGAAAGCAAACAAACTGAAACTGAATCTAGACAAGATGGAAGTGATGATAGTTGGGAAGGAAGAGATCATGAAGGACATTGTACTCTCCACTTTCGATGGCGTTCATCTGATTCTTGCAGACTCAATTAAGAGCCTTGAGATTATAGTGGATCCACTTCTACAAAATCAAGTTAAAGCAGCTGAAAAAAGCACTTTCTATAAACTCAGTCTAGTCTGGAAGATGGCCTCTACTTTGACATGGCTAATCTGGCCACCTGGATCCAGGTCACAGTAACATCAAGACCTGACTACTGCAATGCACTGCACATAAGCCTTTCCCCTAAGATAACTCACAGACTCCAGTTAGTGCAGAACACTGCCGCTCAGTTATTATCAGGAGCTAAGAGAAACATGAATATTACTCCCATTCTGCAGTAACTCTATTGACTACCTATCAGTTACGGGGCTCAATATAAGGTGTTGGCTATCATATACAAAGCTCTTCATAGCCTTGGTCCATCGTATCTATGAGATTGCCTCTCTCCCTATATTCTACCATGGCAGTTTCATTCATCTGAACAGGCCCTTCTGCAGGTGCCACCTTGCACAGGAGCAAAATCAACAGCTGCCCATATGTGTGCATGCTCAGTGGTAGACCCCACCTTATGGAATGGCCTTCCTTAAGAGGTCAGGAAAGCTTCCACTCTCCTGGCTTTCTGCAAATGATGAAAAACTGAATTATTTATAAGGGTTTTTTACTCAGGGAGCATGGGCACTATTGTAAGGAAGTAAACAGATGCATCAGTAAAGGGATAGGGACTATAGACTTTACTACTACATACTGTCTTGTTGCTGTGGGATTAGCAAATATTAGTAAAGACTATGGATTAATCATATAGCAATAATAGTAAGCTAGCAAGAAGCATAAGATGGATTCTTTATGTTTTAAAGTAACTGGTCTCTGTCTTTAGCCACCCCCCCTTCTTCTCCCTAGTTGTACATGGAAAGAAAGAATGTCTATCCTTGAAGATAGATAACTGGACAGTCCTGCCAGTATATGAACAGGGCAAAGCTAGAAACAAAGGGAGAATTATAAGTTCCACCCCCTTCCCCCTTTTGGAGAAGAGAGTTTGTGTAGAAAAGTAACCAGTTGTGGAATGAAGGAAGATGCTGCTATGGAGACCAAGAAAGGATGGTACATGATGTTGTCGCGAGACTGAACGGTGGACAATAGTCCAATGTAAAGGTATAAAAGTGATCAGGTGCCTTATTCTGAATGTGACTTTCGTTTCTCCAAAATGATGTCACAAGCCCTTAAAAGAAGCATGTGCTCCTTTGTTCTGTGGTACATTCTAAGCTCATTTTGTAAGCTGGTACCCTATATTTGCAAATATACTCTGTTACAACAGCCCTTGTCTGTCTCATCTCTCTTTTGCTCAGAAGATTGGAAGGGGCAAAGGGAAAGAGCACTTTTTTGTGCAACATTGCTGTAAATTTAATCCACTGGGTGGCTCTATGTTATTTAACGCATCAGTCTTAGAATTGCTTATGCTCTGTGTCAGCATTTCTTCAACTCTGTATAGTATTTCTGCTGGCTTTAAATCTTTGCAAATTTGCATTTATATATTCCATTACATTCTTTCTTGAAATGCCTTTGAAATTGACTGTACTGACTTGCACTATGTAATCTGCCTTGAAGGCCGTCTGAAGACGGACTATAAATGTTATAAAATAAATAAATAAAAATAAAATCAATGTGATTAGTGAGGCGACTTCACACTTCCCTCTTTACATTGTAAACACAGTGACTACTTTTCATGAAAACACAAGGGGTTTTAGCATTTCTCAGTTTAACATGCTGCTGTCTATTCTCAGATCTCTCCAGGCCTCTATTTTTAGCAGTCACATCCGGTATGTATATATTTGGATATTTGCTAACAATTCTTATTGAACTGTAACTTGGCCCACATTATATCATCTGGGAGTGGTACTTTAACAAAAACAAACAGGCGCTGTTTTGGCTACTCTAGTGGAAGGACTGGCACACAGGCGTCTTGTCTTGTGTTTGAAGTTCTAGACCACAGGCTGGGCAGCGGCTGTGAGAATTACAGACACAGAGCTTGCCCTATGCCATCTAACACTGATCACTTCTGAAGTCTACCTGAGAACATTACAGTAGCAGGCAGCCAGGACCAAAGCCCTGCGATTAAGATGAAGGAAACATGGAAAGTTTTGCATATGGGGACTAACTGGAGCTGACAAAATGTGTAATCACAGTGGTTAACTCTCCAGATCTTGGAATTTGGACCCCTCTAGGTTACTAGAATATGCAAAAACACTTTTTGCATTCTGGAAAGGAATAAAACATTTCATTAGGGGTTGACAAGACTCACAAATCGGGCTTGAATCCCAAAAACCTGATAACCCCCTCCCAGGAATAAATTCTTTGGTGCGCATGCAAGCGTATAGATAGCCCTTAACTGGCATTTCCCACCCTCAATGTATTGGGGAAATCAGAGCTTTGTGTGTAGTGTTTTCTGCAGATGGTGGGAAAAGAGAAGCGGGAGAGTGGACTACTAAAACACAGAGGCAAGAAACATGCCCCCTGACATCATCCCCCCTGCACAGCAATGTCATTCTACAGGTGTTAATGCATCAAATATTGTATTTCAGTGTGATGCAGGAACTTTAGATGGTATTTATAGGTGAAAGCATACCAGCCTGAAGGGCAAAGATTCTATCTTTCACAATCCAGTGGCCACCAGAATGCCTGTATTTTGAGAGTGAACCTTGAAGTAGGCCAAAGCTCTGGCTTTTACCATCGCTCTTCCTCAACCTTCCACCTGAGTTTGGCAATAGGATCTCTTTGTTTTTCAGAGTGTTCAGTTGTCAGTTCCTCCCCACACTGGTTTCATGCAGCCTCCCTTGCCTTTCCAGTGCTAAATACATATTCTTTTCTAAGTAGGGTGCCGACCTCTAGGTGGGGCCTAGATTTCTTCAGGAGTTACAAGTAATCTCCAGACTACAGACAACACTTCCTCTGGAGGAAATGACAGTTTTGAAGGGTGGACTGTATGAAAAAAATTCCCTCCTGAGCTTCCTCCCCCAGTAAAGGGTAAGGAATTTGATTCTACCATTCAGCTGTGACTTACCAAGTAAGATTCTTGAGAGCATGGCCTGACAGCAAGCATTATGAAACTGGGAGAAACTTTGATTAACCCAGCCACTTTAAAAGAAGGATGAATTCCTGAGCAACAGTTGGGAAGATGAGGAAATACTGGAAAGTTCTAGATTTATCTTTTTTTTTATATATAATTTTTTATTTTCAATATCTAATATACAACTACTACATACATACATACCCTACAAAACAGTAACTACAAAAGACTACAATAGCACAAGGGATAGGAAAGAGGAGAGAAAAAAGAGAGAGGGAGGGAGGGGTGGAAAAAAAGGGGAAGGTACCCTACAAACACTAAACACTAAACACTACATTTCTGTTTTCCCTTCATACTGCCATTATTCAAAAGTTAAAGCTTTATATTATATTGATGGAGTGGTTGACCTTACTAAATGCAAATTACAATTTAATTTCAAGTTAAATTTTTCTTCCCCTCCTGGGTCCCGGACGGAGTTCTCTCTGCGCAACTGCAGCCGCAGTGCTCGTTTCCTCCCCCTCCCCCTCAGACTTCTCCTTTTCGTCTTGCTTGGTGCACTGGAATTCTGGGTTCCTGTCCTCAAAATCCCTTAGTTGATCTTCTGATAATATCTTAAAGGCTTGATCTTTATGGGTGAACCAGATTCCTTCCGGAAATAACCATTTGTACTTTATTCCACGTTCTCTCAGAAGAGCTGCGAACTTTTTATACTTAAAACGTCTTTTCTGGACTAGAAATGGGACGTCTTTCAATATCTTAATTTTGTTGCCCAAGAAGTCCAAATCCGCATTGTATGAATTGTATAGGATAGTGTCCTGGATCCTCTTAGATGAAAAATCGATGATGATCTCGCGCGGCAACTGACGCTTCATTGCATACTTTGAAGTAGCCCGACGGGCTTCCAAAATGGCGCTTTTAACTTCTTCTTTAGTTGCCCTCGCGGGTGTCGCCAATAGTTCCGAGACAAGACCCCGTAAGTCCTCGTTTTCCTCCTCTTTCACATTCTGGAGGCGCAAAATTGTCTGTGTTCGTTCCACTTGTAGCCCGATCAACTGATTCTCCACCAGTTTAAGCTCTTTATTCGTAGCCTTCATGAGTGACGCACTTTCCCGAGCAGACTTCTCTGCCCCCCCCGCTGCTTCCTTGATGGTTTTCACTTCGCTCTCAATTAAGCCCACCCTTTGATCTGTTTCATTCAGCTTGTCAACAAAGGGTTTTATAGCTTCACCAACCGCCCTCCGTACAATTTCCTCCAGCGATTCTCCCTTTAAGGCAGCCGAAACTGACTTGCCAAGGGCAGGACTTTGGTTTTTTGTTGCCATTTGGGGGGGGGGGGCGCCAACCAAATTTTGAGACTCAGCAAAGGGGAAGAGTGAGCCTTCTTAGCTTCAGATCTCGCCTCTCCTTCACGTACGCTTGTAATAACAGAAGGAATTCGCTTACTTGTAGGCTCTCGCCTAGTTCTGCTCTTTGCCGTTTCTCATGGCCCGGCAGCACTCGAGGCGCCGCGCACGTCCGCCGGCCTCCGTAGGGACAAACGGGCAATTAACCCCCCGCATTGATTCCGGGGGGCTCTTCCCGCAGCGTCCCGGACCCAGCCTCCCTCACTGGGAGTTTTGGGGGCTAATCTTCGCAGATCAGCCGCCCGGACAGGGTGCTCGGCCGCTTCCTCTCGAGCCAGCGAAGAGGAGCGTCCGACATGGCGGAGAAAACGAAACCGAATCGAAAGTTCTAGATTTATCAAATAATGCCACATCATAAGTATGTTGGGCCTCTGCTGATAAGCATATATACATTTCCATGTTTATACATATTATTTTTAGTCCATATTTTTTAGTGTTACCTTTAAAAGAACTGACATTAAGATTCAATTTCACTATAAGATGAATTGATTTGAAACATTTCAGATCGTACTTAAAATACTAGCTTGAAAGTGTGGCCCACTTTTAAAAGACAGCCTAGCTACATTAACTGAGGGTCAACCACCACCACAATCAAGTATAATTAGATTGGAAGAAAGCCTTCTAAATAGAGTTCTTTTATTCCAGGACAAGAGGGCAACCAACAAGAACTCCCCTTTGCCAGTGCACTCAAATTGCAGAACAGGGGCCCCTAACCGTTTAGAATGCTGATATAGGGTGGCAGGTGCACAGGGCCGGCGCTTCCATTGAGGCAGAGCCGGACCCTGCCTCAGGGCCTGAACTCTGAAGAAGGTGCCGTGCTGCCCCCCCAACGACCAGCGTTCCCTGCAGTGTGTGCGCTCCCATGCGCTCATGCAGGAGTTCTCCTTTCTTGGAGCAAGGCATTTCTTCTGGAGTGCAGAAGGGCAGCCCTGTCTTCCCGCTCAGCCAGTGCCTGAGGAGCTTCAAGTTCAGCCCCATCAGTGGGGACATTTCTCTCTCTGCCCTTTCCCCCCTCCTCCAGTCTCTCTCTCTCTCTCTCTCTCTCTCTCTCTCTCTCTCAATTTAAGCCTTGGGCGAAGCTTCTGTGAGCAAGAGACACTCTAGTTGGCTGGGGAGCAGCGAGCTCCCATCTGACCTTTCCCCCCCTTGCTCCCTCCTTTCTTTCTTGCTTCCCCCTGCCCCCGCCATGTACTTAAAGGAATGACAGGAGGATTGCCCATTGGAAATAATAGGAGAGGCTTGAAGGCCCATTGGAGATAATGGGAGCCAGGGGTGCCAGTGTACTTGCCTGGGCTCCATTGAAATGCATCACAACACAAAAAAAGTTGCAAAGAAAAAGTGGAATGCATTTTCCATAAAGGTCTCTGGGACCAGATGGAATACTCTGGGAGGGGAATGACAGCCCCCAGAGTGCAATGACAGTCCCTAGCTATAGAGTTTGTGCTCCAGGACCAGAAGGACAAGTTTCAGAGTGGAATGACAGTTCTTGGAATAGGCTCAGTGCTCTGGGACTGGAAGGACAGCCCCCAGACTGTAGTGCAATGACAGCTCCTGGGAGGAGCAGAAGTGTTCTGGGACTGGAATGACAACTCCCAGAGTGCAATGACAGCCCCTCAGAGCAGAATCTGTGCTCTGGGAAGGAATGACAGGTTGCACAGTGGAATGACAACCCCTGATAGTAAAGAAGCATTCTTGGAGTGGAATTACAGGCACCACAATGGAATGATAGCCCCTGGGAGTAGCAGAAGTGTTCTTGGACTGGAATGACAGCCCCAGAGTGCAATGACAGCCCCTAGGAATAGAACCTGTGCTCAGGGACTGGAATGACAGGTCGAAGAGTGGAATGACTGTTTCTGGGAATAGGGTCAGGGCTCTGGGACTGGAATGACACCTCCTGTCATTTCACACCCACTGCCATTCCAGTCCCAGACCCCTGATTCTTCTCCCAGGGACTGTCATTCCACTCTGGGGCCTGTGCTGATAGATTAAGATTGGTAGCCGTGTTTATCTGTAGCAGTAGAAAAAAGCAAGAGTCCAGTAGTACCTATAAGACTAACAAAATTTGTGGTAGAGTATGAGCTTTCATGAGCCACAGCTCACTTCTTCACTACTGGACTCTTCCTCTTTTTTTGTGTTGTAATCCATTTCAATGGAGCCCATGCAAGTAATTTGGCATTCCTGGCTCCCATTTTCTACAATCGGCCTTCAAGTCTCTCCCATTATTTCCAATGGGCAATCCTGTCATTCCTTTTAGTACACCCCTTTCCCCCTGCCCGGCTGGCATCAATGTTACCTCTCACCTTTCCTCAGGCTTTTTTTTGGGGGGGGGGCTGCTTTTGGTGGAAAGAGTGGCTGGTTGTGTGTGCACCACCGCAGAGGAAGGAGGAAGTGAGGTGAGACACACACAATTCCCTTTCAGTCCCTGTGGGACAGGTAGGAGCAAATCACTATTGTTGGGTTTAAAGTTGTTTTAAATTCTATTACTTTCCTCCCCCCTTCTCCCTTTCATTCTCCCTCCCCCTTGCTATTCTCCAATCTCAATGCTTCTCCCCCTTCACTCCAGCAGAGCAGCGCCCCGCACTGTGCCCCCTATTTATCACCTTCCTTCTCTCATTCCCTAGTTTACATATATCACCCCACCTTCCCCCTCTCCCCCAACAGTTTATTTCAATATTTATACACCACATGCTTAGCTGTCAGCTGCTGTTCACTTCAAACCCAAGGGGGAGGGGGAGAAGGATGAGCATGGAGGGTCGTTCCTGAAAGGGATCTCTGACAAAGGTGATAAATATTTTAAGGCTTGGAGAGTCCCCCTTCCAAACATCTCTCTCCTCCAAGCAGGCACTGTAAGAGAAGCCCTCCTTCTACTGTCAAGAGTCTTTGGGTTCAGAGAGAGGTGGGAAGACAGAGGGAAACTTTTTTACCCACACACACAAAAGGAGGTGTGCTCAAAACTTCAATGCAAGTCGCTGTTTCTACTCACAAAATAGATTTTTGGCTCACAATAAGAAAAACAAAGATTGTTATTCTCACACTTATTTAAAAAATTAAAATTTAAAATGTAAATTAAGAAATAAAAATTAAATTAAAAATGTAAAAAGTTTCAAGTTTTGTGCTTTTCATTTTTCCTACATTTCTTGTTTTTTAAAATTGGTTAGCGGGGGGAGCACAAGTAGGTGTCTCACCTCAGGCGTCAGAAACCCCGGCACCGGCCCTGCAGGTGCAACAACAAAATGGCTGCTTCAACAGGTAGAGCCAATTATGACATTTCAGGATTCCATTAGAGTTATGCATGGGGCTTTTTTCAGCGGGAACACGGTGGAATGGAGTTCCGGCACCTCTTAAAAATGGTCACATGGCCGGTGGCCCTGCCCCCGATCTCCAGACAGAGGGGAGTTTAGATTGCCCTCCACACCCTCTGTCGGGAGATCAGGGGGTGGCATCACTGGCCATGTGACCATTTTCGCCAAGGGCAATTTAAACTTTAAAAAACTCCTCCCTTGTTCCAGCTGATCCAAAGTGACATCATTGTGTGGTTTTGAGTTCCAGCACTGAGTTCCACCACCTCTTTTCCCAGAAAAAAAGCCCTGGTTATGCATAACTCCAACATTTCAGGTAGAATGTCTGTTTAACAGTTTGCCTTTTAAAATGAACATATTGTCTAAAGATATTTTCTTGCATACATATGGCTTACCAGTCACTCAGTAAAGGTCCTTCAGCTGTGGTTACAGCTACTGCCAATGCAAAATTGTAAAAAAATCCTGCATAGCCCAATCAGATCTCTAATGCCAATCAGAAGACCTGCAGGGCAAAATCCTCTTCTGGCCCTGCCCACTTTCTAAAGACACTTAGTGAGCACTAGGAAAGGTGTTAGTGCTAGGGTAGTCAGGCACAGTTGCACAGCCTGGCAACTGGTGGGAGACTGGGAGCCTGAAACATGGGAAGCACTGTTGGTGACAGTGTGACATTACTTCTTGGGAAAATTCGGAAGTGACATCATGCCTCTCTAGGAATCACCATAACCCTTATGGTTTTACCACAGAGGTTCCAATGTTTTCTAGAGCATCATGATGTTTTTCCCCAGAAGTGATGCCACACCATTGGTATGACAGCAATTATTTTGTTTAGTGGTGGTAGGAAGAGCTGGTTTCCAGCAGGAGGTCTTCTGATATAATGGAAGATCAGACATTCCTGGGCAGTGGCCATCATGCTGGCACCATGTTGGGGACCTCTGCTGTAAAACAGTTCCTTGTCATGGTCATATCCTGAGCACTGGGCACAGGTCTGGCACAGAGTTGCCAACCTCCAGGTGATGGGTGGAGATCTCCTGGAATTATAATTGATCTCCAGGTGACATAGATCAGTTACCCTGGAGAAAATGGCTGTTTTGGAAGGTGGACTGTATGGCATTATACCCCGCTGAAATCCCTGCCCTCCCCAAGCTTCAACCCCCCCCCCCAATCTCCAGGGATTTCCTATCTCAGAGCTGGCAACTAGGCAGCTAAAAGAGTTTGACTGCAATCCTGCAGGAATTAGACTACTTAAAACCTATTGAAGTATAACAGGATTCATACAGAGTTACTGTGTGTAGGATTGTATCTTCTGTGCCAGTATTCACCACTTTTGAGGTTTTTTAAAGAGGTTTCTAATTAGTTGTCATAGCAGAGAGACACTCTTCATAACTCCAGTTCTATAGGCTAATTTGACAGTAATTTATGTCTTTACCCTTTATGGATATCCCCAAAATAAAAAGGAGTCACAGAAGTACACATATTTGGCACTAAGATCATTCTGAGCCAGGATCGGATAGAAGCGCAGGAACTCACACTAAGGAAGGGAGAAGCCTAAGAAGGAATTCTTTTGCACAGAGCAGTCAAATTGGAATGACCCGCTCTGAGCAGCCACAAAGGCCATCAGTCAGCACAATTTTTAGAAAACAAAACAAAATAAAAGAGTACTGGCATAGCCAGTCTGACTTCTCTTCCCTGCTTCTCTGCCCACAAATATTGTGTGATATTGTGGCTAACTGAAAGGAGAGAAATGAGTTTCTATACATTTATAACAATTGACTGAGGCAGAGAGCAGTGGATTCATTTGTTTCCAAGAGTTTAAATATAGGTTAATACTACAACGCTTTGCAAAAGATTAGGGAAAAAATCAGGACTTGATTAGGAGTTTTCTTTGTAAGGGTTCAGATTTCATAGCTGTACTGCCCAATTAATATTAAAGATCTTTAATTCTATTGCTCTGGAAATGGCTTTAGCAGCTAACAAAGAATGAAGAGCACCTGATGATTTCCATCAATTTATTTTTATCGTATATTTTATGTAGTCAACATGCTATATACGCTTAACCAAGTTGATAATGCATTTGTGAATCTTACACTTGTGTTTTCCTCTTTAAAAAACACCACTATATTTGGTCTTCTAATTGATAAGTAGGCTAAGCACCTTCATTCAGACTTCCCAGCCCTCCTTTTTAACTTTTAAGCAGTTACAAAACTGAATTTTACCCTTTGTACAAAATTATTGAATGAGTCTAGCCCTGATCAGACCATGATGAGATTCCTTGCTGCAGGAGGGATAAACGTAGCTTGGGGTGTGGTGGGGGGTTGATTATGTGTGTTCCCTGGCTCTTGGAGGCAGAGAGGAAGGTAGCCATGGCATCCACTACTTGAATTTTTTAAGAAGTTGCAAAGGGTTGTTTAATAACAACAATTTTTTTTTAAACATAGTTACAGAAAACCATGTGTTTGGGATAGGGAGTGTTGTAATTTTTACCTATTGGATAGTGCTTGTGAGTTGTGACACTTGTGCAACTACATTCCACAGTGCTCAGAACTTGAATGGACACACTAAGCTGAAGATGGGGTGGGTGGGGTGGGGAGACAGGGAAGGAATGACACTGTAGTTCGCATACAAGGAAAAAGACAACAATCCCATTAAAGAAGAGTTTACTTTGCTAGATATTGCTTAAACTATATTGTGGAACTACATGGGGAAACTTACCTTTCACCCTGGGCTACAGTGACTTCATGTGCTCAGCCTCATCCCTTTGCTTTCGAGTCTTACCATCTTGAAAGGCAATGATCTGGGACCTGAGGCATAAAATACCTGTCCAAAGTTTTCTGCCATTCTTTTGAAATACCTTGATATCTACCATCTAGCAGTCTCTTTGAACAGTGGCTGAAAACCTTCTTAAATTCGCCATCTTATTCCCTCATTCCCTACTTCTTGTTTTGAATTTGAGATTGGTTTTATTGAAATGGAAGCCCATAGGCCAGGCCTGTCTTATAGCTGTACATCACAAAGGTCAGTAGTTCTATCTTAATCCACAATCCACCAAGTATGTAACATCATCAAATGTTATCCTGCCTTGACACCACAAGTAAAGAAATGTTTCAGATATCTGAAGAAGTGAGGTGTGACTCACGAAAACTCATACCCTACCACGTTATTTGTATAGGTATGTTTACACTATGTACATACGATACACAGATCTGAGGCACACATTCAATGACAGCCCTGTGCTAAATAATCATCAGACACCTCCTTAATGTTAGGCTTGGTTTGCTGTTTACTGTGTGACCCTTTTAAAGGGCCTGGAAGAAAAATCTAGGATGTAGGATTTTATCTTCAGGGCGGAGTGAACAGGATAAAAGACAATTCTTCTTTGCTGACTGTCAGAAACTACTGCAAGTGGAAAGAAGATGTGCCTAGAATCCTGATTACCCCCTCCCCCCACTCCTCCACCCCCCAATTCTGAATGCTAACCAAGATTTGTAGATTACTCATGTTAAGAATCACTGACCTAAACCTTTTGGTGTCTCCTATTCCCATATATTCAGTGCATTCAAATCTGAATTCTTACTATAGATGGGCATGAACCATAAAAAAACTAAACCATGTGGTTCATGGTTGATCAAATTTCATGAACCACGAACCACGAACTATCACGAACCTGCCCCTGGTTTACGAACTGGTTCGTTTGGTTCATGAAAACATCACATCCAGGTCAGAAAATTGTCACTTCCGGGCCAGCAGAAGGTCTGCAGGAAGTCCATCCCCTGTTGCCTAGGCAACTGATTGATTGGCACCAGGCTGTCTGAAGTGATGAACCAAAAAACAAACCAAATGAACCAGCCTAAAGTTTGTGGCGGTTCATCAGAAATGGGATCTGATCAACCATGGTTCGCGAATCACAAACAGATCTGGTTCGTGCTTAATTTTGGTTTGTATTTCGGTTCATGCCCATCTCTAATTCTTACCTCCTTCAATGTGAAATAAAATATTGTTTCTCTTTGCTTAAAGGGGCCAAGTTTCCCCCACAAAGTGAAACTTTTCTCTCCCTGCTCCATGGCTGCAAAGCTCCTCTCAACTTCATTAATTTCAAACAGCTGGTGTGCATTTGTTGTAGGACTGGAAAGCTGCTGCCATCCCTGACCCTGTACGTTCAAGTGTTAATGCTATTTGTGATAGGACTGTGTTCCCTAACACAGAACATTAGTGATTCCAGCATCACATATATTCACAGCCCCCTTGAAGAATTCCCAAACTGTAGTCATATCAGTTGCTCATAGTACTGTGTTTCTTTAAGGAAAGCCTTTAGTGAATATACAGACAGGCATACACCCACATATCCAGGCATAACAGTTTTAAGTTCCTCCCTAGTTTATCCTTATTCCAAGCACTGTTGCTGGAAATGTGCTAACAGATTGCTTCCTTTTGAATACAACTGAATCACACACACATTTATGTACACACAACAAAATCACATGGATAATCTAGATGGAATAAGGTGTATTCCCTCACTTAACAATCACTGAGTCAACTGAACTCACAGATCACACCTCAGCCATCATTGCGCATGTATACTGGAGTGAAACAGCCAGAACAAAGTTCCACTCCTCTGCTCTTTATTGTCTAGAGACACTTGTTGAATCTGCTTCTCAAGATCTAGGTGCAGTACTTCATTTTTGTTTAAAATTTTTGCAGATCACTGGGATTGGCACAGAATGTACAGGTTGGAGACTGTGCCAGCATTCCATACATACCAGACTGAGGTATATAAAATGGATCACTGCAATGTGTTCTATGTGGGACTGCCTCTGAAGTCTGTTTTATTCGGGACACAGATGCAAGATTGCTGACTAGAGGTGGGCACGATCCAAAAAAAAAAAATACCAATCAAGCTGATCGTGGATTGGCGCCAGCGACGATCCCGAATTAACGATCCACACTGATCATCTCCCGTTTCCGATCCGTGGCTCATGGATCGTGGATCGTGGAGGCAAAAGTGGAGGGGTGCCCCGCTGTTCCCAGCGATACAGCAACGGTGGCTGATGCTGGCGGCATCTGTGTTTGTGTTTGGCTGTCTGTGTTTGGCCGTCAGAGCTGCCTATCAGGGTTTGCAGGGATGAGATTGGAGTGCCCATGGCTACAGAACACCCCCTTCCCCCTCCCTCCCTTGGGTGTCTTCTCCCAGCTGGTGACTGCTTTGCTGCTCCGTGGTTGGAAGGAAGCCCTGCTGATCAAGGAAAGCTGGGCTTCCATTTGGGTTTCCAGGGCGACAGAAGGAGGGCAAACACAGCTCAGGCATTCCCCTGGCTCCGTTGCCAGGGGAATAGATTGCTGGCACCTGAGTGTCTGGCTTCCCGATCCGAGCACGATCGCCCCGATCAAGCCCCGATCCAGCCCCGCTCCTGACTGCTGGATCGTTGGCCGTGCCCGAGCACGATCCGCCGGGTCCCGATCGCGCGATCGCCATTATCGTGGGTTTTTTCCGACTGTAATGCGGATCGTGCCCAGCTCTATTGCTGACTCATAAAAAGAGAAGGGAACATATCTCATTAGAACTGAGAAATCTTCACTGGCTACAAATTTGTTTTTAGGTACAATTTGAAGTTCTGGTTCCCACTTTTAAAGGCCTCAACAATCTCTGAAAATCTGTGTGCATCCATATTAAATTGTCAAATTGTTCAGATCTGCTCAGGGCAGCATACATGAGTTCCCTCTTCTTCATGTGATCCTCACAGCAACTTTGCAAGGTAAGTTAGCATGAGAATGTGTGACTGGCCCAAGTCCATTCAGCAGGCTAAATGACAGAACGGGAATTTGAACTGAAGTCTCCCCAGTCCTAGGCCAATCTTCCACCCTCTCTACATCACACTGGCTCTGCTTCAGATACTCTGCTATATGTGCCCCACTTTCAGAATTGAAGCTAGTGGCTACCACACAGAGACTACTTTTCACTGTGATAAATCACAAGTAGAATACCCTTCCCGTAACCATTCACCCAGGGGTCATTTCGTAGAAAAAGAACTGGAGGAACTCATTAGCATAACTCATTAGCATATGTCACACCTCTTGCCATCACCAGAAGTGTGTCATTAGTGTGACTGATTTGCATATGCCACACCCCCTGACCTCACCTATTCTGGCTGTTTTGGACCCAATCCCGGCCATTCAGGGCCGAAATTGGGCCCAAAATGGCAAAAAGAGGCTGAAAATGGCTGAAAAGGGGCCCAAAATGGTCAGGATCGGGCCACTGATGAGCGGGAGAGTGATCCACCACCTGTCAGAGGCCCGATCCAGGCTGTTTCAGCCTCAATTCTACCTGGCACTTATTTTTCCAAGCTTTAGGTATCACTTGAAAACATTCTGCTTCTTTCTGCTGAACTGTTTGGTGACTGTTGATATTTCTGCTCGTTTCATCAGTTTTGATTTTGTTTTGTTCATATTGTATTTTAAATACTGGGGTACACCACTTCAAGAACCCTCTGAGTACAAGGTGGAAGAGAAATATTTTAAATGTATAAGATGCTTATCACAAGTCCAATAGTAAACTGGCTTGTTCATGCTGATCATGAAAGCAGCAAGACCCGGCCACCAACTGGCAGAAAAGGGGTTTCAACATACTTGGGGATATAGACTTTGTAGGTTAACCAAGCCCTGTTCCCCGTCCCAACCCCAGCACATCAAGCACTGAGCATGGTCCAGGAGGTACAGAATGCTGAGAGTTGGGGGTGGGGGGACAGAAGAAGATGGGGAAGTTGTCCTGCTCTAGCCTCTGAGAGCTAACAAAACTGTGAAGATCTGAGTGAAAGAATGTTCAAATCATCTCCCCCTCCATCCACAATTCCTTGTTATTATTGTTATTACTGATATCAGGTTAGTGGATGGTGAAAGGTTTGTAAACAGAAGCCAGTTAGTTAGTGAAAAGTATTCCAGTTATTCCCACTTCATTTCACAGTGACATGGAGAGCAAACAGGATGTATCCAGAAGACATCAGTGCTCTGAGTATTGTGTGTTTTCCAAGTAAAATCTCCTGTCTGGACATATCCTTAGCACCTGGGTTAAGGACAGTACGCCGAAGTGGTGGCCATTACAGCCTATTCTAAGCACTCATTTGCTTATGATCAGGCTCATTTACCAGCCTGATTCTCAACCAGCTATGCTGTTGCCTATTTCGTTATATGTTATTTCTGTAAACTGCTGGCATCATTTTCATAAAGAAGACATGTTCAATTTGTGTATGTCAACAGATGTAACTGAAAATTATTTAGATTGCCTTCTCCAATGAAAAAAATGCCCAGCAATACTGCATTGGTAAATATTACTTGCCTTTTCCACAAAGAAATATATTGTAGACTTTTTTTCTATAATATTTTCTAGCCTCTTGGCATCAGACAAACTGATTCTCAATCTGTCAAGCAGTTGTACCACAAAACGTGTTTTACTGGCCAAAAACACACATCCCCAGCAAATTTGCAATGCAGTGGTTTTATTGCAATTGGGAGGAGCCAGCCCCACAAGAGAACATTTGCCCCTTGATTATCTATATGAGAGAATGTAACACTGATGATAGCTTTCATATTGTACAGGCAAAGTGACTTGAGTGTAGCTTGGGAGCAAATATAGAGATCTGGTCACTCTTTTTGCCCCAGTAGCTGGGATTGCCAGTAAGAATGACATTCTGAATATTTTTGACTGTGTTTGAACATGGTACATGACTAACCTCCTTGGTAATGAAACTAATAAGATACCACTAAGATAGCAATAATTGCTAATAATAATTGCAACAAACTGGCAACTATCCTGGTGGAGCAATGGGAAGTTATACCTAACTATACAAGTGGGAAGTGGTACCTCAAGTATTAGGGGGCAGTGAGATGGCTACAACTCCAGCAGCTACCACCAATTCAGCATAGTTCTCTGAATCTACTGTGTCAAGAACCATTGGCATCACAAGCTAGTTTCTGTGCCTCCCCATGTCTTCCCAAACCAAAAGGAGACCTCAGAAAGTTTGTGCACCTGTGCATGACACAGATCCTTCAACCTGCTCTTGTATCTGACCAGCAGCCACTACAGAATCCACCAAGGCAAGAACTCAAAGATCATTACATTCCTTAGCAGATCGATCCCAGTGATTCCAGGTAAAGGTAAGCTCAAAACATTCATCACTTCTTCCTGTCTCCCTTCCCCCTCCAACTCATGTAAGCTTTCTCTGCTTGGGCAGTGATAGAAATATTCATGTTGTGTGGTATGGGGGTTAGACAATTTTGTATATCACCACCCTTGCAACTCCTAGCTATCAAGTTTTTCCCCATCTTCCTTTGATTTTATTTCTTCCTTTACCATTCCCTGTGGAAAAGCAAGATTCAGGCCCAGCAGCACCTTAAGGACCAACTAGATTTCCAAGTTAAGTTTTTAAGAGTCTAAAACTGGATTAAAAATGATGCAAAGTTCTAAAACCCCATTCTTTCCCCATGCAAATGACCTGCAGTAGGCATCTGAGGAAGAGGAAAATCAGGATGAGAAATTCGTGCTTACCCACTCACATGGGGTGTATCTTGAGGAAGAATAGATTGAAATGAAGGGATGATACAAGCATGAACTTGTGACAGAAGGATATTCCTTTGTCACTAAGGACCACAATCTGCCATAGTTTTCAGGGAGAATTGTGATCTACATCTGGAGTTTGACCTGGAGAAGTTGCAGGGGGAGGTCAAGTACAACAAGCACACCTTTGTATCACTATGGAAACATTCCTTCTGGGGATTTGTACCTGACATTAGGAAATCTCTTCCATCCCTCCCCCAAATACACCCCAAACACAGCCAGGCTCCAGAGATGAAATCAGCACATCTTGCTGTGTAAAATCATTTGGATTTAATGCTGTAGTGTAACCTCACAGCCTTTGCCAGATGGATTCTGAGAACAGAGATACTAAAAGGAGTAAGCCTCTGATATCACTCTTCAATATGCAGCTTTGAATTCCCTTCTACTCCTCCCCGCACTGGAATAAGATGAGAATTGCTTGTCACCCTACCTTATGTTCCCAAGATCAGCATCCACCCCATCCACTCTGATTATCTTTTAAAAAAACACTAGCCATCAATCAATAATGGAAAACTGCCCTCTCAGGCCAGTTCATCTTCACAGAGGACAATTTGTAAGGATCAAGCCTAACTCATCCTGCCCCCCTCAACCAGGAAATGTTTTCCTTCCCATAGTACAACAAAAAAGATTCCCAAGCTGTAGGTGCAGACAATAACAGAAAATGGCCAGCCTAAATCGAGGCCATCTGCAGGGGAAGGTTGGGGATACTGTTAGTGGAGCTGCTCTGGGAGGGAAGGATAGTGGTGCCTGATTGACGTAAGTTTTTTTTCCAAGTGCCTGGAGTTGGGTGACACCTCTAGGTATTAGCATAGTCCCCACCTGTAGCCAAACCTTATGCTATCTCAAACTCTCCCATTATCTCTTCATTGCCCAAAGGATTGCTTCAAGCCCACTCCGAAGTTTAGAAGGTTGACCTTGTGGCAGATGTCTTCTGAGGAGATAGTGAGAAGGAAGCAGTTCTGCAGAGCAGTGTTAGCATTGTGTTTCTTAACATGAACCTTGCTGCAGCAACAGCTGGCACTGCTGGAGGGCCAGATATCTGGGTTACAAGGGTGGCTGGTTCTGCACACTTTATTGCATAAGGCTTACAGAAACTTGGAGCTTCCTGAATGCCTCTCAACCCAGCACTGCTACTTATAGAGAACATGGCCACTTCTCTTAGGCACTGCTCTTTGGCACTATACAAGGACTTCTGGTATTCCATGCATAAATGACCTGGAAGAGTGGGACAACCAGCAATTCAGGTCCTCCTTCTGTGTGTCTCAGAGTATCCTTTACATAGCCCAGGAGATGAGCCAGATGAGCATGGACCTAGAGATGTGCTACATGGTCCTAGTCCAGAAAGTCCAGTTTGTACAGAGTGATTGCAAGCCTGGAGCTAAACAACAAGTTTAGCATAGGCGTTATCACCATATGCAAAATATTTAAGGAGGTGATAAATGTGATTAATGGACTTCCTGCAGTTGGTTATTAAACCAAGTCATGAGGTTGAATTGATGGCAGGTTTCCTGGGGCTGGGGTTTTCTTTGATGCCTGGCCTCAACTGCTTGCATGCTCGCTGAGATTTTACTACCTGAGCAAATATATGGTGATGACACTGTAACAGGAAGTTCTACTACAGCATGGTACTCCAGACTCTGGTGCACTCCATCAAACTGTTTGTGGAAGTGTATGCTGGCGTGGCTGGGAGGAGCCATAATATGGTGGCATCAGTGGCTAATAAATTTGCCTTAAGAAGTTTCTCCTCCAACAGAGCATAGGTGGGGAATAGGATGCAGGTGAAGCTGGGAATCATTGGGAACCAGGCCCATACTGTTTAGATGTGGTTCATGCCACCCTCTGCACCCAGTATCAGTACTGAAAGCACCTACAGTTATAACACAGCCAGTCTTGAATGCTGAGGAAAAGGGCATTTGGCCACCTGAAATTCTGCTGGAGAGCCCTATATGTGCTGCAGAACACTGTGAAAGAGCTGCTGGTGGTATGTTCATTGTGTGCTGTATCCTCCACAACATCTGGAAATCCAGACAAGATGTACTTCTGCTACAGAACTCCGGAACTTCCTTTGCCCCATGAACCTGAGGTTCATGAACACTCAGTGCAACCACAGGTGCCAGATACTACCTCAGCCTGCTGAAGCAGCCACTTAGTTGCTATGTGCCACTTCAGCCAGTACATCTAGGTCTATTATCCCACATCTCCATACAGCCATGCTATTTGTAAGGCTCCCAACCCCACCAGCAAGTGAAGGCAGTGTCTAACACCCAAGGCTTCTTCCCCATTTATATCCAGCCTATTCAGGCTAGCATTCACAGCTATTCATGTGTGTAATTTGCTTGTTCACTTTTGTAAAGTGCTTAGATTGTAAATTACCTATGAATGTATTTATTACAAACTATACTAGCTAGTACTTCTCCCAGGCATCTAGGACCCAAGGCATTTCTTGAAGGAATGAAAATTGTGTGGGGATATGTTCCTGATGCTTTGGTGGGCAGTTAGGAGTTGGACTCTACACAAATCAACACTAAGCATGTTGTGGGGAGGAAAAAACAAACCAGCTGTGGTACACAAGGAATTCCATGGGGCGATATAGAACTGAACAATAATCTGTGAGCTGAACCCTGGTTTCACAAGCTAACCACAGTTTAAATAATCTACAGTATTGCAATCTGCCTGAACCAAGTCACAGTGCCTGGGTTTCATGCATTATCTCTGGGGTCCCCCATCTTATTGAATCTATGAGCACTTTTGGAATGTGGAGAAGAGTGATCTTACACATAAAAATCGTTCTGAAGCACCTCCTCCTGCAATGCAGTACAGAAATGATGAAGCTTTGCTTTGGGGAAGAATTTCTCTATCAAACAAATGGATGTCAGAAAACCCATTGGTAGTTGCTATGCTACCCATGGGCACTGGATCACTGCTTCATCCTAACTAAGAGCACTATCTGTGTAGGAAGAACATGATGTATTAAGTAGCCAACATATATTGCTTAAATATTTCCAATCCAAAAATCCCTTTAATGTACAACATATTAATTTCCACTGGCTATTAGTTATTTACTTTTATCTATGCCTGTTTAAGAGACAATACCTAAATTACTGTTATATCTTCAGGTATTGTTTCTTGGGTAACTATATCAAGTCACAAAGCCGTGAGTGAAGGACACTGAGATGTGTAATCAGGTTGATTCTACACTATGACCATTTTCACAGCTGAAGGAGTTCTCTTCCTTGTTGAGCTGCAAGTGGAATCAAATCGGGACCACACAGCATTTAACATAGCTCTATATTCCCCTTAAACACCTGTAATGTATTCCAGGATGCTATGAGTGAATAGAAATTCACTATTTAAGCACCATGGAGAATCAAATGCCACTTTAAAACAACAAAGTAGCTTATGATCATCCATGGTACTTAATTATTACATTTCTATTGGCAGCAAACTGAGCTTTTACATTTTTCACCAACTTAATACTGTACATGTGGAATTTATGACAATAAAACATAAAGCTGATTATTATATTTACTGGAAATTAAAGGAGTAATCAAAGACTTCCCTGCCTATGAAAGAATCTATTCAGAAATACTGGAAACTGGCAGGGAGAATCACAAGATATTTTTAAAAACGAAAGAGTATTTAAAGGAACAGTAGCTGTCCTCTGTAGTGCTTTGATTGTCTAAATATGGCCAATATGCATTGCAATTGCATTTTAAATGGAGGGGGAAAACTACCACCAATCAAGTCTGAAAAATAATGTGGGAACACAATGAGTTGATTATGACATTCTCTATATCCTCCACAAAATAGAGCAAACAGTAGTTCTAGATCAAATGGTAGAATCACCTTTAGTTTCTGTCTACTAGAGCCAACATCCAGTAAGTAGGTGTAGCTTCATTTCAGTCTCTGTAACTGATTTATACCAAGAGAGAGACATGGAAAAGATGCTTTTAAACATTATTTCAAACAAGTGGAAGAATTGTTTTGATACTACATGCATAGTGGGATTCAATAACTAGATGAAGACTTCCTGGGGACAAGGAATATTTTCATAGGTAAACATCTTAAGTATCCCTAGGTTATATCTGCAATGATATTGAATCACCAAATATAGAACAGCTGCAGACAATGAGCTTTTCCTGTTCTTCTCCTTATGCTAATTTTTACATCAAGAGCCACAGGTCTAGTATTTAAGACTTAAATATGGAGCTCAGGAATCCTACATCATATACCACCCCCCTTCAAGGCCAGTCCAGCCATCAAGAATCCTCAGCAGTGCTGTCAAACTTAACTGGGTCCTCATCATGCATCTGAGCCCTGCCTACCCCCCCCCTCTCTCTTCCAGAGAATGTAAGTGAAAGAGAGCCCAACTAGCAACTGTGTCTACACACTGAAAAGATCTATACACGTTATGGCTCCTGTGCCTTTAATTACTGAGAACAATTGAACAGGTGCAGCATGTTTTCTCTTTCCAGCAGTACATGACATTACAAACTACTTACTGAACCACCTCTCTTCCACACAGGAGGTGAAGGAACCCTGTCCTCAGTTTCACCTAATCTCCTTAAGGAACCAGCCTTGAACCCAACAGGATGCATCTTGCTGTTCATCACTGAGTAGAAGAAGCCAGTTCTTTGAAAAGGACTTAGTCCCAGCAAGCCCTCACCTATACACAGTGTCCACATCTCCTTTGTCCCTTGTACTTAGCATATATTTTTCAATAGCAACCTCATATTAATAATTCTCCTGCTGACTGGATTTTTCAGGATTAGACACAGAACCTCACAAGCCTTTGACTAGGGATACTTATTTCTCTTATATGGATTTCTTCTAATGAACTTAGGACAAGACCTCCATTCTGTTTCATTCAGACTCTCCCCCATCCCACCTAAGCACATAAAGTTCACTGCAATACCACCTTACTTCCTCATAGCAGCTGGCCTGTGTTCCATGTCTCAGGACATACCACTAACTGAATAACTTATTGTAGACATGACTGGGTTGAGTATAGACATCAATTTGACAGGTTAGCCCTCTTGTTTGTCCAGCCAGCCTATGACAACAGCTGCACTCTCCTGTTATCCAGCTTAGACTTTGACTTATCCCGTGTATGGCAAACTTGCTTTTGTCTCTTGGCTGGAATGGATTCACCACCAGAGACCAGATGTTGGTTTTAGCTTGTTAAATCACTAGCTTGAACACTAAAGATTAGGTTGTCGGTTCTTCTCCATGATGAAATCAACTGGGGAAACCTTCCATGACATTGAACTAAATATCATCACCGGCTAATAGCTGCAAATCAGACTACTGAGGCTGGGGTTCAGACAGTCTTTCCCTAGATGGGAAGGTATTTTCATCTCCCCCTCTAGCTGCAGCTCCTTGTGCAGTACTGAGGGCTCACCTGTAGCTCTTCATATCCAATATCGTTGTCCACTATCTGAACCACTCTCTGTAGCTGTAGTTTTTAATCTACAACCAGTAGCAGGTTTAGCTCTATGCCATTAATTTGTGCCTATCAGATTCCTGCTAACAGCACAGAAGCAGAACCAAGCCAGTCCATTCTTTTTCAGTTGGTAACCCTTGAGTTTAGCTATATTGCATGAGTCCAACAGGACCTGGCTCTGAAAGGCCAATAGTTGAGACATGATTTCTTTTAATTTCTGAATGAAGGACAAGATGACTTGGGTATAATGCACAGTGCATGGCTTACTAAAATTAATTACATTTTTAGGCTGCAACCAGCAATTTAAATGGGACTTGGGCAGAAAGTCCTTCTCAGTAGTTTATCAGAACTGGTTTCCTCTCCTTTGAGTGCTGTCCTTCCTAGTTTAGTAAATATTCTCCAGATTAAGAAAAAAATAGACCTATTGGTAGAATTATATGTGCAGCTCACATTAATAGGAAAGTTGTCAGTAACATGCCTACTATTATCAATCATGACATGAATACTATCTAATTTTCCTTTTTATGTGAAGGCAGTTTGCCTCCTAACATTCAGTGGCAATAACAGTTTGGATAAACCCTGACATTTCAAAAATCTATAAGCCTTATGATAAAATTGCATGCTCTGGCAAGGACTTTTTGACTCTCCATACACTTAGTTTCTTATTCAGTCATTTGTACAAATACATTAGGGCATGAACACACAGCAGTCCATATTGCTGATGCACAGCACATTTTCTTACTAGGAATGTGAGCTGCGTACACTGAGAAGGGGTGGGGAACAGGCTAATTGTTTGGCAGTGACATAACATACTCATGTTATTATAATGTTCAGTTAATTGAATAGCTTCTACTGAATTGGTTTACTGATAGCAGTCAAGCCTGAAAACATCCTGCAAGCCACCCTATTTTAACTGTCATTTGTATAGTAGCGCCTGCCAGCCTCTGAAAGAGGCCCAAGAGGGCTGGTTCATGGCACGACAACTGAATCTGCACTCCTAGAAAAGGCTGAAGCTCACTGAAGTGAGTAAACACTAGAATGGGATTGACAAATACAAGTATTGCAATGATGCTATTCATTTTGAATCCTAATATCCAACTTTACCACTACACAAAATGTTCCCAAAAACATAATGTCACTTACGGCTTTAAACAAGCCCCAGTCCTTAACTCAGAGCACTCGAGTATTAATTTAACACTAAATAATTATGCAGAGTGTCACAATTCTCTGTATTTAATTTATAGAATGTTATTAAAATTAGTGAATATGTCCAGCACACTTTATTATTAATCTATTATTGTTCTTTTCTATAGTACTTTCCATACAAAGCTGCTTAGTGATCCTTATTTTGTTTATCTTTGAAGCAATCTTCGTAAGTCACTGAAGCAGAGAAAACTGACGTCAAAATCACCTGGAAACACTAAGCAGGGATTTGAACACACATTATCCAAGTCCAATATTCTGTCCAGTGAACCAATTTGCCTTTTTGTCATGACTGCCCCCCCCCCCCGCAACCCATCCTCTGACCAGACTGATGACTCCAACTCAGAGGGTTCCAGACAAGAGTGACCTGACCTGGAGTGTTCAAGAGAAAGTCCTGAGGAGCCTGGAGCAGGAGGGCCAGCAGGACCAGGAAGGGCTTGGCATGGCAGAGACATGCCAGCTCTATCAGAAGCTATTCTGCCAGGTCTGGCAAGTAAGCCCTCACTGCCAGCTCCTGAGACAGCTGTAGGGCCTTTGCCAGGCAGCAGACATAACCAGGGCCGTAGTCAGGAGGACCTGCCAACACTCTCCAGGAATGGGGGCAGCAAAAGGCCCAAGCTGAGCAGAACATGGGAGAAGCGCCAGACCGGCAGCACACAACCTCACTGTGAACACAAGAGCAGGGTGTTGAGAGCAGTGATTCCTTGCAGGATCCTGGCCAGAGCACAATGCAGCCTCCTAAGCTCCAGCACCTGCCAGCATATGCAGTTGCACCAGATCATCTCCCAGATTATTTAGGCTGGGGTTTGAGAAGGCTGCATTGCTGGATCAACTGGTTTACTAGCCATAAGCCCTGTGTTCCAGCACCAGCTGTTCTTGTTTTCAAGGCCAGGTGGCCAAGTGACTGACTCCTGAGGAGTCCAGCCAACCAGGCACAGGACATTTTCAACTTTTCATGATCTCGCTTTCATCCATTAAAATTCCAGGCCCTGATTCTTTAATAATTCCCTTGATTTTTAAGTTTTGGAAGGTCCATCTTGAACCTTGGCACAGAGATGGAGGCTTGTTCTGAGCCTCAGTCGGCATAAATTGTTCTAATGGCTTACAGTGTTTAATGCTAGTTTGAATCCTTGGTCCAAAGACTACTACAAATCTAAAATCATAAGAAGGATTGATGCGAAATTCGAGTATGGATTAAGGCAACCATTTAATAAGCTGTGTCCTCCTTACAGGCTGGCCTGAACCTGTCAGACTTTGGAAGCTAAGCAGGGCGGGTCCTGGTTAGTACTTGGATGAGAGACCACTAAGGGTTGTTACACAGAGGCAGGCAATGGCGCACCACCTCTGTTCATCTCTTGCCTTGAAAACTCCAGCAGGGGTCGCCATAAATTGGCTGAGACTTGACAGCATTTTATACACATATCCTTATATGGTATATATCTGCTTGGTAAGCTCTCTGGTACTTGGCAAGAAGATAACAGCTTACTAAGAACAGATGTGGGGTGTCCACTGGAGGTCCCTCTACATATGTTATACAGTAACCACTTCTTGGTAGGTGATCCCTGCGCTGATTTGGAAGCCAAAACTATGTGGCTGGTTTCCCCCCCCCCCCCCACATTGTGGCCCCCTATCTGAACCAGGCCACAATCTGGCTTCCAACCATTATCAGGGCAGTGCAGTAGCAACCTATGAGTGTCAAGTTGTTCTCACAGTACTATAATAATACATAGTACTGGTAATACAGACCAACCTAACATTTCCTGTTGAATTTTTATAGTAATGTCAATCAATTCTAACCTCTTGTTTTATAACAGATTCCTCTAGCCTAAAATAGTAATCAACTGAGACTTTTAAAATAGACCCATTCCTCTAGACAATTAAAGAACTAGATCATATTAATAAGTAGAATCTCGTTTATGCAAATAGCAGCCAGAACATTTGGGATAAGTAGAAGTTTGGATAAGCATGTCTTTTATTTACTTAACAAGATGTTGGCATGGAGTGACATAATGGATACGCAGCAAATTCAGATATGCAGTAAGTTTGGATTATTTGAAATCAGCTGTTATCTTGAACATGACAGTTTCAAATGTACTGCTGAATCTCACAGAAAGCGGGGGAGAGACTTTGGTAGGTTTAGCTGAAAACAACAAGCAACACTTTGCTCCTTTAAAGAATATTTTCACTAGGGGGGCAAATTCCTTAAGTCTTAATTATAGTTATATTTTGTACACTGTCATCCATTCTTGGGCACAAAGTTCACAGCCTTTGTGTCATTTTCGAAAGGCTTATAACATTGTAGCTTTTGCCTGTAAAATATGTCTGAGCAATTATGGGAAAAGATATACGCCATGAGTGAAACATGCGTACCTTTCATAAACAATCATTTGTGCATGCATGTTTTTAAACTTGGCAATCAGTTCCAGAGCACAAAATGTAACACATTAAAAAGCTCACCGTGACTTGGGATTAGCAAACAAGTGAGAGAAGGAAGCTCTGGTTTCTGTTTACTTTGCCAGTTGGTTATCCAGCAAGGGGAAAAAATTACCCTGCTGCAGAGTATGGGATCAGTTTGTCCTAATGAAACCCAAGGAACAATTATATCCAACTGTCCCATTTATCTGATAATACAGTGATTAGTTCCCAGAGTTTAATATCAACCAGTATTTCAGAAAGTTCTGCTATCTTAAGGTTGACATTCTGCAGAAGAATGTGTACCAGCAATGCCTGCTTTAAAAAAGGAAACACCACCCTCTAAGGGTTAAATTTATATACCAAAATATGCTTTCAGTAAATCAAAATGAGGGAGGTAACATTTTTAACGTTTGTAAGTACACAAACCATTTAACAAGATTGGAATCAGAAAACAACAAAGAATTCCCAGCTACTTTATATCTTTTGTTAGAAACTTTCATTTGACAAAGAAACTTCAACTGAAAATAGGACACGTTCATTTTATAATCGATGAACGTTCATTTGACAAGACAGTACCTCATGCTAGATCTTTAGCATTCTAACAGGACTGGGCAATCTGCCACACAGAACCAAGAGAAAAGTGTGCCCTTCTTTACTATATCCTTTCTATATTTAACTTTTCTCAGAGCTGTGTTTTACCAGCAACACTCCCTTTTCCAAATATGTACACGTTTGTGTTCTGTGAAATATTCCTTGATGGATGGATGTCAGATTCTGAAGGGGAGAGAAAGCAGACTTGACTTACCTTTGCTCTGAAGGGTCTACTGGGATCTCCCAATTTCCTATAGCTTCTTTTAGCAGTTCTCTTCTTCCTAGCTCAGGTTGTATGCCATGCTCACTCCCCTTCAGGCTTCCTCCTCTGCTTTATTCAGCAGTGTTAGAATGGCGAACCAGTAATATCCTGAAATTGTAGGGGGGGGGGGAATCACCTCGCTCTCCACCCTGACTGCCTCTCCCTTCTGTCCCTTCCTTCTAATCCAGACTTTCAAGCTTCTCTAAAGAGCAGGTGGAAAAGCTTTCTCAGCACAGCTACAGGGATGGGGGGAGAAGGAAGGGATAGGATAGGAGACAGGGAGAGGTGGAGCTACAACTAAAGCAACAGGTTACTGTATAACCAGAAACCTCGGACTCTGCAAGCCTGGAGCTTGCCTCAGAGCTGGGTATCTCTGCTGACACCTGGTGCAGTACTAGAAAACTAGAACAAGCCTCTGCTTGTGGAGGCTACAGAGAGTGCTCTATTTTTGTTTTCTTTCCTCAGACATTTTGGATCCCAGAAGAAGGAAAAAGGTGACTCTGCTCCAGATTTCTCGCAATTTAGGGAACGGAAGTTGGCAACCTGTCTTCTCAGTGGGGAAACAAGGCAACTTTTGTCCAGTACAAGGCACCTCTTACAGGGCTGCCGGCTGCCTCAGCTTGCTCTGGTTGAGATGTTTATCCTGCTAGCGCCCACCCTCTTTTGGCTTCTTTAGGGTGGAAATTTGTAGCAAACATGAAGGTGTGGCCAAAAGCACCTCACAGACAAGATTCAAAGGCAACTCAGATTCAGCAAAATGGATAGGTTTATATTGAGTTTGGGACTCCAAATTATTTTCCTGCTCAGCCACATACTCAAGACAATAAGCAAGTCTCTTAGAAGACTCAGGGGCCCTGTTTCGTATCAACAAAAAATGAGACAATGGGGCTTCTCTGTCTTGCATTAGTGTTGCAGAAATAAAACGGAAGAAAGACAAGGAAGAAGAAGTATCCAAATATTATGGTTATGAGGCTTGTTTATGTACTTAAGTTTGAAAAGGATACGGACACTTTCTTTTACTCCAGTGGGCTTTGTAAGGTTGCAAGAAAAAAACAATGCCCATTTCTTTCTCTGTGGTTGTTCTTCCAGTGTCTTGCCCTGATTGCCTAGCAGATGTCACCAAGTCCTGTAGCCCACTTACTGCCTGATGCACAGAAGTGCCAACATATAACATGGTCCCCCTTGACCCAGGTGATGACTGATCTGGTATGGATTTCTTTTTAGAACCTTTCACCCTTTTGAACGGGTTTATGACACTTTTAGTCTGGCTCTCAGCGAAAGCCAGCCTGGCTCGGGTGACCCTGCCAGACCAGCATTGTCTTTTGCCTCACAGGAGCATACCATTCCCACCACCACAAAAAGGTAGTGTCCCTTGATGAGGTTGTTGCTGTTATTACACTTTTCAGGTTAATGTCTTCTAAAGTGGCTCATAAGAATATGACATTAAAATTTAATATAAATGTTCCTTAGGAAGGGAATTCTCAGCAAAGCTGTATCCAGACGTGACGGAGGCATGCCTGGATGCTGATGCTGCCCCTTCCTCTGACGGGCCCCATGAATGGCGGCTGGAAACTGAAGGGAGGGAGTTGGATCCAGGCATGATTAAGGGTTGCTTAGCTGCTCCCCATTCTCACTCTGATGAGAACTGAAAACTGGAGTTTTTGGTGGTAGCTAAATCCCGGCACAATGGAGAGGGGCAGGCTTATTCCTGTGGTCCCACTGATGGCAGCTAGTAGCCGAGAGGAAGGTACTCTGAGGTGAAACTGGATTCAGGAGTGGTGCATGGCTAATGTCTCTTTCTAACCATGATGATCCTCTTTTTAAAACGTATTATCAGATCATCTTATGTCCCTGAAATACACAGGCTTGGCGTTAGCATAAAACAGTATCCTAAATTCTGAAGAGCCATTTCTTCACTGAAGGTAGACCAGCCATTTTCCAGTTCTTATCAGTAGCAATTTCTTGCTGCTGCCAGGCACTAATCATCTTTACCAATGCCAGTTCTAAATAAATAAATTGCATCACCAAGATAATGGCATCCTGTACCATTTCATTTTATTCTATATTATCTTGAAAAGGCCCCCGTTTGCAGAAAAATCTTAAATCTATAAAAAGCTGCGTTGGGTGGTTTAAAACACCCTCCCTCCAAGAATCAAAATGATCTCAGTGGCCACCTTGGGTGTTGCTAGACAACCACAACAATATTTCCAGACTTCAGACCTTAGTTTCTATCAGTAAAAGGTGGGGGGAGGACACAAGGCCCTTTCCAAGGCTATTTTGCCTGCCAGTCCACCCTGGCTCATCTCCTTCCTGTCCCGGAGGGAAGACTCATCAGGGCCAGGATCAGCAGCGGACAACTTGCTACCATGCAATCTGCACAACTCTCCAAGGAGAGGTGTTGACTACAACTTGATGCCACCCAACTTGCCTGGACCCAATGATAACCTCCATGCAACTTGCATGACTTGGCCGAGCCTAGCAGTGGCTGTGTGGTCATCATACAATTCACCTGAGCAAGGAGGGAAAGCTGACAGCCAGTGTGGTGTAGTGGTTAGACTATGGTCTGGGAGTCTCCAGTTCAAATATCTATTCTGCCATGGAAGCTTGCTAGGTGACCTTTGGTCAGTCACACTCTCTCAGAGTAATCTGCTTCACAGGGTTGTTCTGAGGATAAAATGCAAGAGAGGAGAAAGATGTAAGCTGCTTTGGGTCCCTATTGGGGAGAAAGGTGGGGTATAAATGAAGTAAATAAATAATAAATAAAAATGAAGACTGTGGGGGCAAATAAAAGGAAGGTTGGTTGATGAGTGGGAAGGAGAGAAGAAAGCAGAGGAAAGGGGAGAGCATATGGGGGCTGCCGGGAGATGAGAAAGAGGAAATAGTGCAGGGAGGGGGATACAAAGGAAAATGAAGTGACCCCACACAAGCCCTTGTGGGTTCCCTGCTTGTTATTTACCGATGTATAGAATTTCAATTTATACATTGATACTCCATTCTAGATACATTTTTAAGGATTAGCACACAAAGTTGTAGTATATATATGACCTCCAAATCAATTTCCAAATATCCTTCAACGCATTTCAATCAATCAATCAATCAATCAATCAATCAATCAATCAATCAATCAATCAATCAATCAATCAATCAATCAATCAATCAATCAATCAATCAATCAATCAATCAATCAATCAATCAAGTTTATTTCGATACAAGATCAGCACTAGTGAGTCAGCAGTTAGAACAGAAATAACAAATAAAGGAAAATAAAGTAAAAATAAAGGTGGTGGGAGTGGGGACACATATGGTGCAAAGAGCACAAAACAGTAAGCACAGATTGTAGAGGAGACAGAGAGGTGATGCTTTCCTCTGACAGAGAAGTAAAATCATTGAGGTTCAGTTAGCCATTTGCGAATCCCACATGCCCGAAGGCAAAATTTACCACCTTTATTAGTTATCTCTTGGGAAGAGTCTGCAAGAAGGAGGGAGACAAAGTTGTTCAGATCTTCCTAGTAAAGTTGACAAGATTGGAGCTATATATTGAGATTGAATGTTGTTATAGAATGAGCAGTACAGCAGATCATGTTCAATAGACTCTACTTTCTCTGTATGGCAGAGGAGTGGAACACAGTGGTATTTGCCTTCCAGGAGGGCTAAAGGTAGAACATTAAAGCATGCAAGGGGGAAATTCTCTGATATTTGGAGATCTCCAGGGATCTAAGGTAATCTGCTGGTTGAAAACATTCTTCATAATGCAAAATAATTGGATATTTCTGTATCTATGCCCTATCTGATTGTAGGGCATGATCCCAGAGCTGCTGTTTGATAATTTCTTTGGCTTTTTGGTACTCAAGATGCAGTAAGACTTGGGGAGAGATGCCATCTCCTGGAGTTTCCCCTCAATTACTCTTTGCCAGATTGAGTGGTAATTATTGGCAAGGATCGAGGGTACTATGCCCAGCCCTGGCAGTAGGGTTTCTGGCGTCGGAGGCCAGCCTTGCGCGCGCGCACACTGCGCACGCCCCGGACTGCGCGATGACATCATCATGCAGTGCCGCCGGCGGGGAGCTGGGACGGCGTGAGGAGGCCACCTGCACGCCATACGCCGCCTGTCGTCCCTGGCCCGTGGCAGTTGCGCCCGCCTGGGGGCGTGCAGCAGCGGCGTGGGGCTGGCCGGCGGCAGTGCAGGACACGTGCCTCCGCCCCCGGCACCTCCTCCACCCCCACGGCACCCGCCTCACCGCCTCAATGGTGGCGCTGGCCCTGACTATGCCGACAAACTGAAGATATGTTTTAACCAACAGGTGGATGAGAGTAGCCACGTATGAGTCTTCAAGGGATCAGCCCAGTCTCTAATCTATGGAGGGCATTCTGTATACACTGGGGAACTCCAAGGATCTTTTGTAGGAACCTGAATTGTACAGCTTCCAATGAGTGCCTTTCTTTGTAGATAGAAAACTGGGAACTGTAAAATAACTGAGATACAACCTTTCCTCTGGTGTTTTGTGCATGGTCACTTTACAGCATTTCATAATCTATTCTGGTTCCCATGTTCTCCTGAGTTCTGCACCTGCAAGAGAGTCATGAGAAGCAGAAACGGTTTTTGTCCGTCTTTTGCCTGTTTTTTCCCCCTGCACACATTCTACAATTTTTTTTAAGCTGCTGCCCAGTCGCTGCTGGCATGCATTCATCAAAAATTCCCCTTCTGCTTCTCTCCCCCACCCTTTCACCAGGAGCTGACTGGTCTGTCTGGCGGTAACCACTCCCACCCTCCTCAGCTCTCTGAATTCCTTTTCTGCCATTTTTATCAGTAAAGTCAGGTAAGGGCCATAAGGCTGCTTCTCTGTTTGTTTCATAAGAACATAAGCAAAGCCATGTTGGATCAGGCCAGTGGCCCATCCAGTCCAACATTCTGTCACACACAGTGGCTAGAAATCCAGTGCCATCTAAAGGACTGTCAGTGAGGCCAGGACACCAGAAGCCCTCCCACTGCCTTCCTTCCAGCACCAAGACAACAGAGCACCACCTCCCCACAAAGAGAATACCATCTATCTCCTGTGGCTAATAGCCACTGATGGACCTCTGCTCCATATATTTGTCCAGTCCCCTCTTGAAGCTGGCAATGCTTGTAGCTGCCACCACCTCCTGTGGCAACGAATTCCATGTGTTTATCACCCTTTGTGTAAAGTAGTATTTTCTTCTATCTGTTCTAACCCGACTGCTCAATAATTTCATAGAGTGCCCACGAGTTCTTGTATTGTGAGAAAGGGAGAAAAACACATCTTTCTCGACCTTCTCTAATCCTTCCTCCTGGGTATGCACACACTCTTCCCCCCCCCCCCAAAGCCAGGAACAAGTGTTAACGCTGCTGCTTATTCCCTGCTGGCTTTAAAAGCCAGGAAAGGGTTAAATTGCTGCTTTCCCCCTCCTCCCTCGTGGGGGGGGTATGTGCACACTCTTTTTTTATGTCAGGAAAGGGTTGTAACATTCTAACTTTGTACTGTTACTGCACATTCCTCCTGGCTTTAAAAGCCATGAAAGGATTAAATGGCTGCGTTTCCCTCCCTCCCTGCATGTTTCAGGCTTCTGCTAATGTCAAAGAGGAAAAACCCCCAAGCGTTTTGCACTGCTCTTTGTGAAACAAAGTGGTAGGCAAGCTGCCAGGAGGGAATGAAGCTGCAGCATTTTAACCCTTTTCTGGCTTGGCTTTAAAAAAAGTGAGAGTGGAACAAGCACAAAAAGTACATGTTTTCCCCCAGAACTCCACTACCAATTGCCTCTCCAGTGGACGTAGGACAGCCCAATCAGCAAATACAGGGACAAAGGATGGGTTCCAACATTGCAACGTTACTATGCATGCGAAAAAATAAAAAAATGAGGTCAGCTCCAGCCCCCATAAAATGCGACTCCAAACAGACAGATCTCAACTCGCATATACCAAATCACCTCAAGGTCGTGCAGTGCAGAATGATGGGACCCTAAACCGTTTCAGCACCAATCAACGTGCTTAGCATCACCGGCTTAAAGTGTGCCATGCAGAATGCCACACTTTGGAAGACATTGATTGCTGCATGAATAAAGGAGGCTCCTTTTGTGAAGTAAAATCTTAGAATAGTGAATGATGTAGGCAGTCTCTGTGGAATGCAATGCCTGAACTCTACAATGTCCAAGCAACTGAAAGACTATTCCAAGATATTTAAAGATTTTTGTTTGTTCAATGTTATGGCCCTCTACTTGCCATTTATGGATTCAGTGTTTTGTGGTAAAGATGAAGACTTTTGTTTTTTGGTAGTTTATCACTAGCTGCTCCTCTTTACAGTATATAGTGAAGGCATGGAGAGCTCTCCTGAGGCCCACTTGTGCATAAGTAGGCCTCATCTGTGTATAATAAGGCAGGAATCATTTGGTCAGCAAGCTTTGGTGAATGAAAGTTTGAATTTTTTAAGTGTTGCATCACTTAAGTAGTTAAAAGTAAAGGGGCCAATATACAACCCTGCCTGACACTTTTATCAAGTGAGATCTTATTGGAGAGATGGCCTGGAGAACTGCATCTTACTTTTAGGAAGTTTCTTTCATGCAGCGAGTGAATAAGTATATTTAGTCTTTGATCCATTGAGGAGTTCTCAAGTTTTGCCCAGAGCCTGTTCCTGGAGATACTGTCAAATGCTGCTTGAAATCCACGAAGGCAGCATAGAGTGCTCCATTTGGCTTAGAGCTGTACTTCTCCACAAGATGATGCAAAATCAGACACTGGTCTATGGTGGAACGGCCAGCTCTGAAGTCTGCTTGCTCATCCATCAGTATATTTTCTCAATCTAGCCAGTCAGGAAATTTCCAATATAAGTATCTTGAATATAGTTTACTAACAATGCTAAGGAGACTAATAAATTGGTAGTTGGAAGGATTTGACTTCTTGTATATTAGGACAATAATTGCAAGGCCCCAATCAGAGGGGATATGAGCTGGCAGATTAATGTAAGTAAAAAGTGCAGCAAACGTTGGGACCCACCAGTCAATGTTGCATTGTATTGATAGGAGGATCTTTTCCTGACTTTTAAAGGATTGATTTTTAATAAATGATGCATCTTTTGTAGACGTTCCTTGTGTCCATCTTTTTAAAAGGATAACCTTTTCTCAGTAAATTCAATTTCCTTAATGAAATCAACGTATTTCTGGAAATACTGATACCAAAGTGGTTAGTGATTATACATCCTCATTATATTTACAACATCTTAATAAATTATTATCATATTATGTTGTATGACACTGTAATAATGGTTTTATTTGCATATTTGACTATGGTTGTGGTTGTATGTTTCTGTAGATGATATTGTAAAGACTAAATAGCGAATAAACAATAAATCTAATCTCAACAAGGTAGCTGCATCGCCATTTATGATATGCCAAACATACTGGAAGGGAACTCAGGATAGTGAAGTAGCTGGCTTCTGAGATCATGGAGGTTTCAAGCATGCTTTCTCTTCAGAAAAGAAATTTTCAGAAAATGTTAATAAAAGTAAAATGTCAATTTCTTTAAAATATTGGGAATTGCCAATAAAAAAACTTAACTGCAGCAAAAAGGAATTTGCTTCTCCCAAAATCTGTGTATGATTTAGATTATTGGGTATAATAAGTTATGTAAATAAAATGATAAATTTAGTTGAGGAAAATGTGTACCTGACCCATTCTCATCCCTATCAAGAACCTGTTGGGGACTGCTCCCTTCGCATTTTAAATGGGCCTTTGAGAGAAGTTTGTGATTGGAGGAGGGCTTTATTGCTATTTTAATTAATCATTTCCAAAGCCCATTTCAAACAATGCAGCTTGCCTAACAGCTTGGATCATGTGCTTGGTGGCTTGCATCCCATGCCCCCAATTTCCCTCCTTCATTATGTGGTAGCCAAAGAGAAGCCAGTGGCAAACTCTTACTGTTAGTAGCAACTAAGCAGAATGAGACTTACAGCAGGTTCCACAGCATGCCACCAGGGTTCCAAAGAAACAGGATAGCAACACACATGTACGGTACTTTCCACTAACATTTTAGGGCATTTGCCACCATTTTGGTATGGAGAGGAAAAGGCACATTATATATATATGTCTGGGGATTCCTGCAGACTTGCAGGTAACTCCCATATTTGTGGGTGCCGCATCTGAACCAGAAAACCAGTTTGTGCTTACCCTACAAAACAGGATGCCAAACAGTAGTTTGTTCTCAGATTAGATACGTGGTTAACAGGAGAAGCACAGACCATTTGCCTACTCAAATGTAATTGCTTTGAACAGAGAGAGCTAATTAAGCTGCAATGTAGCACTTCACTAGTTTGAATCTTACTACTGCCATGAACTCACCAGGCGGTCCTACATAAACCACTCCTCTTAGTCATAGCTCACCAGCTATATTGGGGAGATAATAACAACACTGACTTTGTTAACTGCTCTGCGTGGGCACTAATCGATCCAGAACAGTGCTATACAAATAAACTATTGTTGTTGTTATTATAAACGTCTCACCATATATGAAGGGAGAAGGATCCCAAGTATTTCCCAGACTTGTTTATGCAGCAACTATCTAGTTTGCCATTAGGCCTGAATCAAGCCAATGACTTCCCACTCTGTGAACAGCTGGCAAAATAGACACATAGGGATTATCACATTACACTGTACATGCAACTTTCAAACATGAAAGTTATATTATATGCATGTAGGAAAATCAATGTGTGTGATGTGTGGCTGTTTTTGAAAATAAAGCCTTCAGGATGTCCACACTAACCTTTTTTAGAGTGTGAGTGTCCAGAAGTCAAAGCTCCCTTCTTCAGGGCTTTGACTTTTGAAAGCTTATACCCTGAAAATCTTGTTGGTTTGTAAGGTGCCACTGGACTCAAGTCCTGCTGTTCTACTGCAGATGAACATCACTACCACACTAACCTTGTTAACAAGAAGCAGAGTCCTCCATTAAGTTGCCCTGACTGTGTTGTGGACAAAAAGAGAATTGCTGACTAGTCCTTGAGGAATGCAGCACTTTATTTGTATTTCATTTCCTTTTATTTATTTATTTTTTGTGTAAGCAAAGAAACAGTCCAAAACAATGCAGCTCTATCTCAACAAAATATCTCACTACAATGAATCCCAGGAGACGAATGTGCTTTTCGCTTTTAAATCAAGCTGATAGTAGTCACCCTAAGTTGTGTATAGAACAAAGGCGTTTTTTACTTGTGGCACAACCACCACCTACATCATGATCTCAGCTCCCCCCCAAAAAAGTCCTTCCAATTTTAATACAGTTTTCACTCAGACTTGTTCATCCTGTTCCAGAAGGGCGGAACCATTTAATTATACACCCCAAAGCCTTGTGTGTTCAGGAATTGTTGTTTGTGATTTTACCATGACAATTCATGCTCAAAAAGAAAACCCTCCTGCCAACAAAGACTTGCAATAGGTCAGGAATAGCTGAGAAAGATTAGGACAGACCACAGTCAAATTGCTTAGACATAATGAAATGTTGCCAACTGTATCTCACCCATGATAACTGGAAACATTTTGTGTCCTCAGTGGACAGGAAATATCACACAGGCTAATCTTCATAAGTTCCAATTAATTTAGTGGCAAATATGTAAGTGTATGGAAGTTGCCAGTTAAGGCCAGGATTCTAGTAAGAATGGCTGAACTTTGGTTCAGTGTTGTAATTGCAGGCTCTGGCCTAACTAAAATGTGTTGGCTAAGTTAATCAACACCACCTGCAAACCAGTCTTTGAGTTCCCAAGTGACTTGACCCTGAAAGCCTGTCTCAGAGAAACTCTATGTCCTCCCTAGATGTTCTCACAGCCATAATGCTAGTTAGCAGCTTGGCCTTGATTGGATCTTGAGTTGTCGGGTGATGCACTGAGTTCTAGAAGAGATGGCTCCTCTAACAACCTTTCTCTATTCTTTCCACCTTGGCATGCCCCTATTCCAGACCAACTAGGCATGGAGGAGGCACACATTCTACCAGATGGGTAAAATGAACAACTAATAGATGCCAACCAGAAATACTTAAAGGTAGTAATCTCTGAAGTTTTAGATAAGCAGATTTTTAGATAAAAACAGTACGGTTTGTTTTCTGTCTGTTGCCTTACTCTGAGTAGTTTACGCTTTGCAACACTCCTTAAAATCTAATAAAATATATTTTAATTAAGCTGAATCTGGAATTAATTACTTGAACATGCGTACACCCCAGAACAAACTCAGAGACTGGAAAGCTGAGGTCTTGGGAAAGTAAAGCATTCAGTCTCAAAACTAGATAGGCAGTGTGTCCCACCTGTTAGATTGTTGGAGTGGCTGTGATCAGCGCCCAAAATTAGGAGGCTTGAGGGCAACCATATATGCAGTAAGCTTGCACAAAATCAGGCTAGCTTTGGTAGTATGAAGGTTCTGTATTTTGATGCATTTGCTATATGCATATTAGACTAGAAGGACAGGATTAAAGTCCAGTGGCATGTGAGATAAGTAGTGAATCACTGCTGTTACAAATATTGTTGCACTTAAGGACACTGACGTTATTAACTATTACTTATCAGGAATGACTATTCATCACGAGGAGGGAAGCATTGTGCCCCCTTTTTACTTCTTACTATTCAACAATTCCTTGAACATAAGGTAAAAGAACAAGCCAACCAGCAGGACCTGTTTCAGGCTTTTGACTGAGAAAATGCACTCATTTTGATTAACCAGACATTCCTGTTCTGCTGTATATTAAAGGCTATTCAAAAGTACTACTTGTACAGAAATATTACTATACATGGTACAGTAGATAAACTGCTCAATAAGAAGAGCAAGATCTGGGTCCAATACACTTTAAAAACCAGCTTGATTTCCAAGGTATGAGCTCCTTTTATCAATAAAAGGCTAACAAATTCCCAACATCCCAAAGCTTACAATCTATACTGTCTGTACTTTATGGAACTTTCTGAAAGGATGGTCCTGAAAACTGGCATTTGGATATGCAGGGATCTGTGATTAATAACTGTAGGAACAAAACTTAAACCTGTTGTGTGACCTAATTTTAGACTCCTCATATCTCTCTAAGATTATCATAGTCTTAGCAACATGCAAAAGAGGAAACACTGTCTGTCACTAGGGGTGTGCAAAACAAAACGAGTGAGCCAGAAATACACCCAGAAATTGCTGTTTTGTTAAAGCAACTTCTGGAACGCTGAACCAAACCCTGGAAACCAAATTATAACAACATCCTCCCACCAAAGAGTTTGTGTATTCCATTTCAGTTCAGTTCTTACTTCACAGTGGTGGCAGCAGCAAGTGGGTACTGAGCCCACACAGCAGCATCTTGTTTTCCTTAACATCATTCACCAATCAGATCCCATGGGGAGAAAGCCTTTACATTATTAATTAACTCTGTTGGGGAAGAGGGAATGTGCGCAATGCACATATGTGCATATCCCCCCCCCTATCGTTACCCAGGCAATGGCATTGTTTCCTTGCCAATCGGGTTCTTACAAGGGGAGACCCCTCTTCACCTATGGGCTTTGGAAATGTCTGGAAGGGGGAATCTGCAAATTTCAACCACAGACTGCAATTCTAAAGACACTTCCCTGGAAGCTAGCACTATTGAACAACATGAATCTTACATCTGAGTAGACCTCTTTAGGATTGCTTCCCCACCATTCTGCGAGTCATTTGCCTATTCTGTCATTTTCAAAAACAATCCTGCCAGCCCATAAAAAACAGAAAACTTATGGAAAAAACAGGTTTGTGTAGATGGAATTGGGGTTGGGGTTCAGAAATCACACTGCCTGTCTGCCTACACTTGGGTGATGGAGACTGGCAGCAATTAATGCAAGAACATCCCCTCATAATGAGAACAAAACTGCACAGCACAAGGAAATATGTTATCAACAGGCAAAAGCAGGATGCAAAGGTAGTAATTTATTGGCACTATAGAAAAAGAAAAAAGTGAACATAAAGCAGGATTATTTTAATGCTGCCACCCTACTGCTCCTTTGCCAGCCAGTTTCTCATGGACACTTGCCTTCTTCAGGGTCCATTGTTTTGTGTGTGTGTGTGTGTGTATGTATGTGTGTAGTATAACTGATGAAAAACTGGATGGGTCAATAGTTTAGAGGGAGGACTGTGTTCTGTGTGATTTTGGTGTCATTAAGTGTAAAAACATCTGCTCCAAAGAACATGGAAGCCCTCACTGCAAAGAACGGGGACAAAACTCATAACAAAAAAAGGCCCAAACACATTAGATCCAAGCCAGCAACACCCTATCCAGAAAAAAACTAATAACAGTACACGGTTCCTTTGGAGACTTCAGATCTGAAACTTGAATGGAATTTTTTTCAGCACACACCCCATCTGTCACTGGGTAAGGAAACTGGGTGGCACTATATGCTCACTGCTTTCCTATTGGGTCTAACAATGTAGGAGAAGTGAAACTACCCAAAGAAAACCCCCCAACTCCAAACATACAATTATTCTGCAGCTGATAACTGCATCAATTTTGTTCTGTTTATTTTTAATATACTGATAGAAAAATATAAACCTATGAAATACAGATTTTAAAAAATGACAAGTATTACATAAAATATGGTCTTCTTTAGAACACCTATGCTACTAAAAACTTCATTCTAAAAGTTTTTACAGAACAAGTTTTACAGAATAAAAACAAAAATATTGGCAAAGACACATTAAATATACATGAAAGTGACTTTTTAAACAGACAGAATAAGAAAAAAATATTCAAAATTGCAGTTCCCAGAACAGCAACTTTAAAAATCCTTTGAAGTTTATATGGGACTTGAATTAGTGATGTAGTTACTGAAGTGCCTTTTCTTAATTGTATGAAAATTGAATAACAGGGTTCTGTTCTAGCATTAGATGTATCTTTGGACATTTTTTAAAGCAAAAAACAAAACCACAACTATTTACTATTGGGATAAATGATTGAAGTTATCAAATTAATGGTATCCTGTAACTCATGTACAAAGGAATAATCTTCATCCAACCAAGTCTGCAAATGTGTTATAGCATAGTTTGTTAATAATATGTATATGTTTTTAAAATCTGAGAACCCTTTAATACTTGTGTAATTCTGACTCTCATTGGAAATTAGACATCTGAGAACTCTATAAGATAAGAATAAAAGATTATTTACTGAAAGACTATGGGTAAATCTTATTTTATTTAATCAGTTTTACTTCCATGAAAGTGTCCTTAGGACTAGAGCCTTACAGACTTAGAAGGGTATAACTCTGTTTTAGACTGCACTGTTGATTGATATATACTCTACTTGATTTACTAGGACTTACTTCTGAAGAGACATAGAACTGGCCCACATCAGCCTTACAGTTGCACTGAAATCAACAAGACTTACCCTGAATCTACAATTCCTTTAAGTACAATACACCAGCAAACCAACCTTACTAGTAAATATACTTAGGGCTGACACATACTAATTTCCAAGTCATGTAAAAAATGTCTTTTGAAATCTGAATATTGAATGTATATGCACACAGTATCTGATTCATTAATACATGACTTTTATTCTATTATAATAATGGAAATCACCTTCAATATGCCGCAAAAATCTAGATCATGGCCCTTGGTTAAATTTATTCTGACTAATATTGTATGCTGCCTGTTCACTATGTTTTCCCCAAGAAACATACTTATCATTTAAAGGGGCCACCAATGCCTATAACCATGTGGCAGACATACACTGTAAGAAGCCACGGACTATCATGGATTCCTGGTATTTGTCTACTATATGATTCTGTGCACAATGTTGTTCACTAGAAGCCATGATGGACAAACAACAAACCTGTCTGCCACATAAATTGTAAATCAGCACTGATTTGCATACAAACACTGTGTTCTGCCTACCAATTTAACACTAGAGTCCAACAAAAATGCAAACATATTTGACTACTAGTTATTCTAAGAGTCCCAGATTACATGCTAGCTCACAAAAGGTTTATGAAACTTTGCAGCGTAACAAGGATGAACTTTGCCAGTGTTTCATTTGAGAAAATTAAACCTCTGTACTTTTACAAGGATACAGTTTAAAGATGCATAGTGCTGTTTTTTGAAGGCAATAAATGCACCACAGACATCAATATGTGATTTAGCTGACAAATGCAGCAATGGCTATGATCTGTAGAATTCCTTCAAGCCCATATGTAACAAGTAGCACAGCATTAATAATGACATCTGCTCTCAGGACATAAGTTTGCCACACCAAAAAGTAGACAGACAGAATTACACTGCCAACAGAGAGAACAAGACTGACCCCCAGCGGAGCTTCTTCTTCTGTTAGGTTCCCTTTAGTACCTAGTGAAAGCAAAAACATTAATTACATGGGTGTCTGCCTACTTGATGTCAGTCACAAATATGATAGTCCACCAGAATACAAATCCAAAATGGAAACAATAAATTATCTTAAATTAAAATTAAATTAGAATAGGCTATTTCTAACATACAAAATTATTGACAGAAAAAAATTACATTTATGTGGCATAATGTATTCAACAAGGTCACTCAGAATGAAGTAAAGAATTGGGACATTTTAACAGGCTCCAGCCTTTGGACTCTTACAGTTAGCTTGGAAAACAATCTCGCTTAGACAGATGTAATTGACAAATGTTGTTTTCCTCTTTATTTTTAAAGGAGCCAAACACAGTCCCTTGTGTATGCTGCAATCCTGTTTGACTCCTGCCTGATTCCTATATACTGTAGTAATAAAGTTGCTGCCAAAACAAACCATCAGGCATCCCAGACTACAATGGCATCAGGTCCAAGGCAGGTAGTGCTGAGCGGCTTGCCTCTAAAAGCTATAGCTCTCAACTGGAATCAAGACGAAGTGCAAAGGAATAAGGGTCATTTCATTATCTTGCAAGGTGAGGTCTATGTATGCAGTCAGATTTAAGTTACAGAACAAGGAAACAGGGCTTTTCACTTTTGTGCCTTCATATTTTAATCTTTCAGTTCCACATTTTATGCAGCAGCATATAAGATCATTCTCTGTATCTAATGCTACGTCCTATAATACAACAAATCAAATTTGTATTTATAGAAGCATCTGTAATGAGCACCAAAAATAATATTGCTATTTTCAGCTTCTCTGTTTACAGACTTAGGAAAAAAATCCTTTAAGCTACGTTGTTTTTTTATGCAGGAAGCATGGACTTTGTCCTTTTGGTTTTCACACTGCTTTTATGTTGCTACAAACATGTAAGAAGTCCTGCCGTATTTGAAAAGCAGTACCCATTTGTCTCTGCATCTTCCCCCTTTGCATGTATTTAATGAAGCAATATTCTAATTTTTCAGATTTCACTAGGCTTTACCATCGCTTTGCGAAATAAAAGCCATATTTAACTAGCATGCATATCTATGACTCATTTGCACATTTTAGGACATACAGATCAATAAGCCATTTTAATGTTTAACATTTAGCAATTAAATGCCCTGTAAAATAATCAGCTAGCTATCTTGAATCAGCAGATTTAACACATATCTTTACGAAGAGATTAATATTTAACAACAACCACAGTGTGCACAGTGCTATGCAACTTACCAAAGTATAGCCGGATTGATTCTAAAATGCCCATAATGAACAGCAACAGAAGATCAAGAGCCAAGAAATCACCTGGGTAAGTGAAAACCTGACCTGTCAAATAGCATGAATTGCCAAAAAAAAAAAAAAATGGGGAGACAAAAGTTACATTACGTATACAGTACTCAGCAGAAGTATCTGGCAGTTATATATCTGAAATAACTTACTTTTATAAATAATCATCAATAGGGTTGCCAAGAAATAAACTATATAATAAACTCCGTTTAAGTAGAAAAGAATTTGTAAGGAGACAGACGACAACTAGCAATTTCTGTTAAGGAAACTGTTTTACAAGTAGTTTGGTCATTTTATAACAGTGCCGTATCTTAATATCTCTAGCTCCTGCTGAAGGTTTATAATGGTATTGAATATATCCAGTGGAAAGTAGAGGTAGGGCCATAATTTTTTTTTTTAAGTTAGAATTGTTTGAGGTTGAGTCATTCATAGAAGATGGCAACAGCTACTGATGTAGTGTCATTGGAACTCCAGAATGTATAGATTGTTACTAAAAACTGACTTGGAACAGAATGCCGAAGTGAGATGAGGGTGCATCAAAGAACGGCAGCTACAAATGCTGCAGACACCAAAAAAAATGGGCATATTAAAATGGGATATTAAAACAAATATTTGTTGCATGGTTTGCAACTCTTTAAGCACACTTCTTCATATTGAAAGTCTCAAAAATAAAAATTAGCAGCAATAAGTTGAAATTGTATTTCTTTTTTGATGCATTTATATGCTACCTTGCTGTCAAGACATTCAAACTGATTTACAATATGAAAAAAGCCAAACAGTATCTTGGATCCTACAGTAAATCTTCACTGACAAGTGTGGGCTTCCTCTCCTCCTTCCTTCCATTACAGCTCAAAATATACCCCTATATGTTGCTTCTGCAGGACTGGAGACCCCCAGAAACAGCATAAAAGGAAAGACAGAGGACGTTTGCAGCAGGAGGTAGGAATAATTGAGTATCATCCCCCCTTAAGCTGGTGGAAATTTTCCATGAGATCCAACTTTATAGCAGAAATTGTCTTAAACTACTACTTGTTTCTATTAGTTCTCTAGCCATTTTCTTTACTTCCCCTTGGAGCACACAGGTCTTTCATTACACCTGAAAAACAGGGGAGCCACTGACTCAGTTGGTTTCTCTTGGATCATCTGGTGGTCCCTTCAGCTGATGGAATTTTTTCCTTGGCCTGGGTTTCTCCTCCTTCCATCAAATTCCAATCATAATTCCACTTTATACCGTGAAGTCTCAGAATATTTTGTCAGACTTCAATTAAGATTTTACTAACAGGAAGTATGACCACCACCATGAGTCCTCATAGGGAGAAAGGCAGGATAGAAGTTTTCTAAATAAATATAATATATTGCATGGGTCACTGAGGATATTTTTTCTGTACCATTTGCTGACTGCTCAAAAAAATTCAAGATTCCATCGCCCCTGCTAGCTAGCTCATCAGAACATTTCTCAACATAGCGGAGTCCCATATATGTAACCCTGCAATTCAGGGATGCTTTGTGAAGAGTTAAAAATAGCAAGATTGAAGTCATAATCTGATTCATTTCTGGAAGTCATGTCTTGGCTCTAGATGGGTAAAATGAAGGACAGTATGATCTAGCAGATGATGTATTAAGTTTTGATGACCCCCCCTGAAATTAAAATATTTGCTGAAGCAGCTGCTATGAAAATAAATGAAATCAGAGTTATAAAATATTTTGTAGACTGAAATGTGCTAATAAACCCAATAATAATCTTAACTACAGAATGGGAGTGATATGCATGCTCTGTCTAGCTCTTGATAGCTAAACGATCTCCAGCATTTTGCACTAGTTGGAGTCTCCAAGTTGACTTTGAGGGGAGACCTATGTAGAGTGAATTACAGTAGTCTAGTTTCAATGTTACTATGGTATGAATCCAGGTGGTCAGATCAACTGTGTTGAAGCAGAGGCCATCTTCCAGGCTACACTGAATTGGGAGAAGGCCTTTTTGTCACTGCATTTACTTAATTTGGCTGCGAATCAGCAGTCTACTGGTTCGAATCTCACTACTGCCATGAGCTCAATAGGTGGCCTTGGGTTAAGCCACTCCTCTCAGCCCCTGCTCCCCAGCTGTATTGTGGAGTTAATAGTAACACTAACTTGTTCATCACTTTGGGTGGAGCATTAATCTATCTAGAAGAGGGGTATATAAGTGCTGTTGTTGTTCTTGTTATTTTCTTGCTTCTCTACCAGCAGTGCTGGATCCAATATAACCCCTAGACTCTTCATTGAGTCAGCCAGGGTGAACTGGAAGCATAATTTCCTTCAAGATCTCTACTTTTCAACCAGCGTCACTTCTGTCTTGTTAGGGTTCAGTTTCAATGTGGTTGCTTTCAGCTATTTGACACCAGCTGTCAAGCAGCGACTCAGTACATCTATAGCATCATTAGGGGATTTAGATAGCAAGATATAGAGCTGGGTATCATATGCATTTTGATGGGATACAGTTCCATAGCTATCAGTGATTTCTCCAAAAGGCTTTACATCTTGTGGACTCCTACAAGATAATTCCCACACTGAGGATAGCTGGTCTCCAATAGCAACCATTTGAGACTGTTCCATGAGGAATAATTTAAACCAGTCCAAGGCACATCCCCTCATACCCACTTCTGCCTCCAAATGGATGGCACAATCTACTGCCTGGCAGCAGAAGAAAGAAGCTGTCATTTCACAGACCCAGCGCCGGTTCCAGCGTGGGGTCTGTGAAACAGACATCCTGTTTCTCCTGCTGCCCGGGCTGTCCGTTTCACAGACCCCGCGCTGTAGGTCTGTAAAATGGACAGCCCGGGCAGCAGGAGAAACACGCTGCCAATTTTACAGACAGCACATTGGAACCGGTGCGGGGGCTGTGAAATGACAGCTTCTTTCTCCCACTGCTCTGGCAGTAGAAGAAAGAGGCTGTCATTTCACAGATCCTGCGCTGGTTCCAGTGCGGGGTCTGTGAAACTGACAAACTGACAGCCCGGGCAGCAGGAGAAAGAGGCTGTCAGTTTCACAGTCCCCGCGCCGGTTTCAGCCCATCGGCTGAACCGCGGGCAGGGCCTGTGAAACGGACAGCCCCTTTCTCCTGCGCAGGGGCTGTCAGTTTCACAGACATTGTGCTGGGTTCAGCCAATGGGCTGTGTTTCGGTGCAAACGAACCAGCCATTCTGTACAGAATTTTGTTCCATGCCCATCTCTATTCCCAATGTAACAAGAATATGGTCAACTCCTTCTATAGTTTGTACTGGGAATCTGTGGAAATTGAAAATCTCACGGAATACAACAATCCTACCTCCTGTTCTGCCTGATCAAGGTTGATGGAGGACAACAAAATCAAGTGGAGTTACGTGGAATAGGCACACCACATCATTTTCTTCCAACTATGCCATGGTTATGCAAACCAGATCAATTCACTCCTCTTGCAATAGTGTGGTAAAGTGAGCAGATGTGTGCCTTACTGATCTGGCATTGTATAGCATTAGAGAGAAGGTAGGGGGAAGAAGAGGGCCTTGATCATCAACTCTAGGGAACAGAGATTAGAAAGGCAGTGAGCAACTGCCTGACACTGGCCATCTTTGATATATACCAGTTCCTATCTGTACTGGGACAGTGCATTCACTACACATCCTATTCCAGGCAGAGACAGCCACAACAATAGTAAAGATACAACCAAGCCCAGGTTAGGATAGTCCACAAGAAAGGCATTAATTGGGACATGTTGACTTGTCTACCAGAGAGCCTTGGGGCATCAAAAATTCTGATGTGCATTTTATAATTACAAAGCATTTCATGCAATGCTTGAACACTAGAACATCTCCAACACGCCCCTGTGATTGCATGTTGCATTGTAGAACAGTTCTGGTGAGAAAACTATGTTCATCATCATTCGGGTAACCGAGGAACTGCCTGACACAGCTTCCAAGAAACACTGTTTGAAAACCACTGATATAAAGAAGCAGAATGGTTTGACTATGTGTATGCCAAAGAAAGGATACAACAACTGATGTTCTTCCTGTCCACAAAAAAAAAAAAAAAAAGTGAGTAAAAAACTAAATTTTGGGGAATAAAGATTTAAAAGTTACGAATGGCTGAATGTATCTTACTGATTTTGTCTTTGGAGCGGTAACATTTCCCTGAAGCAACCATTCGAGGCTATGACTGTAGCTGTAAGAGTATGAATAGCCTGCCTCAATAGTCCTGACCTGGATAGCTCAGGAGACCGTGATCTCGTCAGATCTCAGAAGTTAAGCAGGGTCAGTCTTGGTTAGTAATTTGATGGGAGATCTCCAATGAAGACCAGGGTTGCAGAGGCAAGCAATGGCAAACCACCCCTGTTAGTCTCTTGCTATGAAAATCCCACCAGGGGTCGCCATAAATCAACTATGACTTGAGGGTAGGATTTCATTCATTCATAGCGTGCCTCAAACAAAGCTATAATATGGAGTATCTCACCTCTTCCAAAACCCAAACAGAGTGGTAAGGGGCAAGAAAATGATGTTTCTGGATATGGTGAAAAATCCCCAAATCTGCCATTTGTCCTAAAGTGGGATGAGATAAATCTGTTACACTAGAGTAGGTGTAATAAGATGTAAGATTCCACCAAAGACAAAAAAGGATTTTTTTTCGTGTTTCCTCTGTTATTTAATGTATATATATATATATATATATATATATATTTATATATATATATATATATATATATATAATTTAAATTGTTATTTAGATCTGTCTCTAGCAGTAATTGAAATACAATGGTTTCACCATGACCACCCTTTTCACCTCACATTTTTCTTTGACATTGTTTCTGATAAAGAATTTTAGTGAATTTGAAAACTTGCTCACTCTTTTGTGACATCTTGCTATTGTTCCTTTGGGATTTGTTCTGATAGACTTACTTGGCTACCTGTAATTTTTGAATACATTTTTAAGCTTATATAAATCTCTTCAAGAACAATCCAGTGACACTGAGCTAGTTTCCCAGTTTACTAATTACTTCAGCAGAAGTCTGATTTCTTCTTTCAATCAAGCAGTAACCACTGCCAAACTGCTGCCTTCTTGGTAACAGCCCTTTTGGATAAAACCAAAGGTCTATTTAGTAGTCTTCAGTGAAGTTATAATTTTTAAAAAGGTAAAGGTAGTCTCCTGTGCAAGCACCAAGCCATTACTGACCCATGGGGGACGTTGCATCCACGACGTTTTCTTGGCAGACTTGTCATGGGGTGGTTTGCCATTGCCTTCTCCAGTCATCTACACTTTACCCCCAGGAAACTGGGTATTCTTTTTACTGACCTTGGAAAGACGGAAGGCTGAGTCAACCTTGAGCTGGCTACCTGAACCTAGCTTCCACCAGGATTGAACTCAGGTCATGAGCAGAGTTTGGGCTACAGTTCTGCAGCTTACCACTCTGCACCACGGGGCTCACCGTGCAAAAGATAACGAACAAGTATCTGGTACAGGCATACTGTCCGTTCTAGATGGGGTTGTGTTTCCCTTTAAAAAGTAGGCTGGATTGGGAGTGCTCTTGGCCTCTTTTCTATTCTAGGATATTTGGATGAGAGAATACTTTTTAGCAGCTCAGGGCAATTCACTAGTTGTGATCATTCCTGGAGAAGACAGCCTGGCCACAGTCCCACATGATTTGGTTAGTCTGGGATTGAACTCCTGTAATGCAGGGCTGCCTTTGAAAATAGTTCAGGAACAGCAACTGCTGCAGAATGTGGCAGCCACAAGGCTAAACTGTATTTGCCATACAGATAATATATCTTCAATTTTACAACAATGGTTTTGTTTATTTCTGGGTCCAAATCAAAGAGCTGGCATTGAATTTAGACAAACACTTTGAGTCCAAAATACATCCATATGTAGGCACTCCTACATATGGACTATGAAGGACTGTCTCGGTCCTTCATAGTCTGAGACAGTGCTGCTATAGGAATTCACATTGCTCATGGCACATTTGCCAGGGGTCTGTGCAAAGGCCTCCTCATTGCAGCCTCTCCTAGACTTTGAAATTCCCTCCCGCAAGAGTTACATTTGGACCCCTCATTACAGTACGGATTAAAGACTATTTTGAAAACTGTAATCTGAATCACTGGCTTTAGTTTAGTCTTGTATCTAACAGTTTTATTATTATTTATGTTGTATTTATTTTTATTGTGAGTTACCTTGAGCATATTTTAATGAAAAGACAGCATAAACATGTTCCAAGTAAATACAATTTTATAATTCATTTTAAAATAACTATTTACTTGTATTTTTTACATTTTTATTCACTTTTCTGTTTTAGAGCTGGGGGGGGGGCATGCCTAGTTTCCCACACTTTACCTTCACACCACCAGCAAGAGGACGGTTATGCTGAGAAATAAGAATGGCCAGCAGTCACACACTTAATGGATGAGTAGGAAGTTGAGCCCAGCCCTCCAGTCTAACAGCACCATCCTAAGCAGTTATGCCCTTCTAAATCCACTGAAGTCAATAGTCTCAGAAGAATGTAACTACTCAGGGTGAAACGGTGTCCTTTGCTACAGTGTTTTTGGTTCTCCAATGTTGTGGTGTCCTCTCAAATTTCTTTATGAGTATCAGTTTAAACAACTCATTTATTTAGTATTAAGCTTCCTAGGTAACAGAATACTTCATCAACAATAAAAGCTAGTTTTAGAGGAATGCTTAAAAGGCAGTAGACCTGAGCACATTCACTAATAGGCGTATCTCACTGCAACCACGAGCCTTTGTTCTTATTCTCGCAGAGGCGGCGAAAGTCTGCTTGGGTTTCAAATCACTGGCGGGGCTCACTTTCCCGAACATCCTTTCGTCCAAAATGCCCGGCGCGCAGAAAAGGGAGCCTGTAGTGCCCTTTCCTCGGCTAGAGCCTACCTGTCGTCAGAAACGGCCACAGGACTTATTACCTCAGCGAGAGAGCCAAGTACCCATGCTTAGGATCGGACTGAAAAGTTGCAGTCCTTCCCTTGGAATGAGCCCCGCTGAACACAGCGTTACTTCATCCCCACTGACGAGATTCAAGCGCGGGAGGCCCGACGCCTCAGCATTTTGCGTCACGGCTGCAATGCCAATCTATCATCACCCGAAGCCAACGGGCAGGCCTGAGCCACGATATCAGCCTGCGCGCTCAATCAGAGGAACCAAGGCGCGTGCCTCTCGCTGGCTTCTGCATCCACTCCTCTCACCTCGCCTGATGGCCGCCATATTTCCCTCTCGCCCTCAATCCCCGCCTAGCCCCTCCCTCCCCCGGGCCGCATCCCGTCCGTCCTTGCGTGGCGTCACTCGACTTTTGCGTCGCCGTTCGTTAGTTTCCGCGCGCCTACGAGAGTGACTTCGCAAGCTCTTCCCGCCTCGTAGGCGTTCGGGCTGAATCGGACAGCTCCGATCGTGCCGGACTGTCAGGGGCGGGATTCAGAAATCCTTCGTCCCTGATCGGCCCTTCCACTCTCTCCCTTAGATAGGTCATAATCGGAAGGACTCGAACGTCTTCGGCGGCTTCTCGAGGCGGCCTAGACGCGATCGGGCATCTTCGCGAGTTTCCGGACCGGTTCCCGATTGCCTTAGTGGGGAGTTACGAGCTCATCGGAAGAGGTCGGCTAAAACCGAGTATTATTCGGAAATGTTCGAGTGAAGGCGAAGCGGGCTCGGGGACCCTCGGCTAGCTTCGTCCTCGGCTGCGTTCGGGAGAGACCTCGGACAAGATCGGAGGCGGCCCTGGGCAGTTCGTTTCCCCGCAAAGTCGAGATCGGGTGAGATCGGAGACTCTCGCTCCCTCGGACGCGCTTGGCGAAGCTTGCCCCCCTCCCCCTCTCCATTCGGATGGAGGACTCGGACTCGGCCGCGAAACAATTGGGCCTGGCTGAGGCAGCGGCGGTAGCTGCCGCTGCTGCAGTAGCTGCAGCAGCGGCAGCTGCCGCGGCCGCAGAAGGTTCGGAGCAGCAGCACCAACAACATGTCGACGCGGCCGGCTCGGAGGCGGAGCCACAAGAGGAAGAGGAGGTGACGGCGGTGACCGTGATGGCGGCAGATTCCGAACACCTCGAAATGGGCGCCGAGTCCCTGCCGAGCGCCGACGAGGCCGCTGCTGCCGCCTTCGCAGGTCAGCGCCCGCGCGCATGCGCACTGACGTGACCAGTGCGCCCTCAGTTGGAGAGACTCGCGGATCATGTGTGAATTGGCCGCTGCCGGTGTAAAGCTTCCGTTCGGTCGTCTCTATTGCTTCAAACACGGTGCAGTTCGCCACAAACCGGCTCCTGCGTTATTGCAGCGCCCTTTGTTAAAAGAATCAGCTGATAAAGTGCATGTGTGATACTGTCAGAATCTCTCAACAGGCTACATCTTACACAGTGTAGGGAGATGCAGTGTTAGCTGGAAAGCCTAGTTTAAAATGACAGAGCCAAAGGTTCTGTCCATTTCACTCTTCTTCAGCAGATTCGTTTAAAAATACAGAGCTGAGATGCTCCTCAGAGGGTTTGACAATTTAATCTTTCCTCCCAGAAGGCTCTGTCAATTTCACCTCCCCTTTGTGGAGGTGAAGATGAAATTAACAAACCCTCTGAGGAGATCTCCAGCTCTGTATTTTTAAACTACCCTGCTGTAGAGAAGTGAAATGGACAGAGCCTTTGGCTCTGTCTTTTTAAAGTGCTTGTGAGTAACATTTCATCTCCCTACACTTGAGTGTCCCCCTGTAAGAGGTCTGGTGTAGAGAGACTCTCAGTCTTGCGGTTGATGGAGGGCGGGAATTGCCACTTTCATCCCAGTCCCCTTGTCCTGGCCTTGTATGTGGCTCTGCTTCTGCCAGTTAGGGATGCCACAATTTGCCCCTACACAGGGTTGCTGTACGTTTAACAGTTGCCTGATGAGGAGATGCGACCCCTATCTCCTACCACAGTTCTGTTATGTCCCAGGAATTTAGCTATTGAATGTCTGCCTGATGGCCAGTTGTAAAAGGACCTGAAAGAAGGGCTATCAGAGGAGAAATGTTGGTGACCTTAAGCAAAACAGTTCTATAGGGTATTCACACATCTGGTTGTCATAGTACGCTGTACCATGTATGTTGTATGAAACATATAAAATATCCAAGTAAAAACAGAGTGAAACGCACATAAAACCTCATTCAGTTAAAAGTTTTAACACTGTACTGGAAAGCTGAAGCAGAAAGTTTTTACATATCAGAAGTACAGAGATCCTGTCCTCTGCTGCTTTCAGCCACTTTACAAACTAATTACTAGTATTGTACTAGTGGGTTCTGATGTTTATAAATGTTTGCCTCGTGTGCAGTAACTTATAACCTAGAACTAGAGAAAAGGTATAGATGCTATAGATGCTATTGTTTGTTTCACCAACAGAATAAAAAGTGATGGAGCAGATACACAATTGCATGTTTTACTTTTTGGGGTTTACCAGAGCCTCATTACAATATGGCTAAATGTTAGTTCTTAATTTATTCTGGTCATATCTTACAGAAGTGACCACAGTAACAGTAGCCAACGTGGGTACTTCTGCAGACAACGTATTCACTACTTCAGTGGCAAATGCAGCATCCATTTCAGGACATGTGCTGGTAAGGGCACGGTTGATCCAATGTTCATTTTAGATATTCAGTACCTTTGTGATAAGTAACACCAGATTTAAGCAAATGTGTAGCTGTAACAGTACACTGATCCTACTGCATGCTGTAGTGGCATCTTGTGTAGGGATAGAAGGATAAATCTGTTCTGTACTGTCACTTGTAATCCCATTATAGGCAACCTCCCAATTACACAAAGGCAGATCCAGATTTGCTACAATGGATGTTCAACAAAGAACTGCAGCCTGTCACCACTCCTTGATGAACATTCACCGATAAATGTGTACAGCTTTTCTCACTGCCAGTTTGGTGTAGTGGTTAAGAGCGCGGGACTCTAATCTGGAGAGCCAGGTTTGATTCCTCACTCCTCCACTTGAAGCTAGCTGGGTGACCTTGGGCTAGTCACAGTTCTCTGGAGCTCTCTCAGCCCCACCCACCTCACAGGATGTTTTGTTGTGGGGATAATAATAACATACTTTGTAAACCACTCTGATTGGGCATTAAGCCACCCTGAAGGGCGGTATATAAATCGAATGTTGTTGTTATTACTTTAGTACATGTCAGGTCTTGTGGTGATACAGCTGGCTGCATGGTAATCGAAATGCTCCGTAGGATGGGGGTGGGGTTTCTAGGCCTTCTCCCATTCTACTTCGCCATGCACTCTACATTCATGTCCAGGATGCATAATGATTTTATGCTTAACAGCAGCACTTCCTGATTCAGTATCGTCAGTGCATCCTGGGCCAAGACCCATTAATATGGGTTCAGCATTTCTTGAGCCCCAAACCATCTGTTTTATTTATTTATTTAAACATTTTTAACCCCACCTTTCCTCATGGTTCAAGGTGGCTTTGCCACGGCAGAAGCCCATAAGACTGGGCCATGTAATTTCTAGGCTGTGCAAGACTAGAGAATATAACTTCACTGTGACTTGAAATGCATTTTTAAGTAATTGCTTGTGTAATGGAGCTATGTAATACAGAGATGATATAATCCAGAGATTTGTTTATTTGTTGGATCCAATACAAAGATCTTTGTGCACAGCAGATCTATATACTAATTCAGCAGAAATTAGAAGAGTTAGAGAACTATGGATTCTGTCTCTCCTCCACCCCTTGTATAAGTAAAAATACACAAATCCATTTTACGCTTTGAGGGATCTATGAAGAAGATATCAAGAAGCAAAAAACCCCAGGCATGTCAAGTTGTATTATCTGAAATTTCTTCTGCAGTCTGGAAGAACGGCTCTTCAAATTGGGGACAGTTTGAATGCTGAGAAAGCCACTCTGATTGTGGTTCACACAGATGGCAGCATTGTAGAGACTGCAGGACTCAAGGGGCCACCTGCTCCTCTCACACCAGGTATAACATGATCAGTTGGTTGTTTTTAAAAAAAATGTCACTCCTATATGTTTATTTCATGCCTTTGCATAAAATAGGAAATGGATGGTAGATTTTTTTGTAGATGCATTCTTTTAAAACATACATGCAATTAGGGACTGTTCTGTTGACGTGGTTAATATATTATCTACAGGTGCTACTGGACTCTTTACTATTGTTTGGTTGGTTATAGTCTGCCTTTCTCACTGAGATCCAAGGTGGGTTACATACTCCCAGTGAACACAATATAATCAATAGCTAGGACATTCACTGAGCAAAAATACAATATGATCAACAATTAGGACATTCAGTGAAAACATATAAAATAGGATATGGTAGCTACAAATTTGAAAATTAGCAGAAAGTCAAACATGTAGATGAAACCTTTCTGAATTAAAGCATAAGTAATTAATGTGACATCTTTAGCAATGTCAAACTACCCAGCATAAGTGTATCTACATCAGCAGACAGCACCCAGTAGCCTAGTCTATAGTCCTAATCCATTACCAAGGTATCTCTCTGACCTATTACTTATGACACAGCCCTATGTAGTCCAGCTACATGGAAACACATTGACAGATTCAACTAAGGATAGTGTAAGTTTTTATCCAGTGTTGCAGGTATCTACTGTTCTCGTGATTTATTTTTGTTGTTTACAATACTAGATTTATTTTAAAAAACTAGTATTTTCTTCCTTGTTCTACATAGACTTTTATTTTTATTTTCATTGGGAAAACTTAGCATATTTGGTAACTTATGTATTTTTGTTTCTGTATTTTATTTTTAAAAAGACTGGTAGGACTTCAGCTGAATAGCTGCAGCTGTCTTCAGTATAAATAAATAATTCAACTTCATCTTTCATTTGTAATCCAGGATAGTTTGTTGGAATGCTGCTATCTTATTATTCGTCCACATGGTGGAGCAGTAACTGTTTGAAAACTTTTTGTTTGTTGTTTTGCTTTGTCACATTCTTCTTTTTGTCTCTGTTAAACAAATACAAATGGCTGTCTCCTCTGGTACCAATATAAAAGTGCCAGTTCCTATATTACTTGAGCAAAATGGTTGCCACTTTTGCATGGTTGTATCCCATACTGTTCTGATAAAGGTTAAAAACAATGCAGAAATAGTGTGGCTGTGTTATGTGATTGCTCCTGCTAGAGTCAGGGTGGTTAACTTCTGGGGAGGGTTGGAACTAGCATGGAAAGTAACTGTGCCACATGCCCTTCACAGATAGTTTCTGCAATGCTAACAGCCCTTAAATAACAAATCCACTTTTCAATGAAGATCTTCTTTTCATTTGCTCCTCCCCTGCTACTGTAAGTTTTATAAGATCACATCTAGTTGCTTTCTGTTGTTTATCTGTCAGACCGTGAGAATCAGCTGTGTTCCATTGTTACTTTTTTCTGTTGCAAAGGTAGAAGTACAGTCTTGGTTTATTTGTGGTTTTTTTCCCATTAAGGGCCTCAGTCGCCTCCTACTCCTTTAATATCTGGCCAAGAGAAAGGTGGAACAAAATATAACTGGGACCCTTCAGTGTATGACAATGAACTGCCTATACGATGCCGAAATATCAGTGGTATTCTGTACAAAAACCGGCTTGGCTCAGGTAAAATGACTTATTTTAAGAAGAGCCCTGCTTACTGCAGCTAGTGAGTTGCCCTGGAGGGCATAGACTCCGAGGTCTTCTTCTGACATTGCCCCCCAGTATTAGTATTCAAGGTTTGGTTCCTCTGTTTATGGTGGTTTCCTTAAATCACCATGACTAGTAAGCATTAGTGGACCCTTCCTCTGTTAATGTCTACCCCCTTTTAAAGCCATATCCACTTGTAGCTGCCATTATGTATTCTGGCAGTGAGTTTCACAACTAAATTGCTTGTTGAGTAAACTATTTCCTTTTTTTTGTCCTGAATATATAGTCCATCAATTTCATGTGGTGTCCCTGAGTTCTAGAATTATGGGAGAGGAGAAAAACCTCTATTCTCTTTCTTCACTCCACGCATAATTTTATAAACCTCTACCATGTCTCCCCTTAGCCTTTTTTCTAAACTGAAAAGTCTCAGAGTCTTCAGGCTTTCATTATAGGAAAGATGCTCCAACCTCTTAATCATCTTGGTTACCTTCATCTTGATGTGAGAGGACCAGAATTTCTTCTTAGAGTTTTGGGTAAAAGTGGGTAATGTTGACCAGCTCCCAGCTAATGTCAAGAGTCTATTATAGAATTAGATTCAATCATTCCCAAGTTCCATGACAAACTCTGCTTTTTGATGTGACGTTCCCCCCATGAGTCAGTAATGACTCGGTGCATGCACAGGGGACCACCTTTACCTTTATATGACATTATTGTAAACACTGAGGATCATATGACAGCCTTTCTGGGCTCTTGTCTCAACTCCCAGTGTTTTGTTCTGACCTCATGATGATTGCTAGATGAGCTCTGTATTGGGGCTCTGATTTTTGTAGCAGACATAGCTGGTCAGACTTTATGAGTCGTTTTGAGTCTTGGCTGGTGACCCCATGATATGGTTCATTGACTGCATTTTGTTCACCCCAGCATTAAATATCCAAATGTGAGGGGCATTCCTTATTTGTTCCAGATGAAATTAATGGGGTATATACTGGAGAAGTAGGAGCATTTACATTAGCAGTAAATAGCATGTGAGGTAGAAGAGCTGATTTTCTACTTCCTGTGCTAGGATAAATGCTAGTGTGAACATTCTTTAGGACTCTAATGAGAATTGAATCCCCAGAGCATTGAATGAGCTGGTTTTTTTAAAATCCAGGCTTTATGTTTCCATAGCGTTGTCTTACTGAAGAAGCTGCTGTCCCAATGCATATTATTTGACTTAGGCATGTTGTGAAAAGAATTTGAGAGCCTCATTGGCCTGGTCAATATGTAATGCCAAGCCATATTTATGCTGTTAGGGTTCCAGGTCTGATTTGTAGGGCAAATGCAATATGTAGCTTGACCATTCAGATGAAAGGGCAAACCAAGGTATGCATAACCACTATGGATAATCCCTGATATTTGAATAGACCACTCTTCCTGCCATGCAATGTTAAATGGTATTTATTTAGATGCAGCTATGTCACCAGGTTTTTGACTGTGTTGAAATGTATCAGCATTGTGAATAGTGGGGGAAACGGAAGCCACGGTGACTATAGATATTTCTGCACAAATCAGTTCGGAGTCAGTAGCTGTTCCTTCTTTTGTCCTATTTGAGGTGGTCGAGGACGATGCATTAAACAAGGAGAGAGCTGGTACAGCCCCACTGAGTTTGAAGCCATGGCAGGAAGAGCCAGCAGCAAGGACTGGAAGAGAAGCATCCGTTATGCAGGGAGGCCATTACAGTGCCTTATTCATGTAAGATGGGGCTTTTTCTTTTCTTCTCTGCAGAAGTTGGAAAGGTAGTGTTTTTCATCACTAGGATTTAAAGAAACTGGACAAAATATTAATCGTAATTCTAGTCATAGAAATGTTACAGACTGACTTTATGCATAAAAGTTCACAATTTCCCATAGCCTTAGAGAGATTATGGAACAGACAGATAGATGAATTGATTCCCTGGAACAAAGGAGCTCCAGGAAAGGCTGTCTAGCAAATTAGTCTAAAAAGTCCGCAACTTAGAAAAACATTCCTTTTATTTCATTCAACTAGATCTAGTGCTGACCTCTGCAAAGCAAAAGTGGACACGGCAATAGGAGAAGCAGATTGAATATTACAGATTTTCACAAGGCATCTTGTTCACATACCTGTTTGATTGTATACCAGCTTTCCTTCAGTGAACTTAGGGTGGATGTTATCTTCACAATTACCCTGTTAGGTAGATTCAGCTTAGAGATGGGACACTCATTGCAGTCCTAAGCAGCATTACACCCTTCTAAATCCATTGAAGTTAATTGGTTTTGAAGGGTGTAACTCAGATTAGAGTTGCACTGCTAATAAGTTTCATTGCTGCATAGGGATCTCAATCCAAACCACATTGATTGATTGATTGATTACATTTATAGCCCTCCCTCCCCGCAAGCGGGCTCAGGGTGGGTTACAGCAACAGATAGATTACAGAGTTAAAACAGGTAAAACAGTAAAACAATAAAATCAAATCTTATATAGCAGCATACATTTCAATATCCCAGATGGGGCACCATTCCCCTTCCCTGCACACCATACATAGGAGGGAAAGAGGGCAGAGGTGCGGGTTGGTAAACTCTTAACTCCCTGGCACATAGGGGCAGATGGACCATATAACCCCCCCACCAGTAGGAGACCGGCAGGGAGGCTACTTAGAATGGATCCAAGTGCTGGCCTCAGCCATATGCCTGGTGGAACATCTCTGTCTTACAGGCCCACCAAAAAGATATAAGGTCTCGGCAGGCCCGAGTGTCTTCCGACAGAGAGTTCCACCAGGTCAGGGCCGGACAGAAAATGCCTTGGCCCTAGTTGAGGCCAGCCAAGCCTCCCTGGGGCCAGGGACCACCAGTAGGTGTTTACCTGCCGATCTAAGGGCTTTCCAGGGTACATATGGGGAGAGGTGGTCCCTCAGGTATGCTGGTCCCAGTCCGTTTAGAGCTTTATAGGTCAAGACCAAAACCTTGAACCTGATCCGGAACTCCACGGGGAGCCAGTGTAGCTGCTGCAGAGTAGGGGTCACATGTGCCCTGAATGAAAGTCCTGTCAGGACACGAGCAGCAGCATTTTGGACCTGCTGCAATTTCTGGGTCAAACCCAAGGGAAGCCCTGCGTAGAACGAGTTACAGTAATCCAATATGGAGGTGACCGTTGCATGGATCACTGTCGCTAGGTCATTGATTGAGAGATAGGGGGCAAGCTGCCTGGTCTTTTGAAGGTGGAAAAAGGCAGTACAGGCAGCTGCCACGACCTGGGCCTCCATGGACAAGGAGGAATCCAGTGTCATGCCAAGACTCCGGACCGATGAGATGGGCACAAGTGGTGCCCTGTCAAAGGCCAGGAGCTGAATCCCCACATCTAATCCCCCACGGCCCAAGTACAGGACCTCCATCTTCATGGGGTTCATCTTCAGTCTGCTCTGCTTCACCCATCCAGACATGGCCCCCTGCGCTCTAATTAGGGCATCAGGAACACAGCCAGGCTGGCTGTCCATCAACAGATACAACTGTGTGTCATCCACGTACTGATGGCAACCCAGCCCAAAACTCTGTGCCAGCTGAGCGAGAGGGCGCATATAAAGATTGAACAACAAAGCAGAGAGTAACGCCCCCTGTGGGACGCTGCACACCAATGGTTGGCGTGATGATAACCTCTCTCCCAGCACCACTCTCTGTCCCCAACTGTGGAGAAAAGAGACAAGCCACTGTAAGGCTGTCCCTCGAATCCCCACATCGCCTTATTCTAAGTCCAACACTAGCCATGCATGCTTTGCTGCAACTTTAACAGCATCGTATCTATGGCAAGCAGGACACCTGGAAACAAAGGGGAACCTCCTTGTCAGGTCACCAAGCAGGTTCAGTCCATTAGGAATTGCTTTCTCACAAGCTTTAAACTGGAACACAGGTGGTATTGCTTTGGTGCAAGGGGCTGGACCAAGTTCTGAGCCAGTATGCTGGCAGTTCTGAATCTGATCATGTTAAGCACATCCACGCATAGCATAGGATATATATTTGGACGTATTTGTTTTTTTCCTAATTCAGCTCTTTCCCACACTTTTTAGGATGGAATTTTAAATCCTCATGCTGCTTCATGCACTTGTGCTGCTTGTTGTGATGACATGAGCTTGGTGAGTTCTCAGCTGCTGATTCAAAAACTGTGAACACTGTGTATTGGGATTGCCACAGGTTCTGATTTTGGGCATCCCGAGAAAGGAAGAATTGTAAATATGGTAGCCTGGAGGGTGCTTTGCTCATAAGTTGCTTGGGGGGAAAGAGGCAGAAAGGCAAGAGGACCACTTCTGCATGAAACTCAGGCATTACTTTGGCTGTAATAGTTGTTACCTGGAAGAAACATTATTGAGTATGTTAGCAGGTATGGTAATGGATATGTTTACATAATTTTATGTAAATCGTAGGTGACTCAGTTTACATTAAGGATAAGCTAAACTACTCTGATTGTAATAAAACCATTAAATCAAAAATATATTCAAATGCACACTTTAATAAAAACATTTTGCAGTGTTCCTAATGATCACTACAAATGGACCAAAGTGAGTCCAAGTTGGCAGCACAGTATAGAGGCTGCAGCCTGAGAGAACAATCCTAAGCAGTTCTATTATTTATTTATTTATTTATTTATTTATTTATTTATTTATTTATTTATTTATTTATTTATTTATTTCTACTTGGGTCTATTTATTGGGACGTATTGCTAGCAAAATTTCTAAGCATTGCTTTCTTGTTCTCTGGGCACCCTGTAACCACACCTTGTAACAACTGTAAAATGCCATCCTCGGGGTTCTTATGTCAAGGAGTGTGAACTGGAGGAGTAGGGCACTACTTTAAAATACTTCACAATCTCAAGGTTCATTAAGAATAAATGTCATGGTTCCTTAGAAGAAAAATGCGGTGAACCTAGAACAGTTGTGCTAGAATAGGTTATGCCTGGTCTGCTTCAGGGATGCTAATTCAAATTGTCTAATAAAACTACAGATTTAAGTAATGAGGAAATTTGGGGAATTATTTGCTACACTTCTTTGTTTCATATGTATAGAATTACATTTTACATGTGTTTTATAATGTTGGTGGAGGAAATAAGGAGCAGGCAGCCTTGCATCTGACCACCCAAGTGCTCATAGATGAGCCATGAGAAAGTATGAGTAGAGATGAGAAGAACCATAATGGCTTAATGCAAATGGTGTTTTGGGGTGGGATGTTAGTCTAGTACAGCACCCCTCAGCCTCTCCACTCTCAGGACCCACCTTTAAACTGCCTCTCCCCGCAAGTGGCAGCTTGATACTGTCTGAGCTTCAAACCCACCAAGTGATGTTTCATCACAGTTTGTAAATACCACAAAGTGCATCAGTGATACCTGGTTCCCCCTTCCCACAGCAGCAACTGTCCTTTTTTAACCTTCTCTTTCTAAAAAGAAGCTCTAACAGAGGTTTTGGGTTTGTTAACAGAGTGGCCCTGTAAGACTCTTTGTGCCGTATAAAAGACGGAAAAAAGAAAACGAATTGCCTGCGACTCCAGCAAAGAAAGATTCTCCCAAAAATATCACCCTGCTTCCTGCAACTGCTGCTACTACCTGTAAGCCCTTCTTGGAAGGAAGAGATTTGTTAATTGCAAAGGATTTTGCTTTTCAAAGGGGTTTTGCTTACTGAAATACTGAAGAAGGGTAATATTTGGGGGTTTTTTGTTTTATCTTTTCTTCCTTTTTTGCTTCTGTCACTTTAGGCAAGTGAAGCTGCATTCTGTTTTTGGTGCTAGCAATTAATATTTTGTCTTTCTCATTCTTTCTGATGTTTGTGTTACAAAGGCTAACGTATCAAGGAAACGTCAACAAAATATTTTCTACAAAAGTTTGAACTTCCGTTTTTATTTTTTGTTCATCTGACCTGTATTCTTTTTTAAAAATCTTTTTTAGTCACTGTGACTCCTTCAGGGCAGATCACTACCTCGGGCACTCTGACCTTTGACCGCACTTCGACTGTGGAGGCCACAGCCATTATTTCAGAAAGCCCATCCCAGGGTGATGTTTTTACTGGAGCCACCGGTAAGTAAAATAAAGTGCATTCAAATGTCTACACAGCATAACTATGGGAGTTATGGATTCTTAATGCCCAAAGTTCTGGATGAGGAAATTAAAGTCTAGGGAAGAACATGTGATTAAATTGTTCAAAAACAATTATTGTAGTATTATTTAAATTCATGTAAAATCAAAATGTAGTGATGACACTTTTTCTCCTGATTTGTTTGTTTGTTTGTTTTCCATCCAGTAGTGCAAGACACAAATGTTCAGCAGCCATGCCGGGTCAGTCATCCAGAACCTCACTACCCAAGTTATCAGGACAATTGTCAGATCTCCACTTTCCCAGAAGCAGCATTGCCAACTTCACATCCCAAAATTGGTAAGATTCCAACAGACTCAAAAGTAATTCAACTTAGCTAGCTGGAAACAATTACTTCAGCTTTCTTCCATGAGAGACTGACTCAGGAAAAGAAATACTATCTTGCTTTTGTTTATATATTTGTTTATTTTATTGAATTTATACCTCACTTTTCTGCCCACATCAGGGTCATCAAGGCAGATTAAAAACATACATAATAAATCACATCTTAAAAATCATTAAAACCAAACAAAAACACACCACTAAAACAATTAAAATCAAGCTTAGAACTGGTACAAAAACATCACAACAACAATTAAAATATAAAGCGTGATGCAGAGATCACTGAGTAAATGCCAGGTGAAACAAAAAAGCCTTCACTCTCTAGCAAATGATGGCAACAGAAGGGGACAGGTGAGTCTCTCTGGGGAGAGAGTTCCAGAGCTTTGGTGTCACAACTGAGAAGGCCTTCTCCTGGGTTGCCCCTGCATGATCTCAGAAGCCATGTACGGCTTTAAAAGTCAACACCAGCGCCTTGAATTGTGCCCAGAAACAGTTCGGAAACCAGTTTAGATGGGCCAGGACTGGAGTGATATGGTCCCTATGACCCACTCCAGTCAGCATCCTGGCTGCAGCATTCTGCATCAATTGAAGCTTCCAAATATTTTTCAAGGTCAACTCCACATAGACCACATTGCAGTAATCTAATCTAGGTTTAATTAGGACATGCACCACAGTGGCCCAGGAAAGGCTGCAGCTGGCTAACCAATCAAAACTGATAAAAGACACTCCTGGGATCCAGCTTTAGTTTATTAGCCAGCATCCACTCCAAAACTGCCTCCAGAACCAGTTCAGGCTTTCTACAGACTCCCTGGGATTGGCTGGAAGCTCGAGATGGAGCTGAATGTTATCAGCATTTTGGTAGTATCCTAGCCCAGATCTCTTGATGACCTCACTCAGTGGTTTCCTGTAGATGTTGAAAAGCATAGTGGACAATACGGAGCCTTGCAAGACCTGAAAGGTTAAGGGGGCTGAACAGCAGTACCCCAGCAACACCATTTGAAACCTACTGTCCAGGTAGGCTTTGATTTCTGAGTAAAAGAGAATTATACTTGCTGTTTGTTTGTGGTAAAGTTTACTTTTGCTTTTTGTAACTTCCTTCTTGGAAGCAATAAGCGATCTGATTTGGTTTAAGTTTTACACTTGTTACAGAGCTATAAGAGGGAATGGAGTGAAATATGTGCCATGTGAATACAAGCCTCAACACATATCGCAGAACATACATTGGACCTGTTCTTTTGCAGGGCCAGGGAAATTGGGGGCCTGGAGAACAGAGTCATATAGTGATCTGGCCTTTGTCATGGTCAGACTATTATCTGTTCTAGATACACAGTAGGTCAGCTTTTGGTCGCCACTTGAATGGGGGACCTGTTCAGTTGGTCTGTCTGAGCACTTGTCATGCTGTTGGCTTCTGAAATTCTTTTGGAGTTGTTTCACTGAATGTGAGGGGCAACTTTGTTAATTCTGTCTCAATACCTGTGACTTGCTCATTCAGTTGCCCTTTGGTTCCTTCTCACCTACTTCTGAAGGGACTTGGCTCCATGGATTATTGATGAGACATGAGTTTTAAAATGTATTGGGATTTATCTGCAGCATACCTTGTGAAAATTTTCACTTGAGTCTAACCAAGCATGCCATGGTAACGTTTTGTGGTGATTATGGTAGTGAAAGAGTTATTCTTTTCTGTCACCATTACCTCGTCAGAATCCAATGCAGAGGCGCTCTCTTGTGTAACTAGTGACTTATAGTATCCAAAGAATGATTTTTTTTAAAGTCAGTATTTTTATCCCACCTTTCTTCCAAGGAGTCTGGGGTGGCAGATGTGGTGATCTCCTTCTCCTTTTTATCCTCACAACTGCCCTATGATAGAGGTGAGACTGAGACCGTGACTGAGAGTGGCTGGGCCAAGGTCACCCAACAAGCTTCTTCATGTCAAAGAAGGAATTTGAACCAGGGTTTTCCAGAACCTAACCCAACATTCTAACTATTACACCACATTGGCCATTTGAGCAAACACAGAATGACAAGCTGTGACAATTTTGTTTGGTTTTTTTCTTGATAACATCACTCAGATTTGATCCAACTTGGATGACACAGTGGGGGCAAAGTCCAGACCAAGGTATAAGAAGGGACTGCTTGTCCCTTCTTATACCTTGTTGTTGAGATTTTTGCAAGTGTCATTCCTTCAGTCATGAAAGAGTTAAACTGTTGTCTGTGTTTAGCTAGAGATAACTAGTTTGCATAGAACCAGTTCAGTGTCAAGTAGTTCTTCCTGCTAGGAAAAAGGGGAGTTGCATGATTAATGAAGAGACCTAGGATTGATTATTGACTGATCATTTTTATTGTGGTGCAATTGACATTCCAGCATGTACTCAGATCGCTGTTGCAGTTCACCAGTTTTTTTAGACTATCAGGATGTAGCAATGTAGAAGCTAAGTTAGCTATTCTTTATTTTCTAACCAGTATATCCTTTTTACCAAATATATAGTAAACTCCTGTACTACATATTTCTGCTGTACAATTAATTACTCTACAACTATTAATTTCCAACAATAATTCAGTGTGTTTTTCTCAAGGCTTGTCAACAGGTTGTTTCGGATTGCAAAAGCCACTGCAATTTGTTTAGATCTCTGTTCTTCCTAGGCTAAAAAATTAACTAGACAAAGTTAGGGCCATTGCTGAGGAAAATTATCAGCACTTACTTGAAGTAGGGGATATTCCTGACATCTTTGAAAATGGTGATCATGGAATCATATGATGACCTCAATAATCATAGGCAAGTTTTCAACCATCCATTTTTGGAAAATATGTGGTAGCAGGCCAGAGACACACAGCTGACACATCCTCATAACCCTGATCAATCAGGCTTTGGTTCTGCTAATGAGGCTGAGATAGTTTTAGTGTTCCTAGGCTTCATCTTTATCTGAAAACTTCTCAGCAGCTTTTGACTGCGTGGGTTACAAGATACTACTGTAGCTCTTTAGTATCAACTTGAAGTATAAGTTTGTACTGAGCTCTTTCTTAATGGAGTGCTCCCAAAAGGCTGTTAACCTTTTGGTTAACATCCTCATTGGGGAGAAAAATGGGAGATTAATATCTTAAAATAAATAAAATTAATAATGCCTCCTCTGACCTGTGAGAGCTGCATATATCATGTTAAACAGGGTTCAGGCGTAATACTGTTACCGTTAAATTGAATGCAATCAGTACACAGATAATGTTGAAGTGAATAACAAACTAATATTAAGGGACCGTTGGTTCTGATATGAATCTCTGCCTGATATGAACCTCTACCTCTTAAGATCTGTTTCAGAGGTCCTTTCTTAAGTCCCCTGCCTTCAGAGGTTCAGCAGCTCATTGCCAGAGAGAGGTTCTTTTCCATGCTGGTTTCTCAATTATGGAACTCCTTCCCCAGATGAATTTGCTTGATGCCTACATTAACATCTTTGAAGCACCTAGTAAAGCCTGTCCTGTTTACTCATGCTTTTAATTGTATGTAGATTATGGGTAGCCAGTTCTTTTAATATTTTATGACTGTATTTTTGGATTGTCATATTTGTTGTAGTTGGGTGTTATTTTATGATAGTTACATTGAATGCCTATATGACAAAAAGTCCGGATTAAAATGTTAAGCTTTATTCCTTACTATATAGAAAAACTAATAGCTGAAAACAATCCCTTCTGCAAATATACACCTGTGGAGGAAAAGCATGCTTTTCTAATTCACGTTAAATAAAGGTAATCCCTTTAACACAGTTGGTCAAAAATCTGTTTTGTTAAGTTTAGTAACTCAATAAAAGCTTTTAGGTTTATATGTTAATCATCTCTTACATGGCCTTACCCATGCAATGCAGCCATGCTGTAAAGGTTGTAAATCTAATATATGGCAAATGTTTGTGACACGAATCTATATTTACGTCAGCATTTAGGAAGCAGAACACAATTGGCAGTAAGCCACTTCTGTGAGATTTTATGGGCGGCAACTCTGGAATATAAAGATCATTTTGAGCAACTCTGAATATTGATGCATTAGAAAATGTTTGCATAGGATGCCTTCTGTAGAAAAATATAGCAGCCAGCAGGCAGACACTCCTTATGTGCTGGTTCCTATAACTCTCTAGAATTCCTGTAGTTCTCTTTGCAATTCTGAGACTCAAATGGACAAAAGGAAGCATTCAGAAAGATCCTGAGGTCCTCCTTTGACATAAATACACACTTCCGGGCCAAAGAGGAACACATGATGATATACTTAGGCTCCCCCAACATCTGTAATATGGACTGTGTCAAGCTATTCCAGACTGTCTGTTCTCACTTGCCTGGGAAAACCTTGTTGCCCACTATGGTGGCTGGGGGTTGGGGGAACACTGCAGAATGCTTCTCTGTTCTGAGGAGCAGCATTGGTGCATCCGCCATACTAGCTTAACTTTCAGGGCATGCTGCTGCCCCTCTTCAGAATTGCTACCCTAATCAGTAAACATTATTGTGAGTCATGATTTTGATGTCCTTATGCTGTCTAATGTAAAGAACCATTAGCTTCTAGGGAGATTAATTTCTGCTTGCAGTATGATGCTTGTACAGCCTGCCTGAAAGCATTCTCAGAACAGGGCTAGCTCAAGCTAGTAAGCAGCTTCAGATCGCCGCCTCCCATACTGCTTGCTCTCCAGGCATAATCCTAGGTGGGTTGTAGAAGTGCCTTCCTCTGCAGTCTGCTTTGCATGGATCCAAGGCAACAGCAACGCGAGAGGAGGCATGCACCTGCTCTTGTTTGTATACCACCTTTGCAGGATCCAAGGCAGGTTTCAATGGAAGGGACTCTGCAGCCTACCCTGGCAGCAGCTCTACCAGCACAGGAGGCAACAGCAGATGTAAGACAAACCTGCCCTCTCCCACATTGACCCTTCTCCCCAGTTTAGTACCTCTAGCACCTGCTTGTGACACTTGAGTGATGAACCAGCCAGATGTAGTTAATACGGCTTGTTGTGCTTCAGCTTGATCCTGGATTGAAATCTGAATTTCGTGGGTTTGTTTTATTCTTTCAATTTCTAGTATTGACATCACTTCCTGCCTTGGCTGTGCCACCCACTACCCCCACTAAAACAATATCTTCTTCTGTGGTGAATGGACTAGAAATAACAGAGCAACGAAGTTGGGTGTACCTTGAGGAGATGGTCAATTCGCTACTCAGCACGGCTCAGCAACTGAAGAACCTTATTGAACAGGCTAAGCAGGCCAGCTCCTCATACAGAGAAGCCGTTGTCACTCAAGCAAAAATTCAAGCAGATGTGGAGAGGAAAGAGGTAACTATGTCACAAGAAATGAAACCACTTTGGGTCAAAATTTCTCCATAGCCAGCTGTTCAAGAAGCAACCCCATTGCCTCTTTCTTATGAAGCTTTGTAAATTTAGGTGGTATTTTTCAGTTGTATTGCAGAAAATATTTCAGTGTTATTGATGAAACTGGAGGCAATGCAGTGAATTGGAGCCCTTTTGAGTTGTAAGAACAGTACAAAGCTTTTTCATTGCTAAATTATATGCAGAGCTGAGTGCACCTGCTGTGTGCCAAAACTAATCTCAGTTTTGTCCACATAGAATCCCAGACTATCTATGGCTAGAATAAACAGGGGCAGGTTTTTTTGCACAACTTATTGTTCCCATCCTATAGGCTTCCAAAAACTGTGAAAGAGGCAGAGGGAAATGGAGGGGGAGGGGAGTAGCACATGGGGAATGGAAAGCGCATAAATGTAGGCTAGGTAGCCAGTACTTAATCTATTTGCCCATTTTTATTTGAATTTATCCATAACATAGATATCAAATAAGCTGAAGAAGACATTTAACTCCATGCCTAAACAAGGAAGCTCAATTTCTACACATTTTAAACCAAAAAGGCTGTGGAGAATTTTAAAAGAAGCCATATACTTCAGAGCAATATGATGCAGGATTGTTAACTTTAGGTTAATATAGGACAGGTATATAATTCTGGAGTAGAAATAAAATGTTATTTGCCAATGCACCTTAAAGGTAAATATTGAGAATATATTTGTGTAATTCCTAATGAGTTCATAGGAAATGAAATAGCAAATGAAAAGACCTGCACGTATGTTTTGATTTAGTAGTCCAGGACAAAAAAAGCAAGTGACTCAAGTCATTGCTAGATAAATATTGTTGTGTGGATGATGTTGCTAATTAGTGAAAATAAAAGAAGTTGCTGTCCTAAAGACAGGCATTGAACTGGCTGCTGTGTGGGAAATCTGCGCTCTTTTCTGTACTATAGATTTCCTTTTTTCTGTATTGAAGCCTGTTGAATTCATACTGTGAAATGCCTTTTCCTGTTTCATGTTTTCTGGAACTCAAAAGAGAAATGTAATGGGGTGGATAATTTACACCTGTTTTTTTGACAACTGGCTTAAGTAGAATGTGTGCAGTCAAGTGCTTAATGTAGGAAAGGATGAAACCATCTATTACCAATGATGTTTCCATAGCCTTTAGATGCATATTTGTTTTTGTTTTTGTTTTAAGTAGGATTCTACACAATAATGTATCTTTCAGTGAAGTAAATATCTTGGCATATACTCTAGGTATATTTCTCCAAGTCAGAAAAAGAAGCTGTAGCACAATACATTTGTTTCTTTCCAGTATTGTGTTATATGAGGGTTCTGGGGGGGGGGATTAGTTTTCCACCCATGACCACAGACCATTGTTATTCCACAAGCTGCTTCCCGCTAACTTATTCTCCCCCTTGTGCCTCAGGATATGCTGTGTAACCAGCCATAATTACTTTCCAGAGTTATGTGTTTTAATAAAAAAACAGGCTGAGTCAGAGCCCTTTCCCCCTAAAGAGAAACACAGCTATTTCTGTGGTTATTCGACTCAAAAATTATTTAATCCTATATATATTTTGAATTTTTCTTAAATGGGTACATGGTGTACATTTCTGGATTTTCTGGAAGCCTAATAGCTTTTTAGATTCCCCTGAGCAGAAAAAAATTGGAACAAAAATATTTCAAGGGGAAAGGTAATAATGGTGGTGGTGCATTCCTACAAATAAGTTGTTACTTGCTACCTCCTTACCAGATTCTGCTGCGTGATGGGGAACTTCTCCCCTCTCTGCAGTGATAGATTCCTGCCTTGCCGGTAGAAAGAGGTTTGCTTGCATAGTAGAATAGAAAGGATCTTAAGACTAACCCTATTCCTTCTACCTGGCAGGGCTGGCTGAGCTCTGTTCTCCCAAACAACTGGGGTATCCTGGAGGGAATAAATACATGCTTCCTGCCAAGGCAGGCCAGCTTCTTAATACTGCATTATGGGACAAAGAAGATTGTTGAGAGAGTATATGGATTAGCCACATTCAGGCTAATCTCACAGCCTTGTATCCAGATGAATGACCATAGCCTGTCTGGAAACATACTGATTAATTGGATGCAGTGTGATCAGATGTGTCTGAGGCTTGTGAAATCTTTGTGCTTTTCACAGAGCAAATTACCTTCAGTAAATGTAACATTGTCAAAAAATGAAAAGCTCCAAAAATTATTAGTTTTTCTACGCAGGCAAATCAAAGTTCAAAATTTTAACATTCCTATGTTTAGTGATAATATGAATAGAAAAATAGCTTCCCCCCCACCAAAAAAATCCATCAGTTTCGCAGAAACTGTTCAAAGGGCTCGTTACACAAATGGAGGGGTCTTGGGCATGGAGGTAGGAAGCAAGTTGTCAATTTTTGTCAATTTCCTTCATCCACCTGCAGTTCCCTGGGCCACATCCCATGCTTTTTCTGGTGGGTCCCTGGGCAGGAGCATCTTTTTTGCAGGAGGGTTGTCTTCAGAGGGAAGCAGGAAACCCCAATTGTACAAGTGGAAAACTACTTGTGCTCCATTGAATCCAACCCAGTATCTACAATTTGGAATCTTTTCATTATGAAACATTATAAAACAAACATTCTTGGATTGTTTTTAATTTTGTAGTATTTAAAATGGAAAGCTGTTTGAATGTAATTTCCCCTGGGCTTTAAATTTTATTTCTTTACTGCTCTAATCAAAACCATCAATGATTATGATATTTGCATAAATGGGAACTGAAGAACTCCTGTAAAATTAATTTCACTTGGCATCATAATCCTATAAATGCCTTTTTGAAGAAGTTAGATCTGTTCTTCCTTTCTTTATTACTCTAGTCGCACAAGACAGATGGAATCTGTACATTGTGCAGAACAAGAAGAATAAATTGTGTAGACTGCAATCCTATATACAGTTGTATATATTTATCCCATTAAAGATCTGTTTAGAACATAACCGCAGTGTAGATGCTGAAATTACAATATGAGGTGACTGCGATATACATGAACTTTGAAAGATACACATCGAAGGACCCCTCTGCATTCTTGGGACTCTACTCTGCAGAAACCTCTCTCTTAAAAAGATTTCAAGCAGCCATAATTGCATTCTGTAGAGTTTTCTAGGGAAATGAAGCATCTCTAGGCCCGTATTTCTTCTGTGAGCTTCAAGATACATATTTTGGATGTAACAATAATATTACATCCATATGGACGAGTGGTTTAGTTAGTATAAGGTTACATTTTGGTATCATTAATGCAAACCTATTATAAACTAGTTTAATTGTCATAGTTATCTTGGAGGCTGCTTGGGAACAGAAGGTCTGTGAAGGTGATGAGTGCTACTGGAGATCTTTCCCCTACTTGATAATGATCTAAAGTTCCTTTGGGTTAGGATGACATGGTTCACTCCCAGAGTGAGTTCCTGTACCTTAAATATTGTTTAAAAGGAAAAAACTTTTTCTATCAGTGCTGGAAAAGCTGCCCCTGGAAAAATTCTCCCTTCAGTGAAACTCATGAAGATATGAGGATCAGCATTTGGACCCAGCAACCAGTCAGAAATGCCAAATTTACATCTAAGAGAGAGGCCTCCACCAGTTTCTTAAGATGCAGGTGCCATGAAAGAGAGTCAGTCTGTGGTGCATCTTAGGTAACAAAGCCTGGTTTTTATTGGCATATGCAACCATAATTGTGGAGACGGAAGGATAAGCCAACAAGATAATAGATCATACATCATGTTACGTGACAGAAATCCTGATACCAACCTGTCCAGCCTCCATCATATGTCAAAATGTGCAGCAGTTAACTGCTTTTTGTTCTTGCTGTACTTGTAAGAGAGAAAAATCCAGAAATCTGGGATTACTCAGAAATGACCCTTGAAAGCTCAGTTCACTCAACAAAGACTTTTCCAGTGAAAAGACACCAGCTAAGATATAGGGTGGATGGCACAGGATGTCAGTGCTGCACACTCCTTTAACTAAGGAAACTCCCATTAGTGAAATCTACTCTTGTCTTCTCTCTCGAGATGCTGATGGATAGGGGTGGAGGAAATAACTGATCAAACCAAAAGTCCTGAGGGAAGAGAGAGCCCGGCAGGTAGTCACGTGTCAAAAGGGAACTCCTTCCTGGGAGTCATAATGTGAGTGGATCTGGAAAGAGGAAATGAAACAGTGCAGAACTGTAGGACCAGGCTGCCCTCATCAGTGTGTAGCCACCATAGTAGAGAGATTCTGGAAGGATTCACAGGAAGTGGAGCTTGAATAGGTCTAGGGGGCCAAGTAATACCTCCAGGAGCCTTCTAAGACAGTAGCAGAGGGATCCATCACAGGGGGTAGGGGAGCCAGGACCACAACCCTGCCCTATAATTTGAGCACAGGCTGAACTAAATTTGGGATGCTACTACAGATACACATATTTGAAATTTTCTGAGATTGAATGGCTACTGTATTGTTTGGGGATAAGGGATTTATATCTATTACTCAGTGCCTCCAGACAGAGAATTTCTTAATTTGATTCTCTGCCACAGAAATTTTGTTCTTGTAAATTCACAACCTTCAGAACCTTTAAATGCCCTAATGTCAGGTCATAAAGATGATCTGGAATTAAGCCCTTAATCTGCTTATGTATTAGGTTCTACTCTTGGATAAACCTACTTTGCTTTAGATTGTCTTCAAACTGATCCTCAGGAGATTTAACACCCGAGTATCTTCGCGAATAATACATTTAACTTAATTTATTTCGAACTATTTTAACGAAGTTCCATTGCTCACTTTAAGGTCCTCTGCATTGTGAACTTACTATCTGTATCAGTGCCAAAGGGTTTATTAAAGAAAAGTCTTGGTGTGAATGAGAGGCGAGTTAAGATTAGAGGGGAATATATAATAATTTTGATTTAAAATAAAGTTTTGCAAGGCATTATTGCCATATAATAATGACTGTGAAGTGGTTTAATTCTGAGGTACGCAGATGTATCATCATGAATCGCCTTAGGGAGGGAGGCCAAAAAGAAAGGGTTAGTATCCCTATGAACATCTAAGCCAAAACTACTCAAATGGTAGTGCTCATTGTTATAGTAGGCCTGTGTCGTCACAAGCATTCAAGAAACTCAGTTTTTAAGGTCTGAGAGGGTGGGGTTTGAGAAAGAGAGGCCTTTGACTACATGTAAACAGATAAATGTTTCTCCTTCAGGACTAACCAAAACACATCCAGGAACTAGGATTAGGCAATGTCATTCCTTCTCTAGTAACACTGAGAACCATGGGGATGTAATGGCAATGCATTTTTAGTACCAAGTTAAAAAGCCTCAGCAAGGTGGGTCTGGGGTCCCTACACTGTGTCATGTATAATACAATCATACCTGAATTGTGAGTTCTCAGTTCCTGTTTGTGCAGTGCCTGATTAGGATCAGGACTGTGGACAAGGGGCTTCAGCTCCTCCCTCCCAACATTTTCCCAACCTGAAACTTCAGTTTGCTATTTGATGAAGCTCATGTATCCCCAGAGGTAATGTGGTTTTCCTAAAAAGGCCTAATAGCAGCACCCTGGGTCAGTGTCCCCCTCCTTCCTCAGATAGTTCTGGGGCAAAGTAGAGTACAGGTACATATGTAAGGGGGTAAGAAATGAGAAAAGGGACTCCCTCAGAGGGGTAAAGGATGGGCATAGAGGGATGTGGGCCTCTGCAGCTCACCCTCACCCACCCCCTGTTCATACTGGTTTCAGCTGTGAACTTCTGAAAAGCAATGAGATACTAGAGCAGGCAACTACCTTTCCTGATGCTGAGCTCTGGTTGGAATCTGAAGGGTCCCTGTGGTTCTCTGTCAGCTAGACATGTACAAGAGCCAGTGTGGTATAGTGGCAATAGTATCAGGCTAGGATCTGGCAGATCCTGGTTCAGATTCCCACTCGCCATGAAAGCTTGCAGCCAATCACACTCTCTTAGCCTAACCTACTGCACAGGGTTGTTGTGAAGATAAAAATGGAGGAAAGGAGAATGATGTAAGCTGCTTTAGGTCCCCATTGTGGAGAAAGGTGGAATATAAATGAAGAGAATAAAAAATAAAGACTTTTGAAGAGATTTCGGGGAGTGGACTGTTAGTGCAAGCTCAGTAGCAAGGTGCATTCTGTGTGATCCCAAATTTTATTTCTGGCTCCTCTCTCATATAAGAAGGCTGAAAGACCCTGGAGAGCTGGATTCAAGAATTTCCACCCAGTGATTGCTGTCGGTATTGAACTGTGTGGTCTGACTCAGCCACAAAACAGTACCTGGCAGCACCTAAGCATCTTACAGTCAATAAATGAAATCATTCTTATAGCTTGAAAATCCTTGAATCATGGCAAGTAGGTACTCTCTTCTTATGCTGCTACCATCCTTCTTGTACTTTTATACTTTTTTTTTCATTTGAGCATAATTCAATACATTTCTCATCGTTGGTGATAATGAATACAATCTTGTACCAGTAGACCAAAAATCTTGAAAATGAAATTATGTTTCTTCCAAACTACTTTCTTTGGTATGTTTGGCAATTTATCACTGTGTCAAAATTAAAAAACATTTGTGAATGTTAGGAGCAAAGAATCCTGTAACTATACTCCCAAGAGCAGCCTAATAAGTATATAAAGCTGAAGTTTTTGATCTTGTTTAATTTTAGCAGTATCAGAACCAGTTATTTCAACAAACAGAAGATGTAGATGGAAAAACAGAAATCATCATTAAGGTAAGCAGAAGCTTCAGACAGGCTTGTTTTGTGCTGCTTTTTTCGTATTGAAATAATCGATTCAGGCATCACACCAAACCATTATTTGCACTAACCACAGTTTAAAAGGAATCCTTGGTATATTGCTACTTGTCTGGTGTCCTTGCACAAACCATGGTTTGAATACTGACCAATGCATAGTTTCTTTGTCTGGTGGCTGCTTGGAAACTGTGGTTTGTTGCTGTGGATATCCTGTCAAACTATAGTTAAGTCTTCTTAATTGCAGTTTGATGTGATATCTGAACTGACTGTGTATGAGTTGTCAGTCTCTGTCATTGATGTGAGAAGAGGTGACTGCTGTTAGGATCCTTTTTGCTCCAAACAATACAATAGAATCAGGGCTGGAACCGGACCCCCAGGGTCATCTAGTCCAAACCCCTGCACAATGCAGGAAATTCACAGCTCCCCTTCCCCACTCTGCCAGTAACTCTTGCTCAATGTTCAGAGGAAGGCAAACACCCTCCAAGATTCCTGGCCAATCTGACCTGGAGGAAAATTCCTTTCAGACTCCAAAGTGGCAATTGTTATTACCCTGGACACATAAGAAAGGGCCGTGAGAGCTGAGGACTGGCTAATTCCTTCCCACTCTTTCTCACAATCAACCTAAGTTTATACTGGCATTTATCCCATTGGTGTTTCTGTAATATGGCCCATAGTCCCAAAAATCAAAGTTTGCAGTAGCCATGTTGCATGCAGCCAAAGCAAAATCTAAATGAAAGCTACTACATGGCTTTGAAGCCTAACTAAAACGAAGAACATAGTGTACAAGCTTTTCAAGTTCTCCAGAATGCTTCAACGGGCTGGATATTTAAAGAAACCAAAAAGGCCATGATCTTAAGGTCCCTTATCTGTATCCTGTATAGAGTAGTCTGCAAACCTGAGCACTGGGCAGAGCTAGTATCAGATTGCACCTTTAGCCTTCTGGGAAGAAGGTGAGAGTAATAGTGACCTCTAACTACAAATATAAAAGCCAGTAGTGAATCAAAGGGAGCCTGGACTGGTTTAAATCATTTCTCATGGAACAGACTCAAAGGGTTGCCGTTGGAGATAAGCTATCTCCAGAATGGGAACTATCTTGTGGGGTTCCACAGGGCGCAATCTTATCTCTCATGTTATTCAACTTCTACATAAAACCTTTAGGAGAACTTATTTGCAGCTATGGAGTTGGGTGTCATCAATATGCGGACGACACCCAACTCTATATCTCGCAATCCAGGTCCCTGCAGGATGCCGTGGTGAAATGGCTGAAAAATAACAAATTGAAATTAAACTCAGACAAGACCGAAGTGATACTTGTTGAGCAGTCAGATATCCTGAAAGATATTGTACTCCCCACAGCTGATGGAGTTCATCTGACCTTTGTAGAGTCAGTTAAGAGCCTAGGGGTTACACTGGATCCAGCGCTACTACTAGAAAAACAAGTTAAGGCAGCTGCAAAAAATGCTTTCTACAATCTCATTTTAGCCTGGAAGATGGCTTCTTATCTTAACACAGCTGACCTGGTCACTTGGATCCATGCTATGGAAACATCAAAACTTGACTATTGTAATGCACTATATATTGGTCTTCCATCTAAGTTAACTAGAAGGCTCCAGTTGGTGCAAAATGCTGCAGCTCGACTGTTAGCAGGAGCATGAACATCACTCCATCCTGCAGTCACTCCATTGGCTACCTATCAGCTACTGTGCTCAATTCAAGGTACTGGTTATTATATACAAAGCTCTTCATGGCCTTGGCCCAACATACCTACGGGACCGCCTTCCTCCCTATGTCCCTCCATGGCAGCTTCGCTCATCCAAACAGGGTCTCTTGCAGGTGCCAGCCTGCACATGGGCAAAATCAACTGCAGCCCATACACGGGCCTTCTCTGTGGTGGCCCCTACCCTATGGAACAGCCTGCCTGAGGAGGTCAGGAGAGCTCCCACGCTCTTGGCTTTCCGCAAACAATGCAAAACTGAATTATTCAAAAAGGCTTTTTTACTCAGATAGGAGTGTGGTATTGTAGGGAGTGGGTCTTGGATGTTTCACTAATAGGAGGGCGGTATTGTAGGGAAGGGGTCTCGGATGTTTTGCCAATGAGTTGGGAACCATGGGCACCACCATTATGTTGCCTTATATATTGTTCAAAGCAACAGATATATATATATATATACTGCTTGTGCTTCATGTTGTCTAATGTCAATCCTAGAATTATGTTCTGTTTCAGCAATCCTTCAACCCTGTATTGGGTCCTTGCTAATGCTATGTTTCTGTAAACTTGTATTCATCTACGCTATGACATTGTTTTATGGAAATGCCTACCCTTGTCCTTGCTACTGATTGTACTGATCTCACACTATATAATCCGCCTTGAGTCTCAGTGAGAAAGTCGGACTATAAATGACACAAACAAACACACACCATTTATTCCATCCCTTGAAAGGCAGCAAGGACATGGAAAATATGATGGTTCTTATATTAGCAATGCGAAGGTTAGTTTCAGGTGATACATAATAGAAGACAAATTGGGTAATATTATCTGGGAGAGGGGAAGAGCCACATTATACCATTCCAAGTCATTTTCTCCAGTTGAAGAACCTTCTCTGCATTGGCTAAAGTCAAGTATTTCCAAAGCAGACAGAAGGTTTGCTTTGGAAAGAACTGTGTCCAAAACAAAATGCCAAGACAAAAATAATTGCAAAACATTTTATTGACACAAGATGACACAAGATGTTGTACAAGCTGTCTTCTTTTTTCCTGGTGAACAACTGAGAGTATATAGTGTGGTGTGAGGATTATCCTGTACCTACCCTTCTTTGCAGGCACAGGGCTGAATAGGCCACTCTAAGGATGTAAACTGCTCTGGAGAACTCAAAAGCTTGCACACTGTTTGGGGTTATTTTGATTGATCTTAATAAAAGGTATTGGATGGTTGTGTTTTTGGATTTCACACAGTCTCAGTTACACTACTTAAAATCTATAATCATGCATAACCTCTTATAAGCTGAAATATAAATGGATTGCTCACATGAGCAGTAAAAGCCCTAGCATTGTATTTCCACACTAGGTCCTTGAAACAACTTTTATGTAATTCTCTGGCACTTTATATTTTGAGGTTTACAGATAATTTAGAGGCAGATGGTGCAAACGAATTAGGTGTTAATCAGAGTGTGAATCAGTTGTGCCTGAAAGCAAGCAAATCCATCTGCACTAAATATGGTCTATGCTAATACTCTCACAGCATGGCAATTTATTCACAGCTAAGAATCCCTTCCTGTGCTGGGCCTTATAAAATTGCATTGACTTGCTAATCACACCTGAATAATTGTATGAACTGCATACAGATTGAGCTGTGAAATGTGCTCTCTGTATCTTTATTTGTTCTAGTTTTGAATATGCTACCCAGACATACTTCTGATGAACAGAAGAACAAATGACAGGTGCCCAAAATATCACTTTGTTCTGCTAAATTAAAAGTGATGCCTGAATCTAAAGGACTGATGTTCTTTTCCACCTGAATGAAAAACTGCAATTATGCTCAGTTCAGGGTCAGTTCTTCCTTCTGATATTTTTTTCTTATCCCTCCACTCTCACACCTTCTTATCTGGACTAAAATAATCATGTGTTTCCAAGTGTCAATGCAGACTTCATCTTACACAGTTAAGTGTCCTAGTTTTTATGTATGAACGAGCCTCTGTCTTTTGCAATACATTACATTCTGTTACACATAAACTGATGATCAAAAACTGCTAGTTATAGCACCATATTCTGTTTTTGAGACATCTTTTTTACCAATTATTTGGGATTTTTCTCTGACCACTTTGATAAAAAATAAAGTTGTTGTTTCTATATTATGTAATCATAGGATGGGCTAAGTATTTGAGCCTTTGCAACACATATTTGTGTATAATATATATAATCACAATCATGACTGGTAGGAAAGTCTCCCCAAGGGTCTTCTGAGGAGCTTAAGGAAAGCTCATGGGTCTTGATGGTGAATGTATGCGTAATGTGAATTGTTCTTGAAATCTGTAGTCGAGTTCTCTTTCTAAAATGCTTTGTGAATGTAACAAAAAAATGGTGAGAGGTAGCACTTCCTATGTGCAGTATGTGAGCTATACAAATTCACCTTGCCCCTCTGTTGCTTAAATATCTGGATCTCTTTGATTGTTTACGGTCTTCTGAACGATAAAGATAGAGGCTGTCATATCATGTTTGTTGCAATAGTCCTGTATGACTTTTGATTCATCAGAAAAGGTCTGAAGGAGGACAGGTGGAACTAATGTGCCTGTTTAAGCCTTCAGTTACTATACAGAAGATCTGATTTTTACAAAGGAATTGTAAAATTTCTGCTAAGATTTTCCAAGAAAGAATCTACTTTCCTTTCTCATT